>NC_141212.1:1202500-1802500 GCF_054491065.1 Syngnathus leptorhynchus | reverse complement strand
CTCTTCGTCTTCCGCATCCTGGTCCTGAGCACGGGCGCCGACAGGGTCAGCTCACTCGACCGGACTTGACATTTAGTGTTGCGCTAAAAACAGAAAACAAGTTGAACTTTTTGGAGCAAATATTTGTCTCCTGTGCTTTTCAACACGTCATGTACATATCTGGTGAACATCTCGGAGATGTTTGTTCAAATGAGCGACGCGGGTGTCCCGGGCTCGCAGGTGTGGGGCGACGAGCAGTCGGACTTTGTGTGCAACACCGAACAGCCGGGCTGCGAGAACGTGTGCTACGACAGCGCCTTCCCCATTTCGCACGTGCGCTTTTGGGCCCTGCAGATCATCGCCGTGGCAACGCCCAAGCTGCTCTACCTGGGCTACGTCCTGCACGTCATTCACGTCGAGAAAAAGGTACGATATCACACGAGCAACGGAGAGTGATTGACATCCTCCGTCAGCTTCTCAGTATGACCTTCCCTGTTGGCACAGTTGAAGGAGCGCATGCGGAAGTACGCAGAGCTCGACGACCAGGCCTTGTTGTTCCTTCAGCGGAGCTTCAAGATCCCAAAATACCTCAAGAGTACTGGAAAGGTACCCGACCGATTTGAATCGGAAAAACGGTTTGGATTTGATTTAACAAACTCAAATGAATCGTTACATTTGAACGTATCGTTGAAACATTGTATGTGTCAAAAGCAAATGGAGATCGTTTCTAATCATCTTTCTAAGGTGAGCATCCGCGGATGCCTCCTCCGCGCCTACGTCGTCCACCTGGTGGCCAAGATCGCCATGGAGATGGTATTCGTGGCGGGCCAATATTACATGTACGGCTTGACGCTGGAATCTCGCTACGTGTGCAGGAGTTCGCCGTGCCCCCACCTGGTGGACTGCTTCCTGTCCCGGCCCACCGAGAAGACCGTGATCATCTGGTTCATGCTGGGGGCCGCGCTGCTTTCGCTCGCCCTGTGCTTGGTTGAGCTGCTCTACTTGTGCGTTAAGGCGGCCAAGGAGTGCGCCACCCGGCGGCGGGACTACACAGTCACGCCCGTCACCCCGGCGCCGACCGCCTCTCAGGAGAAGGCGTACATGCTGAGGGACGACGGCATCACACAGAACGGAATCAACATTGACCTGGAGATGACGGGAAAAGGCAACGTGGAGGAAGTGCATATTTGAGCTGTGTGTTCTCACTGGAAAATATAAAATCATAAAAATCATCTGGGAAAAGTGTTATGTTGACATTTCATTGAGAAAATTGTTTTGTGTTGATGTTTGGCGTTGTTCTGATTTGCTTGTTTGATCAATAAAGTTTCAAATTCAATACAGTTCAATGGAAAGCGTTTACAAGCATAATTGATCATCTTGCCAGCAGAACAAATTCAGGAATGATAAATGGATTTGTTTCAAAGCATTTTTGCGCAATACTTGGATTTTTTTCCCCCCCAACATGATTAGATTGTGGATGGTGGCGTTGCTGTGCTCTTACCTGTCAATCATTACTGTGTGGCCCGCCCCCTTTCATCGCCAGTCCAAAGTGAGAAACGGAGGCCGACCAATCATGGTGGAGCACCATCTGGCAAAAGTACTCTGTATTCAACTAGAAGTAGTACAAAAAAAAATTGCTGTCAATCATAAGAATAGAGTACGCTGGTAGAAGTCGAAGGACTCACTCAAGTCTTTGGCTTCACAGGAATAGAAGTACGGAATCTGAAATGCATTTCAGAAAGAAAGTCAAAATCTATTTTTGAGCAGCAGTACATAGAATAGCTATTTTGATAAATACTCGAGTACTGTAGTGAAGAAGTTGTACTTGAGCCTCCTCAGCCTCTACCCCACTCCAAGGTTCAGCTCAGTCAACTCTCAACCTCTGCCGCGGACGGTCCACTCGGCCTCGCTCGTCAGGTAAGATGACAACAGAAATGTTCATTTATAAATTAAAAAAAATACAATAAAATAAAAAATAGTCAGCAGAGTGCTTCAATACTGTTGAAGTTTTGGGTCACGAATGCTGCGTCAGGTTCTTTTTTTGTTTTTTCCATCTCAATTTCATGAACTTCACACAGCTGCTCTTGTTCCCTTCACACACGTACGCTGTTGCGGCAGGTGGGCAAACTTTGTTCGAGTCGCGTTTGAAACAAAATCGTGATTCCAGCTCATGTTAAATATCAAAGAAAGAATTGAAATTCAATTCATGGATTTGTTGTATCGATCCGATATGCGATGCGACAAAATACTCAGCAACTCCGATTTTTATTTCAACATTTTGAAACAAGTGAAATACACAGAATAAGGTTACAAGAGGCCGACCGATTAGTTATCGATTAATCGATGTACGACCGTGTTTTTTGTTGAATATTTTGGAATCCAGATCAGCAAGTAAACATCATCGCCAAAGATGGGAGACTGGGGTTTCTTGTCAACCCTATTGGACAAAGTGCAGTCGCACTCGACCGTCATCGGAAAGATCTGGATGACGGTTCTGTTCCTGTTCCGCATCATGGTCCTGGGCGCCGCCGCCGAGAACGTATGGGGTGACGAGCAGTCCGACTTCATCTGCAACACGAAGCAGCCCGGTTGCGAGAACGTCTGCTACGACTGGGTCTTCCCCATCTCGCACATGCGCTTCTGGGCGCTTCAGATCATCTTTGTGTCGACGCCCACGCTGATCTACCTGGGCCACGCCATGCACATCATCCAACAGGAGAAAAAGATGCGGGACAAGCTGGCCAGCCCCGGCGGGACTCTCCGCCTCAAGTCGCCCAAGTACACTGACGAAAAGGGCAACGTGACCATTAAGGGGAACCTCCTGGGGAGCTACTTGACCCAGCTGCTTTTCAAGATCATCATCGAGGCCGCCTTCATCGTCGGTCAGTACTACTTGTACGGCTTCGTCATGGTGCCCATGTTCCCGTGCTCCAAGAAGCCGTGCCCGTTCACCGTCGAGTGCTACATGTCGCGGCCCACCGAGAAGACCATCTTCATCATCTTCATGCTGGCCGTGGCTTGCGTGTCCCTGCTGCTCAACGTGTTCGAGGTCTTCTACCTGCTGTGCAAACGATGCAAGGACAAGTCCAGGTCCAGGCGGAGGTTCCCCATCAACACCGTCAGGAGCCCAGTCGGGCTTTCCGAGCCCGGGTGGCCCACGGCGGAGGATGCCTTGGAGCAAAATAAGAAGAACCTGAACCTGGACATTGAGATGGAGGGCAACCAGAGTCTGGGGGGCAGCCTGGATGGAGCCAAGGAGGAGAAGCAGCTGTTGGGCGATCACTAGCGAGCATCTTGCGTTTGTTTTGATGGGTTATTCTTGGTATATTTCTTTTGCTTTCAAAATGTACAAATCAAGTGCAGCGAGGTTGTTGTATTTAGATTCATTCTCTGCTCTACGGTTTTGGTCTAAATTATTTCAAAATAGAATAAATATCCACAATGACACCCGAGATGGACTGTGCTTTTCGATTCTGTTATTAAGTTATTGTTTGGTGCATGAAAATATCTGAAATAATCATGATCATGTTGATGATATTGGATATCACTTGTTTTGTATATGCACTGTATGTTTTTAGGAAAATGATTAAAGTTTGATACAAAAACGTTTGCTGAATTTATTATTGCTGAAGAAATGACAAGATGGAGGCTCTAAATTAGTTTACTTGATTAAAATATTTCCTGGATTTAATTGTATCTATATGGATGCATTAGGCTGCATCAACATGCATACATGATACATATTTGATTTTATACATATCTATTTGCATTCATTGGAATTTTTTAACCTAATTAACAATTATATTTCATCTCAGTTTATTCAAAAATATTCATTCATTATGTATATTTATTTTAAAAACAATTCATATATTTCTATTTATGAATTCATTTAGAACAATTGATTTTATTCATTAATATTTTTAATTAAAATAACAATTTGATCATATTTGCCTTTATGTTTATATATACTGTATATAAACATTTGATGACAAAAATTCATGTTTACAAAAATTATATTATTTCTTCCACCAACAATTGCACAGTTAGAATCAATTAGCAGGTTACATTTTCTGACATAATGAAATAATTGCTGACAGCGCTGCAACGCTGCCAGTAAATTCCAGGAGTGGTCGGAGTCATTTCTTTTCTATCTGCAGTTACATCATCACATTTTGGACATCTAAGACCATATAAAACCTTGCATCGGTGTACGTGCAAAATGTGATGACAAGAGGAAAAACATCAACACTGGAGAGCAGTTTGAACTTTAACATCCACCCAAAAGCAATTATTAACCCGCATAATCTTGTCTTTTCCAAGTTACTGTGTGTCACTTCTTTTTTTTTTTAAATCAAACGTGGCAACGTGACCCCCCCACAATATACACAGTTGTGCAACCTGAGCTCAGGTTCAAGGCAGCAAAATCAGCCCCCACCTTTGCTTCGTTTTTTTTTCCTTCGCTTTATTCCAAACAGCATTCAGTGGTTGCACAGTGTACCTGGAGAGCAGCACGAGTCACTCTTCCAATCCAAGGTAAACAATTTTCTTTCATTAAAAGAGAGTATCAGCAGTTACCTGTATTTATATATATATATATATATATGTATGTGTATGTATGTATGTATGTATATATATATATATATATATATATACATTGATTTATAATCTATATATATTCATATGTATATAATATATGTATAACTGTATATTTTTTCTCGACGTATACACTGACCATTGCTGGAACATTCCAGTGTAGTTCAAAATGTAATCAACAACTGAAATTGCTAAATTTTTAAACCAACCGGCCATTTTTTGTGTGTATTTTTGGGTCACATAATCAACGGAAGACTGAGAGCAATTATTTTATAGCAATTTATACCCAAAAGGTTGCGACAGTAAAACTACAAAAACAAAATGAACATTTCAAAAAAGTTGATTTATATTACGTAATGTTTACATTTTTCTCTCTTTTTGTTTTGAAGCTGACAATTTCAGCTCAGTTTTACCATTTCAAGGTGTCCTTCAACCAAAAACTATGCAGTGGCATTGAAATATTGCCAAATAATACCAGGAGTTGTTTTTTTTTTGGTTGAAAGTGTGGTGGTGAATAAAGTTGAAGATGGGCGAGTGGGGCTTTTTGGCGAAGCTGTTGGAAGAGGTGCAGTCGCATTCCACAGTCATCGGGAAGGTGTGGCTCAGCGTGCTCTTTGTCTTCAGAATCATGGTCCTTGGAGCCGGGGCGGAGAAGGTCTCTTTCTTCAATTACTTCTTCCACAATTCGACATTTGCCGATTAGATCCAATGTGAATTTTAAGATTGTTGAAAAAAAAAAAGAGATGCCAAATTTTACAAGGCAGTATCGCACCCTGCAGAACAGGAGTGGAACAATGTTTTGTTCCGTTTCCAGGTGTGGAGCGACGAGCAGTCCAAGATGATTTGCAACACCAATCAGCCGGGCTGCAAAAATGTGTGCTACGATCACGCTTTCCCCATCTCGCACATCCGCTTCTGGGTCCTTCAGATCATCTTCGTTTCCACGCCCACGCTGGTCTACCTGGGCCACGTCATGCACGTCGTCCACAAGGAGAAGAAACTACGGGAGAAACTGAACAGAAGCAACACCTCCATGCTAAAACGTCCCAAGTATTCGGACGACAAAGGCCAGGTGAAGATCAAGGGCAACTTGCTGGGGAACTACATGACGTCCATCATCTTCCGTATTATTCTGGAGCTGGCCTTCATCGTGGGCCAGTACTACCTGTACGGCTTCATCATGGAGCCCCAGATCGTGTGCTCGCGGGCGCCCTGCCCTTTCACGGTGGAGTGCTTCATGTCGCGACCCACCGAGAAGACCATCTTCATCCTCTTCATGCTGGTCATGTCCTGCGTGTCGGTGCTTCTCAACGTGGTGGAGGTCTTCTACCTGGCGTGCTCAACGAATGCCCGGAGGAGAGCCAAAATTGTCACCGGAGCCATACGGGGCCCAATGAACGGCGAAGGATTCCGAGCGTGAGCGAGTGGACAAAATGGCGACTGGCGGAAGAAAATCCCCAGAAGAACTTGAAAACGGCCTCCCAAGGGCAACTTCCAAATATAGAGGTACTTTGTCTTTGATTTTATTTAAAAGTATGTTGTTTTTGATCAGTACCTCAAACATATCTGCTGAGAGTTCAATTCAGGTTAGCTCGTCATGTTCCTTGCTTTTTATTACCACGCTGGTTGGTAAATATTGTTATCTGACTTTTTGAAAGGTGTAAATATTTTGATTGTGGATCAGGTTCTTTTACATTGTATTTTTTGCTTCATCTTTGTGATTTTAATAAAGGTTTATTTGTGTAATTTAATATCGCACACATTTGTGACCTTTTCAAATCTTCAAAGTGTGTTTGGGGTTATTAGAGCGTCAATAGTCTTGGTGCAGATACATTTGGGAGCTACAGGACTTGTAAATGAACATAGGGGAACTTTTCAAACCTAAAAAACTTGATAGTTTAAACATTTGCTCATTGGTAACAAATTGACTGTACCTTGACGTCTCTGGGCACATTGAGCTCGAATACAGGGTCCAGAACACTGGGACCTTTCAACAAAACAAAAATGGCGATGTTACAACATGAAATAATAATGATGATAACGAAAACAAAAAATAAGAACCTTACCATCTTAGAAACCTTTCATATATACATATATGTTGTCGTTTTTGTACTTGAAACAATTAGGGAATGTCCAGAGAACACAAAATAAGTACATAAAATAAAATGTATGAAAATACAATCATAATTTGACGTTAATTGAGGTGAGCGGATGAAACGCCCTTACTTTTTCCTCGGTGGTTGTCAAGTGTAGATACTTTTCTTGAAGTCGGCGCAGTAGGTAAGCGAGGTCAAAAACAAATAAAATAAACCAAAACAAGAAAAATATGAGTGGTCGGAGTGAAAAGAAAAGACAAAAAAGACATTTAAATCGACAAAACCGGCGTTTGCCGGCGTTTAGCTAAGAGAGCGGGAATATGTGACCTTATGACGTCATATTGATGCGACACTCACCCGCCAGTTTGTCTCCAGGGTGTGATTTTATTTTTTTGGACATGGAATTAGCGCTGGTGTAGGAAATTAGCTCAATCATATACCTTATAATAATAATAATATAATAAATTATTGATTAGATTGGGTTCATTTCAAGTTGGGTTGCCAAACACTGACGTCAAGTGGCCATTCTGAGTAACTGCATGAACTGAAACGCTCCCAACGTACTTCATGGACCATCATGAATTAGGTTCAGAGATCGTGATTACCTCTTTCTACAGCAGGCATAAAGGAATAATGCAATGAACGCAAATAAAATCACATTCGATTACATTGAAATGCATTTATTGCAACTGAATACAGATAAAAAATGATCATGCTTAATAAATCAAGTGTATTCATATTTCATGAATAGTGCAATATTGATTATGTTCACAATAGTGATCAAAAAAGTGTAATGCATTCCACTGGATTCATAATCAACTCAAAAATGTCACTAAAGTGCATTTGTTGGCTTTCAGCGTTTCTGATTGGACGGCAGTGAAGTTCAAAGTTTGTCAAATAACGAAGATATATTTGGCGTAGCTAAAGACTCCAGCGGCATATGGCTATCAATGAAGAATACTTTCGAAAGGGGGTTGGATGTGATGCCGCCATTTTGTGCATTCACTGCCCACAGTGCTTCCTGTGCGTGACGGCGCACACCACGCCACCTTTGGGCCGCAACGAGCCCAGGTCGCGGATGTCCAAGCTCTGGCCCGGTATCAGGGCGAAGTCGAACCTCTGCAGCAACTTGGCCATCACCACTTTGGCTTCCATCTGTTGACAAAATACAAAGTACTCATTGCATTCCTTGCTAATGTCTAATTTTAATCTTCTAATTTGTTGTTTAATCACCTGAGCAAAGTTCTGACCCAGGCAGGAACGCGGGCCGAGAGAAAAGGGGTAGTAGCAGTAATAAGGTCTTGTGTGAAAAAAAAAAAAAAAAAAAAATCAAATATGTAAATATCAATAACAAAGGTTGAGAAGAGAAATAAGGATTACAATCCTTACTTGGGAGCATCCGGATGAAAGCGATCTGGGTTAAATTCCAGAGGATTGTCAAAGAACCTTTCCAGTCTGCCGGACACGTACGAGCTGAACTGAATAACACACACAAAACAAAAAACTCTTCACTCATCCTTGCCTTACTTTTTTTTCCCGCCCCCTCCACAATCAACTTGAACGCCTTACGATACAGACGATTCCGGCCGGAACGGGGATGTCGTCGATGATGATGTCATTGATGAGCTCACGGGACGTTCCTGGAGCTGTTGGGTAAATCCTCAAAGTCTCTTTTAAAACCTTCAAATGTAGAAGAACACATTTAAAGCGACATATTTTTCAATTTCGATGCTATATTATCTTCTCAATCCACCTGTGAGAGGTAAACAAGTTTCCCGAGATCGTCGTAGCTAATTTCTCGCTTCATCCCGATGACATCGTCCACCTCCTTCTGAGCTCTATGAAACAAAGCAAAATTAAAAAAATGAAATAAAAAAACAAGTGGAGTCAATTTTGTTGTTTTTTTTAGCGTTCTTGTTTTGCACTTTTCCATGATGTGCGGATGTCTGGCGAGCTCCATGACGCAAAATGCCAGCTGGTTCGCTGTGGTTTCCTGTCCTGGTCATGAAAAAAAATCAATCATTATTAACAAAATGAGCAATTAATGAACAATATTTCTAAAAATGCTAACAATCCTCGGGGAAAAAAGACTTGCAAGCATGTGATCCGAGTTTCATGTCACTAATTCGGGAGGGAATGCAGTTCAAAAGAATCACCATGGCAACAATAACAGCCCACATGACTTGAATCGGATTAGATAAATTCTCACCGGCGATGAAGAAGGTCACAAAATTGTCCAGCATGAACTCTTCGTCTTCTTTGGTCATGCTTTCCTCTGAAATTATGTTTTTAGAAAAAGAGGAGAAAACGGAATGAGATTATTTTTCAAAATTGTTTATTATAAAAAACGTTTTCGTTCGCCTCAACCACGTCAACGCAAACCTTTTCCGGCCGACTTGATGATCTGCGTGAGGATGTCTTTGGGCACCTCGCTGCCTCTCTGGATGTCCATCTTCCTGTTGTGGATCCACTCGGCGCCGGTGGAACGTAGCAGCTTGCACGCGGCGCGCACTTCCTCCACCAAGGCCCAGTTTTTGGGAAAGAACTGAAAGAAAAAGGGAATAGAAATTGGAAAAGCAAGCACAAATTCAATTCTTCCCATTTTTGGACTGAAACTAAACGTGTACCTGAAAAAGGACGTTGCGTATGTTATAGACCATCCCTTGGAGGCACGTCTCGATGGCCTTGGGGAAAGGCGTGTCCTCCAGGAGCTCTAAATCCATGCCGAACGCCACCTCAACAGACAAACCTCGACATTTACAAATGACCTTTAAAGATTTTTTGTCGTTTTGTTTCGCTCCAAGTGATGTAACCAACCTTGACGATGACATCCAAGGTGACTCGGTTGAGTAGCTCCAGCATGCGGGCCTCTGACTTTTTATCGGCCACGTCGGAGAGTTTCGTCATCAACTTCTCGGCTCGCTCGTTGAACGTACCCGTTAGGCTCCTCAAGTACCTGTACGTGTATTTTGGGGGCATGAATGAATCGACATATGTGTGCTTTTGTTCTACAATCATCAAGACGTGACCATGACGTGCGGTGGGTTAACCTGTTTGATTGGATTCTTCTGTGGTTGTTTGTGTAAATGACTATACCACACCCTACTTTATGTAATACTTGGGCAATAATAATAAAAAATAAACAGCATTGGTTATTGATTGACCGTTTGCGAGAGCACAGATTAGGTTGGTGCAAAAAAAAAACAAAAAAAAACTCACAAGCTGCTAAAAGCGGGGTCAATGATCCGTCGTTGTTTATACCACTGGTCATGGTCCCTCGCTGTTACCAGCCCATTTCCCAAAAACCTGCAAAAGTACACATATATAAAGAATATGCGGTACTATTTTATCTATCTGGGTCTGGCTCCACAATTCACCTTTGACCAAACAAGCTGAAGAGTCGCCTGTGGAGGAACAGGTCTTTGGGATACTTGGTGGACATCAAGATCTCCTGAATGCATCAATTGAGAAAAATAGTTATGTGTGCAAAAAGGGATTAGATGGATAAATTTCAATCATACAAATTTGACTGTACCTTGACTGTTTCTGGGCAGGTAACAAAGACAACGACGTGATGCAGCACATTGATCCTGCACACTGGTCCATAACGCTCGGCCCTTTCAACATAATATTATTAATGGTACTGTCAATATTGACAACATTTATTATTATCATAATAAGTTTACCATTCCAGATATAAGTCGTGTGTCAAAGTGTCGTTTTTGTTTGTCCTCGTCATAAGTTGATAATGCCCGAAGAGAAAGCTTCAAAATAATAAACTTATTAGAGGTGAACTGCAGCAAAGTTATTATTATTATTATTATTTTTACCTTTCCCTCGGTGGTCCAGGTATGTGATCATACTTCAGGTGCAAATACTTGACGTAGGCGCAGAGGCAGAGGAATGCGAAAAACAACACAAATAATAGTAAACCGGCCATATGCCAGGCCAGGGTGACAAAAAACGGTAAAAGAGCCATTTTTTAAAAAAAATATTTAAAACTCGTCCGTGCGTATAAGGTTCGTCGGTGTTTCTGCAGGGAGAACTCCGCTCTGACGTCATAATGGTGCGCCTGTCACAGCGAGTTTTTTAATCTCCCGTTTTGTTTTGAACAGTCATCTTGCTCAAATGCGAAAATTAATTTAAATTCTTTTCAGTGAAAATGCGGGCACTGGAATAGCATTAAATTCTCAAAATATATTATTTGAACAAATAGTTAAATTAAGCTCAAAATGACTGACTCAATGTCGCCCGGCATGTATATAGGCAAACACTGCAACCCAGTGGACACAATTAGTAACTGCAATAACATAACGAATAAAGGCCAGACAGTGTATGTATAATATATTTAATTAAAAATGTATTGGATGGGATGATATTAATGATACCAACATATATTGTGATTCTCAAAATAAAAACATCTTCCATGCTGATGAGCTGTGAAAATGGATCAAATGTATTTGAAACAAGATGCATGAAAATCAAATTCATATATTGTCAAACAGCCCTGTAAACACTTGACATGCAAAAAGGAAAACAAAAAAGGTGCAACCGCTCGGTCAGAGCATCATTCAAAATGGCCCGAACAGTCTTACGTCCCCCTTAAAATGATCCTCTGCTCGTCCTGTGGAGCTTTAACAGCGTCCACCCTCCAGGACTCAGCGGCCATGTTAGTTTGGGTCAGGCTTGTCATTGCTCTGTTAATATCCCTTGTGTGATATTTTTTTTTACATCTCGTTTTGTCGCGCTGTCGTTACTGACGTCCTCCTCACATGAAGTCATCGGAATCATTCCCTTCCTGCCCGGGGATGGATTTTCACATATTAGCCTTACTGAAGTGTCCAAGCCCATTAGCGTGCGTAGCGAGTCAGCATGTACGCTCACCTCGTTGGTTTGCATGTTTTCGTTCTTCATCAGCGAAGTGTAGCACCTGCCCGAGAAAAAAACGACAAGATGCGGCAAAAAAGGCAAAGGTTGAAATAGAAAAATATTTGGAGGGTGAGGAAAAAAAAATGACAGGGCATGTCGACTGACTTGAGCTCGTCCATCTCCTTCTTCTTCTTCTGCTCTTCCTTCTCGCGTTTCTTCTGATCCTGCAGCTGAGCTTTCTTCTCATTGCGCTCCTCACGGTCCCTCGACTCCTTCTCGGCCGCTAAATCCGGGTAGCGCTCATCTTTGGTCTTCTCCAGCCGATTCACAATCTCGTTGACTTTCTTCTCCACCGTCACCGTCTTTACCTGAAGCGACAAAACTAGGAATCAGAATGAGGGGGGGGGGGGCGACGATCTCCCACCATCGCTCTACCTCTTTTTGTCGATGGAACCCGATCTGTCCTACGTCCATGTCCCCCGTTTTCTTCAGGTTGGCCCACGGCGTGTAAACCACACCGATGTTGTTCATTTTACAGCCTGTTAGGTGAAACAAAAAAATGCATGACGACCACTAAATCTATTCCTATTTTTTATCACTGTCAGACCTTGAATGCTGTTGTTTTTCACCAGTTGCGCACAGTCAATCAACACCTCTGGAGGAATATCATTAATAGTCACTCCCTAGAACAGGCAAAGCAAAATATGTAACAATGTAAAAAAAAAAGACAAATAATGTCAACTGTTTACCTTTGGTAATCGGAGATAAACGTGAGCCGAGGACAGTTTATCCACATGAAACCTGTGAGAAAATGAAAACTTTTAATCCTTTTAGCAAAAAAAGTCCCCCATATAATTTCAATGGATAAAATGCATTTATTCAATATCAGATTATTATGCTTACTCACCAGATGTCTTCAGGCCAACCGTACTTGATCAGATCTTCGTCTGGAGGTAACGTAATCAATGAAGTGAACATTCAACAATACATGCATAACTTTTGTATCGATAAACTTACTTTCATATTTGTCTTTTCCCATGTAAATGGTGTAGGGAGGCTCCACTACTAAAATGAGAACAGAGACAGCAAACTATGAGCACAATCTCATGGTGCTAGTAGCTAACAAGCACAAACTCACCAGCACTTGTGAAATAAAAGACCATTTTGTAAGATATGTTTAAAGAGGTGAAAGAATAAAATATGGACGTGTGGCCAACAAAATCGTTGGTTTAAAAAGCCAAGTATTTTGTGACTGACTTGCTGTCACTTTGCGCACGGGGAAGGTTGAACCCGGAAGTTGTTATCTGGCAAGGCAGCGGAAGCATATTCTACCTTGCCCTCCAAAATAAAAACTAATAGGAATGGTTTAAGATTATTTTTTTTTCACGCATATTTCAAAGTTTATTCGTCTAAGATTTTATTAACCTCGGAAGATATCTGACAAGGTCTCAAAAGCTGTTTCTAACAGTAAAAATTATACGTTACATATGACACTTCTGGATTGTTGTTTCGTCTCTTTTTAGGTATATTTTTTGGCACATTTTTAAAACGTTAAAAATGAGATTCATAATAAAGGCACAAGAGTTTAGTAGTTGGCGTTTTTAATGTTTAATATGTGAACGAACTCATCGACAGTAAGTGTTTTATTGTGGTAATTCCCGTGAATTTCCGCTTCCGTTACAGGATAGCGCGCGCCTTTGAAAACACGGAGGAAACGCGGTCGAGGAGGAAAAACTAGTGCTTACATTTCTCTTATTTTACCGCATTTATATCATTAAAAGTGCGCTGAAGTCATCGACAATCAAAACAATTTTTAAGTAAGCAATCCTACGTATGTTTCGTCTTTTGTTATCGTCGTGTTTTAATACGATAGCTTATTTCAAAGCGCTTGGGGGGGGGCATTTGTTCGAAGGATTTGTGCCCTGATAAATGTCAAATGTGAGCGCTAATCTCTTCTTTTTTTTTTTTATGAAATCAAATCTATTATAGTTCCAAACTCTCTACGTTCTATTTAATTTTTATCCAGTATTCCCGCCAATCGTCGTTAACTTTTGTATGGAACTAAATTAGGTATTGTTGTTCTCCATAATCATCACATTTGTCCATATGCAGGAAAAAAAAAATGATGCTCCTAAACACTCGGAAGAGAAAGCTCTCCTCCGTGAACTCGGACAGGTGAGCATTTTCAAAGCGTTTTGTGGACATGCACAGTTTGTATTGAATTTCATCCACTTGGTTGTCCTGGCAGTCACCCGGCCAAGATGAGTGAGAAGGAGGCATCGCCCCTCAAGCAAAGATCTCCCAGGAAGAAGCCAGACGAGAATGGGAGTTTGTGCAAAGAACATTCCCCATCGCCAAGGAGGTCTCCTCGAAAAGCAGCAGGTATCCATGTGTTGAAGGAAGGAAGAACTTCAGACTTTTAACAACTGTTTCATCCGTGCTTCTCCTTAGACCTTCCGGTCAAGCTGGCAACGATGACGAGCTCCTTCTACGGGCCGAAAAAGAGTGTTTATCTCACGCCTCTCGAAAGGAAGGCAGTGAAGGAATCGCTTCCCGTTCCTCCTCCGAGCCAGGCCAAAAAGATGGAGAAGACAAAGCAGACCAAGGTGGCGAAAGGCAAGCAGGTCAATGTGGCGACAGTAAGTTTCAGAAGCTACAGTGAGAAACCCAAGACCATCAGGCTGTCCAAGATGAATGGGAGCAGGTCGGTGCAGGATGCCAACTTTAATCAATTCGTAGCACCCTAAATTGTGCTACTTATGGATTTATTTATTTTTTACTTCAGCAATGCTAACAAGAAGGCCCCCGAGTCCAAGAAGACCATCACCGTCAGTTACACAAAGAAGCCCAAACCCAAGCTTTTGGTGGGCGCTGCCTTCTTCAGCACAGGCAAGAAGCATTCCTCAATGTTCAAGAAGGCGTCCAAAGGCCAAAGTCACAAATCCAAAAGTCAGATGAATCCCGTGAAGGTAAGGATGAGATGAAGTTTGATTTCAAACAAGACCTGTTGACTTTTGTTGTTGTTGTGATCCTTAGATTGCCGTTCAGCCCGTGGAGGCGCCCAGGAGAAAGTTTGACCCGAAGGAATTTGAGGAACGTGACAGCAACTTTCCAGCCAGGTGCTCACTTGACTTTTAGTTGCATTAATCATTTTCAGACCTTTCGTGCGGTCACCAAAATATTAGGAACTATTCCTGATTCCAATTTTGTTCCTCAGTCCTCCTAAAGCCATGGCTGAAAATGACCAAATCACAAAGGAACTAAAAATTGTGCTGACAAGGATTCCGATTCAGGCATCCTTTCTTTCTCAGGTAGCTTAGCTTAGCTTAGCATTCAATATGTCCACATCTGTTTGACAAAAACTTGTCTGGACCAGGATGGCAGCTCCAAACCTATCTGTGATCTCGGAGACACCAGTCCCAGCGGTCCTGCCTCCACACCGTCCAAAGGTCGAATACTTCCAGGGTTCCTTCAAGAAGCTCCCGTAAATCCATTTTCTTGATTTTAACAAAAGGGTTTTTGCCTCATCCAGAACGTGCGGCGGCTGTGTATCCCATCTTTGGATCCGCTTCCAAACGGTGAGCCATTTTTTTTTTTTTTTCTCCTTTTAAACTTTTTGGGGGGGATAATCCAACAATGTGTCTTGAAGTTCTAAGAGCTCCTCCGCTGGCACATCTCAGCCGTCACCGTCCACCAAAGAGCGTCCCACCCGCAGGAGGAAGGAGAAGCACGACGCCGACCAGCTCATCATCGTACGTTGACTCTTTTTGAGTGTTTTTTTTTTTTTTTTTTTAAACTACGTTTTCCCGGCAGGACGCAGGCCAGAAGCAATTTGGCGCCGCCGTGTGCGGCTCATGCGGGATGGTGTACAGCGCAGACAACCCAGAGGACAACTTCCAACACAAACAGTTCCACCAGTGCCTCCTGGATGCCATCAAGTTTGTGGTGAGGATCTCATAGAAGAACATCTGTGGAAGAAACTCTTCTCAAGACTTTTTTTTTTCCCCCCCAGGGTTGGAAGAAGGAAAGGGTGGTGGGCGAGTTCTGGGATGGAAAGATCATCCTGGTCATGCCAGACGATCCCAAGTATGCGGTCAAAAAGGTACGAGCTTGAAGGACTTTGCCGCCATTTTTTGGATATAGTGACAGTTTTGGTATATTTTAACAAAGGCGGAGGAGGTGCGTCGCATCGCAGACAACGAATTGGGTTTCCAGCAGATGACCTTGAGCAGACCCTCGCAGGCCAAGACTTACTTGTTCGTCAACGCCGATCGGATGGTGGTGGGCTGTCTGGTGGCAGAACCCATACGGAAGGTCAACATCAGGGAACCAGCAAAATGACCAAGTTTTTTTCCAGGACCTCGTTTGGTGAGGAACTTCTTGTGTCCCGTAGGCCTTCCGAGTGCTGGAGCAGCCCGATCAGTGCAAAGACATGACCAAGGATGACTTCATGGACCGGCACCGGGCGTGGTGCTGCTCCACCGTGCCGGAGAAGGCGCTGTGCGGAGTCAGTCGGATTTGGGTCTTCAGCCTGGCCCGGCACCGGGGCGTCGCCGGCCGCATGCTGGACACCGTCAGGTAGGCGGCCATTTTGGGATCCCGCTCACAACATGGGGTGGTGGTGATGTTATTGCGTAATCTGTTCCAGGAGCACCTTCATGTACGGCAGTCACCTGACGAAAAACGAAATCGCCTTCTCTGACCCGACGCCGGACGGCAAACAGTTTGCGACGGCGTACTGCGGCACGCCCACGTTCCTCGTCTACAACTTTATCGCCTAAAGTGACCCGAGCGAACGTTAATTTTTTACTGTGAATGACTCCGGTTTTGAGAGAGTCTGTTTGATCAGTGAGTTTTTTTTTTTTATTTTAGCTCAGGGTTGAGTGTTGTATATTTGCTGCAGGTTTTTATTTTTTTGCAGATGTTTATATAGAAGAGAGAGAGAGAATCTATGTTGTAAGTTGGAATAAAGTTATTTTAATTCGCCAGACTTGATTTCTTGTGAAAAAAATGGAAAAAAAAAAAATGGCTTTGAGAATATAAAAGTCGATCGAAACGTATCCGAGTTTAATGTCTACAGGAATAATATCAAAGCGGCATAAATATTTACAAGTGACATCATCAGGACACTCCAACCTCACAGGCTGCTCTTGTTTTGCTCAAGCGCGTTGTCCTCCAGCGCCCGTACGATCTGTGTCGCCGAGGGTCTCTTCTTGGGGTCCTCCTCGGTGCACACGTAGAAGAGCTCCAGCATCTTCTTGTAGGACTCGCCCAGCTCTTGGCCGTCCAGCGGCGGCCGCGTGCCCAGCCGGGCGTAGTAGGCGTCTTCGTCGAAGCTGTCCTCCATCGACTCGTCTGGAAAAAAAAAAACGAAGCGCTGTGAGTGGGTTGCTTCACCTTACCGTTCATCTTCCCACATGGTCTCACCTTCATCTGTCTCCTCGTCATCTTCCGGCATATCCACGTGAGGCATGGCCAGGGTCATCATCTCCCACAGGGTCAGGCCGTAGGCGAAGATGTCGGCCTTGTCTGTGATCTCGCCCCCCTCCAAGGCCTCCTTGGGGTTCCAGGGCTCCGTGCCGATGTACTCCGCCTCGGGGTCCGACGCTGACCCGAAAACACAAGTCTCTTTGTGCCCCATCCGATGAAGGAGCGTATGGTGCGGCCTACCTGTCATGTTCTCATCCAGCTGCAGGGACACGCCCACGTCGCAGATCTTGACGGCATCAAAGTTACCCTTGATGACCACGTTGCAAGACTTGATGTCGCCGTGCAGCAGTTGTTTTTCGTTGTGAAGATACTGCACAAAGAGAGATTGGATCAGAATCGCACCATTTCCACCAGTCAGCGTGTTTTTAAACCTGCAGTCCACGGGCCACGTGAAGCGCCACTATTTCAACGTCGGCGGCAGGAAAGGCCAGAAGACCGTCTTTCCTTCGCTTCTCGATGAGATCGTTGAGCGACCGCTCGCCTCCGAACTCCATGGCCAGACACTCGGAGCCGTCTTTAGCCGTGGCCAGCGCACGGAAACCTGCGAGTTGAACATTCGGTCAGGACATTTTGCGACGGCACGGTTTTAACGAAAAGGCCCAGACTCTCACCGACAATGTTGGGATGGTCGATTCCCTTGAGGACCTTTGCCTCCTCCTTTAAACGCTTCAGGTAGACTTCAGCCTGTTTGCTGGCACATTTGCTGTTGATCTTCTTGATGGCCCAGGGTGACGCGTTGAACTTTCCCACTCTGGAATCAAATGGAATTTAATTCCAGAGCCAATTTATGTTAAGAAGGTTGTCACCTGTCCATCAGGTAGACGCTGACTCCTGTCCCACAGCCGAGCTTCTTCATGAACGGCGAAGCCGGGATGTTGATGGGACTTCCTCCGCTTGCAAAGCTCCTGATTCTGGACATCTGAGGGGTGGTGAATCCAGCCATGCTGTTGAATCAAAACAGATCATTTACTCGGATTTACATCCATTTTTTTTTTCATTTTCTGTTGCACTTAGCCCTCAGAGTCGATTGATGATTGCATGTTTGAATTCTTACTGTTTTGTGCATTTCAACTTGCATTCATGTGATTAGAACAAACAAAATATGCATGTGACGAAAACAATACAAAACCTAGCAGACGTCATCGACAATGAACGATGAAAAAAAATGGCGACAAGTCCAAGTCACCGTTGGTACAGCGAGGTGGCATTTGAGTGTGTATTGTTCAAAATTGTTGTTTTAGTAAATAAACGCAATATTACCTACTTTTCACAGTGAACCAGAACCAAGGGAGTGAAAATGATGGCGCCGAACTTTTGAAATATTTACGTAATAACGGAAGTTGACGGAAGCCTCAGAGGGACCAATAGCACGGTTCTCTTCTTCATTTAATTTTTACTTTTTAAATTTAATGAGGGTCGAAAAAAGTCCACAACCTATGTATACTTTAAAATATAAATATTTGCATCACAATTTGTATGTTTATGAGAATATACAATCCTGTAATCCTCTTGTGTTGGTGTAGTTGCCATACAAAAGATTTCCACCAGAGGTCAGTAACGTTGCAAAAACTGTACATGCTTTGTTTTCTACGACGTGATGCGGATCAAAAACAAATCCAAACAAAAACATTCTCCATCACAAATCAACTTGGAAAATGAACTTATTGTCTGGCCAAAAGTCATTTATTATTTCATTAACTCTGTAAAAGCCCAACAATGGAACTAGGCTTGTGTTTTTATGATGTTATTCTTCAGACTAGTGTTTTGTTTTCTTTTTATGACTTGGCAGTCATAATAGTTGGAATGATTTGTTGTTTCTGAGTTGCACTGGAGAACAACACTGTCAGCAATCACTGACAATCTTAAATGATCAACGCAATAAGCACAGTGTGATCTTTTCATTTGTCTGCAGGTTCTCCTTCACACAGCGCAGCTTGTCCCCCCCATCTTCTGACCTTTGACCTTGACAGAACTCTTCCTTTGAGGCTAAGGAGCAGGAATGCGACAACAGGCTCTGGATGGGGAAGACTGTTGCTCTCTGGTTTTTCCTCGCCATTCCTCTAAAGGGGAAATGAGCTCATGTTTTGTGGTCAACGCAGGCACATGTCGCGGTGCGTGTTAAGTCGTACGACACGGAGCGACTCGTGTCTCTTTGCACACCTGCTCGCAGCTCCGGCCTGATGTTATCATGGAGGGCAAACGAAAAAAAAGAAAACATTTGCACAGGCTACGGTCATTTATTATGACACCTGCTTCCAACGCGAGCAAAAACAACAGCTCGTATCGAGAAAAACTCGGGTCACGTGATTATGAAGCCCAAGGCATCATCAGTGTCAACAAATAAAACCGTTAGCGTTACAGCATTTGCTTGCCTCTGCAAAAAGGAGCTATTTGTAGAATATACGATTATTTTTTGGGAAGTCGACGCTGATTATATGGTCACGTGTGGAAACATTCCGATTGAGCTGTCAATCAAAAGACAGCTCAACTGTTTAAACACATTTAATATGTCAGCAGTGCATATGCGGCATTTAGTAGTAAAAGTACAAATTAAACACGCTACATACTTAACATTCATTTTAGGTGTTGCCCAGTCGTCGTAAGCCTTTTCGGTAAATGTTGGACGACTCGCGCGCCGTGATAAAAAACACATGTATGACATGCAACTGAGAATGTTAAAAAAAACAAAGACACGTTTAAATGGTTAAGAGGATTTCTCGTTTTCAAAAAGGCACAACGTGAAAGTATTTCACCGCAAGTATCGGCTCTAACGGGAGATCACGTGACCACTTCCATCTCGTGGGAAAACATCAGTCAGATTTTGGCTTCCTTTGTGCAATAGGAGCACCTTGGGCAGTGCCACAGCAGCTCTTGATTTCCTTCCTATTTTGCATTTCATACACAAGTGGAACTTTGGCTTTGCATTAGAGTCATGTAGCGCAAAAAAGAATGTTAGCTAACGGCTAAACTTCCAAACTGTGCAGAGGAAACACGTAGAGAATATCCTCTTTTCGTCCTCGCGGCCGCCAGACGAGACGTGTTGGGATGACAAAGCCGGACAGGGAAAATAAACAAAATGGAGGCCGCGTGTTAGCATTGGCGACACTTTGTCAGAACGAGACGCTTTTAAACAAAACACTGAGCTCTAACGGGAAACACACTGCCAACATTTGCGAACCAGGAACTCGTAGTAAGACAAAAAATGGTGCAGATAGGAAGATCGGAAGTCTTTAGCGCCGGTTCCAAGATCCATCTCTCCTTTGAAAGTCTTTTTGTCCATCTTGTCACTTGGCTGCATGTCCAGGCCTAGGACCAAAGGAGTGACTCGGCTATGAAGGGGGTCAAAGTTCAATTAGCTGAGGCACGTGACGCCGGCGTCTTCCACGTGGCCGCAATTGGTTTTGCCCCAACCGGAAAAGTTGCACTCGTGGATGGCGTCCTCGGTGCCCGCGCACGCTACATCGTCCATCCAGATTAAACCGCTGCCTAAGCGGGAAAACAACCAAAACCAAAACACATTCAAGCTAATCGTATTTATCTTATCGACAGCGGCAAATGACGACTGGAACCTTGTCCGAAGCGTCCCGTCTTGTGGACTTCGGCGGCCCCTCCGTATCCCAGCATCCGGCACACCACGTCGCCGTCCTTCTTGTCCCACACGTCATCGCAAACCGTCCCCCAGCGCCGTTCGTGGAAGACCTCCACGCGGCCCTCGTGGGGGCCCGACCCATTCACCAGTCGTACCAGGGTGTCTTCAACTGAGATTTCACAGGAATTCCCCATGTGCGGGACAATCGTAAAAAAAAAAAAATGTGGCTCGGTTTCAACCTGACACATCGAGCACACTGTATTCTTTTTTTTTTTTTTTTTTTATAGCTTCCTCGAAAGGACTTGTTGATGTAAAAATAAATACCGTTCATCTGAGTCTGGTATTAATCTGGACGACCTGGATCTATATCAACTATTAGCGTACGGGCTAACACAATGCTAGCATGCTACACATCCATCTGCACTACACAAGAACGTGAAGATGAAGTAGAAACATGTGTGCCATTGCTTTGGAGATTGATCATTTTTTTTCTTTTGATGTGTATGAAGTCTAACGCAAAGCAGAACTACAGCACAGTTCAACTGTTTCACCGAGCAGGTGCGGGAGAAAAGTCATCAGATCATAAATGTGCCACTTTCGAATCTTTCAAGCAAGTGATTGACGATTGATGCTAACCTATTCTTACTCCACTGTCACCTTTATCTCCTTTCATCCCTCGTTCTCCTCGATCCCCTGGAGAAAAAAAACAAGAGAACATTGTCGGCGTGAATTTGCTTGTTTTCAAAATGGCCGCCTTTGCTTTTTATTGTCTTATTTGTTTTGACCAAATTCTGGATTGTTGTTGATATTTGGGATATTTTGGAACATTTACAATTTGGATATTGGTGCAGTTCAAAAAGCGAAAAAGCCAGAATTTGAAACAGTTCGAGGCCACCAGGCTGTCTTGAGAGAAGCAAAGTGTGAAACGCTCGTAAATGAAATTTCCTCTTATTTGTGGTTTCGGCCTCTATTGGCAGCTGCCTCGCTTGCTTACAGAAGAAACTTGTGATCCAAAAACCACAGGACCGACCTTCAAGTCTGTCGGGGGTGCCATTTATTGGTCGTTTTCACCCGAGAAGTCTATTTTTGTCGTTTTTGGTTCGATATATCCTTCCCGGTGGGCTACGCTTCCAAAGATTCAAAAGCGTGTCGCAAACCAGAACTTCAACATCTCTCCACAGATTTTGCACCTTTTGGTCCGACCGGTCCGATGTCGCCTTTATCTCCTCGAATGCCATCATCGCCGCTGGCTCCTTTGCTACCAGAAAGTCCTTGGACGCCTTTTTCTCCAGGGAAGCCTTAAAGAAACAAAAATAAATATGTATATTATGTCCAAGATGAGTTCTTCATTTTTTTCTCACAACAAAATGAAGCCCTGTGTTCTTCCAAGTACATCTTCACGGATCATTCGCTACGCTCTGGGAACAGAACAAGGAACTTTCCCCCCCCCCAAACTGTTCCCACATAACTTGGACTCACACAATTGTCCAACATGTTCTCACAAATTGAACTGGTCCATTCCCAGCATTCCCAGGGCGCCATCATGACATCATCGATGGACGACATCGCCGTATATTTGGCGGGCCCGAAAAAAGTGGAGGAAAACAATGATATTTTTTTTTTTCCCCCGCTAATAAAATCCATTTCCACCACCGTAACGAACGTGTGTGCGTGTTTACAGTATGCACACTCGAGCTAGTCTGAGCTAACACGCTAATGAGGAACACATGTACCCTCTCGTGTTGAGACTGCTCCTCGGCAACAAGTCGCAGACATTTATGGGTATAAATAGACTTTTCGGACATGATTTGGTTTGGCTCAGTTTGAAAGTACAAAACTGATTATGAACCGTTGAGAAGAATCAATAGCGCTTGTAGAGACAGAGAACTGGAGCAAGGCCTTAGATGGAAGCCAATGGAAATGAGATTAATGTGTTCCAGCCTCGCCTCAAAAACTTTTTTTTGGGGGGTCAAAAATATTTGTAATTATTCTTTCATAAGAAAAATAGCTCTCTATTTATTGTAGTTCATGAAAACAAACATTTACAAATAACAATTTGAATGTAAAAAAAAAAAATTAAATGCATTCAGACGCATTTTTTGCTTCTCTATCGTGCTGATCCTTCTGAATGTGCACGCTTTGACCACTCGGGGGCAGTATAACACAGAAAATCTGATCAAATTGGTTGATTTGGTTGGGAAATCGGGATTAGCGCCGACAAGACAAACTCGCAACCACCAACCCCGTGGTTGGCTTAAATCGTGTTTTCCCACCGTGTGATTGTGCGCGCTGGCGTCACCTTTACCGTAAGACGGCGTGACCACGCCAGCTGAGCAGCTGTGTTGTGTTTAAAGAGCCTTTGAGGGACTTTGATGCCACTCCAGTCTCAATCCTCTGGTGTGAAAACACACTTGAAGGTCAAACTGGCTTTTCCCAGAGAACCTCTGAGCATTCTTTGACAATTCAGCCCCCTGAGTCACTTGAAATATGATGCAGAGTGAAAGTAGATGAAAGGTCTCCATATTTTGGGGTGTATTTTTTATTTTGATGCATAGCAACACATCTGCAGATGGATTGCATCATAGCACATTTTGCGGAGGGAGGAGAATATTTCTCATGGTTTAGCTGGCAGACTCCACAATGCGGGGCTTGTAAAAACTGTAAACCTTATTTTTAGGGGGGGGGGGGGGGGGGGGGATTTCTTCTCTTTTGTATTTCAAGAACAAAATGTGGGCCTCGAGGAATCATAACAAACCTCTGTGGCGACAAAGCGTAACATGTTCTTGGCTTGTTTACATTTTTTATTTTTTTTCCACATGATTTGAATGTTCTTACCTCTTAAACCGGTTAATCCAGGGGCGCCGGTGTGCCCCTGCGGCCCGGTATCACCCTTCTCTCCTTTCGGTCCTGCAAAAAAAAAAAAAAAAAGATGAGAAATTTCGCCCAGAATGGCAAGACACTTCATTAGGTACAGCAAATCTTCCTTTATGAACCTCCTAATGCCACGTTTGGCTGGTTTCGCACGGTGCCGGGAAACCATTTGGTTGCCTGGCACGGTAACAGACGCACCCAAGAATTATTCCACATAAGTCGAAAATGTTGGCACGCCAGCAGCATTATGCTCACGAGTCACTAAGAAAATATCTCCGGGCTCGGGACAGTTCCTCCACCCAGAAATGAGATTTACGAGGAGCGGTCCTGTAATGAGTCAAGCACTGAGCTTATTAGCGGCTAACAAGCGAGGGGGATCTCCGGCTGACCTTCTATGAAGCTGATATTTTTCAGAGCCAAAGAGTGCTCCCAGTCCTTGAGACGGAGATCTTCGGCGATGGTGTTCAAGATCTCCATTTCGTTCCGAAGTAGCGCCTCCGTGTGGATGTGGGTCACCCACAGACTGGACGTGTCCTCCGTGATGTTGCTGATCTGAATCTACGGGGGGGGGATTCACTTTTAGAATGTGAAGTGTATCGGGAGAGGTTTGTCAATATTTACCTGCAGATCGTGTATTTTCAAATGGTGAATATTGATATCATTGCTGACGGTGTGATTGACAGCTCCAACCATCCAGTTGATCTCCTCCAGCTTGTCTCTTAGCCCGGTCACCTGACCCGAAGTCTCCCTTTTTAAAAAAAAAAAAAATAACACCACATCAGCATGAGCGGTGATGTCGCGCTAAGCTAACTCGGCTAACCTGAGCATCAGGTTCTGGTCGTGGAGCCAGGTGGTGGTACGAGCCACCTCGGCAGTCAGGCCCGTCAGGTTCCTGCCGGCGGAGCTGCTGAACGACGACAGACGTTCATCCAGCTGCACCAGGTAGCCTTCCGAATGCATGGACTGAGCGTGCATGTTTCTAAGCTCCGCCTCCAAGCCCTGGGAACGTCCAAAAGGGACAATTCAGGGACTCTTGTAGAGCTTTGAGCCCTCATCATTCTTATAAGAGCATCCTAATGAGCACCTTGATGAGAATCTCTAGCTTCTGCAGCCTGTCGCTATGATTCTGGAAGAGATTCTCCAACTTCCAGATGTTCTCCAAGATGTCGGCCTGATCGGGCGTCTTGTCCAACGTCTGCTGGAGCAGCCGGGAGCGCTCTGACATCTGGGTGACGTTCTCCATCAGCACCTGCTGCTGCTGCGACCATGCCTGGGAGCGAGATACTGCGAGGAGGAGAAAAAAAAAAAAACAGTTGTTGTTGAACATCTCTCAGCAACACAGTAAAAGTCCCGAAATGGGTCAGCATCAATCACCCGGCTGGAATTAGGACTCTTGTGTGTAATGGAGAGCAGATGTCGCTCTCCATCCACTTTATAGTCGCATTTCCACCTAAGGCTCCTGGGAAGTTCTTGGCGCTTGTAGTAGCTGGAACCAGCCACATTTGGGGACTTTTGGAAATGACACAACTTCCCCAACTCTTGCCCACCGTGGAGATGTTTTACCGTATGACATCGTTGCTGCAAAACAAGATGGTGGGAGGGGGGGGGGTCTGCCCCCAGGGTCGGAAAGTGCTTAAAAGAAGACCTCCACAAGAGAACCAAATGAAGTGCAGCTCGTTACGCGTGTTAGGTTTACTCCAAACGACCCGAGACCGAGGAGGGCTAATAACTAAATGATGGTCTGTCTGCGCTGTCCTTGTAACATGAAAATAAATGTCTTGTAAAGTGACTTGCAACAAAATATAAATCCCGTCTGGATCGTCTCAGGCTTTTTTTTTTTTTGCCACTCGAGTAAAAACGACAGCCGCTGCTGTGATTGACAGTCGTGCGTGTTTGCACCTCTTATGTCACATTTCAAGAGCTAAACTGCAAAAAGCAAATGGCTCGGTCACAGCCTGTCAACATCTCAGCTGCGCTTTGGAGGAAAAAAAAAAAAAAACAACAACTTTCCCAGCTCCTTAAATCACATTTGCCTTCTCAAATAACATCACAGGAACATCTCCAGCTCTGTGTTTGAGTTGACCTTGAAATGTAAAGAAGATTCAGGGATCTTCGTGTTGCTTTCAAACAAAGGTCTTCAAGAGCAAACGGCTCCCGGATCAGCATCCATGGTTACTAAGCTCCGACTTGAACCCCCCTCGCAGCTTGATGTTTATTTCCAAGATATTTCTAAGATCCTTTTTAAGACCCATTACAGCCTATTCCAAAGAACCATAAAATCCATTTCGCCTGAAACACCAAATTCGGGCTAGGAAAAGCAACGTAAGAAGCTTCTAACAAAAACGAAAAGACTCAGACATCTATTCTTGATCCTCTGAGAGGAATAGTACAGTGACTCAATTAGAAGCATGTATACTGCCCTCTGGTGGCTCAAGACAAAACTGCAAATTCATTTGATGGTTATTCCTATAGGGGAAAATGTGTTTTGCGGCATATGTTGTCTCGAAACTATTTCTCCCCTCAAAGCGCAAGTAAAACAAACAACAAACAGCGTGGCTCGGCTTTGATACGGCAGCGAACCGGGCCCAGCTTGTTTCGATTAAAACGAAGCGCGGCTTGGCATGAGCGGCAAGCGGCGTGTAAATTGCAGCATGTGCATGTGGGAGTTCTGCAGGCCAGATTACGGCATCGACGCAATCGTTTCGGGATCGCCAAAGAAGACCTCCATCGTGGCTGGAATACTTGAATGGCGGCCAACTGTGCAACCTGGTTCAGATTCAATTTTGTTTTCTTGGTGTGTCCTTGTTTATGAGCAAAAGTTGCCCATTGGGAATAAGGAAGATTTTTTTTGTTTTTTTTTGTTGCCATGTCACATTTGACAGCATCTCAGAGTGACGGTGTCACATTTACCCTTTTTTCGTTTTGTTTTTTTCCCACATCTGGCTCCCATCCCTAACCCGCCTTTTATCTTCAGTCATCTCGTCGTCGGACAAAGCTTCAAAGTAGCTCGGGTCTGTTTAAAGACGCGACACATATGTGTCATGTATGTACTCGGGCTCGTCGAATCGGACAAAAGGAAAACGCAGACGCCTTCCCGTATTGAAGTCTCTGGAAAGCAGATGCCTGCTTTGAGCAATTTTCTTCTCTTGGCTGACTGTCAAATCAAAACAGGGATTAACCTGCGCTCTTTTTAGCTTGACCATATAAGGGCGAACGTACGCTTGAGCATTTTATTTGTCGGACTGCACGCAATGATTATTTTTTTCCCATAACTGCATGTTACATGATTACCTATGGAGGGAAAATCACGTTGCAATCTGATATGTCTTCTACACTACGTTTATCTTATCTATAGAAATGAAAAAGGGAGGGAGGGAGGGGTGCGCTGGTGCGTCGACAACCCATGAAGTCAAGTGAGAATTCAAGCAAGAGTCGGGGGGACGGCGAGGAGGGGGTGTGGGGGCATTTTTTGACATGAGCGTGGATGTAAGGGGCCCCCAGGGAGCAGTGCTGGAGACACTTGGCGTACAAAAGGCTGCTTTGATTGCTTGCTCTTTAGGCAACTCAACTAGTCCTAAATGAGAAAATACCTTCGGACTTCACACACACACACATTTTCTCCCTAACGTCTCCATCGGCTTGTTCTTCTTGTCTCCTAACAACGCTGACATTTGCAGTGAGGCCCCGAGCTCAAGGTGAAAAGCCGTCAAGTCGAACATAAATAGCGGGACATGGGGAAGTGATGAGATTGAGGACCTGGAACGGATCCCTGAGGAACTCCATTTGAAATAAATGCAAGGGTAGAATTCATGATGTAGACTTTGAGGAGGTGAGTGTGATCTGGAACTTGTATCACCACGGGGCGGGTGGCGGAGTCGAAGGGGCTTCACATTCCAAAAAGGTGGCCCCCACTATTGAAGCCCTTCTCTCTCTTCTTCATTGTTAGCGTTTCGCTTTACATTGGACGTGACTTGTTTATGCTACGTGTGTGTTCTCCACGGCTACAGTGGAGATGAGGTTCATGTTGCCCCCCCCCCCCCCCCCCTATAACACCACCTGTGTGTGTGTGTGTGTGTGTGTGTGTGTGTGTGTGTGTGTGTGTGTGTCCTTCATTGCAAGGCAGCGCTGATGTCATAAGTGCAGAAACTAGAGATGGACATGAAACTATTTCCATGTGCAAACGTATTGATGGCAGACACATGTTATAAAAATAAAATGACTTATGAAATCAAAGTCATTCACAGAAAATGGAAAAGGTGAAATCATACAAAATGTCTTTCATATTTAAATTCATTTGTTGTAATCTGATGTTTTTGGTCTGTTGTATTGGAAAGCGAACATTTGGCAGCTAGGTAACGGTAAGCTAATTTGCGTAGCAAGGGCTAAAGTGGCTTTACCTGCTAGGCACAATCCGAAGATGGTGAGGAGCACGAGCACGTAGAGCAACACGATGGCGTACTTGATGGCCGCCAAAGAGTTGAGTTGACCGCAGCATTGATCATGTTTCCTGCGCCTCTTTCCAGAACCTGATTGAGGAAAAAAAGAAAAAAGATAAAACAGCAGTCGGTCCAAAGCGTTTAGCCGCTAAACTTTAACGCCAATAGCTAACAGCCAACACAACGAGACATTTGGCTTCCATAACGCGTCGCGTTAAGCGTTTGCTTTGGACGTCGTCCCGTCCGTGTCTGCTCTCAAGAATGCTTTCCAGATTCAAAACATCAGATTAGTTTCTTCTCCCGGGAGCAAATTGGACATCAAGCGGGACCATGTGCTCAATAAAACAAAGGTGATCCGTTTGCATGTTCACCTGTGGGCCAAATGCTATTTCAAATCTCATAAAGTGGAACATGGCAATAAATTGGACACAAAACAGAGAAGTGTGTTGTGATTGAATGAATGAGGAACTCGTTCGCTGCCATTGACGCATATAGACGTCAGCTGGCAGTGAATGAGTTCAAGTCAAAAGTTTTGCAAAGCCCTGATCCATCACCGTGGGACGTCACAAGATTAAAAATCTTTTTGTGGGCGCGACCGGCAGCATGAATCCATTCGAACCGTGACCAACACCCAAACACACACACACGCACACACAGTTCCCTTATATCAGCGGACCACGCTTTATATAAATAAAGAATTCATCTATAAAAATATTTTGATTTATTTGTTAATTTATTAGTAATTATTTATCATTTATTAAATTTTATTCATACATTTATTTCATTTGTTTAAATTATTTAAATGTATTTATTTATTAATAAAACTCAACATGACGTTGAATTAGTGAGGAAACTCGTCACGTGACCGCGACGAGCGTCTTGACCTGAATTAATTGATCGTCAATAAAAAAAACAACATTTTTTTTTCCTGTGCGGCTCGGCGGACTGGTACCAAGTGACCCACGGACTGGTACTGGTCCGCGGACCTCTGCCTTATATGATCAACAACACACAAGTCATGCCGAACAAGACAAACACAACTGTCGCATATACGTGGCTGGAATGTATAGAAGAGCAAAAAAACGACAAGTTCAGCAAGTCGGGAAGAAGGCACGACAACTTGGCATCACGCAAACCTTTCTATTTCGACACTTAGCTGAACCCAAAAAAATGTTTACGTTCAGAGGAAGCGAAGCAACTTCTGCATAGAAGTGCACTTTGTTTGCCAAGGTTCATTCTCGTGCAAACTTTCCGTTTGCTTCGTCATTATTTTTCCCACTTCTTTTTTGTTGTTGTTGTTGTAAGAAATAAATATTTGAGGGTTCTCCTCTTCCTCCTCACCTTCATCGCACAGGTTGAGCTTGGACAAGTTATGTCCCTCGTAGGCGTCTTCGTACATATAGGCGCTTTCCTGTTCCTCGTGCGTACTCAAGTACACCGCCTTGTTCTCCATCTCTTGGCTGGGATGCAAACACACGTTGATTTAAGTCATATAGAATACGGATAAGAATGTTCCAAGCAAAACAAAACGTCCAAGCGTGAGATGGGTCAGGTTTGTGTGCTTAACCTAGTCCTTCCCTTCCGTGTGTTTGCCTAAAGAAATATATCTCAGGGGAATTTCGCCATGCATAATTCATCAACAATTGTTTCATCATCTGAGCAAACTTTTCAAAAAATAAAAGTAGCAACAACGGTGATTGTGAGTGCACAAATTCCCAGGAGGTCGCAATGGATTTGTCCCAGTGGGAGATGTTGCACAAAAGTCGTTAAAAGCACTCAGTCCTGACTTTCTCATTAAGGCAACCAGAATGACAGTTGGACTGAAACTAAGGCTGCTAGGAGACACACACACACGAGTGCTCGCACACCCCGGAAGGTTTGTGTATATATGTGTGTGTCTGTGCGTGTGTGTGTGCTCGTGTGTGATGAAGGATGGTGGGAAAGTAAAGAATCAGCTCTATCTGCTGTCTCTTAGAATTAATCACTGTGTTTTCAAGAGAACAAATTTGATCTAGAAATTAATTTGTTGCTGGGCTTTTTCCCATGCTGCAACAACGAGGCACTCTAAAGCAATGAACGTTTTTTTGGTTTTAGCTTTGGCGTTGTAACATGCACACACTCAGGGTCAACAATGAGGCACTGCAAAAAAAAGGAGAGAGTTGTTTCACACAGTTTGATAACTTGTAGCTGTACCTAATGAAGTGACCCAAATGGATTCACTTTGACTCACTCACTCACCTCGTCAGCTGTCAACTGGAGGACAGAGAAAGCCAAAAAAAAGAAATCACAGCTCCAAGAGGTTCATCCTTCCTCCAAACCAAAAGTCGCAACCTTGGCAGCTCCCCGAGAAGACACCGCACCGTGCACGGGCTTCTCCTCCGACCTGCTGCAACAACAACAATAGACTATTGCAGGGGAATATGTGCAACCTCCACGAAAACATCACCACGGTCCACGTGATCCAAAAAAGTCAAGCAAAGTCCAGCTGGAGTTCTTCACTGGAGGATAGCGTGTCCATCGTGGGCTGTGCACCAGCGCCATCTAGTGTTACTCAGCGGCGCGTGCATGGCATTTATGTACCTGCGGTTTTTATTGACTCCATTTATCGATATTTGTATTTATTTCATACAATTCCAGATGAGGAAGTTAGAAATTTGATTTCATTCATTTAAAGTAGTGTTTTTAATGAGGGTTAGGATTTCAAATGATGGACTGGCATGGTTAAGAAAAGTTTGCTCACTATCAGAAATGTTATTGATTTTATTTATTGATTTTTTTTTTTTATGTAAATTCCCAGTGCACTTGAACACACCTGATTGATGTTTTCAAGGCCAGCTGGTTGTCATGGACAAGTTGAGGCAAGCAGGCGTTTTTTCTTTTATGGAAAGAATAACACAGCCATCGCGCAGACACACGGAAGAAGGTAAAACACAAAAAATACATCTTTATAAGTTAATAATACATCTTTATAAGTTAATAATTGAACTAAAAGGGCCACTACGACTTTGAAAGCTCGAGTTGTGTTCCGTACGCGTTTGGCGGGCTTACGTGTTACCAGACATCTGTCAAAAAACCGCGTAGTTTCGGTCGTATTATTTTCAAAAGGCTCAAAAGTTCCAAATTGTGACACAAACGATAATATGATAGAAATGATATCAATTCGGCACCTTGTTTAACCACCCCAACACGACAGAATGTTGTCAAATAGGACTACAACGCAAGGTAAACGAATGGGGCGTTGAGTTTTTATATGAATAGAAATCATAAAAGTATTCATATTCCGTGTCTGATAGAGGATTATGACATTTAAACCGAATAAAGTGTATAAAATTATGGCGTAAGAACCATTTGTGGAACAAGGATTAGAAACTCGTTTATTGTAGTAAGCCTTACGTCCCACAAGAGGGCGGTATTGCATCGGAAAGAATAAGAATTGACGTGAAATTACAGCACTAAATCCTTATTAAGCTGCCTTTTTATGAAAAAATATCACGCACGTCACAATTAAAGAAACATATCTACATTATATAAAATTAAAATAACAGATGTTATAAGAAACATGACAGTTGTGGCAAATTGTATAGAAGCATAATAAGTCTCCTTTCAAACCAAAAACAAGGAGAGCTGGTTTCTTTTACGCCACTTTGACTTTTAAAATCCTGAAATGTTTTCACAATGTATGCCAATGAGTCCTTTGTGACTGTGGCTTCTCTAATTAACACAGGAAATGACATTCCTATATTACATTGAAAAGGTCACATCAACAATTTAGCTGTTTTGTTTTCCCCCCTGGGGAGAATTTCTTGTAGCAAACACGAACTTTTCCTCCTCGAAACGTCAGCAGATTTCACCGTCTGTTTTTTCTTCATGTTGTCCCATGTCGGCCAATTTTGCTAGCACACCTGAGGCTAACTTAACGCTTCCTCAAGTGAGGACACCGAAAACCCTCCGTTAGCATGTTCCATATTTTGCTTGTCTGATACTATTTTGAGTCAATCAAAATTGTCTCTGGGATCGGTCCAGTGCAGGAAAGGACTTAATGGGACCTTTCCACTCATGTGTAACATAGTCAAAATCAATCGAGCTCCTCGTTGGAGCAAGAGTGCTGACACGGAGCATGTACTGTAGTCCTATCTTTATTTCTTGCTGACCTCTCACCTCAGCTTCCTCAAATTGCTTGAGTCGGGTCGCCTTGAAAATCGATAGTGGTTTAACTGTGACGCACAGTGATAATAATACCCGGAAAAATGTCATGAATGTTTAAAATGATGACTGAGACTGATTATGCCGATTGTCGTGATTTTTTTTTTTTTTTCTATCGTGTAGGTTTTTTTTTTTTGTTGATGCTGTAATCGTGGAGATGGAAGCATCCAAGCGGGTGTCGTCGTGGTCGGTGAAGGATGTGCTGGAGTGGATTGAAAAATGCTATCCCAGCTTAGTGGGCGTGCTCCAGAAGGCCGTGATGAAACATGCCATCTCAGGTATATATTGCAGCAATAACATTTTGTATTTTTTTTTTAATTTAATGGTAAATCACGTTAGGTCGCGCACTGCTGAGGCTGCGGGAACACCACCTGCAACTCCTCGGAGTGGAATCGGAGGAGCAACAGCAGGAGATGTTGCAGGATCTCCTTCTGCTCAGAGTGCAAGAGGAGCTGGGAGAACTGGATGACATCTGCTCAGGTAACCTGAAATGCTGAAAAACGTTTTTGCAACAAATCTCCAATTTTGACGTTTGTAATTTTCTGTTTTTCCTTTGCAGAATGTTTCCCGGCATAACAGCCGTTCATTTTGAATTCCGCTTCCGACTCATTCTATCCATCATCCACCGATTGACGAGGTGGGGGTGATCTTAGAAGACGAATCGATGACGAGGGGGGGAAAAGTCATTTCCTGTACGAAACGTGAGCCCGGCAGATGTTATCAAAATTCTTCTTCTCGTTCTTCCTTTGTTGTGCGGCGAATTAGGACAACCGAGTGGGCGCAAACATTTACACCAAAATCGTCATTTTTTTTCTATGAATCATCTTTTCTTTTTTTTAAATAACAGAACTTGATATGGGATAAAAAAAACAAAAAAAAACAAACGTTCTCTTCCTTTCTTTCATTTTGACACGTCATGTCATTTTACATTCAAGGCGAGGAGGACAGACGAGAAGCGTGCCGTTGCAGACGCCGATCGATCAGTGTTTACACCCCGTCAATCATCCGTCAATTAGCGCTAATTAGACGAGCTAACCGCATTATTAGATCTTCCGGTTCATTCGTAGATCATATCACATGTTCCATTGAATTTGTAAATATGACCTCATGGACATAAAAAGTTTCTCCATGGAGAATTATAATTTCTTTTTGTGATGTAACCACGCCGAAGAAGAAGCGAGGAAGGCAATTAAGACTCAATTTGATCTCCATTTGGACTTTCTAGGCCAGAAGCGATGACGCTCATTTGTATCAAAGATTCATTTCTTGCTCGGACGTACCGAGCGCTCGCAGATTTATTGCGCCGCCGCCGGTCCGATCAATAATAACAGCCCCCCCCCCCCCCCCCCCCCCCCCCTCATTGGAATTCCAATAGCATCGTGAATTACAAGAAAGCTAGCGTATGACGGGAACGCATTTTAGTCTTTGGTTCTTTGCTGAGCTCTAGCTAGAAAATATCTGGCGACAAGTGACAACAATCTCCCCATCACATGTGACAACAATCTCCAATAGGCTTCACGTCAGCATATTTTTCATTTCTGGCTAGTATGTCCTACACAAGACAACAATCTGCTATATTCCTCACATTCAAAGTGCTCAGGGAGGTTTTGAAGTATTGGGTATATCAGGCTTGTCACACACACACACACACAAACACACTCAGGTGCCAAATACACTTGTCTAAATAAAAAGGAAGGAAGTCAGGTGTGAGTTTGGGTGTCACGTTGATGGCTTTGATGACGTGTGAGGCGTGAAGCTTGAGTCCGTCGTGCGGCACTCTCGCCGCGCTAATCCCCCCCCCCCCTTCCTCGCCAATGCATGAAGCGTCATTCACGTGGATAAATACGGCATGAATATTTCAGCGCGGTTAGTCGGCCAAGCGCAGCTGAGGCTATAAATCAAAATGTGCGTGCCCGAGCGCGCTCCCGTGCTATTAAAACATTAACGCTGACGGGACGACAGGCGGCGGCGCACAGGAGGGACTTTTGGATAATTGAAATGCCAAAAAAGCCTCCAGACTCTTCTGCTCCTTCAACCCGTCTTCCTCCACGTCATTATTCTTGTCTTTTTTTTATTTTCTGCAAAGATGCCTAGAGCAATCATAAAAAAAAAATTAAAAAAAATAACTGCAGTGATATCTGGCAAGCAATAGTTGTAGCCTCCATGTAACAACAATCTTCCATATTCTTCAGGTGACAACAATCTGCCATAATTCCCCAAATCTTCAATTGAAAGATGTACAGAGATATTGAGATGACATCAACATTAACAAGAAGACTTTTGGCAAGTACTGGCTACATCTTCTTATCTGACTCTTATTTCAAATGAGTTGATGCTCAATGGATTGTGTACCTAATGAAGTGGCACAACACAGACACTGATGAAGCCTTGAAAAAAGGTTGCCACAAGAGGGCGACATTTAACTGGTAAAGTCTATTTAACTCACGCGGTCCAAAGTTCAATCAGAGCTTAATGGATGACCCCATAAACAGAAGGTGATAAAAAAAAATGATTTCAGGGAAATTGTCTAGCAAAACATCACCTGCAGCAAATTCTAGAAAGTGTCTCATTTCGCTCATAAAACAAATTGTTTTATTATTAACATTAAGATTGCTACTTTGATCATCAGAGAAGTTAAGCCACGCTAACCTACCCATAAATGCACACATTTCTTAACGGACTTTGCTGCGCAGGGCCGTGGTGGATTTAAAAAAAAAAAAAAAAGTTCCTCACTGAACGGTGCAAATTCACGAGCATCGCACCTCCTTGCTCACGTGCTTGGGGGTTGGGGATGGGTGGTTGTTCTCGGTTGCTGCTCTGATCCAAAAGAAGACTCGCATTCAGGCGCGCATGTGCGCGCGCGTCTACATTCCTCGAGGCAATCCGCTCCGCCTGTCAATCAAGGCACGACCGTGAAGTGGATGCGGTAACTGGATTCTCCGGATTCCGATGACGAGGAGGACTCGATTCCCCCTAAAAGTGACAAATTAGAATTTGGCTCTGGGATGGACGCGTGTGGACGGATGCGGGATGAGGAGGCGGTGACGGTGCCGGCGGCGCGGACGCGCGTCCCGTTTTGTTTCGTCTTCCACGGATGAGAAAGAAGCAAAAAGTTTGCCAGCCGGATGGAGGAGCGACGGCGTGTCGTCGTGGTGGTGGCGGTGGTGGCGACGGCGTCGGCGTTGCTCCGCGGACTACGACGCTGCGTGCGTGTGTGAACTTGCGCGTGCACGTTAATTGCTGCTTCGTTAGCTGCGCGCGCGCGCGTGCGTGCGTGCACGGGAGTGGAGGAATGCACGCGCCGGCTGCGGGGTCGACAGCAGCTGCATCCAACCTTGCCGGGACTACAGGTGTTCCCTAGTACAGGTAGGCACTAAAAAAAAAAAAAAAGTCTACTTCTGTGACGTCATGATCGCTAAAACTTTTGCATTTGTCCGAATGTTTAACTTGACACGCTATGAATATTTATTAAGAATAGAAAGTATGCTAAATTAATTAAGAGTTCTGAATATCTATTTATTTGTCCGAATGTTTAACTTGACACGCTATGGATATTTATTAAGAATAGAAAGTATGCTAAATTAATGAAGAGTTCTGAATATCTATTTATGGTACAATTAAATTAAAGAAAGAAAATGTGGTTTTTATGCCCACAGTAATATTTTAGTTAGTCAATGCAATTGAATTTTGACATAGATGTGTAAGGTCGCGCTTGTGGTTTCTAATATTTTGACCCAGCACATTAGAAATTGCAATTTAAAAATCAAATATTACATATTTGTCGTTGGTCACTGTATTAATTTGACATTTTCCAATCATCTTTAGTGACTCCACATCCCAGAATGCCATGGTGTGGCTAAGGCGACATCCTAGTGAGTCCACCTGACCTGCGCCTACCTGCCCGACTCCTCTGTCCCCTTTCCATCATCCTCCTCCTCCTGATCCCACCCTCCACCCCACCGCCTCACAGCACACATGCAGGCCAAGAAGCGGTACCTGCTCGTGTCTGTGGGGGTCGCTCTTCTCTTCCTGGTCTACATGTGGGCTCTGCAAATCGGCGACTTTGAGCAGCAACAGCAGCGGCACCACCACCGCCGCCACCAATTGCCCCGGTACCCCGACTACTACCAGCACCGGTCGTACAGCCCGAGCCAGGAAGCGGATCGGGCCCGGCCCAGAGCGCCACCGCCTCGTAGGGGCCTGTCCAAAGAGCCGGCACGCTGGACCGAGTTGAACCAGTTGTTGGCGCCCTACCTGGAGGGAGGAGAGCAGGAGGTACAGTAGAGGTTGCAACTGGAAGGTGTAGTCAATTCACCGTCACAAATATTCAAGACCTTGTCAAATGCATCCTTGAAGACATTTTTTCCCCCCCATGTACTTTTTTCAGGAGGACGGTCCCCAGGTGCACCACCAGCACAGCTCGCCAAGAGAGCGGCGCTCGGTGCGTGACAACCTCTACAAGAACAAACGCTGCCGCATGGAAACCTGCTTCGACTTTGCCCGCTGTCAGCCGCACTTTGGCGTCTACATTTACCCGCCGCAAAGAGGCGATGAGATTTCCCCCACCTACCGTAAGATCCTCACCTCCATCCAGGAGTCTCGTTTCCACACCGAGGACCCCGCCAAGGCCTGCCTGTTCGTCCTGGCCGTGGACACCCTGGACAGGGACCGTCTGTCGCCCCAGTTTGTCCAAAACGCCAGGACGCGTATTCAGAGTTTGCCCACGTGGAAGGACGGCAGGAACCACTTGATTTTTAACCTCTACTCCGGCACCTGGCCGGACTACACGGAGGATCTGGGCTTTGAGGTGGGCCAGGCCATGTTGGCCAAGGCCAGCGCCGACGTGGCCAACTTTCGACCCAACTTTGATATCTCCATCCCCTTGTTCTCAAAAGAGCACCCACTTAAAGCAGGGGGCACGGCCGGCGCCGACGGAGCGTCGGTCCGAGACCCGCCGAGCTCCTCCTCGTCCTCCAGGCGCTACCTGCTGGTCTTCAAAGGCAAGCGCTATCTAACAGGGATCGGATCGGAGACCAGAAACGCTTTGTATCACATCCACAACGGCGACGACATTGTCCTGCTGACCACCTGCAAGCACGGCAAGGACTGGGAGAAGCACAAAGACTCCCGCTGCGATCACGACAACCGAGAATACGCAAAGTAAGTCCAACTTCCACTTTTGTCCCTCAAGTAGTAAATTGAACAAAACAAACGATCATTTTCACGCCGGTGATTATAAAAGATGACAAAGCCTATCCGAAAAATGAAAATTCAACACAAAAAGCGCATCGGCGCACCCGTGGTCTTAATGGCGGAAAAATAAATGACTTAATTCTCTGTCGCGGTTCATAAAATCACTTTTACAGAAAATAAAAGAGCAACGTGAACGGTGAGAAGCCGCTAATCAATAGCAGGCGCGAATGAACACGGCGCTTAAGAGGCTCCTTCACTAAAAGTAATTAGCACATTCTCTCTCGCGGCCTGATAGCTTTTTATTATGAAAGTGGGTCCTAATTTCACACTCGCTGGGTTTACTTTTTGGTGTTGTTGCTCTCTATTATTTATGTAGCACTTAGGAATCAAAGAAACATTCAAGTCAGCCCTTTAAGGGAATAAACTTTGCTGTCATTTTTAAGACTTGCCACTCGCCAATATGATCGACTTAATGCAATGAGTATGAAAATCGGATTTTTTTTTATTTCCTAGATATGATATAGACTCTTTTGTGAGTGACACTTGGCAACGAAAAGCCTTCGAGCGCTTTCACGCTAGACTGGAAACGCATCACACCTCCTGATCTTTAAGTTGTGACCGGCAGTCGGTTCGGTTCGCGCGTAGTCGAGGTTAGGCTACGCTGGTATGTTACATCCGTGTATTTGGCGGCCGTAGCTTTCAAGATGCATGATGGAGAGGCGGGGGGAAAGTGGCGAAAGGTAATAAAAGCAAATGTCAACGGCAGTCATGTGGTCGGCGCGACGGTGCGGCCGTTTCCCCTCGCGCTGCCTTTCCGCTTTCATTGGTGCTCCTCCCCTCCATCCTCCCGTTTTCTTCCCTCGTCTGCCGTCACGCTCGTCCTCGCCTACCGAGCCGGGGCAAAGCGTGGAAAAAGCTTTCTCCGCCGTCTAAGTGCATCTTTGGATGTGAACGCCAATGAAGAGCACCACTAGGGATAATAACACAGTGCCACATTCCTGTCGGAGAGAGGCACGATTTTTATTTATTTTTTTTAATGCGCGTGACAATTTTGCCAGCATAGTGAAACATACAAGACGTGGGCAGGAAAGTTGGAAGCAGAAGGACAAGCAGTAAAGTCACGACTGGATCGCGGCGGCGGTGTGCTCCAGGGCTCCGTTTGTGAACCCTGTTGGTTTCAGCGCCTCTGTTTTCGTAGTTCGTTAATTAACACGTGAAAACATAATCGTCAAGGAAAATGAGCGATTCATCAAATATAAATAAATCCCAACAAAGAGCGTTTCCTTCCATTTACTGGTTTTAAACGGCAATTGGAGTATTTTGACAATTTCTAACTCTAGCCGGCGGACTTGTCGGGGTGGCGTTAGAAGTCGTCAATACGCCAAAGGCTTCTGGCCAAGGCTGGCGGGTGAGTAAAAACAGCCTCATCGATCCGGCGTCACGCCGGCCAATCAGCAGATGAATGGAGGTTAATGCTCCCCTCTTGGCACGTGAAAGCCAAACATAGATCGCTATTCATTCTCCGCGACCCTCTGCTAGTCTTAACGTGGAGTACTGAGAGGAGGCGGGAAGAAAAAAAAAAACACAATGGGCCATTGCGGAGACAAACCGAGACATTCTTTCGCCAAGTTTCATTCACTAAGGAGGGAATGATCAATAAGAAGGCATCATTTTCAAATCTGGAATTACAGAGAGTTGAAAATAACCCAAAAGCTATTCATTCCGTCGGAGAGAACAAACTCGCACGTTTTGGACATTTTTCTCAAGTGCGTCGGGCCTTCGCAGTCAATTCTCCGCTACCTGCCGCGTCCGAAAATTCCTTCCGTCCATCCGTCATATCTGCCCTCATCTCTTTTGTCATCTACCATCTTCTTCCTCGCTCTCTGGGCCAGCCACTTGAGCTGAAGTAAAGGTGCGTCGCCATCCATTTTCGCCGAGGGAGTCGGAATTACAGAGGTGGGAAGCGAGAGGCAAGGCGGACAGATGGATCACAGCAGGAGGGAGGAAGGGAAGGAAGGAAGGAGGGAGGGAGAAGAAAGTCTTTGCTTGTTCAGGAAACTTTGTCGTAGAGTAACAATATGGAATTGGGCAAACTACACACAAGCAGATAAATATGGAACTGAAATTGACCTCCTTAAACAAAATGGCGGACTTTTTAAGACAAAAAATACTTTCTAGACTAAAGATGGGATTTTTTTTATCATTATTTTTATTTTATTTTTTAAATGTCATTTTTGTGTATTTTTCCTTTAATCTCCTCAGACACCACACAAGCAAAAATATTTTAGTTGAATGGTAATTAAGGTCGTCATCATAGAAAATCAAAAGTCTGTGGCTTCACTTTGGTCAAAGGTAAAGCCTTTCTTTCTTTTTTCTATTTCTTCCCCTCCCCTCTTCCACTTTTGGAAGTAAAATGCTGGCCAGTGTTAACCTCATGCGGCTGTGTAAAAGCGCACCAGCAGGGATTTACAGCTCATTGGCTCTCATTATGAAAATGTGATATTGCGCTGGAAAGCCTCCGGCTGTTCTGCGGCGGATTAGAGAGGTGGCGGCGAGCACAGCTGGCAGACACAGCCAACCAACCAACCAACTAACCAAGCAACCAACCAATTGTTTTATCTTCATCTGCGCTCGAAATAATTCCTAGTTCATCCGACGCGGTTTCGCCAAAGGTGGCTTCGTGTCGTTTTTAATCAACGAGCCCAAAGCGACATCAGTGAAAATGTTAGCTCAAATGGCGCCAAACTAATCACAATTTGTTTTTTGCTTAATTCACTTTCCCGGGTTGCCTTCCAATGTCTGATTTTGCTTCTGGATGCTTTGCTTTATGTCTCGCAACACAGATGGTGCACTTGTGTAGTTAAGTTTAACCCCAAATTCTCAAACCGCGTCCCCCGGACAAAATGGATTTCACAGGAGCTACATTAAATACATCATTGTAAAATAAACCGTTGTAACAAACTTTGTCATAATTTACTTTGCCGTCGTTTTTATAGATAACCGTAACATCATAGTAATATAAAACCCGCCGTCTTTATATTCAGTCGTAATTCATCCAGTAGTAATTGAAACCGTCGTAACGGATTCTGATATATATTTTTTATATATATATATTTATTTTTAATCACATTGGATCAGAACCAATTGTACCTGCGACTTGGCACAGACTCCGCTTGCGGTGTTAGCACATCTAATATGTGTCAACACTGCAGAGTGTTCATATTAATGGTGCCTGCCATATGTGCTTTTTGCTGACTGTGACACACACAATATATAAAACTTGTCAAGACTAAACGTCAACATAAAGCTGACCGTAAAGTCAAACAACAGACGCAGATCACGTGTCGCTACCGGACGTTCCGTCGAGCGCTGGCGAGGCCCGTCCAGATGGTGCCGGCTGCGCGGACAGTAAGCCGCGGAGCCGCTGCCATCCAGCGAGAGGGGGGGAAAAAAAAAAAGAAAAAAAAAAAGATCATCTGTGTGCTTGTTTTGTCCTTTTCAAATCCAACTACAAAGGACAGCTAACAATCCCATTCAGATTTGTGCCATGCATAATTCACACTAATGAATACAGTCGAGGCGACAATGACTTTCGAAAGATCCCGCCACTTGCCTCGTCTTTCTCTCGGGGGGGGGTTTGGTCCTTTTGTGGATCTCTGCCCCCGTGATAGACCGCCTAAAACAAACAATGTGACATTTTTGATCGCTGAGAGTCCATTTGTAGAGCGTCAATAGGGGGAAAAAAAATGTCATGAAAAGATGGAGCCGGGCAGAGAAGTCATTGACTTTGAAGTCCACTTCACCACAATGTATATCCGCCATTTAATGTCAAAGTCCACTTTTTTTTTTTTTGGCGTGCGCGTCGGCAATGTCCATTTTCTCGTCTCGCATCAAATTGTCTCCTCACTTTAGCCGAAGTAAACAACAGCACGTTCTTAACGAGACTCCCCCGACGGTCGTTACCGTTGGAGAGCCTTTTAAAGCGGACATATTACGGAAGATTGACTTTTTAATTGCTTGTATACAAATAGTTGTGGCTCGGGAGTGCCTGCCCACCCATCAAGTGTGAAATTAAACAACTAAGTAAATCTGTTACAAGGCCGTTTTCTTTGCCGGGTGATGTGTCGATACGTCACGCGCACCCGAGAGACCAAAGTTTCGCATCCTTTATCGAAACAAGGCACACATTTTGCTTTTACAGCATACGCTAACATTTTCTGGTTTTTAAATCACTTTGACTTTTGGGAGTGCATTTCCCGCCAAGTCGGTCGTCTTTGTTTACCTGTTGACATTGCATCCTCCCTCTTGTCCTGATCGTATCTTCTTTCTACAATGGGCGCTTTTTACAGGATTGACGTTTTAAAAGCAACTTCAGGCTGTTTTGCATATATTCATTTTCACCGCCGGGTTTCTATTTCCTGCCTGATTTGTGCGTAGAGCCCTAATGGACTTGGCTGCCGTGTGTGTGTGTGCGTGAGTTTGTAAGTCTATATGTTGCTGATTTAGACGTGCCTCCGGTAGCTAATACGCCGGCTAATGGCCGAGATAATGATTGGTGCAAATGGGGCTGCCAAACATTGGCTTTTGGCGACTCAAACTACGCCGCATTGATCATTCAACATGATCGGAATGAACTCTTGTAAGAACTCGCCTGTTTAGCACGAATCCATTTACGGACAAAGAAGATGGTAGAAGGGTAAAGGCTAATCCTGGATGAGTTTTCATTTTATTCCTAGTCGTTTTTATTTTATTTTATATGTATACGCAAAGAGCTCATCTTAGAGAAGTTGATTGAATGACTTTACTAACAGTATTTGTGTTACTTTTCTTTATTTTAATCATTATGCCAGTGTTATACTGCCCCCTGGTGGCCAAGACATTAACATCAGAAAATGCCACAATAAATTAATCATGATGTATAATCTATTTAATACATTACATCGATTTGATTAGTTTGTCAGAATGCGATTTATAATGTACAAAAAAAAATTATTTATGAAAAAATAACATTATGCGACTGTCACAGTTGACAATCAGTATTTATCGAATAGCCTAGTTCGCTTTTTTTAAACCCTCGTCTTATTTTTGTGAGATAAATAGAAGGAGGGAAAATAGATTGAGCCAAATGAGCGTCTATCGGCAAGCGTTCGATCCCGACTGATAAACTGTCCCGTTTAAAAGAAGGCTGACGGCACTCGAATGAGAGCCCCGATCATTCCTTTTTTGCATTGAAAAATTTCTGTAAAAACACAGCGGGAAAGAAGCAAAGGCTGGAAAGCTGGCAAAACCTCCATTACCGATAATATCTCTTCATTGGCCTTTTTATCCTCTTCTGCTACTTCACAGGGAAAAAAAAAAAAAAAAAAAAAGGCTCTTGTACCTTGTCATTTTCAGGACAGCGCCGTAATGAGAGCGAACAAAGGAACATGACACGGAGCGAGAGCGAGACAGGTTCGTCATGAATATTACACAGATAGCGCTAGAGGTGACACAGCTTGGATCAACAAAGTGCTAAGCGCTGTTGCCGTCACGCAGCGCTGCTGGAAAATAGCCCCAATAAATCGGAACGATGATTCACCGTATCGCTACGTCAACATCATTGATTGGATTCCGATAATATACATCCCGATGTCCGATGTGGAACATCGCGTCGGGCCTCGTTGAGTTTAATGAAAACCTTCCCGAGGGACTGGGACTTAATTGGCCTATGTTGATTTCGTTGTTGTCCGGAGTACGGCAAATGGAAGGTCGCCGGGGTCATTCGGTTATCGAGCTATCGACAGGAATCTGCTCTTTATTTCATATGATTTCTTCTACTAAGGATTGAGGAAGGAAAAAAAAAATGGCGTGCCATCCCTCCATTAAAAGATCATGTGCTTTGACAATCCCGCCGTCCCGCCGCATCCGAGCCGGCGTGACAGCCAGGCCCGAGTCGGATGAGCAATCGTAACTGACAGCGGAATGGCCGAGGAGCGGCCCCGGCGCGTCCCGGGACGGCCTGTAAAAAGCACTCGGCACGCTCTTTTATTTACGCCGGCCGTATTATTAAGCAGCCTTCATGTCGAGTTAGCGTACGGCGCGGTCTGCTGTTCCGCTTTCATCCGACGTGGAAGTAGACGTGAATTTTTTAGACGTTGATTTTCTTGCACCTTTCTGTTCATTTTTTTGTTGCTTGAGTTTGAAGTCATGGTGCTTTCTAATGAAGGTCTTAAAGCAAGGCTAGAGTTAGCATTAGAATCCTGAGCTAGCTAAGATAGCTAGTGATTTATGTCGTTTGAAACAGTAACCCCTCTTTAAAGACCTCATTAAAAAAAAAATTCTAGGCCTCTTTGGAAAGCGAAAGTCGAACCTCGTCTCTAACCCGGACTGATAGTTGGCGTTGTGATTTAAGCCTCTCGCCACATCATTGTTGCCATTTTTCCAGCGCTGACGTTCGGAGCCCGACCCGCGCCGCTTTCGCTCATTCCGACAGACTCGGTAGTAAAGAAGCCGCTGCTGACAAGAGAGGGGGGGGGGCCGAGCCCGACACGATAAAAACGCTTAGGGGGCGAACAAGTTTATCTGGATGTTTTGCCCTTCGGATGCGCTGGCCGTCAAAAATGTCAGCTCCGCGCAGATTTGGATGACAGACGTGACAAACGGGGCAGGCCTCCCTCCGGTCAGGATGTTACACTTGCAACAGGAAATGTCGACTTTTTATTTTATTTTATTTATTTTTTTAAAATATCTCTTTTTGTATATATTTACTCTCAGGGCCCATTACACTGCATTTTTTTTTTCAATTATTTTAATTAAAGATGCAGTTGCAAACTGGTTGAAACCCAATTTTGAAACTCTAAATTTTGTTTGAAAGCCTAAACCGGTGTTAAAAAACATGACCGGCGCTCAAAGGATGAGAACATAACTGCAAAAAAAAAAAATAAAATCCCCGCCCTGCTTGCGATGCTTGTTAAGGGTACCTGAAGACAAGATGTCGGCCGAACGTTGGTAATTGCCCGCCAAACTGTCAGACGGGCCTCGCAGCATCTGCGCGTTTACTTCTTTATTGTTTCCTCCTCCTTTCAAAAAACCTGAAGGACACAAGAGTTGAACTGGTGTGGGTTGGTCACGCCGATGAAAGTGCCCAATTTTTTTTCCAAGAGCACGATAGGGTGGGGTCAAAGTTGACGCGCTCGTACGTGTCAGCCCCAGTTTACAGTTTGACTTTCTTTGACTCGTGTGTGTGTGTGTGTGTGTGTGTGCATTTTGTACGTGGTGTGTGGGATTAAGCGAGATGAGCAGAGGGGGGGGGGGGGTCCAGATGATGGGATTATTCTCACATGCTGTCCAAACAATTGTTCCCCTTCTGCTGAAAATCTGAAAACCGCTTGGCCTGGCAGCTAACAGCGCAGGGATCTGTTTGTGTGTGTGTGTGTGTGTGTGTGTGTGTGTGTGTGTGTGTGTGCGCTGTATTCCGAACATCCTAATTAATTTGCGCTTCCTACGCTTTCTGTGAATAATAATAACGCGCCCATGTTGCCGCTAAGTGCGGTCTTGCTCGGTGCTTGAGTCCAGGTAGTAAAATGGCGAGACCGCTTGTAATTGATGGCGACGGAGTAAAGTTCATTAGGGTGTGTGTGTGTGTGTGTGTGTGTGTGTGTGTGTGTGTGTGTGTGTGGTGGGGGGGCCGCGGCGGCTTGGGGGAGGGCGCGAAGGAATACATTTCATTTCACAGCTCATTAACCTAATGGTGGCTCCCACTCTGCTCCCGGGCCGCCTCCTCGGCTGATGATTTAATTTCTGAGGCGTGAAAGTCCACGTCGGCCACTCGGTTAACAGCGCTCCAATCCCACGCCATTATTTCTCCGTTACGTACCGATGTCAAATTTACCACGAAGACTTCGCTCGTTGGAAATGCGGAATTGGACGACCGGACCTTCGTTCCGGGAAAACCCGCTCAACGTTTGAAGACGTTTTTTTTAGCCGAAATGCGAATTTCCCTCATTAAAAATTCGACTCGTGCCCGTTCCGCTCACGCGACTGCTTGCTTTTGTCATTTTCAATGCGACTGGAGCCCAATGACATTAGGAGAGTTTTATCCATCTGCCGGGGAGACGCATTAACCTTAAACTGATATTTAAATGTCACCGTGTGTGTGTGTGTGTGTGTGTGCGGTCCAAGCATAATACGGCCAACGTAATTAGATGTGGTTCCAGCCTTTCCAGCGGCACACATCCGATTATGCGCACATGACTCATTTGTAGGGGTCAGTGTTTCCAACAATTAAGCCCAATTACCAAACAGCGCTACCTTGGCACTTATCCGTTTGTGCCCCCCCCCCCACCTCCACTTTTTTAGTCAGGGATACTTTTCAAAGCGAATTCCTTGAAAGTTAGTGACAAGTTTGCACCGCTTTCGGACTTTACCTGAGCTGCGCCCAGATGGCGCGCTTGTGTCCATTTTCCCCAAAAGTGCGTGCTCAGCAAGTTGGCGCTCTTCTGGCAGGGCACCCAGAGCTTTGACAAATGGGATGTGACCCACAGGTGGCGCATATTAACCCAGCTTCCGCCGGGACCTCTGCCGAACGTGTGTGTGCGTGCGTGTCTGGGAACCATTCCGAAGCATTGTGCGGAATTACCCGGATCGAGCCGGAAATGATTATTTCGGATCGCTAGGAATTGCCGCGTCAGCTTTCGTAGGCCCAGATCGCGCCCTCGGAATACGAGTGATTTAAGTTCCGATCTGAAAACGCTTCGGACCGGAAGAACAACCTGAGGTCCATTGATAGCTTTGATGGACGGACGGCTAGATTGATGATGTTCAAATAGACACGCTGAAGGTTACACATGCCCACGGGGGTTAACTTTCTTTCGATTTGCTCTCCACGTTGCCATTTTATGTCTTCGGGGGGTTTTGCCTCACTTGCCCCCCCCCCCCCCCCCCCCCGCCTCACCGCCACCACTGCCATCTTCACCGGCGGCGTCCGCTAACGTCTGATTGGACAAATGAGACGAACAGATGCGCCGCTGTTCCCCTTCCTCACTGTCAGCGTCCTGTTTATTTCCATTTTGGCATTGACAGCATGCCCTCTGTCGTTATGTGTTGATTGATAGCGCCGCAGCCCCCCCCCCTCCCCTCTTTTCCTCCCAGGTGACCGCATCCCATGTGACTGCACATTGCTTCGGGACATTAGTGGTTGAGGTTGAAGAATTTAGAAAATGTTCACTGTCGCTGAATTTTGCTTTGTAACTAAAAATCAACCCAAAAGTTACTCATGTACAGTTGATGAAAGTTAAATCAGCCACGGGAATCATCTCTTTGCTATCAGGGTCCATTTGTTTGATTCCTAAACTCTCCGAGGGTCAATTAAGTATCTAAGAATGCTCCTTAAAATATTTGAGCCGCTTCAAAACTTTGAGGGCGTATTTTTTTTTTTTTTTTTTGTAGAGGAAGGTGACTCATCAATTTCCCTCCTCAATCTTCATTTCTCATCTTCTGAGGCCGGCGGAGCGATGTAATGTGATCATCATCTCAATCAGCGGGGAGCAAAAATAAATGAAATGGGCTTTATGAATTGAATATGAGCGAGAGGACTGGCGCTGGGTCAATTATCTGCCGCCGCGCTCCGATTAACAGAAATAATCACTGCAAAGAGCAGGGAAATGGCCAAAGACGAAGGTTCGGGTAAAACCAAATCTCTGAATTGCTGTTGCTATCAAGACACTAACTCACAATTATCTTTAATTATGATACGATTCTTTGTTATTAATTACATATTTTTGTAATCAATCGGCCAAATCTGAATTATAAGTGAGTCATTAAAAAAAATGGTCTCTGGTCGTTGGATTCTTCATGGAGCCTGAAACGGATTAATAATATCACCATTCATTTCAATAAGGCATGATGATTTGAGATACAAATACTTCGAGTTTGCAACTTACTTTGAAGTATCTCAAGTCACCTCTAACTTCCTGCGTGCTTGTTCGGTCTCCCACTTTTATCTTCTACACCGCTTGCGTTTTTTTCTTTGCTCAGACAGCGCTAGCCGAGTGTCTGCGTGATGGATCGTCGCTATATTCTCCGCCCTGTGTCTCCTCCAGGCGCCGCACCTTGGAATATAATTGAAAACGCCCGTTGCTTTTCCCAATTTTTTTTCCTTCCCTTCACTTCCCTCGCAACTCCCAATTTCTCGTTGTCTTAGCCGCGGCCTGCTCGATCCACGTGACGTGACTCCAGTCAGACTTAAGTCACCAATTTTAGGTCTCGCTCGAAACAAGAAAAGAGCTCGGGAATTTGCCCGTGAGTGGCGCGAGACGTCCCCGGAGCGAGAGAGGAACGCTCGTCATCCGTCTTCATTCATCTCCAAGTCGCTCGCGTTAGCGCTCAATTATCTCGCCGCCGTTTGTCTCCATCGGACTGGAGAGGATCCTCAAGTGGTGGAAGGGGGCTGAGTGATGGATGCCAAATAAAAGCAGACACGTAGAAGTAGGCACAAATCAAGGAACAATTGCCTTGAGATATGAGTTGAGTTTGATCCGGGACCATGTTTGTAACTCAAATTCCCTTTCCCCATTGAAATGAATGGAAACGCCGTCAGTCCGTTCTAGCCTTCCCTAAAAAAAATCAATCAAAAAAAAAAAAAAAAAGAGTGCTTCCATCTTGGCACATCTTTGTCATGTTTCCGTCGAAAGTGCCAAGTTACCGTCTTGTCCGCTGTTTGACAGCGAAGGGAAAGACTCAGATCAGCAGATCCGATCGCTTTACACGGGGCAGCTAGCGTAGATACTGCAGGTAGGCGACCTGCCGCAGTCTGCCGCCCGTCATCGTTTGGCATCGATTTCTTTCTGCTGCCAACAGACTCCCCCCCCCTGAGCGAGGAAGATGAATAATTCACGGGACGCCGCCGGGCTGCATCGGTAAATAAATACTTAACTAATATTGGCCCCGCCGCAAACCGCAGGTCTCCGTTTACAACGATGCCAGGCCGGAGGGCACACGACACGCCCGACAGAAATATGACGTGTGTGTACAAACACCCGCAACGCAAATAATATGGACTTGTAATTAGCCGCTTTGTAAACAAAGGTTTGACTCGAGGTCAACATTGAAAGACGGGCAAATCTATTTGAGATTTTTGGAATTTGTCAGCGACTTTCATATTCTGCTCTTGTTTTTACTTTTAAGGAAAAAAAAAAAAGATGCACCAAATGAGTCACTGTGACTAATAGCAGACTCCAAAGCAGATAGTGGCTTTTTAAAAACTGCCACAAAGAAACACTCTGATGCACATTAGCGTGCCCGGGAAAAAGTTTCGCTTCCATTCAGCGAGCAGACGAGATAATTGTAGGTTGTGAAGGCAGATGGAGAGAAAAAAAAAAGGAAAGTTGAATGACGGGTCGTTCATTAGCATCAACATATTGTTCTGGTTTTGTCGGGTCCGACAAGGCCGCCGTGACGACGGGTGACACGCCTCCATCGTTGTTAGCGTTTGATTTCACCAGCACGCCGTTAATGTGCGTTTGATTGGCAGAAAATTTATGCGCCCGCAAAAAAAGTTTCGCCGTTTCGTGCCTGGATTGTCTTTGGACATTTTTACAAAAACAAATGGTAGTCATTACCCAAAACTTCCGAAATGTATTTTTCCCCAAGTGTACCTAATGGTGTGTCCGTCGGGTTAACGTTGCGGTATACGGGATATCGCCGCCGTGAAGCTTCATCAGCCTGAGGATGATTAATATCATAAATGTCACACCCCACGCATTTATGTAAACCGAGGAAGTGCCGGCTCGGGTCACCTGATGCTCCGATGAGGCGGAATTTTATCGATGGAACGTCGACACCCGCCGGCCGCTGCGTGTGTTTCACCGCCGGCAGCTTTTACCGTCGATAGAGAGCTCTCCACTTACACGCGCACCCCGTCTTTAACCTTGATGCCGTTTGTGTGTGTGTGTGTGTTGCCTCGTCTATTATTTACTACTCGGTCTGGCCAAGCAGCGTTTGCCTGCGCGCGTGTGCGTGTGTGTGTCCAACGAACGCTTCTCGGTAAACAACCACCGCCGATGACACGGGTGACCCCCGCATTAAACCGAGCCCACTCCAAATGCACCCCCCCCCCACCTCACTCCTCTCTCATTTCCAATCGATTTGTTTCCAACGCGGCGCGCAAAGCAAATGTTACTTCCTACCGGCTCACTGCGTGTTGGTTTTATTGTGTTTGGAGTGTCAGTGCGAGCGGGTGGCTGCCATCGCTGGTAAAAGGCGACATTTTTTTTTTTTTTTTACGCTTTATTTAGTTGAAAGGGAAAGCTCCAAAAGGCAGGACAAGGAGGGTGTTTTCATCAGCTCATGTAGCAAACACACATGCATATATTCTTTATCCTCTCGCAAGAATGACTGTTCATTCGAATTAAAAGCCAACTTTTTTGATATTTGCTTCATTCAGCAGGGCATCGATAAGCGGCAAGGCATTTACGCTAAGGTCAAAGCTTTTCAACAATTTGAATGATTTGCCATGAAGCTTCGTTTTACAGCCCCCACTTGCATCAATCCTCAACGATGACGGGCATGTATTGCTGCTGTGGCGGCGTGTACTCGTTGTGTTGTTGGTTTTCCCTGGTTGGAGAAAGAAGGGTGAGCTTGAGGGTAGTTATTATCAAACGGAATGTTTTTTTTTTTTTTGGGAAATGTCATCCTTTTCAATCATTTGGAATTTTTGGAAACAAGTCATTGGCTTACCAGGCCATCCTCTTCAGCGCACGGTTTTGTTCTCGGTGCGCTTGACAAAAAGAAACAAATTTCAAAATTCGATATATCAAATCATGTTAGGGACAATCGAGGCGTTTACCTTTATATACCACGCGTCCTGCTCTGTACCCCGCTTTGACGCCTTTCCAGAGACTTCTAAAGAAGCATTCGCCGGGCTCGGCCATAAGCATCACCAGCGACAACACCAGGAAGAGCGTGACAAACTTCATCGCCAGGATAAAAAAATGCACAACTACACGAGAAGTCAACACAACCGATGAGTAATAAAAAGGAATGTCGTCAGCAGCTTGCAAAACGCCTAGACAGTGGCTATAAAAAGTCTACACACCCTCGGTATCCGGAATATGACAAATTGATACCATGAAGCGAAACATAAATAGTCTACGATAAGTTCATGAATATTCTTCTCACCTTCAGGCAAAGCGTCGGAGTCGTTCGTCGATGAGGTTCGGCTGCTCCCGTGCGTCGCTTTCGTTTAAATGGGCCGACTTTCGACGTTACTCCTCTGACCATTCGTGGTCGAGGGCAGAAGATCTGGCACCATCTTTTGAAGTTCCGCTTGTGGTCGGGTCACTGCGTCTATCTCACAGCAACACGTTGATGCTTGGGAAATAATCGGGTAGAGGAAGGGAAGTCAGAATCGGTAACTTTGTGAGACTCTGATCAGTCGGTTAAACTTAAAAAAAAGATATTGAATGATATACTAAATACAGTATGTTTAATGAGATGATAAACAACAGTAGTGTATTTACTTTTTAAACTTTAAAGCCAACAAACTTATCTGGTAAGGTTAAGTAGCACAATTGCAAAGTATAAGTGTTCATACATTTATTTAAAAAAAAAAAAAGACTTTTGTTTGAAATATTTTGTACATATTTTAACATTGTTAAAGAGCAGTTTTGGAAAATATAAACATCTCTGCGGGTCATTTAAAATCAATCGCTCTAAATATAAATATATAAATATAAAGCAATATCAAAATAACTTATTGAATTTACTGTTGAAATAAAAAAAAAATGGGAAATTGTAACGCTCATGTATGTAAGCCTTTTAATAGCTACATAACCCCCATGATTTTTTTTTCCTTTATGTAGATTAGTTCACACTACACTGTTTTTTTTAATTTTTTTTATTCTCTTACTGAAGATTCATCTCAGACAAAATTAAAATAAGAGCAAGGGACACAATGAAGTTACATTGCAGGTTTATTTCACACAAATTCAAGCAATACATCACTTTATTGTTTTTTGGATAGAAGCTAAAAAAAAAAAAAAAGCAAAAGAAGCTCCATGCAAGCAAACGGCCTCAGTTGAAAGCGGGTTGGTCGGCCCCAAATTCCACGGAGCGCTTGTTTACCACCTCTACCTCTTGAAAGCCGTGGTTGTGGATCATCCTGGACAAGCAAGCGTTATCACAACCAAACGCGGACGACAATGAAAGAAATGCCGAATCTTACCCGTGGATCCACTTTCCAACTAAATCAAACAACAAAGGTTATTCGGACAGTCGCATTTAACCCCAAAATATGCCAAAATCAACAATTAAAAAAAAAAAAGTACCGTGAGTCAGGCCGTGTAAAATGAGTCCAAAAATGCACTCCCCGGGTTGCGCCATGAGCACCACCAGGACCAAGACCAGGAACGCCGCTGTCCACTTCATCCTACACCCGCCCAAAAAAATAGACTTCAATTTATGAGGAGACGCTTTTGTTTTCATATTCATGTATATATATTTGCTCACCTTCCTACCGAATGACCAACGTTTCCGATTGAGCGTGTCGTTTCAGATGTCAAACTTCTCTTTTGTCGGCTCTCGACGCCTCTTTTTATACCTGCGCTCGATTCTTATCGAAAGCCGCGGGGCCGCAGTTCGGCGATGCAAAGTCATCGTGGAGCTCGCTCGGCGATCTTATCGACGTTTCTTGAGTCGCTAAAAGAGGAACTTAATGGTGAGAATGTCAGCAATAACAAAAAAAGACCGTCTATTTGATATTTTCAATCAATAATTCTTCAAAAAATTCAAACGTCAGCTATATTGGCAACCGTGGCGAACATGTAAAGTCTCTACTCGACTTGAAAGTTTTAAAGGGCTCTACTCAAATCCACTCGGGCTTTGATGAGTTCCCTTCTCTTCTCGCCTCGCTCCAAACTCGTTTGATTTGCGCCAGAGCCAGACATCCTGGGTCTTTGAGTGATCTCGCCACGATCCCTACAAAGAGGACCGTCGCGTCCGCCGGCTTCTCGCCGCCTATAATGACGTGGCGCTCAGGTGGCTCATACCGAATTCCACTGATCTTCTCAATTCCCGGAATCCACCGGAATCTCCTCGGAAAATCATTCGAGAACGACAGACGAGAGTATCGACAAATGGGAAGCGCAAATTCGTCGTGTAAATAACGCAACCTTCGCTCTCGAGCTATTTCTGAGCAAAGGACCGACCCTTTGAGACCTTGAGGCTTTGGCCTAATGCTCACTTGAAAGCTCAGATGGGATTCCTCCTTAAGACCTCGCCGAGTGTAAACGCAGACTCTCGGCCTCGCTCGGATTAGCGCCGCTGTTCCAACGTGGCTCTCAAAGGCGGAGGAAATCAGTATGCGACATTTGCGCCGCTAACGGCGGACATTTATGCAGTACGTGTGTCTAAGGCCGGAATTCATAATAACGTTGTTGGCCGTCAAAAATATCCAGTCTGAGCTAGGATTTTCTTAATTAACCACCTTAAATGTCACCGAAATCTGTTTGGACTTTTTTTCGCCGAATGCTAATAAACAATGCGTCAAACAGCATAGCAACCAAAAATAAATATTCCAAATTGATTGAAATTGAATCTGCCAAATTTGGTCATCGCCGTCGGAATCGAATTTCGGTCTTTTATCCTTCCGCCGCCAGGTGATGCAATTCAAAGCTTTCAGCTAATAACACGGGGGCTACTTTTGTCTTCAAAGGACGTTACCGTGCCAACTTTTGTCTCGTTGTGCTAGCGTGGCGGCTTTTATTCTTCTGTTGACTTAGAATAACAGCAACAACAAAAGAGGAACAAAACAAAAAAAAAAGATCACACACACACACATCTCTAAGTGTAAGGCAGACAATCATTTCTTGGAAATAGGAGGGCTTAAATGAGGCCGGAGGTGTGAGGAATGGATTCACTATGGTGAGGGGAGATTGGAGAGGTGTGTGTGTGTGTGTGTGTGGGGGGGGGGGTGAGATGGGGCACACCGGCTGCTGGCTCAGGCTTTTAATACACTGCCTCCAAATACACACACACATACACACCTCATCATGGCCGCAGAGGCTGAAAGATGAAGAATCCACCAGCGTAAGACTTGTGACTCTCTAATCAACGCTGTTTGCTTGCACTTTGGACTACTCGGCTCCGCGTCAACTAACACAAAGTCAGCCCTTGCCCTATACTAAAATATATATATAAGCTTTCATATACTAGATAGAAATGATTTTATTTATTCCGTGTTTTATGCCTGATCACATAGCTGTGATTTTGACAGTTACTAAATTGCGTACCGATTTTTAGCGACGAGTAGCGTTGTCTATTGTTGACATGACATCGACTCTATTCGGAACAGGCCCCAACTATAGAACGCACGAAACAAATCCTTCTTCACGTCCGGGGAGAAATATCCTCTCGCAGATGTGAAGCGAGCTGACGAGCATATTGATTTTGACGCGGCGACTGCGATTCTCTCGTCTCGACGGGGGCCTTGTCTCCGCCGGAGCTGCGGGAAGCTTGTGAAGAGGCCGCCCACCACCTGGCCTGCGGAATATTCCACGTATTCCCTGGCGGATGGCGAGCATATCAAAGCTTGTGACACACGCGCGCACAAAATGTACGTAGTGTATCTGCCGAGCGCTTATAGTCGGATCGCGCCGTAGGCTAGTTGATGTAACGTTTCACTTTGTGTTGTCCAGCCTACCCGGAGATGCGCAACAAATACACAAATCTGTTTTTGAAAGTAAGCTAGCTAGCAATTGTTAGCTAGCAACCGTACGCCGGATTGCTGCTACCGCTAATGATGGTGCTCAAAGAATTCATTCATACTTAGGAATCTAAAATGGTGAAAAACAAATCACACACACACAAAAAAAAAGCAATTTCCCGATTAGTTTTAAATGAAAAAAAGTCAAATGAAACTCTGGACAGCCCCTCCTTGGGCCCGGGGGGAAAAAAAATGTGTTTTTTTGTTTTTGCCTGGACATGTTTTGGCGCTAACGAGAGAGGAGTGACGGAGAGGTCCAAGTTCAATTATGTTGGTGCAACAGCTTCAATTAGGCACGGGGGCGGCAAAATCAATAGCACGACTGATGATGTCTCTCGCCTTTCATTCCTCACTCGTGGAAGCGACGCGTCCGGCGGCGACACACACAAACACACACGCACACACACAGCGGGCTGATATTCATCACTCTGTGGCCAAACGAGAGTGACGCCGTCGATCCCACGCCTCCGGCTTTCGCCGTCTCTGTTTCCTGTTCATCAATAATGAATTACGCTCGTCACCACAATATGCGTCTCGTTCCATTTTTCATTTTTCTGACGTGTTTTTATTTAGTTTTTTTCCCGCCTGTTGTTTCCCTGTGTCGGGCTTCTGCGCGACGGCGTGGAAATCTCACCGTGATTTTGGAAATGTCAACACCACGCCTGCCAAAAGTGTGTTGAAGAGGCGACGGGGAGGGGGAAAAAAAAAAAAGGAAACTGTTGCTTTTTAGTTCCTCACTTTGAGAGGATTTTCTCTAAGATGCCCACCTTGAAAGTTCACAGCTGATTGGTTAACAGCAGAAAGCTTTTAGATGTTTTCCGCGGGGCTGTCTATTGGGAAAACATTCTTATTTATTTATCAAGGGTAAGGTCATGGACACAAAGTCATCATCTATAATGATTTTTTTTTTTTTTTTTAGAGGACGACCATAAAATAAGTCGACGCAAAATCTTGGACGACATATGACCCAGCAAATAACACAACCTCCATTTTCACACTGCCGCATCATCTTTCCTCTTCTTTCTCGGCCTATCACAAAACGCGCCTTTTACTCTCGAGTGATGGTAACGACACAAAGTAGAGCGCAGATCAAATTTCCTCATTAATATCCGCCGAGAAATGAAAAGAAAAAAGTGACAAATTACAGCAGCTTGTTTTTGTTTTTTTGTTTTCTGAGTACCGCCTATTCTCCTTTGATGGCTCCATTTGCGTGGCTCGTCCTTTAAACTGCCGAAAGGAGCAAACTTTTCAGTCCTCTGAGCTTTTTAATGAACGCTGCTTGTTTGTTTCCAGTCCTCTTGAGTGTGATTGTGTGTGTTTGTCTCAAGTAATGCATGGAGACAACACACACACACAAAACAATTACACTTGGAAGGGACTAGCCCGTGCATGTAGGACAAAGCTTCGACTTGCTGGTGTGCGTGTTCCCACTTCCTGTTTGCAGTAATTACTCGCGATGCCATTTATAGTTTACACAGCAAGCCGCCATTAGAGAGATCATTACTGGACGTCTGGCTGCAGTCGAGCGCTTTAATTAAACATTCGGATGAAAGCAAGCGGGTTGCGTTTTTGGGGGGGGGGGGGGGGGGAGAAATACAAACAAGTCCAATGAAAACAAACATTTTTATTTTTTTTCATTCCTGGAACTTCCCAGATTCTTTAATTGACCCGCGGGAGCTAATCGACGTCTTGGATGGCGTCCCCTCTAAGCGACCTTGAGTTGACAAGCCGGATAGCTGACATCTTTTTTTTTTTGGGAGCTTTTCTTCTTTGGCGTGAACACGCAGGCCAGGCACGCGCGCACACACAAACACGCTCGCCGTGCAGGTGTCTGCTGGTGAGGTTGTGGGGACAGTTGATCCCCAGACAGATTAGGTGGCAATCTGAAATCTCCCCAGGCCAGCCCTAGAATCATGCACACACACACACACACGTTTATAGCCAATGTAAAGTCACAGAAAGTGTTTTTTGAAAAGTGACTTTGAGAAGCAAGCCAGAGTAAATGATTGATATATTTTTCAATAGGCTGAATGATCATTGATTTTTGTGATAGTTGATGTTCTGGAAATGAAAGAAAAAATTCAAAAACATATCCCAGAAGCTTTTGTGCCCTTTTTTTTAACATCATTTTGACACGTTTCTTGTGTTTGCTTGTGAAGGTTCGACTACCAGGAGCTGCTCCACAACTCCACCTTCTGCCTGGTACCGCGGGGTCGACGTCTCGGCTCCTTTCGCTTCTTGGAGGCGCTGCAGGTACGCTCTTAATTCTGTCGTTATCTCCTCTTTTGATGGAGGGAGGGGGGAAAAAAAAAAGTGTGTTGGTGTTTTTGACTGGCAGGCGGCATGCATCCCCGTCATTCTGAGCAACGGCTGGGAGCTCCCGTTCTCCGAGGTCATCGACTGGAGGAAGGCGGCCGTGCTAGGCGACGAGAGGCTCCTGCTGCAGGTGAGAAAATTCATCAGTCGCCGTCTGACTTAAATTGGCTTAGCATAATACTGACAAGTAATGTAAAATATCACAGGAGCGCCTCAAAGTTGGAAGACGATTCTTAAATCGTTCAAATTGAAATGAACTGAAATTTTATCTTTACAAAACAAACAAAAAATATATTCTGCGAAAACGTCTTCATCTTTGTTCATTGATTTAAAACGTTCTATATTACAGCAGAGTTTTTTAGCCGTAAGAAGGAAAAGTCTTAAGAATTGTAGTCCCAAAAAAAACAAAAAAAAAAGCTAAGGACAACTAAAAACCCCAAACCTCAACGTCCTCATCCAGTGACACTTTTGCGCCTCTGCAAGGTCGACAATTATCTACCTTACCTTCTCAACCCGACACCCGTGGGTGCTGGAAACATTCCGTCTGACATTCCAAAGCGTGCTGCGGTGAAATGTCAGCACCCCCAAGTCCGGATCCCCTTGAGCCAAAGACCAAAATGCTCCAAATGGAAACCGCATTAACTAAAAATGATGTCGACTACTTTTACAAACACCGAGACGGCAAACGCGAACGTTTGGGGAATTTTCTATTTTTCCCTCCGACAACAGCTCGCTCGGTCGTGGTTTCACTCTCAGCCAGGAAGTGTTGTCACAGATTAAAATGGATTATTCTGCCATTGGATTACCTTCTGTCGCCTTTAATTAGCACCGCCGTGTTGATATTTACATTTTTGGGATGGCGACGGGGAGGAGAAAACACACCTGTGTTTTGTACGAACGTGTGTTCAAGCATCCTTTGAATGTTTTGGGTTTTGAAAGATGCCCGCAAGCCAACGGCGAATATCGAGTGTGATGTCACCGCCATCTTGTGCCGCATCTTGCAGCAGTTTGCGCCGCCAGCTGCCGCCCATTAAACACGCCTTTTATCGTAATCCGCCGGCTATTTGCGGGCCGAGAAAAGGACGCGGCGAAGGTGCTAGGCGACTCCGCAATAAAGCTTCGAGACGTCGGCTCGGGAACATCTGTCACCGGCCAGGTTTTCACTACTGCCATCTGGTTGTTTGTCAGGAGAAAGGCGGGAAAGTTTTTGGAGGAGGTGACCGCCTTCTCAAGAAAACTCCCGATAGCCCAGACGTGAAGAATGCGAGAAATTGTTCGACCGCAACTGGCGACCGATGCCCTGCTTGCAAAGTTGCCCTGCGATTGACCGCCAACCTCAACCTGATTTGTTTTGGAATCATATCAGACGCTGCTTTGATCTCCGAGACCCCCTTGCGACCGCCCCCTCCCACCCAGAGGCTCGATGAGACGCGGGAACACATTTGCATCGTGCTAATATTATGCACTGGAAACGCTGTTCACACCTCTGTAGCCCGCTGAGAAATTTGAATCTCGTTATATTCAATTACATCATTACCTGACTGTTTAGTACGTAGCTGCACAAACACACACACATCGGCAAACACTATCAACACCATTAGAGTCGGGAAGTCAAATATTGTTAACGGTTTGGCCACAAGAGGGCAGCGGTTATCTCATGGGTCTCACAGTTCTGAGGTTTGATTGCGCTCTAAAAACGTCTCGGTCTATCCTGCAGGTTCCGTCCATGACTCGCTCAGTAGGCCGTGACAGGATCCTGGTTCTCCGCCAGCAGAGTCAGTTCCTGTGGGACGCCTACTTCTCGTCTGTAGCCAAGATCGTCCTCACCACTCTGGAGGTACCAAACATTCTTCGTCAGGAAACTTATGTTGGATTTTTTTTTTTTGCTGTGACCGCCGGCTCTGCTTCACCTCTCTGATAAACTTTCACAACAAATCTTTCCTGCTTATATAATGTCATGAAATGTAGATTCTAAACTTTTTTTTATGCCTCAAAAGTTGGTTGGAGTTCAACAGTTTCTCGAACTTTTGTCTTCAGAGCACACAAAGCAATTTTAGAGGAAAATGTGGCCATGCTTATTGCATGACTGCGTTTTTTTTTTGTTTTTTTTTTAACATTCATTTACATAATAATTTAACTGACAGATTATTTTGCATATTTTATGTCCCCTGTCCGACTTTAAGTGTTGCTCGTGCACAAGTGAACACAAGGTCCTAGCAAGTGTGAGGCAGAGTTGCGTTTGCCGGCGGGCCTCTCAGAGTCCATCCAGAGAGCGAGAGATGGTGAGAAAAAAAAAGAGAGAGAGAGAGAAGTCAAGGATTTCGAGTGGGTGGGCGTCCTCCAGACAAGGAACCTTAACAACCTCCACAGGCAAAAAAAAGTAGAGCAACTGCACTCGTTGTTGTTTTTCTAGTTGCGTTCGTTTAAGCCTCGAGGACCTAACGAGAATCAACTTGAGGACGCAATACCTCGGAATTGATTCGCTTTATTTTCTCGCGTCGCCTCCAGTTGACACCAAACAATATATACAAAACGACTATCCGTGAATTTCGAATGATTCCGAAAGCAAGCCGAGTGATGGCAGACTTTTGCGACGCCTCCAAAAAAACATGTAGAGTCCCCTAAAGAGTTGGCTGACATCTCACCGCCAACGCGGCCGACCCGACAACATGGCCGACGGACTAAACAGCTAATGGATTCCTCATGTTGGGAGCGTTGCCCTCCCCTCCGTTGCCGTCGAAGGGCTTCAATGATCTCCCGTCTGTCTTGAGCTCCTACAGCAGCTTTTTCTTTGGCAAAATATTTGGATGTGACAATATTTTCTTGATCTCCCATGTCCAGATAATCCGAGACCGCGTGGACTCTGTCGTGTCCCGCAACCGTCTGATGTGGAACTCCCTGCCCGGTGGTCTCTATGCACTCCCCCAGTACTCCACCGACCCCGCACGCTTCCCCTTTTACTACTCTTTGCTGGGTGAGGAGAAATTCTGCTCTCTTTGGCAGGTTTCATGTTAAATATGCAATTTGAGGCTCTGTTTTTAGAGTGTCACAAAATATTGAATAGTATTTTTTATTTTACTGAACGTTCCTAATTGTGCTATTTCCCCAACCTATTTCGTGTCTCGGAGCAAAGCAAAGGGCAGAGCGAGGCGCTCCCATAAATATATCGAAGCCCACCTGAGATCCGGTCAGTGTCAGAGAGATGGATAGAGCAGCACTAAAGAGCACTCCAGCTCCACTTATCCGTGAGCATGCAAGTATTCCCAAACAGGCCAGCCAACACCTGGCACGCCATGTGCCCACGAGTAGCTTACGCGCCGGCTCTCTGGCGCCCCCTTTCATTTAAACTTAACGCTGAAGACTGGTGACACACACTTCTAAAAAAAAAAAAAAAAAAAATCCCACCCTCAGAAAAAAAAAAACTCAACTCCTCCAGTCCATTTAGCCCACGTCGCGGCTCATTCATCAAGCGCGCTCATTTCAAGTTTGGCTCCGCTCGGTAACGTTTCGGTTCCGCGCCAAACGTGACACTTTTTGGGTGATTGAAGCAAATTTGCGGCGCTAACCGAGAGCATCAATACCTGACCAGTTCGGCGGATGATTTAACTGGCGTGCTCGTGTGTTTGTGTGTTACGTGTGTCGGAAAGACAGATGGTAGCTCCGACGCACGCGAGATTTACATTTTTCAAGAATCCTGTAATATATTAAAATGATATCAAAATATGGATCGTAAATAATCAACTATGCGTATGAGTAAATTGTATGAATCCAGTTCAATAACGTTTTGTTTTTTTTGTGTAGGTAAAAGCCCCCCGCCACAGTTCACCGGCGTGATCCATACAGTGAGTCCGCTGCAGTCCCACCCGTCTCCCGTAGTCAAGCTCATCATCGCCGTGGCCAAGTCCAAATTCTGTGCACAGGTGGGTGCGAATACAAGAAAGAGTAGCGGGAAAACTAGAATTCATACCAAATTGTATTTTTTATTCTAGATTGTTGTTCTATGGAACAGCGACAACCCTTTACCTCCCAGGAACAAGTGGCCCTCCACCAGCGTGCCTCTCGCCGTCATCCAAGGACAGAGCAAGGTGACGCCACTCAAAGGAATTTTCTCGTGGCGTATTTCCGTCAAATTCCATATCGAGCGTCTCGTCCGTTTTCCGTCCGGCCTGAGTAAGCACAACATGACCGCCGCCGGTACGAGCTCTAAATCATACCGAGTCGGGTCGAACATGCCGAGCAAGCGCTTTAGCCCCCCGACACATCAATATTATCAGCCGCGGCGGTGCGGGGCCACTCCGGCGGACATATTTCAGCGTCATCAATCACAGCTCAACTCGGCGCGTCCGCATCCGCCGGCTTGACTTTTACGTACGGCTTGTCTCAGACATCCATCCTGCCTCCTTAGCCGTGCCGGAAAATGATGTGCGGGGAGCGCGAAAAGGTGAAAAAGTCACGCCGTTGTAAAATGGGTGTGTGACGTGGCCCCAAAAAAGTGAAAGCCCCTAGAAATTGGCGCTCGGGGATTAACGTGAAGAGGCTCGCAATGGCTACGGGAACCCCCGTGGACGAAGTTCAATATGTATATAGATATGGTCGACAGACTCGTAATGAGGCTTTTGCCGTCTCGCTTGAATTTCACAGCCACGACCCGGGGTGGCATTAAGGGAGGAAAAAAAAAATCCCTCACAGTCGCAGCGGTCGCCGCCTATCGCCAGCCAGTTAATGGCCACGATGCGAGCTGGGGCAAAGATAAGGTCGGAGACCATTGAACCGCTCCAGATCTCGGCAGGATCTAATCTCGGACCAGAGGCGGGGAGGCATCGACGGGGAGCAAGGAAGGGACTGAAATTCTGCTGCCTTCAGCCAATTGATTTCAAAACGCCAGCGCCACGGGGCTAACATTAAACATCATCTAATGTTACTCGCTTACATGATCATTCAAGTGAACGGGGGGGAATCTTGATTACAGCAAAGACGTTTTGGTCAAGACTCTGACCTTGCGGCGATGACTCATTTATTCCACTTTCCGTTTAATTGCGAGTCATCACATTTCACCGCCATGCTTGCGCGCACACCCGGTGACCATAACTCAAATCGGTGGAAATTCAAGATTTTGTTTAGCTTAGCACGATGTGGAAAAAAAATGATGGTGACGTGATTATTAAAATGTTAGATTGTTTTGTTAGTCCTCGCATCAACTTCTAACCCCCGGCGTGGATGTTTTTCCTGATGGAGTCTCCGCAGCGTGCAGCCACTTAAATAATTCACACTTTAATTATAAGTCAATAAGATCATCAGCAGCTAATGGATCCTGGCCCCTCCGCGCTTTGCTAGGTCAAAATGGACGACGGCTTGAGTCAAGAAAAACGCAACCCAAAAAAAACGATTAAGTCGACTGTTTTTATCGATGGACACGCCGCAGCGGAATCAACACATTTTGCTGTGCTTGTTTACTTGACACCAAAAATAAAAAAAATATCTCAAAAAGTCTTTTCTGTTTTACAGACGATGAGTAGTCGTTTTTACCCGCACGACGTTATCGTCACCGACGCCATCCTCAGTCTGGACGAAGACTCGGTTCTCTCCACCAATGAGGTGAGTCGGAAAATATTTTTGCACCCGTTGACGTGAAAAAGGGTCATTTGTAGCACGTGCGTTTCTTTACAATGAGACATCGCCATCTACTGGCCTGGCATTGATATTGCACAATGCGTCATACAGGGAAAAAAAATCACATATTTTAATCCTAATTTTGTTATGATTATTATACCCCAAAAAATGAAGATAAAAATAACCAAATAAAAACTAAGCTTCCTCATTGTGCGATATTGTTGAAAATGCAAGTCGCTCATTGTCGCGAGCCGGCGGCGGCGCAGAAGTTATCGATCGCGGGTGAAATGAGGCAGTCAGTTCACGCTCAGGCATGAACGCCATTCATTAGCGATAAACAAGCAAGCGCTGACCGCTGAGCCAGGGGCGGGAGGTGCCTCCGGGCTTCAAATTTAAATCTTCTAAATCGTTGTCACTTGGAAAGTCACGAGTGGCTGGGTCACAGCGGAGCAAAGCGCGCCATCCATAATGGAACGTGAACATATCTTTCAACTAGAAGAAAGTTTTTATCGATCTGAGCGAGTCAATGCTCACCTTTCCCCACGGCGTGATAATTACACGTGGTGGCCCGGCCAAACAATCCCGACCGGTCGGCGAAACTTTTACGCCCCCCCCCCCCCCCCCCCCCCCCGATTTGTTTTACGGAGGAGGGAGGACACGGATGGAATCTCGGTTGCGCTCGATGAGCCATCACCCTAATTGGCGTGCGGGAATTTGGGCCAAGAGGAGATGAAATAGGCCGAGCGGAATCGAATCACGGGCCACTTCGTAATCAAGCCACTTTAAATAATAACGCTTTGATGTTTTGGCCGTAGCTGAGCGTCTTCGTGTGTCTCGACAGAACACGAGCGCTAATGCGCTGACGTATTTTCATGCGTCCCGGGAGCATAAATGAGCCCGGTCTCTAATATGTGCTCGCCTTCAGCTTGCACATCTTGCGCTCTGTAAACTGTGACGTTACTCCTTTTTATGTGACGCCTTTAAAGCCGCACCAGATTTACAGTCAATACACTGGCCGTATACAATCTCGGGATCCGGGTCGGCCTCGCTAGCATCTGTTAGCTCAGCTCGCTGTGTCCAAACATGCAATGGGAACATGTGGTAATTCCATGAGTTGCCTTTTTCTGTGTTGAATATAAAAATCAGACCAAGGAACTATGTTGAAATGAGGAGCGGAGTTTCATAAAAAAGGGCTTTGCCGCCATCTGGTGGCATCTGCAGATAATTACAAGCATTTTCGGGTGGACTTTTTTTTTTTACCAAGTTTCTTTATAACAGGCCAATTCTACTTTCTGCCATCTAGTGGAAGATAACTTCATTGTTCTGCTCGTCGCTAAAGGTCGCTGGCATAGATAGATGAACACGGATGTATTCATTTAACGTATCAACCGTGCATAAATGGTCATTTTCCGACTAATTAGGTGAAATTGGATCATTTCTTTTGGCACCCCTCGCCGCACTTATCTCTCCCTCACACACGCGCACTTTTCCGAATGTCGCACTTCGGCATTTTCCACCACGTCTCGCCTGTCGCTAATGGAGACAGACAGACAGACGAGGAGGGGCGGGGGCGCGCCTCCGTGCTCAAGTCACACATGCCAAGTGGCATTATTGGAAATGTTTTCATCTCCGATGGCGACGTGATTAAAAGTGCAGCACCTTTTTAATTATTACACAGCCGCGCCAGCCGCAACCTTTTCTATTGTCTGCTCAGCGCACAGATGGCAGGAAATGATTCAAGTTTTTTTTTTTTTTTTTTGCTTTTCACACTCGGATCTAAAACAAGGTGTTAGTATTTATTTGCACTGCTTTCCAATTAAGAGGCCAGATGTGCTCGCTTTGAGCAATACTGTCAAACTGACACGTAACTAAAAAAATGTTCCAGGTGGATTTCGCCTTCATCGTGTGGCAAAGTTTTCCGGAGCGTATCGTCGGTTATCCCGCTCGGAGCCACTACTGGGACGGATCGCGCTCTTGCTGGGGCTACACGTCTAAATGGACCAACGACTACTCCATGGTGCTCACCGGGGCTGCCTTCTACCACAGGTTAGCCGTTCTGGTAAAAAAGACCGTCTTGATCCTCCACGGCGATGCTAACATGTAACGTCGGCGCCCCCTTCAGGTACTACCACTACCTGTTCAGCAGCTACGTGCCCAGCAGCCTGCTAAGTATGGTGGACCGCATGGCCAACTGCGAGGACATCCTGATGAACTTCCTGGTTTCGGCCGTCACCAAGCGAGCCCCCGTCAAGGTCACGCAGAAGAAGCAGTACAAGGAGACCATGATGAGCCAGGTAAGAACCCGAAAAGCGGCCGTTTTGGGATCAACCAAAACACTTTTGGCATATCTGTCCATCACGCCGCCAAAGCTGTCATTATTTTTAATATTGTTACAAGCCCGAGGGCTGATGAAATGAGAAGCGTAAAAAAAAAGGAAATAATGAAAGTATTTCCTGTCTTCATGTTTGATGAGAGCTGCCCGGAAACCCGACGCTCATACTCTCCTAAAAATAAAATATCTTTTGATATCACTATCGGGGGAATTACGACAACGTTTTACAACGTATGCCCTGCGGATAGGAGGAATGGTGAAGATGTCATTATGATGTCGTCATCGGGCTCATCGCCCGTTTCGATCAATATGTCCTTTTCCTACAGAAGCGCAATACGCTTTTAATAATTGCCAAAACCACTTTGGGGGTCACTCGACAATTGATACGTGACGACTCGGCGGAATTGACGGCGTAAATGAGCAGGCAGAGCCCAACCCGAGCGAGAACTAGTACCGCGGACACTTAACGCCCTTCTTATTTTGGGTCCACCCCGAAGGGCTCCAAGTCGTCCCGGTGGGCCGACCCGGACCACTTTGCCGAGCGTCAGACGTGCGTGAACGCCTTCAGTCGCTGGTTGGGCTTCATGCCTCTTCTGCACTCGCAGATGAGGCTGGACCCGTTGCTCTTCCGGGACCAGGTGTCCATGCTCCGCAAGAAGTACCGTGACATCGAGAGGCTGTGAAGGCCCGAGGCAGGAGGTACGCTCGCGCCGGACGACAAAAGGGACCGCATGAACGCAAGCTTTCTTTTCCCCCGTAATCCGAAAAAAGGAAGCGCAACGGTATGAACTCCGGCGCCGTCGACGCGATGGACAATGTTGCTCTTGTACATATACGGCGGCGTTTCGTGTCTGTATGAAGCAAATAAAATCCATGTATGCTACGGAAGTGTCACTTTTTGCTTCCTGGCTTTCTCGGGACGCTTTAATTAGGTACACCAACTGAACAGAAAATATTTTCACAAAAAGCAAACAAGGCAAAAATCAGTACCTATTCAATTGAAAATGCTTCCCGATCCCCCAGCGCCCGCCCCCCCCCCCTCCCCCATTAAGGCGTGAGCATGAATATTAAAATGATTCCACCTTGATCGCAAAGACTCAACCTGAGTAGAATCGACATATTACGGCCGACACGTTGAGCCATAAAATAAATTGATATGATAATCAGATGCGATGTTGTCTTCCCATAGAAGCATTTTTATGCTTATTGCGTTGTTTTGACATTTCGGAGTCCAAGTCTGTTTCCACACCGTGACTTGTCTTTTCCAAACAAGGTTATGCAAGAAAGGTCGTTAGCAAAAAAATATATATCTCACAATATAAGACCTCCTCAACCCCAAGCAGGACAGAACTACAACCTGAAGTAAGACTTCACTAGAACAACCCCCACCTCGAGAATCCAAACCAGAAGTGCAAACAGCTCATTCCCCAAAATCATTTTTCCAACTTGAACCGCCAACCCCCAACCCTCGTGCCCCCCCTTTCCTCCTCATCTTCCTCTCTCTCGCACAATTCTTGAGATCCAATGATGGTGTCCTATTTAGGTCCAAAATTGGAGACTCTCCATCCATCCATCCATCCCGTGTGTGTGTGTGTGTGTGTGTGTGTGTGTGTGTGTGTGTGTGTGTGTGTGTGTGTGCGCATCCACTATGACAAATACGAGGAGACAGGCTTTAATGAAAAACATAGTTGGAGGAAAAGATAGCATATATAGGACACTTGGTTGTGTCGTCACTGAAGCTTCTCCACTCAAAACAAACAAAAGCCCTACCACCTAAATTTCAATGTCGGAAAGACGAAAGGGAGACGAGAGGCCGAGCCGGCTGTCATTTTTCGACGATATCGAATAGGTCGTGATCTCTGTACAGCTCTCTACGACATTTTTGAATTGAAGTTAGTTTGTAATCACGGCGATCATCTCCTCCCACCAAACCGCCACTACAATTTCCGACTCGCACAGATTAGTTCGTTTGGTCACGGCTTCTTCGGCGGCGACGGATTTGAATACTCCGGCGTTCCGCTTCTCTCGCCGATTTACCCCATTTTCCTCGGGGGGTTGGGAGGAGTGTGATTCTTAGGCTGGCGGCCAATCAATGAGCGGCGCCCGGTGCCAAAGTGAATAATCATAAAGATGGAGATGATTTATTCATGACGGGGAGCCTAATGGAGGCGTGACGACGGCGAGAGATGAAAGCGGGAGAGGACGGCGGCCGTCACTTGGGCTCAATCCCAAAACGAGCTGACGGGGACGCTCGCTACGTCGTTTGGGGCCAGCGTCCCGACGTTAGCATGAAAGCCACCCGCGTGTTTATTGGTCCATCCGTTAATATTAAAGCAACTCTATAAAGTGAGCGCATCCATCTGCTTTAAATTTATACCAACCAATTATTCATTAGTCACCATTAAACATTCCGTTCTACGCGTGAATTTTTTTTGGGGGCGTGAAATGATGACATCGTAGTCATGAAATCGGAGAATGCGTGGACCGTCCGACTCCTTTTGTTTTTTTTTTCATTTGAGGCTTGTTCTTTTTTATGAACTGGATGATGTCATCTCGCGGTGACATCATGGTCGACTGCTGGTCCATTTATGAAGCGCCGGGAAGGAACCCCGGTGTCAGTTTGTCACCTTTTTGCGAAATGTCCTTTCTTTTCACTTGAATCCTCCTAAGAAGAAGGAAACAAGCAGCTGGCTCTCGACACCTTTTATGTGCTTCGTTCGTATTTATCTTGTCGTTTTGAACGCTACCGGTGGAGGTCGTTGTTGTTTGTGGCTCTCGAGAGTGTGCTACCTTGCATGCAAATCAAACTGGGAGGGGGAAAAAAAAAAACAGCTATGCCAGAAAAGTTATTTGTTGCGCATTTTCCTTGAACTTTTTCAAGGATGACTGGGAAAATTGAAAGAAAAGCAGCTGCTGCTGCACAATTACAATCCAATAGTCCTTCCTCCCTCGCTTGTCATAACGTACATAATGCAAACTAATGGCCCAAACGGTTCGAACGAGAAAAAAAAAAAATGTTTGCAATCCAAATTGTACTCACTTCAATTCATTTTCATTTGAAAAGTGATTAAATTGGCCTGTTGCTTCTTATGTATCTTCTCCACAGTAAATGAGCAGACCTGCAATACAATAAATAATAACATAGGATAACAAATTGGAATGGGGTTTTTTTTCGCGGCGGATGTGTATTATTACCCACATAAATAAATAAATAAATATAAGAGAGAATGTGTGTAATTAAAAAGATCTTTAAGGGGCCACTAGGGGTCAGTAGAATGCGATTACACAAACAAAGAGGACTTTCACCAATCCACAAATAGCATGAACGCACAAGTTGAAGTCTTTTGCCCCGCCCCATCCGCCGCCGCCGCCTCCGTCGAACAAATCTGCTCTTATCGGAATCTGGCCAGCAATTTCCCATCTACCCGGGCGGCCAGCGCCGCCGCCCTGTGTTAAATCCTACCACGGGAAATCTGACGCTCTCATCTTCAAGAGGACACCGCGGCTCGCGTTTTCACACTGCCGCTGCTTTTGCTTCCTTTCATAACACAAGTGTGTGTGTGTGTGCCCGCGTGTCGGAAATTGACAACGGAAATTGCGTGTGCTGGTCAGTCAGGGGCGTCCGGAAATGAGATGCGGAGGAAGTTGAATTCTAAAAGAAGGAAAACAAATCAACACTACTGTGTTTTTGTGTGTTTTACTGTTGGGAGTGTAAATGAAATGATCAACACAAGTTCTAATGACGTCGTGTCGAGAATGCCAAAAAAAAAGACAAGACCTGCAGAACAGAAAAGAAAAAAAAAAAGGATCCCAAAAAGGTTATTCAAACAAAAATACTTTTAATAGAAGACCAATATCTTCAATAGTTTTCACAGGTTTTTTTTGTTGTTATTTTTCCAAATGACATTCTCGTCTTTGTGAAATTTTTCATCGAAGCCTTTTAAGCTCAATTTATCGTTAATTTCATGAGCGGAAATTGCTCCCCGGTGGCAACATTGGCATCTGTGAGACATTTCCCATTATGATTCTAGTGTGCTTTTAAGTTTGGTTGGCTCTCCTGAACATTAAATTTAAACTACTAGTGCGGCTGGGTTTAGATTGCCTCACACACACACACACACACACACACACACACACACACACACACACACACACACACACACACACACATATATATATTTACGCACACCCAAAGCTGCCAATATATCACAGCCTCCAGGTGTGAAGATTGATGGCATTAAATTGCTTCTATCCAGTATTTTTTTTATCAGGATTTACAGGCCTTGCTGTACGTGGAGCTCTCCAACACCACTCCCGTCCATAAATCATTCCTTTTCACCTTCCGACACACACACACACACACACACACACACATACTCACACACTCGCGGGGACGCCGGGATATGGCTATAACAAGATGGATGATTCGCCGCCCAAGACAAAAAAAAAAAACACGCGTGTACATTTTGACTGGGTAATGGAAAATGTCAATCCGCGTACGAGGAGGGCCCGGCCCCACGTTCACGCCCTTACGCCTGTTGCTCTCATTATGGGGAAATGTCACCTTGTTTCCCCGACTACATGATTACTACATGATTAATTCCGAGGGGGGGAAAAAAAAAAAAAAGGCCAGACGGACAGAAAGACAGCGAGACGGAGGAAAGCTGACGCGTGTCTGGGGAACGTCGCTCTGTCGGTGTCGTCGACGTTCCCGGTGGCCCGACTTGAACCCTGCCAAGTGAATTCACTTTGCTTTCCAACAGGCCGGCGTGGTCCATTTAGAGCGCCTCGTTGTCAGTCGTGAGTGAGTGCACAGAAAGAATCAAGAGCAAAAATGTTTTCAAAGTCGGATTGTTTCTTTTGAAGTTTTTTTTGTTGTTGTTGCAAAAACTCACTTAAACCGCCTCAAATATCCCAACATGTTACTGGGAGAAGATTTTGTACCAGTGAGGCAAGCCTGACCCCTAGTGGTCATTTACGTTTTGTCCCTATTTAACTTTACATTGAATCTTGTTGTGCAGAAGCCCATTTTTTTAAAGATGTTATTGTAAACATACAGCTGACCATGAATAATTGTGTAAAATCTTTAATTATTAGATTCTCTGACCACAACACACACCGACACACATTAGTGAAAAGTACAAAAAGCCCAATTAAAAAAAAAACATATTACCACAAAGATGAGCAGAGGTTTTTTGATATTGAGGTAAATTCACACATTAACCATCAGTTGACAATAAAGAAGTGCACTAACACGAGTCATGGTTGAATCTATACGCTTGCGTAAACATTCAACTTTCTTCTCGGCGCAAACTAATTATTGACCCCGAGGGAAGATGTTAGTCTACCAAAAAAACCTTTTCTTGAATTCAAGTGGTTTGGCTGTCACGCTTGAGTTCCAAAGCGTCCTTCGGTGAAGTTTCACAGCGTTAAAGGCGAGCGGCGGTGACGTTGGGCGGCGGGAGCTTCCCTCCTGCGTAAGAGGTCAGGGGTTAACCTTCTTGTTTAAAATGCTAACGGCCGTCTCCTTCTTACCCAAAGTGTCGACTACGGAGCTGAGTTTCACTTTGTCCACACGCAGACTGTCCTGCTGCACTCTGGTGAAAAAAAAAAATGGATGATTGTTTTTTTGGAATGAAATATTGTACAACTCATTGTATTGTATTGACCTTCTGACGGCGCCCAGTCTGAGCAGAGCGGCCAGGGCGTTCTTGTGCAGGTCGGACGACAACACCTCCGAGTGCCTCAGCCTCCCTGCCACGCACGAGAGCGTCCACGTGAAAGGTTCGCGTATGCCAAACAAAAACACCACCCACCTGCCAGTAAATGTTTGATGATGAACCGGCGCACGGCATGGCCGAAGGACTTTGGCGTCAGCTCCTCGCCGGCCGTCTCCAAAAGGAAACCACAAATCACCTGCGCGCACGTTTCAAGTTCAGTACATTTTTAATCAAACACAAATTCCCTCCTTGGAGGTATCTTCACCAGGTATCCTTGCAGGAAGGGCTCTAGCACGCCCGTGAGGAAGTCCAGGGTCCTCTGCCCCTGTTTTGTCACCTCCACGTCGTGCTGGGAGACCTGCAGCGCTCCGGTCTTCTCCAGCAGGTAACACGCCTCATCAAAGTCCTACAAAAATTATTCATCTAAGTAAGATCGAAAAAAAACCTGGGTTTCTTCAGTGATGCTCACCTGCACGGTGGCTCCGGCACATAAGATGAATTCATTCGAGAAGACGTCCCTCAGGAATCTGAAGCGCTCAAATATTTCCTCTACAAAGGTAGATGGTAATCATAGAACAGAAAATAAGATTTTTTAAAAAATGGCTACTCACGTTTTCGCACGGAGGAAGCGGCGCCGACGGCCAAGGCGAGCAGCGCCGGTCTCAGGAAGACGTGTAGTGCCTGGTTCCTGTAGGAGGCGCAAGAGAGCACCAGCACTGCCCGGCTCAGGAGCTTCTCCTCCGGGGAGGAGGCCGCGTTGTCCGCACCTGGTGTGTTACGACAAATAGTGAGTCTGCATCCCCCCAAAAAATTTAAAAACTGCCGTGCACACTCGGCACAAACGAACCTTGTTCCAGGTGAACGCGGCCCTCAGAGACCTTCACCAGACCTCCGTGCAGGGCGAGGCTGGACGACACCACCTCCGATGGACGTACGTGGTCTGAAGGAGGGGAATTCAAACAAAGAAGGTCAAAACACTTTGTGCCGATGAATGGCGTCATTGTCGCCGTGACGACAAAGCATCTCAGTGTACCGGGCCAATGGAGGAAAGCTCCGTACTGCCGGGAAAGGTCGCGCAGCCACACGACTCCTCGGGTCAGCTCCTTCAGCGTCAACGGCGCCTCCTCCTTCTGCAGCAGCAGAGTGGCCAGGAGGACCCAGGGCTTCAGTACCGAGTTCTCCTCCTGCGTCCTCACCAGCCTGTAGGCGGCGCTGTTCACAAAGCGCACAATGTCCTCACTGGGCCTCGCCGGGATGTGTCTTAAAAAAAAAAAAAAAAAAAAGTAAGTACGCACAACATTACACGACATCTTGAGGCAGCTATCCATATTTCTAAACTTGTTACCTGGGCGTCAGAATATATTGACAGCGGTCCACGTGGCCTTGGGCTAAACTCCGGACCGACACTGGTTGACCAAAGTAAACGTGGATGCTGCCATAGTCTTCACGCAGAATCTTTCTGGCCTTAAAGAGACCCTGGCATCAAAGAGAAGGTAAAACAGTCAAAAAAAAATATTTCCCCAAAAGGAAAATGTATCAACAATGTCCGTAAAATGCCACTAGGTGTCACTGTTGCCCTGCAAACAACTTGCTACCTCTTCAATGACGTCAAAAGGTGAGTCCTCGTTTCACTTTATTTTCACTACGGTGTCCTAAACATCCATCCATTATTTCTCAGAAAATAAAAGTCAACTCACCGACGTGGACTCTTTGGGTTTGGGAACCCCGAGAAGCTCCCGGGCGTAAAGGGCCTCCTCCAGGATCCTCTCGTAGCTGATGCTGACCGGTATCAAGCAGATGTCGTACACCTCGCCCTTGAGGAAAGGCTCCATCACGATGTTCAACAGGCCTTGACCAGAGCACACGCCGCACATTTGAAAACCTTTTGGTAAATATCACTCTTTTTGTTTTTTTCTTCTTACCCAACTTTGGCGTTAACGATTTTGCCGTTCGACTTCGCGTGCCCTCGAGGAAAAACTCAACGGGGGCGTACCCATTCTGAAAAAGACAGTCGATCCAATAAGTGAGTCGTTTGGGGTCTTTGAAGAAATTTTCGCTTTGTTCCTTACCTTGACAATGGTCTTGACGTATTCGGAAAAGACGGCCCAATACAATTTGTCGCCACCGAACGAGCGTCGGATGAAGAAGGCGCCGGACATCCGTAACATCTCGCCCACAAATTTCATCCCCATGAAGTCTGTTTGGGAACAAACGGGTGTTAAGTGTTTTCTCGACAGGGCCTCGTGTAATCTGTTCCAATTTACCCATTCCGGCGGCGATGACGGGCAGCGAGAGGTCGTAGGTGTACAGGATGTAGGACATGAGCAGGAAGTCCATGTAGCTGCGGTGGCTCGGGAGGAGAACCACCGGGTGCTCCTGGATGGCTTGCTGGAGCTAAAAGCAAGGAGCTTGTTAATTCCAATAACCGATGAATCGGGCGATGAATCGGCTGGCGCTCACTCTCTGGATGCCTTCCTCGTTAACGCTGACACTTCGAAACAAGGTCTTGAACACCTTGCTGAGGGTGAAGGCGAAGAAGCGAACCGTGCTGAGCTGCAGGCGATGAGCCATCTCGTCCAAGATGGCTAACGCCTCCCCCTGGACATCGTCCGGCGCTTTGCCCGTCTCGTTGGCAACCTTGGGGGGGGAAACAAGGCTTCGAATTCAGGATCGGTTGAATTGATTTGAAAGAGGCCATTTTTACCTGACGGATGACATATTGGACGTGATCCGAGTGCAGCGCGGCGGTCTTGAGCGTGTCCGGCGTGCACGGCGTCAAGCCTTTGTAGAGGACCGGCGTGAAGCATTTGACGGCATATCTGAGGTCGCTGGAGTTCCGGCGTTCCTCCAGGATGTCTTCAAAGTCATCTCGCTTTTTCAACATGGGATCTCTACGCTGAATAATAGTAATCCGATGGAAGCATTATTTCCACATTTTGTTGACTCCATCATAGGAAACACTTTTGTTTTTGTCAAAGAAATAACCAGAAATTGCAGAAACATTCAATATCTTAATAATGACATCTTAATCAAGCGTGTAACTTAAAAATCAATAAAGTTCACAGTAACAAACAGGTAATAAAAAGGAAGAGATAAAACCAGACCAAATGTTGTAACATTAACATAATGTACAGTTTGGATGTGTGCGTCATTTAAACTGTGTTATTGTAAGATTATGACCGGTGGAGATAATCTGCTCTGCTAAATGGAGAAACAACTCAAATGTCAAATGCCACACAGATCAAATCGAGTTAGCTTAGCCTCCACGCTAATCGAAGACGTTGACATACCGAGTAAACCTCTTTAGATTCCATCCTTACTCACGCGAGCACCCAGGCTGCATCCAGTAAGGCTTTTTATTGGGTTTTTCCGGGTCTTTAATGGATAAAATACAAACGCACTATCAGCTGCCAGACGAGAAAGTTCACATGGGCGTTAGCTTCCACTTCCGGCATTTTGAAACGCGCCTACGGTAGCCGAGGTAGACCAAACCGCACCGCGTCGTAACCACGCGTGTTGCTATAGTCGAGTCGACTGCCCTCGTCTGTGTTTTAACATAAGCATATTAATTGATAAATGTTAAAATGAAACCTGATACTAATGAGGCTGTTGACGATGACTGTGCTTTATTGGAACAAGTTTTGGATACGTTATACGACATCGGTAAGTACAGCTAGGTAGCTAGCTTTCGGGCTAGCACGTTGAATGTACTTCACCAATGTTGACTCTTAGCTGAAGTTAGTTTAATTTTAACTTTATTTTTATAGTTATTCTAATAATGATTCTCAAAATGGGGTGCAAATATAGTCAACTATGTTGTATTTTGATATTCAGGTTCCGTGAAAACGAAGAAAAAGAAAAAAAGATGCCAGGAAGAAGCTAGTCCTGAAGAAGTTGCTAAAGTTGAGACGTTTGATGAAGACCAAGGTGGAGGACAGAAACCCTCTGAGGTGACTGTCCACAATCAAGGTACACAATTGCAGACAATATTCCAGTTTTAAAGATGCACAGACATTTTATACAAGTCATTTTATTATATCACAGGTCCAGCTGTAAAGCCGGTGAGTGAGGTGGAGGTGGTGACCTTTCAGGACCCTGCCAAGAGACAAAAGATCCAACAGATGCCTGCTGGAGATGAAACCATTGTAAGTTCCTTCTGTCTTGCTTCCCCTCACTTGACATGTTAATGATATCACTTCAAATGGCCTCTCTGTTTTCATCCTCAGCCTCAGAAGACTTCAGAAATGAAGCAGAGTGCTCCACAACAGGGTGTCAGTTTTGAGAAGGTAAGTGATTTCATGTTTTTGGTTCAATTGGCTCGGTGATGTATATTTATCTGGTCGCTGTGTGCGCGTTAGACTCGACTGGAGGTGCATCGCTTCGGCATCACAGGCTACAAAAAGGAGCAGCAGCGGGTCTATGAGAAGGAGAGAGCCATCATGTTGGGCGCACGAGTAAGAAGAACCTCAACGTGACGTGAATTTGCTTGTGGTCGCCACGTGACTTGCTTATTGACTCGCCCTGATAGCCTCCCAAGAAGAGCTATTTGAACTACAAGGTGCTGCAGCAGCAAATCAAGGACAAGAAGACGGCACAAAAGGAGGCGGGGAAGTCGGTAAGACCTGGAGGATGTTCAGAAGTCCTAAAAAAAAAAAAAAAACAACTGTCTGTGAAATTCTTCATGATCGATGGCTTCTTTTGTTTTGTAGGACTCAAAGAAAAAGAAGACTCCAAGGTATGTGAATTTAGCACGTAATGCTCAAACATGATCTTGATGCCAAAGGTCTGTCCCCAGCAGGGACAACAAGAAGACGCCGGCGTCCTCGGCCCCCACGGGTCATGTGGGCCGCTTTAAGGACGGCGTATTGATCCTCAGCCAAAAGGACATCAAGACCATGAAGAGCAAGATGCAACGCAAATGAGGTGGGTGGCGAGCGCAGCACACTCATCCGGAGAATTTGGGGTCTCAATTGTTTGTGTGTTTGCAGGCAAAATGGGTTTTTTTCCCATGTGGAGGAAGGAAGGATTCAGACTCGCAGTATAAAGATGGCGTCAGGATTTTGGGCAGCGCCTTTGACCTCAACCCAGGTGAGGTCGCATCTGACACGGACCGACAATGGATTTACCTAAAATGAATTTTTAAAAGTAGACAGAGTTGAAATCATCAGAAAGTCTGGCGCCACTTAAAGTTTTAGTGTAGCAAACAAACAAATGCTGAGGAAAGAACTCTGTGCACCAAACTGGACACTTCTTTTGTCTTTATATCATCACAGGTCATTTATTTCTCTTTTTTTTTTTTCTTGTTATACAAACAACCCAAAAGAAAACATTGCGTGTGTATTTGTCTTTTTCTTCTGCTCATATGTATAGATATATATGTATATAAACCATTTAGTCGTACAAAACATTCACAGCTTGGCAAAAGAAGGGAGCGGGGCTTGACGGCGTTCAAAGAATAAATCGTAAAAGGAAATAAATGCTAATTGAGCTCTATACACTTTGGAATAGAAACAGCAGCAACCTGGACGGCAAACAAACTGATGAGGAGGAACCACGTACTAAAACAAAAGATATTTACAGACTTGCTCAATAAATAATTTCCAATATCAGGGCATGCACCCCCCCCCCCCCTCCCCAAATACAGCACCGTACATTTCAATAAATATGTAAAGTTTAAGACATTCATTTTGTGAGGTAAAGGGACATGCTGCTAACACCGCAGTGAGCAACTTTTACAAGTTAGCATGTCACGGGCTTCCAAACAGCTCCAGTCAAACCCTTTGACAATAGATGTAGCTGTGGACAAAAGTATTGGGTCACCTTCCAAAAGTGAGAAATAGAGACTAAAAAATGTTTTTTTGTGGGTAAGAGGTCAAGGCCTGAGAAGATGGTCTGGATTGGATGTGGTGGTCTTCCACTTGTGTTGACCTTCTCCCCAAAATGTTCCCACAAAAGAGGAAGGCATGTATTTGTCCAAAATAAGATGGATTCATCAATAAGAGGTGTGTCCCAACACTTTTGTCCATATCAAAGACTGTATTTGAAGATGACAGGTGTCATGAAACTAATAGTTAACCCTCTAAATAGCATCTACATGGCATCATTTTGCATGATTAAATCTTTTGAATAGAATAAAATGAAGAATATATATTTTTTTAAATGAAGAAAAATAAGCAACCCATTTTATACATTTCTATTTACATCTAGAGCTTTACACTATTTGAATTAAGATGAGATGCAATGGCTTTTTGATCAGTGTCCGTTAGAACAAGGCGCGATGCTGGAGTGGTTGTAATTGCTCCTTTGGGCCGCTGGGGGGCGCTCTATCACAGCAGTTGGCAGTAAACAATGCAGGAGGCTATTTCACAAAAAGCAGCTTGAGATCCTTTTTTTTTTGTAAACTTGCTTGATGCTCAGCGTACGTCTCATTCGTTAGCTTATTAGCATATATGTTATATACATTATTCTCAGATAGAAGATTTTTCAAATCAGATCTGCGCGATGCAATTTCCAACACGTCTGGTTAAATGAGAAGAAAACGTGTTGCTCGCGTTCTTCAAAGTGGCTCAGTGTTCTTTTGCATGTCACAGTGATCCGGAGCCACTTTTCATTGATTCAAAGCAACACTTTGCACAGAGTGCCTGATTAAATTACCATGAGGTGACCCACAAAAAAAAAAAAAGAAAGAAAATTCCCAACGTTGCGTATAAAATATTCACTTTTTGTCTTGAGATTTTCAAATAAGCCTGCAAGCCCCCCCCCCCTTTGCAGACGCATCACCGATGCTGTTTGAGTGAGAAAGATGCTCGGCCTTGTTACATCTCATTGACGATGATGAGGGGGGACTCGTTCCTAATTTCTTCCAGTTGGCTATTTAACGGGTTAGGTTGTTACGTTTTGAAAAGGAGATGTTTCAAAGTAGATGTCACTTCATGCCCAGAACTAACGATATTGTTATGACGAGAAAAAAATGCCTTCGTGCGGCTCGTGAAGACAATTTTCCTCAGCCAATCTAAAACGACAGAGCGGCTGCAGCGGAACGCGTGAATATTTTATCGGCGTGACAACCTGAGTCGCTGTTTGAACTCGAACAAAAAAGCTTTTTGCCGCTGTCACCCTTAAAATGTCTTCCTTGATGACAAAAAAATGTCGCCCTGCAGTCTGCTTAATTGTGCGTGCGGACTCCCGGCGAGAACTGCTCGTGTCGAGCCGTCGCCGACGGAGCGAATTTATAATCCGGAAAACCTTTTGAGGACTTTGTAGGGGGTTCTCCTTTACTGTTTGAGGACCCTCGGCACCTCCAGGCCCGTCACTAGCGTCACCTGGAAGGAGATGGAAAAAGTCAATAAGAACCTCCAGCTTGAGCGCTCAAATATCCCCAAACAATTTCCGAGCCACCTGGACGTTTCTGTTGAGGCTGACGGCGGGCACGAAGACGCCGTCCAGGTTCTCGAAAGCCGTCGGTCCGTGTTGTTCCTTGTTGATGAAGAATGTCAGGGTGCGCTTGGTCAGGTCCAGCAGGATGCCCACCGTGGAGCTCTTAGTGATGCCGCCCTCTGCCCTGCACGCGAGGAAGCGTGAGTACCTCCGGTGTGTCGTGTAGTTTCCCCGCTAGTTCCCCCCCCCTACCTGTTTGTGTGCGAGTTGTTGTGCATGAACCACGAGCGGTTGTTGTCCACGTACATGGCCCAGGCCTTGTCGTCCTTGCCTAACATCATGTCCTTGACCGTGTTGATGCGGGCGATGCCGAACGCGGGGTCCGGGTGGTTGTCGTAGCGATCGATGCGGACCTCCCAGTAGTGGGTGCCCTAAAATCCCCAGCGGGGCCATTTGAGTACCTGGGAGACAATAAATGCAGACCCCCAAAAAAGTCACCTTGGAGAAGGCGGCGGTCCCGAGCACCACGCGGTCGTCGTAGCTGTTACACGACACGGTTTGGTTCTCGTTGCTCAGCACGATGTCCCGGTGAGCCGAAGTGGGGTCGAAGGCGAAGCAAGCCACTGTGTGGGAAGATGGATTCGTGATTTTTTAGCGTGGATGAATCACAGGCGTCTCGTTACTTTTGAACAAGCCGACGCAGAGGAGTGAAATCCCAGTCTGGCGCTGAGTCATTGAGATGTCTGGCGGAACATTTGCGAGCGCGGGGCGCTAACGTCGTACCGTCGGAGGTCTTGAGCACCACCGTCTTGCTGTAGGGCCCCACGCCGACGGCGTTGTAGGCCTTCACTCTGGTGTTGTACGAACTGTTGAAGTGGAGCCCGTCCACCGTGCACACCGTCTCCTTGCCCACGTACACCTCCTGTTCAAACACAGTTGGATTTTTTTGTTTTTTACCGGAAGGTCATATTGCCACAGTGCCACCAACCCGGTACTGTCCACCGTTGCCGTCGTCCAGCTCCAGAATGTAACCCTCGATGGGCGCTCCTTGGGGCACGGCTATCCTCCAAGCTAGCGTGGCGCTGTTGTTGCCGCTGCAGCACTTCTCCAGCTGCAGGAGGGGAGCCGCCGGCACCGAGGGTCCCGACTCCACTGAGGGAGGGGGCCGGTCCGGAGGGTATACGGTTAGCGTGTCACCATATCGGATGTCAAAACGTGGACGGTTCAAAGACAAACGGGTTGATTCCATGTGCTGGATCGTGTCAACGAGCGGGAGTGAGTGCTTTAAGGAATCAATTTGGGTTCATTGCCAGGGCAAACGTCGGGAATCGGTGGAGGATTAACGTCGATTTTTTTTACATTTCCAGAAACCCAAACCATGCATGGGCTGGTGTCAGGGAGGGGAGGGGGGGGAGTGGGGTTGGGTGGGGGAGGAGGAGACAAGTCTGTGGAAATAATACCTCCTGGACTTTGTGCATCGGCATCGGTTTCAGCGCCGGCCGCTGCCTGCTGCTTTTGTTTCACTAAGGCGCCATCCTGCACGTCTGGAAATACCATTTGGAGGATGACGCACGCGCACGCTAAGATCAACAGCAGTCATCCGCAATCGATTCATCGGTAGGACCGTTTTCGGTCACGTCTTTGAGTGTGCCACGCTGTTACGTAACACTTAATTAGGCAGCATTAAACGGAACGGACGGATCTGGAAGTCGCGGCGGTTTGAACAAAGCCATGGTGTCCTCATAAAGGATGCGAAACAATCCTCGATACACCCGGGTAGAAGGAGCAGGAAAACAGTTTGGGCGCACGTACCTTTGCCTTGGCAGAAATCTAACTGCAGGATGCTCTGCAGAAGCGCGTCGGTGTTGAGCGTGAGCTGAAAGTCGGGGCCCACCTTGGCCTCCAGGTTGCCTTTGACCCACTGGTCCTGAGATGATGCCACGCGCTTGATCAGAGCGTCTGAGATCTGTCCCAAATCGAAAGTTGCAAAAAAAATAGCTTTCCAACAGGGGTGTGTCGACTTTTTATAAGTGTCTTAATAGCGGCTGTCTAGCCAGATGGCTTACCTGGAGGAAGCCACTGGGGTCGTTCTCCTTGAGCACCTCCAGGCAATACTCCATCATGCCGGTGGTCTGCCGCAGCTTCATAGTGCAGTGGGTGATCTGGTCGCGCGCCACCTAGCGGCCGGCAATAAAAGTGAAGCCATCACATGGCCAAAGATTGTCCCGAGAGTCAATATCGAGGGGTCGAAGGAGGCGCGGGATCGAAAAACAAGCACGTTTTCCGCTCTGCCGGGAAATGAGATAGGAAGTCGGCGCGCGTTAGCGACGTTTGAGGCTAATTACTCGTGAAGGTTGAGCCACGTGAGATTTACTCGAAAATAAATGTGAGATTGCCGTTTGTAACCCAGACTAATTTGCGGCCGGTGTTTGTTCAAATTGCTTTTTGTCTTGACGAGTCCTTTTCAGGGAACGGACGAGGAGAAGCCGTTTTAATTAGCCGGAGTCACGCGCGTTAATTTGACGGCTAATGGGATCGCGCTTGACGATTCACCTGTCAGCCAGACAATTACGAGCGGCGCGGAAGAGCTCGGGGGGGCAATCGGCGACGTGTTTTCAAACGGAAATTAGAAAACTCATTCCGCAGCTGGTGAGAGTTCTTTGAAAGAGGGATCAAAATCGGCCATTTTGACAAATAGGCCAAACATCTGTCTGCTTGTGATCTGTAAAAGCAGATTAGGAGACTCCGGCTACAGTGAGTACAGTTTAGCGTGCGGAGAGACAAAAAAGACAAAGATAATCCGGCCACAATCGATTTTACAGCCTGGAAAGGCTTGTCGTTGCGTAACGGAAGAAAAAAAAAAGGTACCTTCAGCTTGTATTCCTTCTCCTTGGTGACTTTTGTCAAAAGTTTGGCTTTCTGTCGGGTCAGCGCCTCGATCAGCGAGTCGCACTGAGCCACCAGACAGGCCTCGAACTCCACGCCGTTCTCCTGGATCCGGCGCAAAGGAAACGAGCAATTTGGGGAAAAATGCCATTTGTCCATTCCGTCGTCGAAATGAATCTCGCTTATTGGTCCTGCTATTGCGTAACAGGTTTAATCCTCCTCGCAGGAGTTTGCAGCTGTACAAAAACCCGAGTAAAAAGCCGATTAAGCGCGTACTTAGTCAAGCTCACGGTCCTTCCCATTAAGGGAATAATTAACCTTGAAATGACTTTTTTAAAATCGACCACGTGATTTTTGTTGATTTCACCAGGCAGCGGAATCTGTTGCGTGGAAGAACCGAGGATGCTCCTCAGGCCATAACAATAATAAGATAGCATAATAACGGTTACATAAATATATATATATATATTTTTTTTTTGTATAACCTGACCTGGATCTGCTGCAGCATGTTCTTGAGTTGGACCAGGAACTCTTTTGCGTCTTTGGCTTTGTCCGAGACGCCGTTGAGGGCCTGAGAGAGTTGACACTGCCAAAAACAAAATGTATTATTGAATCTAATCTTCATATCAAAAAGCGGTCACTAAAATAATGCACTTCCTTTTTGAACTGAATTTTTTGACATCATGCAAATGAGGCGCTTAGATCATTTTAATTGCTCTCAATTTTTTTATAGTTGAAACACGATTGCCTGCAGTTTGACACGCTTGGATGAGTGGGTGGACGTGGAGCTGTGTGTTTTGGGGGGGTGCCCCCCCCCCCCCCCCCATTGACAAAAGGCAGAACAAAGGAACATTGGTGATAAATCAGCACCTCCCACGTGATCCGCTCGGTCTCCCTGCCCTGTGCACGGTGGGATGATTCCGTGAGTCACAAATCAAGCGTACCCTTCAGCGGCCCTTGTCGCCGTGGAGACCATCTGGCCCACCAAGCTGTCGGGCCAAGTCTGCGCTAACTAGGGGAATAGAGCGGATGATGAGGGCTTTCCCTAGATCATCCTCAGCATCCTCTCTGCCCCTTTCTCTTGACCTTTGAGTCACATCCCATCATCTTCTCACACGGACCTTGGGAAAAGTTGCGTCACTTGTAGCATAGCGAGGCGCTAGTTAGCGGAGGCGCGAGGTGTCGTTCCCAAACGGAGGAGCACGGGCGAGAACAAAAGACTATCTACGCCCTTCCCAAGTGCTTGACCTTCACGTCCAGACGACACCCGGGGGAATCGGGAGAGGGGAGGGGCCCGCATTTATGACCCTTGGCGTTTTTTTTTTTTATTTCTCCTCATTTGCATATTTCTGCTTCTGTTATGACCTCTCTCTGCTGAGCGGCCACATCTCAATTAAGTGCTCTCTCCTATTTGTGTGAGTCCATTTTCCACAATAAGTCCCGTTTAATACAAATCAGACTTCAATGGGATGACAATTTGGACTCGAGTGAGTTGGGCATTAACGCGCCGCCTCAGGCGGAAGCTCCGACGCAATCTGCTGTCCGCCCGCCCCTTCATCCTCGTCATCCTCTCATCTGCCCTCCGCTGCCTGGCGTCCTTCCGAAAGGCGCCTCCGCCTCCGGACGTGAGGCAAAAAAAAAAAAAGCCGATTCCGACTCACGATGCGAGTCTCTCGGTCCAAAGTCAATTTCAGAGAGAGCGAATTTGCGCTAGCACGTTACCATGGTAATGCCCACGGCTCATTGTATCCTTCGACGAGGTCTAGCGTAGAGTTACCCAAAATAAATCACGCACACGCTCGGCTATATTCGGTGGGGTGCTGTTGACACACACACACACACACAAGGTTTCCTGTGTAGGAAGAAAGGAAGTGCAACAAAGTGTGCATTGACCTACATTCAATGCTCCAGTCCAGCTGAACATTCTTGAATTTATCAGCATGTGTGTGTGTGTGTGTGTGTGTGTGTCACTGTGGGAAATATCATTTTGACCAAAACAACATATTGTTCTATCTGCACGTATCAAATGTTATGAACTTGCTCATTTGGCTTAATTTCCCAAATGTCCAATCTATCTGACCAACGCAGGTTCCATCATCGGGCAACCTCGAGGTGGTAAACCAACGGCGTACTAAGCTAGCATATCTTCTTCATACGGCGCTCATTACTTATCGACGCCCCCTCACCTCCCGGTTCCCCCCTGATGGGATTTTCACGGTCCATTTACAAGAGCTTCTTGCTCGGGGAGGGGGAGGAGACAAAAAAAAGACCATTGGGGAAAATGATGAATGGATGGATGGATGACCAAAACAAATAATAAGCCAGTAGCGAGAGCAGGATAGAGAGATTCAGAATCAGTTGCCATGGTAACAGTGTGACCATAAACTGCTTGCTAGCAATATAGTCGCTGTACTGATTAGAAGTCAAATGTGATTTTTTTTGGAAGTTCTTATCGACTGTTACATTTTGATCTACAAATCAGTCATCCAAATATGTCAATAAATCTAAAATCCGTCATGTTTACTTCTCAACTTAATGGGCCTATGAGGGTGACTTCGTGGAAACGTTCTAGTTTTTCTTTTCCATTGACCGGAATTGTTCGCACCAATTTGTGGTGCGTCGCAATTGGTTCGTAAAGCGAGGTCGCTCGTACGACGGCGGCGTCGTACCTTGTGCTGCTTCCACATGAGGGCGATGGGCTTGACGTCGTGTTTGGCGTGGCGTCCCTCTTCGGCGCATTTGGCGCACACGGGCGCCCTGCAGTTGCAGCAGTACATGACGAAGTTCTCCGCTTCGTGCTCGACGCACGTCGCCGGTTTGCGCGCGGTAGCCGGCGGCTGTCCCGCGCCCGCCCCGGCGGCAACCTGGCCCGGTCGCTGCTGCTGCGGCGGCGGGACCAGGCGATGCTTAGCGAGCGGGCCGCGGGACGGGTGGCACCGCTGCTGACAGGCGTTGCAGTAAAACACGTCGCATTGCTCGCACATAACTGCCGCGTCCACCGGGTTGCGGTCACACAGCTGACACTTGGCCGCCCCCGAGGCGGCGGAGGCCGTAGCGGCGCGGTTCTGCCGGTACCGCGCCACGATGGCCTCCAAGAGCCGGTTGCGAGGCAAACCGCGCAGCCCTCGCTCGTCCAGGGAGACGCTGCGGTGGCACAGCGGGCAGGTGAGCGAGCACAAGCGCTGGTGGTGGGGGTGCTGCGGGGCGGGGAACACCCGCACGCCGTTGGGCGACTTGAGCTGGCACGGCGTGTACGAGCCGTAGCCGCTGTCCGTCTCGCTGTACAGGCTCATCTTGTCCACGTCCAGGTAGTCGTAGTCCGAGCTGGCCGCCGACGCGCGGCTCTGCTGCACGGCCCCGGCGGGCTCCCCGTCCGGCGTGTGCACGCTGATGCTGCGTGCGCACACCAAGCAAACATTGTGGGAGCAAGGCAGCAGGAGCGGCTCCTTGAACAAGGAACCGCACACCGGACATTTCAGCTCTTCCTCCATCCTGGCCGCTCCAAACGCTTTTCAGTACCGAACGGCTGCAGACAGCTCCCTGGCAGGGGCGCCGTGCGCATGCGCCGAGCCAGGGGGGGAGGGGCTTGCATCGGTCAGATGTTGATGGGTGGAGGGTTTTTAAACGCAAGATGAGAAAGCATCATCTGGAAAGAAGGCAAGATAAACGGAGATGATGTCGTAGTTGTGGACTTTTTGTTGGGATTGCATGTGTCGTGTATCCCATTGTGGTTTACAGCATTTGTCCATTTCCTCTTGAAATGCAGCTGAGGATACATTTCGACTCTCATTCAGGCTTTTTAATGAGTTCTCCCCTTTCCCACACATACCTGAATGAATTCCTTCATTGCAACCCCCAGCCTGAGCGCCGTCCAAGTCGCTCCGGGCGCAGAATTCCCTCAGCGAGCCGCTTGAGTGAACATAACGAGGCAGAAACAGTGGAGGAGACTAAAAATATCCAAGCGAGGAGTTCAGTCGATACACTCGTGCATTCATTCATTCATGGGGGTGGGGGGGGGGGTTTGTTTTTTATTTTTTCCTTTGGCTTTCCAGCCACAGAGGGAATTTAAAATCTTTTGAGGAAAAACAATAGCAATAGTATCAGATTGTTGTGGAAGGTGATCATTATTTGTGTTTTAATGTGGTTAAAAACGAGGACAGCAAATCAACATTCACATTGAAATATGCATTTATACATTTGAATATCCCTTTTTGTATCCATCTGTTGTATCATACAGGAATATTCATTACTTCCTCCATGTCTTCATTCAAATGTCATGAACATGTTGTGAAACGTCTTAGTTTATGTCTCCGTGATTGTATTATACTGCCCCCTGGTGGACAAGTAACACACATCATAAGTGACTTGAAGTCATTGTTTTCACCCCAATCCACCGGGTGAAAATGTGAGCACCGAGGAGGTCAGACTAAGGAGATGGTGCTCTCTGGGTTGATCCTGATGGACCGGGTGCTCTTGCGGAGGTCCCGCAGCTGCTTGGCGGGCTTCCCCACGGCCTCCTCGAATCGACGCTCCACTTCGGGCAGCACGCAGTCGTGCAGGAAGGCGGCGTTGAGCACCACGAAGGCCTTCTTGTCGGCGTCCTGCTCGCAGCGCAGGCTGTAGTCCACGTGCTGCACGGCCACCAGCACGATCTCACGCAGGCTCTCCAGCAGCACCGTGTGCAGCTCGGGGAAGTAGAGCTTCAAGGCCTCCTCCAGGAAACTCAGCAGTTGCTTGGTGAAGGCCACCAGCGTGTAGCTCAGGTTCACCCAGCAGTCGGCGCCCGTGTAGGCGTCGAACGTCGACATGCCGCTGGCCCGCATCTCCTCCTGTAAGTTAAACGACCAGACCTTCTCACGGCTCAAGAAACGATAAACGCTGAGGATGATGCGCTTTGTCCACAGGATGGAACTCTGACTCCATTCCCATCATGATCACCTTGAGCTTGGTGAGAGCCTCGGGGGTCATGAGGTTCATCCGCCTCCACATCTCCTCCGAGTTGCGATGCTTGCTGGCCTCCACGATGACGTCCTTGTAGCTGAGCAGGGCCGCTTTCACGTCTTTTACCAGTAGGGACTCCAGCGTGAAGGTCAGGTCCAGCCCGATGTCCGTCAGCTGGAGGCAGTGCTCCTTGGCCACCTTCACGCACTCGGACGCCGTCGACAAGCTCTCCTTGCTGTCGAACACCTTCACGCCACAAACGCGGCAGCGAGTGAAGATCTGAAAAGAGCCCTCGGGCCATATCGCCTACCTGTTTGCTGAAGGCGTCCACAAACATCCTCATGGCCGAGCGGGACCACACCACGAAGGCCGAGTAGCAGCCCGTGTTGCCGGCGAAGTCCATCTGGAACTCCTTAGCCGTCTCCAGCAGGCCGGTGAAGAAGATGTTGCAGAGCTTGTGGACGTAGAGCAGCGTGGCTCCTTCGATGCGTAGCTGCCGGATGGCCGTTTGCACGGCCGCCGCGCGGTTCTTCAGGAACAGCTCGCACGCCTTGGTGGACTGGCCTGAGAACGAAATCTATTTGACCTTCTCCTTGCTGACATCTTCAGAAAAAAAATGATTTGCTAGCGACCTAGCCTGATGAGCTGCGACACGGCCCTCCTGGTGGCCTGAGGTCCACCGCGCAGCGAGCGGTCCGGGGACAGCTCGAAGACCAGGACGTCGGTCAGCCGCCTCACTCGCTCGTCCACTTTGGCCCGCAGCTCCTTGACTTTGGGCGTGAGCGGCTGCTCCTTCAGGTACTCGCCGAGTTTGTCCAGCAGGTCGACGGCACCCTCAAAGTCCCTCTGAGCGATGCACACGTCCAGGTCCTCGGGTAGCTCCTGGATCCACTCCAAACCGAGATCCACGCTCTCCTCCACCTCAGGGAGAAAAAGCGTGGACCATAAGTTCCTTGACAGTGTCCAACTTTGAAAACAAACAGAATTTCTCGAGCCTACCTCAGTCTGCTCGTCGTCATCGTCCTGGTCAAAAGGATTGGTGGACGCTTCGGTCCGAACGGGAGACATGGGCTTCTTCTCCTCCTCCTTGCCGCGCTCCTTGTTGGCTTTGTTCTTCTTGGTTTCATCCAGGATCTCCAGCCACTCCTTTTTTATCTTGCTGTTTTCCGCCTGGAAGATGCGGCTGTCTGGGAACATGAGGATCTTGAACATGTCCTTCATGGGCGGGTTGTCCTTGACGTTGACCACGGCGAAGCTCTCCAGGTCGTACAAGGCGTTGTACTTGTACTTGACGGCCCCGCGGCGGTTGGCCAGCCAGGTGGCGATCAGCAGGCAGTCGTTCATGAGGAAAGCGTGCACCTTCTGGACGGGGGACATGCTGTCCACGTCAAATTCCACTAAGTCCCCATTGTAGACCAGGTGCCTCCCGGGGGTGTCCATGATGGTCTTGCCACCCTCCACCTTCTCAAGAAGCGAGGTGAGGCTCCTCTGCTTAACCTCCTCACTCTCTTTGGGAAAGGCGGCCTGCATCTCCTTGGAGGTCTCGTCCTTGTCGGTGGACAGCAGGGCCTGCATCGGTGTGCGCGGACAATATTAGTACTGCAATACATTGCACGAATCACAATCTAGTTCTGCTGAAAAGCCTTGCCTGCGTGATGCTCTCCATGATGCTCTTCTGCTCCGTTAGGATGTGGCTCAGCTGATACATCTCGCTCTCCAGGTACGAGATCTCCTTGGCCGTCTCGATGAACTGTCGATAGTTCTTGTACACGTTCTTCTTCAGGTTCTGGGCCGTCTCGTCGGCCAGGTTTTGGATCTTCTGCCGGTGTTCCTGAAGGTCTCGATCGCCATCCGATTGCTGCGATAGCTGCTTCACGTAATTTTGTGGGTCAAAATTGGGCGACTCCAGCAGCCTGCGAAGTCGATTTCCCGGTTCGGACATTGTAAGTGCGATTAATTGATCACCCTGCAGAGAATTTGTTGAAATATACACTAAGATCAATAAAAGTGGGTCCCTTTGAGGTCCAAATTATTCATCGCAGCTAGCAACCAAAACAGGAAGCAGAACGCGGTGACACCCTAGTACGTCACGAGATCGGGAAAAGGGATGGCCAACAATAAAGCATGTATGTCGACAAAGATTTCTGAATATGTATTTGTGAACATTATGGTTTTCTGTGAGTGTGAATCGGTCATTTTAAAAAAAACGACAGTTTTAATTTGTCCTGGTATTTGGGAGCAATAATAATGTCGGGTGTGTTTTGGTTGTCCCGTTGACTTCCGGATACGGAAGCTCGTCTCGATATTGGCAGGTTATTATTGATGTGGTTTATAAATTATTTTAAAGATAATTTAATTTAACAATTGATATAGATTATTTATTCTCGTAAAATCTGACGATGGCGTGTTGTTTAGTCACCATGACCCCCACTTTTATTTGTGGTAAATACGTTTTATTTTGAAATCAGTGCCGGATTCACTCGTTCAATACAGCACCGTTCTGGCGGCATTCCTGATGTAAACAGTGCAGCGAGTCGTTCATTTTTCTCGTGTTTTCGTTTTTAAAATATCAATTTGCCAATAAATAGCCAGTGAGTTCCAACCTGACTGGTGCTCTTAGGGTTGCAGTTGGGGTGTCACTTTTAGGAGGCTTTGGAATTAGACGTGTCATGGATGACGACTATGTGCTCGCCTTGGAGCTTCAGGAGCAGTTAAACAATGCAAGGAACGACGTGGACGCTAGGCCGCTCGTCTCCTGGAAGCCCGAGAGACCATTGTCCGTCGTGGACCCGTCGTGGGAGATGCTGGACCCCACACCCGACGCCCGCGCGATGTTCCTGGAGTTCAACGATAGGTTCTTCTGGGGCAAATTGAGTGGGGTGGAAGTCAAGTGGAGCCCCAGGATGACACTGTAAGTAGTGCAGCAGGAAGAAAAAAAAGTTTCCAATGGCTGGAATAAATCACATTGTTGCAAAATGTTGTCAGGTGTGCAGGTGTGTGTTCCTATGAGGGTCGCGGTGGACTTTGTTCGATCAGACTTAGTGAGCCTCTCCTCAAGCTCAGACCCCGTAAAGACCTGGTGGAGGTGAGAGCCCCATAGCCCGCTTGAGTGTCCTCCCCAAAAATACACGGATGGATGTTCTTGCGTGGTCAGACCCTGCTGCACGAGATGATCCACGCGCTGCTGTTCGTGACCCAGAACAACCGAGACCGCGACGGCCACGGGCCCGAGTTCTGCAAACACATGAACCGCATCAACAAAGACAGCGGCGCCAACATCACGGTAAACCCCTCCGCCCGCCTTCCTTCCTCTGTCTTCAACACCATCGTTGTTATTTATTTCCCCTGCAGGTGTTCCACAGCTTCAACGACGAGGTGGACGCGTACCGCCGGCACTGGTGGCGCTGCGACGGGCCGTGCCAGAAGCGCAAGCCCTACTTCGGCTTCGTCAAGAGGGCCATGAATCGGGCCCCCTCGGCCCAGGACCCCTGGTGGGGGGACCACCAGAGGACGTGCGGGGGTACCTACACCAAAGTGAAGGAGCCCGAGGGCTACGGCAAGAAGGAGGCCAAGAAAGACAGAAAGGTGCCCGCCGTTGAAAAGCACGCAGGTATTTTCTTTCTCTTTTTATTTTCAAGTTAGCACGACAAATGTTTTGCTGTCACAAATTTCCGTAGCTGTCTTTTGTTCCTCTTGTCAATTTCAGGTAGTCGGGACATCCGGGATGTGATGGCGTTCAGCGGTAAAGGCTTCGTCCTGGGCGGGACCTCCTCCGTGATGAAGTCAGCTGGCCCCGCCTCCTCCACTGTCAGTAAAGCCGTCACACCGTCGTCGCCTTCGGGGCGATTCTTTCCCACCGTCATAGCGCCGGCGACGCAGAGTCGCAACGTGCCCGCCAAGAAATCGGTCGCTAACATTCGAGCCTTTATCAACATTAACGGGTCGCCGGTTAAGATCCAAAGGCCTGTTGGCGGTACTGGGGAATGTAGCAACGTTAGCGTAGGCGATGCTAATCCTAGTCTCAGCAAGCGTGAAGAACCGGGCGGACTGAAGCAGATGTCCATCGATAGTTTGTTCGACAAGTTGCCAAGTAAAAGCGAGTCCCCGACTCCTTCCGCTTTTAATAATAGCGATACGTCCATGTGGTCGCCCAAGCGTCCGTCAGGCAACGCCGCCGCCAACAAGAGACCTCTGGATGACCCGACTGACATTTTTGAGCTCTTTAATAAGAGGCTGAAGGTGGAGACTATAGACATTACGGAATCGCCCACAAAAAGCAGCCACGCCGCCGCCGCCTCGTCCTCGTCTTTGTCGGTGATGGTCAGGTGTCCCGTGTGTCAGGCCAGCGTGCAGGAGTCAAGCATCAACGAGCACCTGGACATCTGCCTCTGCTGAGCCACCGGGACCAAGTAATATTTTCATGATTCCACACTGTTGCTTTTTACTTGAAGTCTTTTTCGGCTGCTGTTTACTAAATGTTCACACTCAAGATTTTGATACACTTTAAATCATAACAAAAAAAAAAGGCAAGACTCGCTGGCTTTTGGCATTTTGTTGCTGTTTATTGATTTTATGTTACTAAATATACCTTTTATATATTTGTACAAATTTGTATATTTGTTAAACCTATTTTCACAGTTAGAAATGTTAATAAAGTGTTTTTTCAATGCAATCATTTGTGGATACGACTCGTAAAAGCTGCTTGACTTGTACTGTAGCCTTTTTATTTTGTTTGAAATATTGAATCCCTTGTCTGGAAGTAAAGGGGTGCCTCTGGGGTGAGGGGCAGTTGGGTGGGTAGGGGTCAAAGGTCAACAGTGGAAGAAGACCAGCTGCTGGTCCAAATGGAAGAGAGAAATGGCTCATAAAAGTCTATTTTTAGTTGCGGGGGAGACATCTCTGCTCTGATGCATTATTTCAATGTATTCTTTTTAAATCTTTCAAAGCTAAGTAAGTAACCAGCTAACTAGAAGCTGCTTAGGTGCAAATTGTCACAAATATAGTGGCTCAGATAATCCATCTTTTTTGATGCTTATTAGCCACTGATGCAAAATTGTTCTTTTTATGGCAGTGGATTAGCAAAAGCCTCCTGGGGTTTGCGTGCACCCCTACCAGGGGGTCCCTTAATCCTCTGGTGTCAACATACTGTGATGATCATAATAATAATGCCTTTTTACACTGTACACAAAAATAAGGATTCACTTTTCAGGACACAAGCATAGAGAGTCGATGGACCTTGTTGGGCCTGCAGGGCAGCAACACACATGTGACCTTTGTGAACTCTTTTCAATATGATTGTCCTGTTATTGTGGTGCCAGGCCCCGCTGGCGGTGCTGGGAGTGAAGCCCACCATCTGTCTTTTGTACTATTGTCTCTCACGCACACATGCACACGGATTTATTGCTTCAATTGAACATGATGGATTCAAATGTAAAAAGTCATTACGTGGTGACAAATCAAAAGGCACCGCTTTTTTAATCAAACAAAAATATAATTGCATTTAAATTATTAAAACGAAGGTTTAAAAAAGGTGAGAAAACAAATTTTAAATTAGTTTTTTGTTTTTTTTTGTTTTGGGGGGTTTTAAGGGGGGGGGGCTGCAGGGGAGACGCCCAGCAAGCAGTCAGTGTAAAGCACAGGAAGTTGATTTTACTTAGCGTCAGGTTAACGGAACCAACAAGACCAAAACCGGTAGTTAACCTAAAAATAAAATCTCAGACTACTTCAGTTTCCTCGCAAAAGTAATCATTTGGATCGAGGGCATTTTGTTTATAAATTAGATGACCTAATATGTTCAAACGGAATCAAACAGTCCAACATACACTCGCCCAAAAAAGTATTTGACTATGCGTAATTCTTTGACGCGTCTTTGTCATTTGAAACGTAGAGCGGAAGTGCTACTACTCCTTCCTTTACACTTGACATGGCGTCGCCAACGATAGACAGCACGGTAGACTAGCGACACTCTTCGTGTCGGTGGAACGTGGAGTCTCCCGGATTTTGCTTCTTTGGTGTGAATTAACAGCCGCTTTCCTCCATCAGTGTGATTTGTAAAAAAAAAAATCCATTTAGCAACTTCGGCTTGGTCCCTTGCCATGAACGGGAAGTCGGCCAACGGCTCGGCGGGGGGAATGGCGTGCATCGACGGGCTGCCGCCTCTGCCCAAGAGTCTTAGCGGTTTGCTCAACTCGAGCGGCGGCTCGTGGAGGGACATGGAGCGGATGTATGTGAAGAAGACCATGATCCAGGACGACCTGAGCCGAGGACGCAACAACGCTGACAGCCTGCTGGCCAGCAAGCCGGCGAACCTCGACGCCGCCCTGGCTCTGCTGCGGAAAGAGATGGTAATGTATTTTTACCTTGTGTCGCCTTTCGGTCATCTCATTGTAGATCTTTATTTTTGTTGTTGTTGTTCATATTGACGGTAAATTCGGCAAGAAATGGTTCCCACCCTAAATCAAAGCAAATGTTTGGAGCTCATCTGACTGACTCATGACTTAAGTTGTTTGACTCCCTCATTCCATGTGATTTAAATAGCAAACTTGCACAGCTTTCTAGTTGTTTGATTGGAATTCCTTGCTTTTCTGAATGCACACTTGTTTTACAATGACCATGTTAAAACTTGACCTGGCAGCTTTTCATAGTGCACAAAAGAATGTTTGACATGTAGCCCCCCCGCCCCTCACTTCCTTGCCTGCAGCCAGGGTTTTCCCTGTCATTAAAATCCAGACCAGCTCTCATGAAATCCTCCCTGGTGGATCTGCTGATAAAAACATCTCATTTGCCAGGCACAAGATAGAAGCTCTGTTCCAATCCTATTTGGAAGCTTATCTGTTAGCTATTGAGCGGTCACAATTTGAAACTGTTTGAACAGTCCCGACTTGTTGTCTGGAACAACACAGTCAACCTCGGGTCACGGCACTCTGGTTCGCCTGTGTCACTTTGCATTGATCCTCAAAGCGCACACAGTAACATTCCCAAATGTTCTGCTGTTGTTCAGGTGGGCTTACGTCAACAGGACATGTCCCTGCTGTGTCAGCTATGGTCTCTGCACGAGTCCATCCAGGAGTACAAGGGCAGCTGCCAGGACTTGAGCGCCGCCTCCGGCCTCGGCATGATGGAGAACGGCTACTTCGACGAGGACGACGAGTACTACGCCGAGCCGGGCGCCACGCCCACCGACGAGCACCCGGACGGAAACGGCACGGCGGGAGTAGGCGGCAGCGACGGAGGGGTCGGCAAAGACGACAGCTGGGAGTCCTTCCGGGTCACCATCTGATCGATGCCCTCCTTCGGCTGGTATTTTCGTACATTTTGCACCGGGAATGTAATGCCCAAGCCTCATTTCGGCGCCCCCTGTGGTCAAACTTGAATACTACAAGGGGCCCAGCTTGGAGCTTCATCGCGCTCGATGGAGTCGAATCAAACTTGTTTACTTAAAAAACAAAAACAAAAAAAAGATTAGTAATATACTGTATGTTTATCTGTTAGATGTGTTATCTTATTATAAACGTATGCCGGTTACTTACGCCGTCCGGCAGGGTTTACATGTAAGTGTTTGGGCAAAGTTTTATTATTTATTATATATTATTATACAATCTGCTCCTGGAAGTATCGGGAAAGATTTGCAGCCGAGAAGTCATTTGTGAACCAAACCAATGGCGACGATATTAAGAGGACCACTTGGCAAGCACAAATTTGTAAAAGTGCTGGCAAGAACGAAACATTTGGCGTGTTCATAGTTAACATCTGATTACAGGGTCATTTTCTACGTCGCCTTACGTGAAGCGACCTTACGTTAACGACGTCGTCGATTGCTTGTCGTCATTTGTGACCAAAGACTGCAGTGCTAGGCAAAATAAAAAATAGCTAATTTTGCGAAATGTAGAAAAATATCTCCAAGAATGTCGCCACACCGTAGCGCACGGTTAGCTGTGCCTTTAGCTCATGCTAATAATTGATATTAACAGGGCTAAAAAAAAAAAATGTGCAAGAGGATTCAATATAGTAAATGTCCATTGGCTCAGTGGTTGATTAGGTACACCCGATCCAATGCAAGTGTACAACCTAATAATCTTCACCGGCATCATATCAAAAACCACTTTGTCGTAATGTATTCTTGATTGTGCAAACGTCTCAACAAACCATAGCGGCGAAATCCGAAAAACCACGCACACGCTCGTCGGATGTCTTCACTAGCAGTGCCTTTGCACACATACAAAATGCAACCGTGACGTTTTGTAATTCTACACCAGCGGCTTGATGCTAACACTTTAGCGCCTGCTCACAGCAATACTTGCTTTCTCACCATCGTACGTTTGTCAGGTTGCAGAACAAGTCTTACAAGAAGTCAAACATTTGCATGTGTCTGCTACTTTTTTTTGGGGGGGGGGGGGGTAAAGAAAAGCTACAAATTTATGCTAGCCTCATATTTTAGTAGCATTCTCAAGAGACGCTCTTTTAAATCAGCTTGAAATCAAACGAATCTTCCCGCTGCTAACACTAGCTAGCTTCCAGATTGTAGCATTTTTCAGGGGAAAATGTCTTTTTTTTTTTTTTTTCTGTCTATTGCGCATTGTCATTGCGACGTGGTGTCATTCATCTGTAAACAACCACACAGCTGCTGCTTTTCTGGCTGAGATCAGTTTAATAAAAGGAGTACATATGTTTCCACGCAGTTTTGTCTTTTTGCAAAAAAGGCGAACCCTAATTTTTTGCAAATAATTGTTCCGTCGATATAAGATCTATAATTAACAACAACAAAAAATCTGATATTTGTTTATCAGCCCAATAGAAATTCATTCAGCCAAATCCTCTAAATCTTGGTCTACAAATCTTATTTGGTCATGAACATCTACACAAGGAGGGTACAGGATGTGCTCCTCCTCGATGCGTATCTTCTGGCCTACTTTCTGGCTGTTCCCCGAACGCATCGTTGCGTGCTGTGCATTTCAATGCATCAATCTGCATTTTAGTGCCTTTGAAGCCGCGCTTCGGCTTGCCAACTATTGATGAGCATAACTTGCACAAGTGGGTCAAAGCGGTTTTCTTAATCCATTGTTTCAAAAGTGCTATTTGGGGGGGGTTGAAATGAATTATTTTACATTTATTCTACTGTCAATGTTATTACACTTGACGAAACTGAAATTGGAACACAAATGGTGCAGCAACCGGAAGCAGCAAAATTAAACACGGAGGAGTCCAGCAGATTCGATTGTGTGTAGCGTGCATGCAAATGACCCACTTTGCATATTCCCTGCATGTATTATAAAGCATTTGAATGTAATCAGTAGAGTGCAGCCGGCAATGTGAGCAAATTGATGAAAAGAGGAACTTGTGAGTGAGAGTGCTGCATGTTTGTGCTGCAGCATGCACGACCGTCTGCGGATTAGAGCAGATTAACGTAATCTTCGCCGCCACACCACATCTAAGGTTGTCCAATCTTGTGGCAGCGGTGGGGCGTGCGCTCACTCTACGGTCGTGGTCACGTCACGGTGCTTTTCTACACGTCAATGTAGATCCATCTTTTGTATCATTGTGCCAACTTGGGTGTCGACATTGGGCACACCTACACAAAGGAATGACAAATATGCAATGTGCTGACGCAATGGCAAGCTAGCTGCTTGTTATTAGCGATGCAAATATATTTTCAAGTAATTGACTTTTATTGGTAGTACAAAAGACATAAATATCTCGGAAAGGCATTTGTACATTTTTATATTACAAAAATGAGGGTCATTTAATAAAAGGCGGCCGCTACGGTTTGACACGTCCGAGCCGCCAAAGTCTCTGACAGCAGGCCCACGCACACCGAGCACAACGCCAAGCTCTTGCTGCAGTTAAGGATCACTGGGAAAAAAAAAAAAAAAGACTTTTGACACCATTCTCCAACAAGCACACGCAGATGTCACTGACCTCTCACGGCCTGCATGTTTGAAGTGAGCACAAAGACTTTGATGAAGCCGAGGCAGAGCGGCAGGAAGTCGTGTTCCCAGATGACGGCGGGCACCATGAGGACTTTTCCATAGCAGGACAGCAGAAGAGCTCTCAGAAGGAGATGGAGATCCACCTCTCCTCCGCCGTAACTGCGCCCGAGGGACGACATGGCCGCCGCCCTCAAGGCAAACAGTAGACCGCCGCAGAACGCCAGCAGCTCTAAATGTAGAGGACAGGTAACGCCAATCTTTTCCAAGTTCAATTCCTGCGTTCGGTCCGGTTGTCGTACCCAACGCGGCCAAGGTCACCATGCCGTAGAACTCCCACTCCTTAGTGTATCTGATGATGTCAGCGGGGTCATCGCTGGACTCCGAGCTGTGCCGGAGCGACCACCTGAGGTAGGCCTCGCACAGGAGGCAGAACACGCACAGCTTCCAATGGATCTGGTGGTGGACGGTTGGAGCATTTGGCAATGAATGGCCATTTGGGTTTCTTGTTGACTTACATCCCAGCTCGTGTTGAACAAAATGTGTCTGAAGGCCTGAGTCTTGCACAAGACGGCGTCGATTAGGATGATGACTGGATCGTATTCGATGTACTTGTCTACTGGCTTCTGGCAGGAACCCTAAAGATGGGAAGGGAAAGGGCCAAATGAGGAGGAGCTTTATATATGTGGCTACACATGACTGGGATTGGGAATAAAAATAAAAATCCTACATGAAATGATTTTGGATTGTGACATTTGTAGAATGTCAGTTGATTCACATAAGTAAAATATTTAGTAAGTTTTGCAAGGACAGTTACACAAACAAAAAGTGAAATCCTCATTTTAAGGCAAAATGACGTTTATATAGGAATTTGCGCCCCCTTGTGGAATCAACCCCTAAACTGTTGGCAATAAAGACAAGACATTAACTTAAGATTGAAAGCAATCACACTAGGAAATTCAATACGTAGTCCGGACCAAATATTTTTATGAATAATACTTCGTAATTATAAAACAATTATAATGTGCTGCCAAGTAGCATGTAATTCCGCCGTCGTAAATCCGAGGAGCGACGATACTTTATTTCAAGCCAGGCAAACCAATAAATGGGAAGATATTAGAATGTAACACACGCATAATGTGATCTTCAGGATCCCGTTGGAATAATCACGGTGCAACTCCGTCGCCTTTTCATTGCACTCGATGCATCTGAAGCAAGATGCCATTCTTCGTAGCGACTATCCGAACCCGGAAGTAATCAACGATAGTGTCCTTTCAAAATAAGAGTTAGTATTACTCACGGATTAATTTAATTTACAAAGTTTGTCGTTTGATCATGTTAAACATGATACATTTTAACGAGTATGCTTATACTGCACACGTCGTTGCTGCGGGGCAGATATTCACGGTTTAGATGGTTTAAGCATGTACTTCAGATATTTACCGCAAGATGGCGACAGAGCAATACAAAACATCCGCCCACCATCAATTTACTGGTTACAAAGTCCAGTGCATTAGGTGGATGGGTATTTTTGCCCTGCAGGCTCTCGCAAAGTGCTTTGCATGATTAAAAATACAACATTGAAAACATCCAGTTTTACAGTTCAAAGTATATCAATTAAAAAAAAAAAATGGAATTCAACTAGATTGTCTGCCTAAGCACGTTTTAATTGCTTTTTTTTATGTCAAAAGGCCTACTAATTACAAATATAAAGTCTTATTTTTGAAGAACAAAATGCATACTTATTAGAAATAGACAGAGGTGCTTTTTTTGGGCATAAAGGCATCTTTTCTGCAGGAAAAGACATTCACATTCCTTTTCCCATTATAACATACTGGCCCACTCACAGCCTGAATGGTGCTAATGACATTAATCACTCCACTGGGCTAATTTGGACTTCTTTCTTCTTTCCTGGGGGTTCAGTTGGCCCGTGACCCATTTTTGGGACCAATGGCAGTCCAGCAAAAAAGTCTCCTGAGCTAAAGAGCCGCTGGGCCCTGCCCACCTGCCTGCATACTAATGGGGGCCCCCAATAAGAGCCCCGAAGGGGTGCCCCGCGCTTCTTGTCAGACCTTCAGCCTGCTCAACACACCCAAAAACCTTCAACATGGTCGATGCCTTTTGTGCCACTTGGAAGCTGGTGGACAGCGACAACTTCGATGAGTACATGAAAGCTCTTGGTGAGTAGCTCGAGTGCAACTGGTGAAGTGCTGGATGTTAACTAGTGGGATCGTGGAAGGCACTAGTAGCATGCACTTGCCAGCAAATGCACAGTTTTGCTGTACTAGTGACTCGGAGTTGTCTTACTAATATGCAGAAATGGCACACGGTAATGGTGAACTAGTTACTCGTAACAGCTGTTCTACTCATGTTCTGAAGGACAAAGATGGACTTAAACAACCTGGGAAGCAAATTCAGAGATTCGTTTCTGAATAAATTAAACATGCTTGAAGATATTTGTAGAAATGATATGATGACTGAGAACTATGTCGAACACTTTGTTTATTTTTCTTCAGTAAAACACACTTTAGTCTGGCGTGAGTCTCCCCTCCCCCACTTTATGAAAACTCAAGCGCCTTATTCCGCATCAGCGCTTATCCGACGCGCTTGTGGCATGCAGTTAGCAAGTTAAATATAAATTTAAATATAAATATAAATATAGCCGTAAGTCGTTCGTATCGGCTATCATTTTCTTAAGAGCCACGCTACGGGGCAAAAATACACATACACATATGGCACTTTCATTAAGTGATATTTTTAATGGTTGCTTCCGGCCGTCTCTCTTCCCAGGCGTGGGGTTCGCCACCCGGCAGGTGGGCAACGTGACCAAGCCCACCGTCATCATCAGCCAGGAAGGCGACAAGGTGACCGTCCGCACGCAGAGCACCTTCAAGAACACCGAGATCTCCTTCAAGTTAGGGGAGGAGTTTGATGAGACCACCGCTGACGACAGGAACTGCAAGGTAAGAAAACGGCAAGCGACGCTGAAGCACACGCCAAGCCAAACCAATCCCACTTATGATCATTTCCTTTGCAGTCTACAGTGAGCATGGACGGAGACAAGCTGGTCCACGTGCAGAAGTGGGACGGCAAGGAGACCAAGTTCGTCAGGGAGATCAAGGATGGAAAGTTGGTCATGGTGAGACGATAAGAATAAGTTTACAAAAGTTGAATCGACCTCATTTTGCTGCTCCCAAAATGTTCCTAATTTTTGGAATGAAGTGTCTCAGTTGAAAGTGACCTTTTCCTTTTCCTCATCCAGAACTTGACCTTCGAGGATATTCACGCGGTGCGCACCTACGAGAAGGCGTAGAGGCCAGTTTGCACCACTTCTTCATCATTGTCTTCCTCCTCAAAAGCTGCACGTTTTTTTTTAAAGATTTTTTTTTTATATGAAAAAATGTGACATATTGGACTGCTCATCTCTGCAAATGTGGGGAATAAAACATAAGGAAATCATTTGACTCTTCTCATCTGTTTTGATCAGTGCATAACAAATGATTCAATTGCTATATTAGTAGTTGAGATGGATTAAATTTGGACCTTAAGAGGTATCTGGTATAACAATATGGCTTGTTAACCTATTTGTTCAATAATATCTCGTTTTTATGTGGACATTATTAAAAGGTTTTACTGCCTGACAACAAAAAAAGAATAAACAAGCAGGTTGAACTACATTTTTTTATCTATAATTATATAGTTGCATGATCCAAACAGTTCACATCAGGTTGGACGACATAGTTGAGTGCGTTTTACTGGAAGTTGTGGAAGCAGCCAGGCCGTCAATCAACCTAAACCACGCCCCCGTCCTTTGAATCACGGAGTCACGTGACAACTGACCCTTACAACTTCCGGCTTTTTTGTCAACAAACACAAGTGATCGTCGTTTTTACATGCCGAGGTTCCCTTTAAACGACATGAAGACGCCACTGGCTTGTTTTGTTCTCCTGTTATGCACCGCTGAACGCTTTGAGGCGGCTCCCCCGGGAAGAGTCGCCGAACCGGTGCGCAAAGGTGAGTCGTGAGTTTGCATAAATTTCCATGCAGGATTAAAAAATCAAAAGCTGTTCCACTGACTTTCTATGTAATGCTTTCCAGAAGTGTTCACAAGTTGCAGTTTTTGTTTTTGAACAATTCATTTTCTATCAGGAAGGTTCTGGCACATCACTGACCTACATTTGGACCCCACCTACAACCTAGCGCCGGACCCCACCAAGGTGTGTTTCTCCTCCAAAGGGGTGCCCGCCACCGGTGCCGGTCCATTTGGGGACTTTGTGTGCGACTCGCCTTACAGTCTCATCCAATCGGCCTTGATGCACATAAAGAGTTTGGTGCAACCCGATGACTTCTTCATTTGGACCGGGTACTGACACCCATTCTAGAGCTGAATCATTCATCCTATTCAATCCTATGATTGAATGATGTCGCTGCACTCCTACAGAGACAGTCCACCTCACGTTCCTGTAAGTGAACTGTCCACGTCGATAGTGATCCAGGTGTTGAGCAACTTGACGCAAACCATCCGACAACACTTCCCCAACGTCACCGTCTTTCCCGCCATTGGAAACCATGACTACTGGCCGCAGGTAGCCAGAACTTGTTTTTTTCTTCTCAAAAACACGTACGTATGCTTGCCGTGTATATTTTCCACACGCGTGTGTCGTCAGGATCAATTGCCGACATCCACCAACGATATCTACAAGGCTGCCGCACGCTTGTGGAAGCCCTGGTTGGAAGACCAAGCGTTGGAAACTCTCTCACAAGGTTACATTTTTTTTTTTCTTGTTGTCGGTCATATCGGTAGCCTGTTTCACGTCGGTCCCACCTGCTGGTGCCGCAGGGGGTTTCTACACCCAGCTGGTCCGTACGGGGATTCGAGTAATAAGCGTGAACAGCATCCTCTACTACGGTCCCAACCAAGCCACCGTCAACATGAGCGATCCGGCGGGACAATTCGAGTGGCTGGAGAACACGCTGGAAAAGGCCGACGCCGACGGGGAGAAGGTCATATGTTGTTATTCATCATAATATGTATGGTCGATGATGGCACGTCTCAACATTGCTGACTCAGGTTGAATGATTGATGTTTCTGCAGGCGTTTATAATATCTCACGTTCCGCTGGGATTCCTCCCCTTCACCCGGAACTTGACGGCCATCAGGGATGAGCCCAACGAGAGGTTACTCAACATCTGTAGGCGCTACAGTCACGTGATTGCCGGACATTTTTATGGACACACGCACAAAGACAGTGTCATGGTGCTCCTCGACCACAAAGGTGACAGACAGCAGAAAAAGTTGAATGCATGATATACATCATCCAAAAACATATGAGAAAACATTGTCCCTAATGTAGTGGCCACAAAATCTAATGAGGTTGAGCCTTGGAGCATCCCACACAGATATTATGCAATACATTAAATTGTCAATTTGGTATAGTTCTATAAATTATAAATAGAATGTAGTTGGTAATGAATGAATTTTTTTTTTTTTTTTTTTTTGGATAGGTGAAGCTGTGAACTCTGTGTTTGTCTCTCCGGCGGTAACACCCATCAAAAGCTCTTGGGAAACGTACTCAAACAACCCAGCGGTGCGACTGTATTTCTACGACAAACAAGATTTTGGCATTTTGGTAAGACCCGTATCCATCCTGCCTGCCAACACCACACAAATGAATAACAATGGTGGGTTTTTTTTTTTTTTAATGTCAAGGATATCTGGCAATACTTCCTCAACCTGACCGAAGCTAACCTCAAGCAACGAGCCGACTGGAAGTTGGAGTACGTCATGACCAAAGCGTTCCACCTGCCGGACCTGCGACCTCTCAGTCTGCGCCGGCTGGCTCTGCAATTGTGGGTGCTGCCCGACTCGGCGTTCGACACCTACTTTGCTCACTTCACGGTTGGTTTCGATGGCTTGCCGCCATGCCGGGGCGAGTGTAAGGTCCTTCAGTTGTGCGCCATGCTCTTCATGGACCAGAGCTCCTACTCTGCTTGCGTGGGAGCGCAACATCATCGTCAATCTCTCACTAGCGACCTTCTTTGATATCCTTTTAATCGTTTAATTCATAGGTGACAAGTGGCTAGGTTATTGGGATTTTCTATAATCAGGTTGATGGGAGCTTGAGAAACCTCATGCAACATGACAAAATGGGGGTTAGGGTCTGTCGATTATTGCTAATTACATGATTGCTAAAAGTGGATGATTGGCGACGGCTAATTCCGTTGTCTTTTTAATCCTGAAACCGTTTCGCCAGTCGATGACTTGAGTTTTGCTGCTAAAGAAAAAATTAAAACGCACATTTTGTGAGCTTAATAGTACAATTGCCAAATATTTTTTTATCTTACTGTCAAAACAGTCGAAAAAATGAATAAAAAAAAATCTTTATTCAAACAACTCACAGCCTCATTTAGTCATTGTCTTAAGTTAGGAAACGTCCGTGATGCTTGCTAGGCTAACATGAAAGACTCAATTAGATTTGATATTCAGTATTTACATGCAAGAAGCGAATATAATGTTGCATTTGTCTGTTTAAAGTTGTGCGGCTGAAAAAAAAAGAAAAAAGAGCAGCCACTGACCTCATTTGACTCCCCCCCCCCCCCTTTAGCCCCCCTGGCAACTTCTACTTTGAATGTTCTCAGCCTCATTCCAGCGCTATTGTTTGCCCCCCCCTTGGCTACTCTAGCGCCCCCGCCCCCAACGTTGACAGTCCTTGGTTTTAGAACATCCGTTCGCTTCATGTGTAACTTCCAAAAAGACCCGAAAGAATGTCCAGAAAGTGTCAGAAGAAGAAAAAAGAAGTTAAGATGAATGATGAATGGTGAGAAATTCACCTCTTTACACCCCAGTTTAGACCCCCCCGCCCCCGCCCCCTCCCCAATTCCTCAATCCCTTGGCCGGTGCATAACCGTGGTAACAGCATACTGGCGGGTGAGCGAAGACTGTTGCTGGGGCGGCCGTCGCCATGGTAACATCAGTGAGGCGCTGTTGAGTGCAAACAAAGCTTGTCTTTCTTTTCTCTCACTGACCACATTTTGAGGGAAACAAGTTGAGCATGAGTACATTTACAACTATAAAAAAAACCAATCGTTACCATTCTGACAGTCTCGTTTCCTCAATTTCTTATGATGGAAAATGTAAGGTACCCGAGGTTGACCCCGGGTGACTTTTCCAACTTGACCCGCACTAACCGAGTCCCTCTGGTTTGAGACTAATCCCATTTTGTAAAAGCTCTTTTTGTTTAGTCTCTGCTCAGCGAGATTAACGATTAGCAATGTCAATGTACATTTTTCGGACTTGTAATTTAGCTGGCCACGCGCTAAAGCTAATTCCGTCTAGTTCACGGTCGTGTTTATTTCCTAGTTGTGCGTGTGTGTGTGTCTGTGTGTGTGTGTGCACTTTGCGTGTTTTCCCTGTCCTCCTGACATATTTTCTATTGTCACCCCGCACGATCATGGTTGCCAAAAATGTGAAGTTTTTCAGCCATGGGGGGAGGAAACATCGTACTCATGAAGCTCTTTTCATTTGGGACTCCCGTGAGATATTACCCTCCTGCCAAGTCTCACACGCTCCATAATGGAGACTGACTATGATGGGGGGGGGGTCGAGGCGGGGGTTTTCTCTCTCTCTCGCTCTCTCACCCACTCTCTTTTTTTTTTGTCTCATGCTTCATTTGTCGTTTGTCAGCCGCCTTGAATGGACTCTTTTATCAACAGTGTGTGTGTGTGCCAGTGTGTATCTATGAGTGTTTGTTTATGATTGCGGTTGGACTACTAACCCTCAAAGTCTGAATGGGCGAAGCATCCCCCCCCCCCCACACACACACACAATTACACACACTCAGCCAATCGGTTACTCCCTGGTCACACATCCGTTGTTGTTTCCGTAGGTGAACTTGCTCACCAGACGATTCATTAGGTACATCTTCGTAAATGGTGTCGAGAATAGATCTTATTATTGTCACAGCCTCGGGGCTTTTTCATGAAGTGACAACGAGGCACTCTAAATGGATTTATTGTTGTGGCTTGATGCAGAGATGAGCACAAACGGGTAGAAATGGTTTAAGAGGAGGTTGTAATCGAACTTGAGTGTCGTGTGCGTGTGCTCGTTTGAAGCGGGCCGGCCGAGCCGCCACGCTGAGCGATGAAGTCGGAGGTGAAGCTTTCTTATTAATCCCTCTTCTTCAATCCCCCCATCAGTATTCTCCTCGGCCTCTATCATCCCATCATTGAGGTCATTAAGTTCACCCCTCATAATGGAGGAAAGGGGGAGTCATGGGGTGTAACGTCTTTGAGTATCAACCTCTCATCTTCATATTTTATCAATTAGCAACAATTTGTCACTTTTGGATTCAGTTTTCAAAACTGGTTTTGAGTGGCTTGGCTATATATTTCCATCAATTTCTGTCATCTGAAATAATTGGATCCAAATGTTAAGCGTAAAATGTATATTTTTTTATTGTTTTTTTTTTTTTTTTTTATCAACCCGGGTCTCAAACAAAATATTTTTTAGACAAGTTGCAGCTTCCCTGTCGGTAATCTGGCAACCGTGCTTCATTTCAGAGCAATGGCGACACCCTCAGGTCATAACACTGACACGAAACTCAGCAAATTCTGTTTCTCCAAACGTGTCATTGGTTTTGTCATATTCTATGTCTAATAATCCATTCTTTCCTGTATAATGTTCTTTTATTAATTGACAATGATGAGCCCTGATTTGCTATCATTATTAATAGTTGTACTCACTTTTATTAACGTAAGATGTAGTTTCAGTGAATTTTTGTTTTTGTAAAAGCATTTTTGTTTTTATAATATTCCATTTTTAGTTTTTATTGAGGAGAATGCAAGGGAGTGGTTCCTAGCACATGCTCAACGTGACCACTGAGCGGCGCTATTTACCTTAAGCCTGTCATTCAGTGTGATAATTTGATTGGCTCCAGTAGTAGCCAATCAGAGCTGACAGGTGCCCAGCCAACCACCCCCACTAACTACCATAGAACCCCTATTGAGATTTTGGAGCTAAAATTAAAATGTACAATTTTAAAGTAGTAAGGCATTCTAATGTGCGTATTACTGTATATTTGCTTTTGTTATATTTGATTTCGAAAAACAAATGGAGCAAAAATCTAATGACAAGAAACTGATGTTGACATTTTGCCTCAGGCTCCAAGTCTACCACCATCATCCTCTTCATCTTCATCCTCTCATTATTTGCTTCCTTTTGTCCTGCACGTGCTCCCTCCCTCTCCTCCACCACCTCCCTTCTTCCTCCTCCTCCTCCTCCTTCGCTGCCGCCACCACCGCCGCTTCCTCCCCCCTCCGGCCCAGATTGTTGTCACTCACTCTGGCGGCGAAACAGACGGCAGCAGCACAGACGCGAATCCCGGCTGCCCACCCCACCCTAAAGCCTCCCCCCCCCCCCCTCTGCACAACAGAACCCAGGAGTTTACTGGACCCACCTGTACAAATGGACCGTACAACTTTGATGATTTGAAGCGGAGGCAGGAGGAGGAGGAGGAGGAAGGAAGGAAAGACATCAATACCGTGGAACAGATGAGGGTGTCGGTGATGTAGCTGGTTGCAGGTGCTGCAGCCTGGTGCCGCATTGCTTGCTTGGCCTCCTCCGAGGGGGAGAAGGTGATGCCGTCATCTCCGTTGCATTCTTTCTCATACACACACACGGTTCTGATGGCGTGAAGCTGCATCATCTTGGAAACGTTAAGCTGTAGCCGCCGCGCATGCTGTGAACCGGCTTGTCGTGAGTCAAAGAACAAATTTGAATTGATCTTACTGGTGGTCTACAAAACACTGGGTGGTGCAAAGTGGCAAATTTCACCTAATTGTGAATTTTGAAGGAAAGCCATGCTCTGCTATTTATTGGAAATAGAGCTTGTTTTGTGCTGATGCCAAAAAAGTAACATATTTTGTACTTTGTCGCCATCTTGTGGCATCTCAGTGCTAAGGATCTTTGTTGAACTGACTTGAGGTGTTTCATTTTTTGACGCGATACAAATTAACTTGCCTTGCAGGCCCGGCAGAAGAAGAAGAGTCTCTGTGAGGGAACCTTGGGACCTGGCTCCTGCCGAGATGACCCACCTGCAGGCCGGCCTGTCGGCGGCCACTCTAGAAAAGGCCAAAGCGGAGTTGAAGGAAAACCCCGAAACGCTCCACCAGGACATCCAAGAGGTGCGCGATATGATCATCACGAGGCCAGACATCGGCTTCCTGCGGACGGACGACGCCTTCATTCTCAGGTTCCTGCGGGCCAGGAAGTTTAACCACTTTGAGGCCTTCCGACTCCTGGCCCAGTACTTTGAATACAGACAGCATAACCTGGACATGTTCAAGAACCTGAAGGCCACCGACCCTGGAATCAAGCAGGCACTGAAAGACGGATTTCCCGGCGTGCTGGCAAATTTGGACCGACACGGACGGAAGATTCTGCTCCTCTTTGCCGCCAACTGGGACCAGAGCAGGTACCATAAAATCACAACTTTCTGACATCATGTTGATGTGATCACATGACTCGTGATGTTGCCAGGTACACGTTTGTGGACATTCTGAGGTCCATCCTGCTGTCTCTGGAGTCCATGATCGAGGACGCCGAGCTGCAGGTGAACGGCTTCATCCTGGTCATTGATTGGAGCAACTTCACCTTCAAGCAAGCCTCCAAACTCACGCCCAGCATGCTCAGGCTCGCCATTGAAGGGCTGCAGGTGAGGCCGCAGATTCCAGCAGAAGTCAGATAGATGTTAGCATGGTGGCCTCTTATTCTCATCTTTGTGCCCTTTTTCTTGTCTAGTTGTGTTGATATAATAATTATCGTGAGTAATGTAGAAAACGCGGCAGGTGTGCAGGACCCAGACCCAATCCAGTCATAATCCGGCGGGATTACAACGTTGTTAAAGGATTAAAAAAAAATGGATGGGAGTCAAACCTTTATGGAATATTCACGTTACCTCTTATAAATTTGTAAAGATTGAAAAGAAGGAAAAGTGGTTAGCATTAGCTACAAATGGGGGGGGGGGGGGGGAATGCGTTCACTTGCTCGAGTGCTTTGTTGTACCCCGATATCGTCACTCCACCCGCTCCGTCACACACGTCCCACCCTCCCGCCGTTTCCATGGCAACCGGCCCGGCTGCCTGGCTGTCTGCTCCGGCCTCTCTTCCAGATGGGCTCGCCTTTGTTGAGTGTGTGTGTGTGTGATGTTTTATGCATCGCTCCACTGCTCTTTCATTTATGAGCTTTGCATAACCAGCTGCCGTTTGTGCCAAGGGCTCAGCAGCCTTTTAACTTGAACAAAATCATAATTGATGATTCCAAATGGTGCTAAAAATAATGAGGATGACAGCAACGTATCAGTATGTGGCCTTGTGCCATTACTCGGATGCGACACAACGCTGCAGACTGACCATTATGGCGTGGAATGAAGAATGTCCATCAAAAATGTCCTGCAGCATAAAAATATAAAAGCATTTTTTTGGGATGTGTTTAAGTGCAGCCTGCAGGGGAAAAAAAAGATGTCATTGGCTTTTTACTGAATAGCTTTGAGATGAAAGTAAGTGCACCACATTTATGTTTGTTTCTTTTCCGTTTGATGGAAAGGGTCAACGACAGAACGCCCACGGCAGCGAATGAATTAAATGTCAGATTTTCTGTCAAGGCTCGAAGGTGGCGAGCTGAGTTGAGACTTCATCTCGCAACTTCTGAACCTGCTCGTGTTCTCGTGTTTGTGGAGAGACTTGCCTGGATGTTGTCACCTTCCGTTCCCGTCAAGATTTGCGCTGACCTGCAGCAAAAATCCCGAAATAGATTTTTATGTACGGCATATTTGTCAAAGACCACCGACGGCCTTTGGACCTTAGACATCCAAATGATTGTTGACTGAATTTGACTGACTGTTTGCAAGTGGAAGTATCCAGGCAGGTACCCGTCTTTTAGGATTTGGAGGGAGTTGAGCCTACTTACATGAATTTCCGTTTTTTTTTTTTCACTTTATGTTGCCGTGAGCTGTTTGCACATCAGATGACTCAGCAACCAAAGCGACGACGTCGTCCTTGTGGACGACCCGTCCGCTTTTTTTTGCAAGAAACAACATCCCAAGCGCTGACTTTTATTTCCAACCAGATCTTAATATTTATCTTTGTTTGTTCTGAAAATAGAGCGCCAGGTCATTTCCTCTTGACCTCCAGATTACATCTCTTAATCTAATCCACCAGCACTGGAAGTTAATTCAAGACATGACAGGAAGCAGCGACGTCTGCCCGGGTTGTTGAAATGTTGTGTATTCCTCTCTAGTTCAGAATGAAAAGAAAAATTGTACATAACATCTCAGTTTTGTATTATAAAAAAGAAGAACTTCACCTTTTGTGTTGTGTTAGTAAAGGGTCCGACTATAACATTAGGATAATTCTGCTTTTTGTGTCGGCACAATATTAAGTAACGGCTTGCGGTTTTTGTCTTTGCCACGACTGCGACAGGACAGTTTTCCAGCTCGTTTTGGAGGAATCCACTTTGTGAACCAACCATGGTACATCCACGCTCTCTACACCGTCATCAGGCCCTTCCTCAAGGACAAAACCAGGAAGCGGGTCAGTAAAATGTCAATCAATTTGTCTTATTTGTTTTGGGCTTCTTAACTGTATTTTGGTGGTGGTTGTAGATCTTCATGCACGGCAACAACCTGACCAGCCTGCATCAGCTGCTGCATCCGGAGATCCTGCCGTCAGAACTGGGCGGGATGATGCCACCGTACGACATGGGCACCTGGGCCAGAACCCTGCTGGAGCACGCGTACGACGAGGACGGAGAACCAGACGCGGGACCTGACAGAGGACCGGAGGCTTACGCGTTCTCTGTCCAGGACCTGCACAAAGATGTAGACCAAGGCCTCTCGCCTAAAACCATGAAGAGGTGAGACAGATTGGTGCAAAAATGCTAATGCTCTAATGCTAACACGGTAGCATGTTTCTAACCTTTCAGGTCCCAGTCGGTGGTGGAACCTGGCGTACTAAAGCGACCTGACAAGGTCAAATGCGATGAGGACAACATGCAGCCGCTGCTTTCGCTAGACTGAAAACAAAGCCACTTGGAACCATCCGTGGATTGTCCTCAGCAAACATCTCTGCGTGGAGTTCCTCCCAGAGGTTTACGCCACTTTCAACTTCCGTGTTTGTCAAGTGCCGAGTCCACAAAAGTCCAACTCGGTTCTTCCGAGCGATTGTCTTCAAATGATTCCCGTGCCCAGATGGCAACGCGAGTGATGGGACGCAAGCTTTTCCCACGTCTTTGTACGAGGATTTTCCCCAATGGCTCTGGATGAGCAAGATGGACGTGGAGACAGACCAGCAAACCTCCCTTTATGAAAAAAAAAAGAATGATCAAGTTTGATTTGCTTCTGATCAACAAACAGCTCGCGTAACAGCAACCTCTATTTCTTTTGACTACAACCTTAAGCAGAAAATGTCACATGGCCCATATATGTGACGAGAGTCACTGTATACCATCCATCCATCTTGTTTTTTTCCACTTAAATATTGTATACAGCAATCCTCCATCACAGGTTCTGGGTTCCAGTTATTTTGCTTTTATTAGTGGTATTTTTTTTTTGTACTTTGGTCTTTTTGCCAGCATTTTGCGGCTTTTGTATTGAGTATTAAAACTGCGTGCCACCGTATTTACCGTAAATACCGTATTTACCATAAATACCGTACTTACGGATTCCGCCAATCAGAGCGTCACTAGAATTTGCCAGCCGCTGATTGGCTTTCAGGCGCTTGGCGCGCTGATCACTTTGTTGATCACTTCCGTGTTGGTTAAGGGTCGTGAAAACTCGATTAAAAAAAAACCCCCAAAACATATTATTTACAGTTTCAAAATGTCCTGGGTGAAGCCAACCAAGTATACAAAAAAAGAAGAAAACACAGCTAACCGGTAACTACTCCTAACCAGGTTCGTAACTCTATAATAAGTAATCGATGTACGTCAATTTACTTGCAGGTGGAAAATGTTCGACTTTCCCAAAGGAGACATTTTGAAACGGGAATGTAAAGTTGTAATGCAGCAGTTTTCATCGTCTTTGCTGATGTAAGTACACAAGTCCTTTTATAAAAGTGTCGCAAATGCTGTCATTATTTTGGTTTTTATTCAAAACTAAATGTAGATCAAGTGGCGCCATGCTAGCTATGGCTACTATTTAGCTCGCTTCGAATGATAAGTAACAGTGTTTTTTGATTGTCACAGTTGAACTCAAGTTAAATTATTCCAACCAACGAGAACAACTTTCACATTTATCAGTGTTTCAGATTTTGGACATTCCCAATTCAGTGCAGATATGCTACAATTTTACGGATATGATTTAAATTTTGCTGATTTGTCTCCCATTTTTGTCTCACGTTTGTCACATTTCAGTGTCAAGCATTTTAGCAATAGCACCTTTTTGTTTCATCACTGTTTCATCACTTTCACTCGAAATAAATCAACATTTAATAATGTATGTAAAGAAAGACAGGAAAACACACTATTATCACAAATGGAAACACTATCACCTCACAGTGACTTTTATTTATGTGCAGTATTTGACACAAACGTTTGTTTTAAGAAATGTAACGATGATTATTTGAATAGTTCAGCGTTTTGAATGTGACATCCAATGCCAGTAGTAAAAAAAAAATGGTTATTTTTTTTCATGCTTCAAAAACATCATTGTAGGAAGCTGCTGCTTTAGAACAAAAACAATTGCGTTGGGAAATCCAGCCTAGCCTAATACTGTAGTAATTTGATTTGACTTTTTTTTCTTTTAGGTCTTCCATATGCACCGAAAATAAATGTAATTGTGATTGTTAATGGACACTAGCAAAGCATATATCACACTCTTGACTTTTAGTGGTCTTGACAGATAACGCTCACTTGTGATTGACATGTGCGGGGAAAAAAATATTAGAAATGTATCATAGTGTAGTTTTACAAGCACATCAACAATAATAATGAAGGGGAAATTGTTCATTGACTAGCTCTCTGTCAATCAAAAGTCAGTGTTAATATTTTTGTATTGGATGTCACCTGACAGTGTACCTAATGAAGTAGTCGGCAGGGACCAACTATCATATTTATCTCATTATGAGCTATTGCAGTTATTCTTCAGTGTGTCATATGATTTTGTATTGATGATGTGAGCGCTGCATGCGGCCTTTTAAGTGTTATTCTACATATTCTACACTGACAACGTTTGTTTAGCTCAGCCAAAGTCAACAAACATGTATTTATTTATTTGATAAACCTAAAGTGTTTAAGCTTTAAGGATTTAGAATGACACTTTATTTTGTCCATTCTCTTATCCTCACTGGGGTCACAAATGAAGCCTATCCAGTCGCAGGGCACATAACGCATTTGCATTTGCAGCTAGACACAATTTCGCCTCAGATCAAAGCAAAGCGACGTTTGGTAAGGTAAAGTTAGCGTCACGTTTGATTGTGTTGAAAAAATGTCCTCCGTTTTGCCGACATGTCCAAATAAAGGATGACGCACTCTATCACACACTGACTCCATTTTAATTATTTTTTTAAATACTACTATCACTGTATTTCAATTAAGTAATGACATTTAAACACTCGGCTCATTAGAACGCTATTCTGATATAAGTGATAACTCAGAAAATATTCAACTCACATGGGTCACATCACTTACGGTTTTATTAAGATATTCAATTATCTGTGTGTGACCAAGTGATGAGCAAACAACCACAGTGTTACAGTTTATTTTGTAATCTGACCATTCAAATGCCTCTTTGTCTCTTCTCTTTCTTCCAGAAATATGATTATTGTTATTCATATTTGCGTCACATAAATTTGTGCAACAAGCTGCTTCCTCTCAAAACTCATACAAACTCTTGAAATTAAATAAAAACAAAAAGTATTCACATCTGAATTCACACACCACAGGCTCCATTATTATTATTAATAATAATTCTCATTATTAACATTTATCAACTGTGGAACCATGTTGATAGGACAGCCCTCAAATTCACACAATTACTTGTGACCTAAAAACAAAATGAAGCAGCACAACTACAAACCTGCTATCTTGCTCGTTAGCTAGCGGCTAGCTGATTGGTTAGTTCATGCTCGTTAGCTCAATAAAGGATTTCATCCCAAATTGCTTTCAGCAAGAATACAAATAAAATGACTAGGATGAAGCGTTTATTTAGCTGAGGCTAATGCTAAACTAATGTAAATACAATCAAAACCCTTTCGTTACATTTACCAAACTCTCATTGTTGATAAAGTAGAGTTCGATGATAAACGATCCTAACAAATAGATGAATTTGAATTGTCAAGTCTTTTGTCATCAAGTCCATGCACGTTAAGACTCAGAAAGTTGAGGCTAGTTCAGCTATGCACGACATGACTTGGACCTTGTGCAATCATAGCAACAGCCGCAGCAACATATGCTAACGTATGCTAAGGGATAACACAGAGAGGTCACTGAATGTTTTCTTTTAACCCCGATCATATGTCAGGATGGAGTCAGGTGCAAAGACTCTCTTTCTTTCCTTTGTCATCAAGTAAGACATTGAAAGCCGACGTGTGTGACGCTTCATGCTAGGTTTGTAGACAACATGGCCACACGCGTCGCTTTGACGTATAGTCGAAAAAAATTAGGTCACCGATGGCCTCGACTGATAAACGATCGGTTTCCGGAGTTGGTCGCGCTAATGCACACTTCCTGTCTCTGAACGCAGGATGCTAATACGATTAATGCTACTGTTTCACTTGAACCTTAGACAACTGAAAATTGACAAAGCCAACATCTTAGCTAATTGTTAAGATATAACATCTTTAATGATTATTGGAGCATAACCATGTTTTGTCAAGTATTTAAGGCTAGCTAGCATTAGCATTGTTAGTGTGCGTTCAGAGGCAGGGGGTGCAAGTCCTGGGGTTTGACCCGCTAACATTTACACGCATACTTATGAGCTTTAAATAAGTGAACAAAATTTTAAGGGCAAATGGTGCAGTGCCCCATCAGATCCAGCAGATGGTGCTGCAGTTAGAGAAGAAAAAACTCCAACAATTATTTTGTATGTATGCTTTAAAGATGATTGTTCTTCAAATGTTCATGTTTTCCAAAATAACCTTTGTCACATATATTTATATACTTGTGTGTTACATGAGCTATCCGAATTGAGTGGTGATTTTTTTTTTTTTTTAATGAATTTATTTTCATTTTAACAAATGTGCCGTGGAAATGTGGAAGTTGTAAACTATTTTTTGGCCAGTTAGTTTTTTGTTAGTCTGAATGAGCGACCTCAGGAGCTCAGCCTTGTAGGTAAAAAAATATTTCTGTCCTTGTTGCACCAAACAGAAACGAGTCCTTCCTGGTAGGGTGTGATGGAAGCTGCCCTACTGCCCTGACGTTTTGGCCGCCCTCTGCTGCTCGAGTAGGGACTTGAGTGTGGCTGGCATGGCTGGGCTGAAAGGTCGCAGGGGATACTGCGCATTTTTGCCGGGTACGTAAACACACTGGAAGTATCTTTGACCTGTAAAAACAAAGTTTAGAAAAGGAGAAAACAAGCAGAAAGTGCTGCAAAACCTACTTTTCTCTTGGGCTTACACTGCCCTCTAGTGGCAACCCCTAAAACTGCAGTGGTTCATCATATGTATTAAACTTGTACTAACCTGGTTTCTTCTTTTCCTCACTTTCACTTTCTGACTTTTCTATGAGAGGCACACACAATACAAAAGATTGAGCTACTATGCTACATGCTAAGAAGAAGTCAGGACAAAGATGTGGGGGGTGTCGTAGTTTCAGCATGCGGCAAAGATTTTAAGGTCAAAATGTAAAGTAGGAAAATTAGTGCAAATACAACAGCAAACTTTGGGACTCGGGGAGGCTACATTGGATTTTTAAAACAAACTAATAATTTTTTGTCCCCCAAAAAATCTGTTTTAATAATAGTTTTTTTTTTTCAAGTAATCATTTTGCTTTTATCGCCAACAGGAATTGTTCACACAAAATGTTTTCTTCATTTTGCCACATTTCTGAAAGTTTTAATTTAAAATTTTAACCTATTATCCTCACCTCAAATGACCCAGATATAAAAATCAAATGTGGCCCTTTAACCCCAAAAAGTTTGCCCACCTCAGCCTTGGAGGTTCTTTTATAAAAGGGGGACTGTATGGTAAAAGAAAGTGTAAAATCACTCGGGAAGAAGAAACGTTGCTACTAAAGAAGAAGAAAATACGTTGGGAGTGTTATCTTGCTCAAATAAGTCAGAATGTTACAGCTCATCTTCATATTGTGCTGATGACAAGAAAAGAATATTAGACGCAAAACAAATACCTCAGGCTCTATAGGAAGCTCTTTTTCCTCCCTCTGATGACAACAAGCATTAAAACACTTTTAGTTTTTTGAAAACAAACATGAAATTCTTTTTGACCACCTTTGTGTGTTAGAGAGGAAAAAGCAAAAAAAAAAAAAAGCTGTCTTGTTAGCAGTTGCACCGATTGATAGTTATTTACAGCTCATTAATTAATATTAGGCGGAAGGAGAATTTATTTGCGCAATTTTAGCTTACTTTCTACTAGGGCTGAACAACTCATAGAATTCTGATATTGTTTATAGTAATACAGATTGCTTGATGGAAAGATGGATCTTGTAAAATCATTGTGCATTAAATCGCAATAAAAAAAAAAACATATCTCACTGATCTCATATTTAAGTAGACAATCGGAGGCTTCCATACTTACTGGCTTGCGAAGGTTCCTTGTCTTTTTTGCCTGAAATGAAAAAAATATTTGAATTAAATTAACAAACCATCAAGCGTGCACATAAAGGTATTCATCTTACTTTTCAGTAATGTTGTTCTTGTCTTGGCTGGAGAAAGGGAAAGCACACGTGTCAATCAACAGACCACATGCAAGCAGCCATTTTGTCTCCCTCACGTGTTTGTGACGTTGACAATTTGTCAGGCTTGTCCGTCACGTTTGTCTTCATCGTGTCCAGCGGTCCGACCCTCAGCTTGCTGGACTGCGGTGACGATTCTGCTGCCTTAGGACTTGGAATTGGACCTTCTGCTAGGTCAAATTTTAAAATGAGGGGCGGGCACCACACAACTGTCAAAGACAACTTTTTTTTTTTACCTTTTTTGGCTGCAGAGGAGCATGAGGTCCTTGTTTTGCTCTTGACAGCATCTGAGAGTGACCCAGAAAAAAAAAAATTGTTGCCTGACAATATCAAATCACAAAACCAACAGTCAATGAGTGACCTGTCTTTGAGGCAGATGTGGAGCTTCGCTTCCGTCTTGCCACCGCAGCATCTAATGAAGAAAATAAAATCCTGATGATTAAAAAAAAAAATTGACATTGTCACCACGGCAACCATCTTAAAAAACAGTTACCTCTCTTCGGAAGAGCTGCAGCACTTTTTCGTGGTTTTACAGCTTAATGTAAAAAAAAAAAGAACATAATTAAGACACTTTTTTACATTTTTCTCCTAATCGACATAATCATAGCCACCATTCATTTAATCCATCAATGGATTAAAATGAAATGTCATAACTTCAAATTGCTATCCAGTTCTGTAAAAATAGTCCGCTACTTTTATATGACTTTTGTTAGTAATATTATACTATTGATTATCTTTAGTTATCAACCTGTCTTTGTAGAGCCAGCTTTGCTTTTGTCTTTTTTGAGCACATCATCTGAAATCGAAAATAAGCAACGGAAATAGTTAGACGTGTACCTAGTGCAGTGGCTGCAAAATATTAAATGTTGTCAGGTGGGGAGAGAATGCAAAGTACCTTTGTGATCCTCAGTCGTCTTTTTCTTCTTGGCTTCTGGAATAAACACGTGATTAATACGGTGGAACATTTCAAATGATAATTAAAAAATGATAATAACCTTTCTTTGCAGATGATACCATCACGTCTTTGACACTCTCTGGTTCAGCTTTTGCTTTTACGTCTGGTTCTGCTTCCTCTGCTTTCACGCCGACTGAATATTCGATCCGCTTGTCAGTTTCAATGACATCTTCGAACCCGTACGGGTCTTACTCACCTTTCTCGACTTCGGGCTCAGTGGGAGATGCTTGTTCTGTGGTTTCTAATGGGACGGTTTCGACCGCCTGGACCACTTCAACTGGCTGTGCTGGTTCTGCTTGTTGGACAGGCTGGACTGGTGCAGTTGGTTGCACAGGCTGGACTGGTTCTGCTGGTTGGACTGGCTGGACTGATTCTGCTGGTTGGACAGGCTGGACTGATTCTTCTGGTTGGACTGTTTCTGCTGGTTGGACTGGTTCTGGTGATGGCTGCATGACCGGTGGCATGGGCTGAGCATAGTAGTGGGGGTAGAGTGGCGGCATCATCGGGTGGGGTTGGTAAAGTGGCGGCGGGTGGACGGGATGAGTGGTCAGAACCGGAGCAGCGGAACCTGGACAGATAAAATGAATGTGAATCCTATGGTGCACAGGAAGTGGAAGTCCGGTGGGCTACCTGAAGCGGACGGAGGCGGGTATGGAGTGTCGGTAACGATCTGATGAACTGCCAGAAGAAAAAAAAAATGCATGTGAAGAGAACAGAGAGATCCGGTTGTGAGAAGTCCAGTTGTTGAACACTCACCGTACCAGCCCGGAGGAGACGGGCAGTAAACTGGTGCCGGTCTGCAAGGACCGACTGGAAGCAATACAACCACATTTTTAATAAAAAAAATTCTTATTATTTTTAATAAATCAATATAAGAAGTGCCAACGTACCGTCTTGTACTGGTTCGGGTACTGGTTTTGGACTTTCCTTCTCAGCAGGTGCTTCTGATAAACACACAGAAACATGTGGAACCAAATTTATGATGTCTATTTTGATTTGTTTGATTAGTTTCAGTCAGATCTACTTGAATTGCATCTATGATTGGCTTACCTGTTTTGGGCTTTTTGCTCTTTTCTTCTTTCTTGGCTTCTTTAGGGCAAAGAGAACAAATGGAATCAGACCAGCACACATAAGATGTGATCTTCACATCATCTCCACGTACTTTTAAGAAGCATCGGAATCCTCCTGATCCGTTTCATTTTTGGCTCCAGACTGGCAGTCCTGGGAAGTGCTGGGCGGCCAACACGTGCATTATTTGCATCTACTCGACATCAAAAATGTAAGTGCCATCACCCACATTTCAAATCTTACCTGTTCTTTTCGCTTTTTCTGTGACCTTCATCGCTTTAGATTCTTCACATGAAAGAAATAGAAACACAATCTTCCCGTTCTTAACTCAAAAGTGTGTCATTGACTCGTTCTGAGTGAGTTATGGACCAACCTTTCGTCTTGGTGCTTCTCACGGCAGACACTCGCGTCTTTGCCGAACTTGCGCAGGGACACACTGTAACGAGTAATTATTTTGAGGTCCAATTGACGCTATCAAAATCGTCATCACGTTTCCTCGCTGACCTGCTGGCACCTCAGCTTCGGTCTTTGTCACTTTATCCTCTTCGTCATCCTCATCCTCTGCTTTTTCGGCACTGAGGTCATCTACAGCCACGTGTGGAGTGGTCAGGACTAGAAGGTAGCAAAACAAAAGTATGGGTAGATGCATAGATCGATGAAGTAGACGCTATCATCCGCTATACCTGACAGCAAATCTTCGTCCTCCTCATCTTCATCATCCTCATCTTCATCCTGATGAGGCGCCAACTGGATGTCATCCTTGAGGTTGAGCGCAGGCTCATCATCCTCACCAAAGGTCAATGGTGGTAAGCCCACATCCTCCTCCTCATCGTCTTCATCCAAGGGAGGTAGTGCTATGTCATCATCTTCCTCATCATCGTCTGTGACATCATCGTGGGCGAGTTCCTCATCGTCGTCGTCGTCGTCAGTCAATGACGTGACAGAAGTGCCGCTTTCATCTTCCTGGCGCTCTTCTTCAACTTCGTCATCATCTTCATCAGCGACAAGAGCAAGATGAAGGTCGTCTTCATCTTCCTCACTGAGATCTGTGTCAGCGAAGTCCTCGTCTTCTTCGTCCCTTGTTGTATCTTCATTGCCATCCTCCTTATCTTCATGAGCTGCATATTCTCCTTCGTTGTCATCTTCACCAAGCTCAGGTGTGGCTTCATCTTCCTCATCAGCAAATGCCTCTGCCACCTCTTCGTCAGCTTTATCACGCTCAGGTTTGGAGGCCTCATCTTCTTCATCCTCAGCAGCCGCTTGCTCCTCTTCATTGTCATCAGTCTCGGGTGTGGCGGCCTCATCTTCATCGTCATCAGTCTCGGGTGTGGCGGCCTCATCTTCATCGTCATCAGTCTCGGGTGTGGCGGCCTCATCTTCATCCTGAGCAGCCTCTTCATCTTCAGTGTGAGGTTCGGAGGTTTCATCTTCAGCAGTAGCAGTGGCTTCCTGCTCCTCATCTTCCTCCTCCATCACCTCCCCTTCTATAGTGGCTTCTGCTTCATCGTCCTCCTCATCATCTTCCTCCTCCTTAGCGTCAACTCCTTCATCCACTGCATCGTCCTCATCCTCCTCCTTCTCCTCATCCTCAGCTGCTTCATCTGCCTCATCAACTCCTTCATCGACCACACCTTCCTCCTCCTCTTCATCCACACCAGCTCCATCTTCTTCAGCGCCCTCCTCCTCCTCTTCCTTATCTTCCGCAGCAGCTGCCTCCTCTTCCTCCTCTTCTTCCTCCTCTCCAGCCACACCAGCTCCATCTTCAGTGCCCGCCTCCTCCTCCTCTTCCTGCTCTCCATCCACATCAGCTCCATCTTCAGTGCCCGCCTCTTCTTCCTCCAAGTCCTCCTCTTCTTCCTCCTCCTCCTCCCCCTCTTGTTCCTCTTCTTCCGCCTCTCCATCCACACCAGCTCCATCTTCAGTGCCTGCCTCCTCCTCCTCCTCCTCCTCCTCCTCCTCCTCCTCCTCCTCCTCCTCCTCCTCCACACCAGCTCCATCTTCAGCACCCTCTTCCTCCTCCTCATAGTCCTCCTCATACCCCTCATCCTCCTCTTCCTCTTCTTCATCCTCGTGGATCTCTTCAACTGTCGGTCGTGACTTCTTCACTTGCATCTTGGTGACTTCAACAAACATGGAGACAATTCATCAGTAATTAAACGGCAGGGTAATGCAACTTTAAAATGCAAAAGCAATTAACAAGCACGGACCTTTACTTCGAGATGGCAGGAACTCCCCTGGAAAACAGAAGACATAAAATCACAGAACTGTTAGCTGTTACCTTTTCTTCTCGTGTGTGTGATGTTTACACTCACCTTTTTTCCTCACAGCATAGAGATTTCCTAAAGAAGAAGGGACAATAACATTGAGTCCCATCACCAGAAGGATAGAGACGAACAGACAAACTCCCTCAAAGTATTACCATCGTCTTCATCTGGTGCAACTAAGCTGGTGGCAAACTTTAACATGGCGTGGACCGCGTTGGTGGACCTCTCCACCACGTCGTTGACGGCCTTGGCCGGGTCCGAACTCATCCTGCCGAGGCCTCCTGCCAGGGAAGCGTCTTGTAAGTATTTGATTGACAAGCTCAAAGACAAACCACTTGTTTTTTAGTAAACTTCTCTTTTTATAAATTACTATTATAATATTGAGAGTATTCCCACAGAAAGACATCCATAAAAGCACAACAGGCCAGGTTGAACGTGCTCATTTGAATACATACAGTAATGCTACCATACTCGCTGGTCACTCTATTAGGTGCACTATCGAATGAGATCAATTCAAAAAAAAAAAAAAAAAGCTTAATTTACTAAGAGATTCCAAACATCCCAAGCAACTATGCTTACCAGTGCAGGTGTACTTAATAAAATGGCCAGCGAGTGTTTTATCCCCCACTTGCTTCCATTTTCAACCGCATTCTACCAACAAAATGCCAAACTCAAATAAAATACTGATGCTAATTGAACGAGCAGTGTTCAGAGGAGCTCGATTTGTCTTTTGTGCTCATTCAAGCTCACCTGAAGTTCAAATATGATAAAAAAAATATATATTTGAACACTCAAGAATCACTACTGCATACCTCAAAGGCTTTAGACACAAATGATAGCTATAGGGGCGCACTCAAGGAGGTTAGTGAGAGGGGGTCTGCGTGAAGAGGGGGTTAGTCAGTGGGAGGGTCTTCTTGCCTCGACGCTCTGAGTCTTTAAAAACCTTCCTGGCGCCAGGACCTGCTTGCAGGAAGTAGAAGAAACAGGAAAAAGAAAAAAGAGCTCTAGTAGCTGTGTTCATGCTGGCGATGGGAAAACAGAACGCGGAAGTCATCCTGACTCATAAACTCGAATTGATCAAATCGATAAAGACGCGCGGGAAGTAAGATCACAAGTTTAGTTGAATACAAAAAGGTCAATAAACATAAATGCTCACCTGAAATGGTTTTGTAATCCGCCAGGTCAAACATGATGACAAAAACGCACGACCACGTGACCACGAGCGCCAGCACGAGGATCCACGCCAGCGGTGAGCTGAACGTAGAGTAAACGTCATCGGCGAAAGTTCGCTTGGACGCGCCATCGGGCGGCGAGCCGGCGTCGCCGTTCTTGGCGTCAATGACCATCGTGGTGGTGCCGGTGGACGACCTCACTGAGGAAAAACATCCAACCGCAGGTAAACGCGCATCCACAACACTCAAGCGTTTACGTTGGGCTGGCGAACGGGCCGAGACGGTTAGCCGATCTCTCCCGCCACCTGTTGACTTTGCTCAGCTCGCGTTGGCGTAGCTATTGCTGACTCACAAGGCTTAGCGGCACTCGACAAAACACGCACACACACACACCACATAGGACAACACAACACTTGAACTAGCAAGGGGACGCCACATGAAACCATCCTGCAGCTTTAAGCACCATCCTTTGACATTTGTCATGTTTGCTTGTCACTACAAAAGTCAGCAGTAGGAACTTTTTCCCCCATGTGTATAGTATTTCCAGGCCTTTAAAAAAAAAAAAAAAAAGTTTCATCCCGTCCAACCTTTCAACCTGACCCTTCAATAATTCTTTGTTCGTCCCCGGTGTGATTATTCAACCATGCTGGAATCATCCTTTTAAGGCCAGCAGCTATTTTCATTCTTCTCTGCTTCCCTGACTTGTCTCATCTCCTCACAAGTCTACAAAATCAAAACATCTCCTTATTAATAAGCAGGCCATAGAAATGTCCTAGTCTAATGTGCATGCCGGGCCACTAGGGGGCAAAGTGTTTTCTGACTAGCATCAAACGCAGGGTACCACCTGTGCGAAAATGGAATAGCAGAAACCCTGTATAGTCAAAGATATATCGAAATAATTAGAAAACATCATCAGAGTTGGCAGACACGTCAAAGCCACAAATAAAAACACCAAAGCAGCGCAGCAACAACAACAACAGTATCAATGTGCACTAAAGATTGATCAAAAACACTATCAAAGAAACCACATCACGATCAAAGATTCTATTCGATCAAAAACGGACAAATGACTGTCGAGCCACAAGAAATCTAGTTGATCACCTCAACAAAAGACTTTCAAAGACACAATCGATTCTACGTCACATCCAACCGTCTAAGTTATAATCAATGACACCATCAATGGCAATCAATAAAAAGTGTCAGTGTTAATGTGCAATGATCCTGCTCTACACCAGCATGGCAGCATTGCAAATAGATGATACATGAGAGGAGCCGAATATTTTTAGCCACGTCCATGCTAACTACCCTTCAGACACGCACACGTACAGGAGCAGCCAACTTTTTACCTTCTGCTTCAGTCATTGCTGTACATTCAAAGTGTCGGACGCAGAGTCCGTTCCCATGAAAACAAAATATGGATCCTTCTCGACGGTGCAATCGATAGTCCCAAAGTGACAGAAAAATTATTTGGGAAAAAAAATTAAAATCATCGACAAACACTTTGAATTCTTGCAAACAGTAAGCCCGGTGGTCCGGCTGGTTGGTGGTCCAAAGGGGGGGACAGACGGAGGAAACCAAGTCGAGGGTGCTCGGAGTGCGAGGCTGACTGCCCGCCCCTCACTCCTGGCCGACAGATTTAGATCAGGGTGAGACAGAGACGTCACCTTGTCCCCGCCAGCTGCCGTTACAACTTTACGTGGCTTGACTCCGGTTCTGAACCCAATTCATTCACATGTGCATTCGATCCGGTTTGCTTGGTAAAACTTTTCAGCCCGCACCGGTGCACATTGATGTCATGGTTGTGTGGCGGCTGAGTTATTCTTAGAGCAGCTGCCATTCGCCTTCGCCTTTTTAGGCCTGAGGCGTGACCTTAACCCCCCCACCGGTTCACTCACAACCCCCCTCCAGTTAGCTACCCCCCTACACACACACACCCGTCTTCCACGAGTTGTCATCAAGTTGAGCTTATATAGATGTATTAATACATGCATAGTAAAAAAAAAAATAACATACAATGCTGGTGATTAATTTTACTGCTATTCACATTGTGGTATTTTTTTTGCAGTGTCGTGCTTTTTCTTTAACAATGGCCAAAAAGTTTAACCTCTGTTTAATTTTCAAGTGCATGTCAAAATTGTAACATTTTGAAATATAAAACTGAACATGAAATAATGGGGGAAATGATTAACCTAAGACAGAAGCCCTTGCGATACACACTTTATCCGTTAGGTGGCGGTAATGTTCCAAAACTGGATTGCACTGTTGGAGTAAGCAGGAGAAACGAAGAAAAAAAAAAAAAGCAGTGTGCTGCAACAATGAAGATTTGTTGTGTTATTATAATTATGACAAGTCATATTTGTTCATCTGCGCTTGAAGTTATCCTTTCTTGCTGCAGAAAATGAGATAGTGAGACGCAGTACTACAATGCATTTTGTTACCATTAGTGGAACTCGGTGGCCTTATGAACGTGAGTCAATGTAGCCCGTTAAGGCAGCACATCATCGATGTTATTAATATTTACACATAAACGATCTTATGCATGTTCTATATTACGCAAAATGCTATATTGTCGGCGGCTAACACTAGGTAACATCCGCTCATCGAGATAGATGCCCTTTGAGTCTCATGCGATTTGGACACGTAAATATGTAAAGTTACGTGATTTTGGTCCAGATTGTTACATTTCCGTTGCTTGTTTGCTGGCACCATATAAAAATTAGCTTAAGTAAATGAATGTTGGAGCCAATAAAATTCGAACGCATTGGCCTATCCTTAACTAATGGATTATATGTTTTATTTGTTTACGTCTGGGATGGAGGTGAGTCCTCACGAGCAAAAACATGCCCACGTTCTTCGTTAGTTAGCTCTTCGCCCTGTTAAGTACGTAATATTATGTAATTACTGTTCGAAAGCATGTGCTTAGTAATTTATTGATACTGTTTGATTGTATTGTTTATGTCCAAGTGTTTACTGAGCGCGGAGGCGGCCATCTTACTTTTCCAAACAGCCAATCGTAAAGCTCCCCGAGGTGACGTCATTTTAACGCGGAAGTGATGTCAAAAGTTTTTATTCTCCCCTCTAGTAGTTAAGTTGTGATGGATAGCTTGTTTAAAATGCCACCCCAAAAGACTTCTGTTCGTAATAAACCAAAGAGAACAAACATAATGAGGACCATAGAACTAAAAAAAGAACTTATTGCCAAATTTGAAAGCGGGACACGGGTTTCTGATCTGGCTACTCAGTACAACATGGCCAAGTCCACCATATCCACCATATTGAAAAAGAAAGAAGCCATCAAAGCTGCCGATGTGGCAAAAGGAGTAAAAACACTTACAAGTCGGAGGCATTATCGTATGGAAGATGTGGAAAAGCTTCTGCTGCAGTGGGTCACAGAGAGGCAGGCGAGGGGTGAAAAGGTGTCGGAGCCTATCATTTGCGAGCGTGCACGGCAGCTGTACAGCGATCTGACTCGCGACAGCCCTGGGGACAGCCCGGATGACTTCAAGGCTAGCAGAGGTTGGTTTGAAAACTTCAAAAAGAGAAGCGGGATCCGCTACGTGGTCCGAAAGAAGGACACCCTTCGTGCCGATAAGGAAGGAGCCAAGAAATTTGTGGAGGGGTTTCAGTCGTTTGTCAGGAGTGAGGGCTTTCTACCCCAGCAAGTGTTCAACTGTGACGAGACTGGACTCTTTTGGAAGAAAATGCCCAAGAGGACGTACCTCACGCGAGAAGAAAAGAGCCTCCCAGGACACAAGCCCATGAAAGACAGGCTGACTTTGCTGCTCTGTACTAATGCTAGCGGGGACTACAAAGTCAAACCTCTGCTGGTGTACCACTCGGAAACCCCGAGAGCCTTTAAAAAGAACAATGTGCAGAAAAGCAAGCTGAGCGTTATGTGGAGGTCCAATCCCAAAGCGCTGGTCACTCGACAGTTTTTTACTGAGTGGTTCCAGGAGGTGTTTGCTCCCAGTGTGGCGGAATACCTGACAGAGAAAAATCTTCCACTCAAGGCCCTTCTGGTTCTGGATGCCTCGCTGGCTCAGCCGACAGGGTTGGGAGAAGACTGGAGCAGTGACCATGACTTCATCGCGGTCAGATTTTTGCCGCCTAACACCTCTCCTCTTCTGCAACCCATGGACCAGCAACTCATCTCCAACTTCAAGAAGCTCTACACCAAGGCACTTTTCCAACGGTGCTTTGAGGTGACCATGGAGACCAACCTTACCTTGAGAGAGTTTTGGAAGGACCACTTCAACATCCTCCACTGCTTGACTGTCCTGGAGAAAGCCTGGCAGCAAGTCACCAAGAGGACGGTGCAGTCGTCCTGGAGGAAGCTGTGGCCGGCCTCCGTGGTGCCCAGGTTCTTTGAAGCCTTTGAGCCTGATCCTGCTCTTGAAACTGACGTGGTGGATGAGATTGTCTCCCTGGGCAAGTTCATGGGCCTAGAAGTAGACAGTGATGACGTGGAGGAGTTGGTGGAAGAGCACACTCTGGTGCTCTCCAACGACCACCTGCAGGACATTCAGCAGCAAGACGTTCCAGAGGACGCCTCCTCCTCAGAGGAAGACGCGGGCTGGAACGACAACATTCCCACGGCGGAAATCAAGGAGCTGCTGGGCTACTGGGCCAAGACGCAGAGTCTGGTGGCCAAGTGGCACCCTAGCGTCACCGTGGTGAAAAAGAACATCAACCTGTTTGACGGAAACGTGGTGGAGCACTTCCGAGCTATCCTGAAAAGCCGCAAGAGGCAAGCGGCTTTGGACAGCATCTTCTCCAAGGATGAAGCCAATTGTGAGAGCAGCAGCAACGGTGGTGAGCTTCAAGCTTCAATCAGTGGAGTTAAGAGAGGAAGGAAGGACTGTGCGCCGGAAGGCAACTTGGGTCAAGTCTTCACAGAAGAGGACCACACGCCTTCTGCCGAGTGACATCTGTTCTCTCCACTTCATCATAATCATCATTATCACGTCTGTCACTTACATGACTGTTAAGAATATAATTTCCTCGCTAACTGGAATTCAAATGTGTATTTATTTTAAAAAGTGGGAGTAATTGAAAGGTCAGAGAGCATCTGGTCTGGCCACGGAGATCAGTGGTCTTGATTCCTGTGTAGACAGTGCAGGATCCTTTGTTCTTACGCATGTTAACAGCGGGGATGGGGACCCGGATCCAACTTTGAGAACTGGCCGGGATCCCTCCTCAGGACCAGACCAGACTTGGAACGCCAGGTAATTGTTTTGAATGATTCTAATCATATCTGTGGTTTTCAAAATGTATTCAATATTTAATTCAGGGATTATTTACATTCCACTAGAGGTAGACCGTGGGATTGACTCAATGTGTTTGCAGACTTGAAGCCAACAGTGGATCGGACCTGGTGAGAAGTCCTAACATCCGGCAATCCTTCACACTCGTGTATGTTCACGTGATCTTTAAAATATAAGTTGTGGTTGAAAATGTTCCATTCATTCTTTTCTGCATATTATCACGTTTTTTGTTTTGCAGGAGCTAACCTGGGACTTGTACCACCTTCATCACTGCATCCAGCAACATCTTCAACAGCAACACAACTCATCTCGATACACAACATATACAGCTGTTGGCCACTTTGTGGTACTGGCACATCAGAATTTGAATGTTTTTGCAAATAGCATAATAAACCTCAAACTTAAGTCATAATTGATAGTTGTAATATTTGCAGTAGTCCCTATAGTGATGTTGAGTACTTTAGCGTTTCACTACTACTGTTAACACCAAGGTTGTTTTTAAGAGTGTCTTCACATGAAAAGTGCGTCGCTTCTTTTTACACTTGTATGACAGTTTAGAATGTTACTCAAAACAGTGCCAAATATAGACAAAGGTATCTTTTTGATAACTGCTACAAAATCTAAAGAAAATTGGGAAACGCCTTTACTGTATTTCTCATGAAAAATTTAAAAAAAATTAGCCAAACTGTAATCTACAGGAACGCTATTGATTTTTTTTGTTTGTTTATATATTAAATAAAATTTCAGACTGTTGCAACCAGGAATTTATTGATGAAGGGCTTGTCAAATTGCGTGTTTTGTTTATGTTAAAACGACAGTACAGTACTAACAATTCCTACAGTTCTTGAAGGCGGCGCGAGAGGGCGTTCTTCCGCCGTGCAAGGAAACGCATCGTGGAACGAACCACTCGCGTCTTTTCCGTGCCCATCTTCGATCTCATTGGCATCGGAACTGCATTATTGTTTTTCATCCGTGGCTCCACAGGCCAGGCTGACACCGAGGTTCGGTGACCGCTCTGCAGGAAGCCGGACGCCGCCACTCGGCTGCTTCGACGTCCTTCCCCTCGACCACAACAATAATGGCAGCTCGTTTAAAGTAAGCAGATCGCACCTTGCATGTATTCTGCAGTCAGACTAGAGCTTTTATTTGTTAATTTTACTTTGGTCAGATTTACTTTTGCGCTCATATTGCTATATGAAGCTCGAGTGTCGCCTATCACGACATGCATGTATGCACGCAAACGCCACACATGCTTTGCTCCGAAATGATACAGTATACACATGCATCCGACATTTATTAAAACCACAAAAACAACTGTAATATTGAATATTGATGTCTTGGTTAATTAAAAGTTTTTCACTATAGGACGTAATGGACTCGACAAAAGTATTGGGACACCTCTGATCTTATCAGGCAGGTATAGACAATTGCTTCCAACTTTGGGTGGAAAATTATGAAAGCTTACTTTTGTAAAGTCATTTTCCTTTTTTTTTTTTTTTTTTTTTTTTAGAGCAATGACAATTTTCAAGAAGCTAAAAAAGCAGTCAAGATGAAGAGAGGTTACGCTGGAAAAAGGTACAAGGACCATGAATGAAGTTGCAATTTTTGAACTCTTGTATTTTCAGGACTTTACATCATCACTTTTGTATTATTTGCATCAGGTATCAGAATCCTCACAGTGTCTCCATAAATAATCCAAGCACCAGCTGCTCCGGTCTTGCCAAGGTCATCAGGCTTCCTCCCAGGCTCTTGTTGAAGGACATGTGGCCTCACAGCAAAGGAGCCTCCCAGTTTCAGGACCAAAACTTCCACTCCTGGACTCCAGGTGGAGAACCACCACAGGAACAATTATGGACAGACAAAGCAGGGCACTCCAGTCAGCAGGGCATGTGCACAGTCACGGCAGGCAGGAACAACAACCGAGGCCATTATCAGGCTAGCAAACTGCCTTCCTCAGAACCAAACCGGACTTGGAACCCCAACAGAAATATATTCTGCAGGCCTGGTAATTATTGTCAAATACTTAAATTAATTTCCTTTATAATATTGATGAGTCTATAAAATGTCTCAGATGCAGTAGCAGCAATTGTTGGTGGTGTCCAAAACGACGCAGATCTCTTCACGCTTCAACCTAGTGAGGAAGAACAGAAGAGGCCACCAGTGATCTCCAGCAAGAAGGAGCCGCCCACTTATCCTCCGGGTGGGGCTAACTGATGGTTCATTCCCTAGCATGGATGTTTAAAATTGTCAACTGGATTCCACAATTTGTCTGCCATGTTTAATTTTTAACGCAGGCAGCCCAGAGGAGCAATGGCAGCTCCAGATTGTCGCCAGAGGCAGAGCCAACTGTCCCAAATGTAAAAGTGTGAGCAGGAAGACGGTGGAAGGGCTCAAGAAGCACATGGACAACTGCATACTGGTCTGCACCCCTCAAGTCTAATATTTAATTTTATTTGATCAAATGTCTGACAATAGATGTCGTTGACTGATGTGACTTGCAGCAAGCCTTTACGTGCCAACACTGCGGGAAGCAGCTCAGGTCTTCCACGGGGATGAAGTATCACATCATGGCCGACCACGGCAGTCCGGTAAGTGCCGAGGGTGGCCAAAAACTTCAGCATCAGAAGGCAGTTGTAAATGTTGCCTTGCCTTTTCCCCAGCCGTCAGTGGAAGACATCCAGGACCTGGACGTGCGTGTCCTCAAAGACAAACTAAGGAAAATCTTGAAGCAGTTGGGGAAAGTCAAGTGCCCCAAAGAGGTCAAATCAATTGTATTGTAACACTTTTGTGAACAGTTGTGATGATTCTCTGTTTTAGATTGGATTTATCTTTATGTATATACACAGGCAAGCAAATGCTCAGTGATATGTATTCCTTTTACATAGCACCCTCTAGTGGTCATGCTTAGATGGTGCATAACTGAAATGCCTTCCAGCAGGCTATGTTCAAGGAACATGCAGTTGGATGTTAAAATATCTGAAAATATGCCGACAATATTCAGATAAAATAAAATATTGCGCTTTAACGTGTTTTCCAGGGTTGCACGGCGACATTCAGTAGCATCATGGGTTACATGTACCACATCAAGAAGTGCGGCAAGGAGCAGGCAGAACTGGACAAGATGCTACTCACTTGCTCGCATTGCGGGAAAGCATACAAGTCCAAAGCAGGCCTGGAGTACCACCTCAAGTCTGAGCACTCCCCCGTGAGTAACGAGCACCAAGAGGAGGCGATGGAGGTCTCTAGCCAGGCTGAGGCGGAGAAGACAGCCAGCGGCAGAGTCCAGCGGGCTTCGGCGCAGCTGGCCAACTTCCACATGGCGCAGATGTCCAACAAGGACCCATCAAAAGACTGTCCCAAAAGGCCCTTTCAGTCCGACCTGGTGCCCGACGACAAAAAGGCAAGAGTCAATCAAATCTGTCTTTGCTATTCACGGCGGGTCTTTCTTAAATGGGTTGTCTCGCTTTTAGTTGAAGTACTTGCGACCTGGCCTGCCTGCCTTCAGCCAGGATCTGCTGAGGACGTGGAAGAATGAATTGAAGCTACACAAGAAGCTTCTCTGTCCCAACCAGGTGGTGTGCACCTTTATTCTGAGGTCCTCTTCAATGTAGCCTCTCGGTTTGTATTGTCTTGTGTCTTTCAGGGTTGTGGATGCACATACACTAGCGTATCGGGACTCAAGACTCACTTGGGGCTATGTACAAGGGTGCGTCGCCTTCTCTCGATATTCGATTCTTCCCAGCGTGATGAACAAACGAGGATAATGCGTACCGTTCCCGTGCAGGGCGACTTTGAGGTGGGAACGTACCAATGTCTGCTTTGCGACAAGGAGTTTCACTCGGAGAGCGGTGTGAAATATCACATCAATGCCACGCATTCGCAGGTAACACGCGTGCGTTTTTACATGACAAAATCAGCTTAATTAGAAGTTTCAATTGACGTACTGTTATCGATGCTATGTGGGAGCTCGTCTATAGCGTTTGGCATGGTGTGTTAGCATTATGCTAGCAGAAAAGAAACATATGCTTGTGTGCTTCAGGAATGGTTTGTGACCAACAAAAAGGCTTCCATGAAGTTAAAAAGGCAGCCCAGAGAGACGGTCTACCATACAGAGCAGAAGATGGTGGACCACCACCCCCATCATCATCATCTTTCACAGATGCAGCGCCCTTTCACGCTTCTGTGTACACCTGTGGAGCGTTCATCCCGGCCCGCGTGGCTGGTCGATGACGCGAGGGCCGAGCAGGCCCCCATTGAGTTGGAGGAGGCCGACAAGATGGCGGAGGGGGAGCGCAAGGACGGCTTCCAGCCGACACCAAGCGGCGTGTTGATGGAGTGAGAGACAATCGGACGGAATGGAGTTTCACACGGAGGCCTTCAAAAGACAAAAACTGGCTTGATAAATCCAGGAAAGTGCAGGTGAGCTGAGAAGGAAGGTGAGAGATTGTTCTATGTACAAATGTGTTCATGTATGTTACCCTTGTGTTTACCTACTTGCTGTAAATACTTCAGCTCAAACTTATGTGCCTCTCAGTATGGAGAAAATGGTCATTTAACTTTCGACAAGAGACACACTTAGTCGATTGAGTTTCCTGTGCTATTGCGTGTTTTATACTTGCCATGTGATACTTTTTGCTTGGCCGCTGTTCAAACATGTCATTAAATACTATCAACCAAATTCAGAATCAGCACAAAAATTCCATCTAAAAAAAGTTCCTTTGCATCACAAAATCAATAAAAAATTGTACAAAAATAAAATAAAAATTGACCTGTCTTGACCTACATATCCACCAGTGGGTGTCTGATGTGTGCGCATGCGCATTGTCTCGCCACGCGTGAAAGGGCTGCAGTCCTCCTCTCGGTTGATAGGGGGCGACGTGAGCAGCCCCCTCTCCCACTACAATAAACATGGCGGACTTGAGGCAGCTGAGCACGAATGTGAATCAAAACAAGTGCTGACATTGCGTATTTCCCTACGAAAAACTCATTTGTCTCAGTGTCAGACCCAATGCGGTTGTTGCCAAAATATTTCCAGATCTATTTGCTACGCTCTATTTTCCGGCAGGGGGACTCGAACTCACATGTTCAGATTCGATCATCGTGGACTCGAACGCGGATAGTCAGCCTTCGCCACCTAAAAGGGGCGGTCAATGTGTCTACCAGGTGAGCTTTTAACTAAATCTCGGTTCGTCTGGTATGAATATCAACTTGCATTGATTTTCAAATGTTCTGCATTTTAAATGATATTGACGACGGCCCGGCAAGCTGTCACCAAGTTAGCATTAGCCTAATGATGCTAACTCCATTTGCGTGACAGGACATGCCTGACAGGAAGTGTAAGTTAGATACAAAATTACAGTTAAAATCCAAAACTATACTTGTTAGGTTCATTGAAGACTCGTGAATTGTGGGCTCTGTAAAGTTTGCATCAATATCTGTCGTGTAATAAATGATTGTGTATGTGTGAAATAATGTGTTACTGACTTGTTTTCAATGGAGCTGGACAGCCAACGTGACAAGACACACATGACGGAACGTCTGAGAAGATAATGTTCAAGGAAAGGGTGCCAGATGTTGATGACCCTGAGCAAGGTTTGTATATTCAACCACAATTTGCTATTTTCCTTTTCAAAAGAATGAGATAGCTCAAAATGAAGTGGGTTATTTCACCTTTGCTGAGTGTGCAGTTCCTCCAGACCCAAAGTCAATTTCCATCATTTATGTGCCCTTAAAACATGGAATTGAATGTACAAAATAGAATGACAAAGTTTATCTAACAGGTCAAGAGTTGCCGTCTAAGCCCTTCGATTTAACACCCACCTCCAGAGGTCGGCAACGTAAAAGGAACACTAGATTACTTGACTATTACACCTACGAAACAAATGAGGACCCAAAAGATGAGGAAGTGCTGGCGAGGAAGCCCCCGGCAAAGGTGGCGGCAACAACTCCCAAGAACACGCCTGCCGAGCGACGACGACGTCCGAGAAAAAAATCGCTGGCGGGTACAGAAGTCTCCGCATCGCCTCACGTGGCCAACGGGGACGTCTCGACCCATACGAAAAATTCCCCATCGCCTGTCACTGAGGGGTCTTTGGAGAATGGGATGCCGAAGCCAAAGAGGAAGTACGTGAAAAAGCAGAAAGTGAATGTAGAGACTGTCGCACCAAGTGAGACGATTAAAGAAGAAGAACCTGAGGTGCTGTCACCGGGAGGCCGCCCAAGGAGGGGTGCTGCTAAAATGTGAGTCACGCGATAACTGAGAGCAAAAACATGGCGCTGTTATGTTATTATAAAAATTGGTCGAGAACGTTTTTTTTTTTTTTTTTTTTTACATTGGGGTAAATAAAAAGCCTTGTCGGTTTTAACTGATTGGCGACCTTTTTGACTGAAATGAATTATATGAGGATTCATTCAATTCAGACCTTCTACTTGTCACTTCAAAAACATTTTAGGGCAATGAAGTTCCTCCACGCAATGGTAAACGAGGAAACCAATTCTTCCCTTGACGGTCCAAACGCCGCCATCCCCAAGCCAGCATTGGAAACCACGAAGGAAAAAAGTCCTCAAGAGACAAAAGGTACAGCGAGATAATACTGCGAGCCACGTACATTTTCATAAGCAAATGTAATTTGATCCTCAACCAGGCCGCGGAGGCAGAAAGAGAAAATATCTGGATGGTGACGCTGGCGAAGACAAGGACTTTGTTCCCGAGCTCGCGGAAGCCGAGGCATCTGGGGAGGAAGACCAGGAAGAGCTGGATGTGGAGGTGGATGAAGACGACTTGAGCGACTCTGAATATCAAACAGAAAAATACAGTTGCAGTGTTAGTGCCTTTGTTCTACCTCCACCTTAAGACGGGAACCGACCATATTCGGGACTAATTTTAAAAAAAAAATTCTCCTCCAGACTGTTCGTGTCCTCCAAGTTCCCGCCCTCTTGTCTGGCGCCATTTTGGAAACCGTCAAAACTCACAAGAATTTGTAAGTCTTGCGTGGATGTTCTCATTTTTGCTGAGCAGTTTTGTACCTAAAAAGTATATTTTGTTTCACAGTCGTGACATGCAACTCTGTAACTGGGTGTTTCCGGAGTGGCTGCCCTCCTCCAGCGTCTGGCATGGCGTGCCCTCCAGGTGCTTCCCTTCATCGTACCACAGCAGCCATCTTGTCACCCCTCGCAGTCTGTAAAAGTAACGTTAGCGTGTGTTTTTCCGCAGTCAACTGGAGTCCTATCTACCTCAGGAGTGTCTCTCGGCTGCTTTCAAAGTGTCCAGGGACGGTTGCGGAAATGATACGCCGCCGCGGAGACTCAACAGGTACAAACATACTCTCGATTTCCGTGTGAATCGGATCAGAACTACTGCTTACTATTGCTACACTTTGGTGCAGGTTTGAATCGCTACCCGCCCACACGCAATGCTGGGACATGCATTTGTTCACCGGCGGGCCGGTGTGGGCCATGGAGTGGTGCCCAACGCCAGACGGTGCGGTGGCTTCGCAGTACCTGGCCGTTGCCTGCCACAAGGACATGGAGGAGCAACACTACTTTCACAAAACCTATTCTGGACCGGCATTGGTTCAACTGTGGGACGTGGGTACACTGGAGTACAACACCAGGTCTGCATTTTTATCCACTTTCATCCAGCTACGATGACCTTCAAAAAAGGCTCTGGATTTAGACGACAAAAATCTTGGTAACTTCATGTTCCTCTGCAGGCCAGACTCCCAGCCTAGCCTGGCATATGGGCTGGCCCTGGACAAAGGTTTTATCTGGCACCTGAAGTGGTGTCCATCAGGTGGTTGGGAGTTGCCTACCTCCCAGAAAAAGGTCAGAGGAGGTTTTATCCCCACATATCATAATGTAACACTGTATTAACTCGTGATTTTTTTTTTCCAAGGCTCCTCTGATGCCGAGACTCGGTCTTCTGGCCGTTGCTACATCCACGAGTGTGGTGACCATCTACAGCCTGCCCCATCCCGATGCCCTGCGCGCTAGCCAAAAGCACCCAGACTCTGGTAAAATCAGCAAAACTTGATTTCCACCCCACAAATACTGCAGTACATCTTTTTGTCCAGCAAAGGGCAGTGTTGCCACACTTAGAGTCCACAAATTCCCGCAGTCAGCCCCTCAAAATGTTTTTTTGTTACCTCCTAGCATATATGAAGATTAGATATGTTCATCATCAATCACAGGCAAGGATCGCTGTCAAGTCAAACCACTTGCAACTGCCCACATCTTCCATTAACTGACCCGCTTCGGGGGGGCGTCACACACTATTTAACGTCTTATCTATTGAACGGTGTGCCGGCCTACTCGCTTTTAGTGTGATGACGGCGCCTGCGGTGGCGTCGCCTCGGCGTCATATAACCTCGGCGACGTAGATAAATGACTCGCACACATGTCAACCTATGCTGGGTCTGTGTGTCAGAGATAATCGGATGAAACCAGCAGAGCTTCCAAGCAGTCACATCACACTTCCACAAAAGTCCCACAAGCCCTCCTTGTGTGATTCAAAACAGAGAAGCAGTGCTACACTTTGAAAAATCAAAGTCTGACATTTCTCAACTCACACCCTCCCGCCTATATCACTCCACCCTTCTCACCCTGTACGCCATGGCCTTTACTTTCCATTTTATTTCGTAGAAATGGGTCATTGAACGACTCCATCAGCTCGCCGCGTCCAAGCATAACTTGCGCGCATTAGTTAGACTCCATAAACACACACACAGAATATAACACGCGACTGAATTAATGTGGTGTGCGTTATAGCAAATGTATGCTTTGGTGAACAGACGTTGCTTGAGGACATCTTGAAAAAGAAAAAAATTCCAGGGAAGCATCCCAGATTTTAGCGGTTGTACTGAAGGCAAAAGAGCAGAAGTGATGCTAACAGCAACTCATTACAAATGCTCTTGTCCCATGAATGAATGAGGCGTGAAAGAGAAGAGGAAGAGGAGGTGGAAACAGCGAGGGGGAGGTGTAAAAGACAAAAGGTGCTCGGCAGCTCGGGAGTAATTGACTGTTCCTATTTCTCCCCCATCAGAGCGAGGATCTATAATTGAAATGACAAAGAAGATGCATTACACAGCTGGTTGTTAGCGTGGCAAAGCTGTGAAATTGACACCGCTCCTCTCGCTTATCCCGTCAGTCAGTTTGAACCAACAGACAAGTCCAAAACATGGCTGAGTTTAGAAAGGGGGAAAAAATCGAATAGTATGTTTTTCTCCACATGACTAAATGTGATTTTTAACTCGGCAGGCGACGCCAGCCAGTCACCGAGCATTTACAAGGTGAGTGAGTGCTCTCTTGTTTTTTGACGCCCTTTACTTAATGGTCCTCCGGTTCTTCCCTGCAGCCTCAACCTGTGGTCACCCTGAAGCTGGGCTCCTTGAAGGCTCCTCCCCCGGAGAGCAGTGGCCAGGTTCTGTCCATGGACTGGCTTCCCGTCAAACCGCACGACATCATCGCCATCGGCTTCTACAACGGTACCTTTTTTCACACTTGTATGGAAAAATATTCAGTTTTTTTGGTTTTTTTTTAATGTGAAATGTGTCTTCTCTCATTAAAGGCTTGGTAGGTCTGTGGGATCTGAACACCAAATCTCCATATTTACGCATCCAAGAGTCACATGACCCTCCCAGCTTGCTGCCGTACAAATGTTTCCTCGCTCACGAGCACGCCGTGCGAGCGCTTACGTTCTGTTCCGCCAGCAGGTAAGACGTCTCGCCCGCCGTCAAACCTTCTGAGTGTGAAAAAGCTCTCAAAAATCCACGTTGTCTTTTGCGGCAGACATTTTGTGGCAACGGCCGGGGAGGACCGCCTCCTGAAGACGTGGGATCTGCGCAGGCTTTACGGGCCAGTCACGGTGCAGAAACGTTCGTTGATTAATGAGATCTGCTGGCCCGCCAATGCACCAGGACTTCTTTGGGCCCAGGATTCCGTCTTTGCAGCGTAACACACTCATTTTCCCTTGAATATTAATTTCTGGGATGTTCGACTCATGTTTATTTGGATATGTTTTGTTTTTTTTTCTCCTCCAGCAACAGTGGAAATGGAGTCCATTACTCAGACCACCAAATGCAGGCTTACTTTGCCGTACCCAGGCTGACCACCATTTGGGTCTGTCGCCGTATTCATATTTCATTTGGTCCACGTCTCGATGCAGATCCGTGACTTCCTCTCTCGTCGCAGTCCGCCTCCTACTCTGATTGGTTCCACGGTTTTCTGACGTCAGACATGATCGGCGATGTCATCTTGTGCATGTTGCCACCCTTGTTAGACGGCGTTCCTCAGTATATCAAAAAAACAGTGGAGAGGAGATTTGTAAGTTTATCTGTGATGTTGGAAAAACGTATTCAAACTTTTTTCATACTTGGAAGATATTTAAACGTTTGAAGACACGATTTGAAAAATATTCCTTAGCAACTGTTAACACACTTCTGTCTCCTCAGCCTGTCTACATGACGTCGATGGAGCTGCACGACGCCGCCGAAGAGGCGAAGGAGGAGGAACAGGAAATGTGCAAAGAGGAGAGGAAGGAGGATGATGAAGCAGAGGAAGGAACGAGTGGCGGCGGCGGGAAGGCTGAGACCAGAGCGCATTACTATGAGTCGTACAAAGAGACACAGAGGAAATACTATCTTCACTACGCTGACAACAACCTGGTAGGCAATGTTAAAAAAAAAAAGTGCTGACTGATTTTAATAAAACTGCCAAGTTGAGTGTTCAAAATGACTAACAAGAGTTGTTTGGTCTCTTGCAGAAGTTATTTACCAAATACGGACGCTTGTGGAAGAGGATGAAAGCCACAGAGTTCACCAATAAGCTGGACTTAGATCTGATGCCTTTGGCCTCACTGCAAAAGGTAAACACACACAAACACACGCACACACTGCGCAACAGCACACGAAAAGATCAAGTCCACAACGAGTGATGGACCAAGAGCCTCCTCGTCCTCCCGGTGCGCGCGTGCCTGTGTGTAATGATGTGTAAAATAAGAAAAATGTCGCCTAGGGTTGAAGGCGGCGGTGGCCGCTCAGGCTTTCAATGAGTTTAGTTTGAAGAGAAGAGGAGGAGGAGGAGGAGGAGAGGCGCGACGGGGCGGGGCGGTGATGATAGACAACTCGGCGGTGCAAAATGCTGCAGGGTTTTGTCTTAAAAAAGGATTCGACAGAAGAGGCGAAAGCAGGACTTCTTTTTTTTCCACAATAAAAATGCGCTGGAGGGGACCATAAAAAGATGCAAGCAAACGTCTCAATGCAAAAATTTCATTTGGTCACAAAAATTTGTGCTGAGTTGCGGTTTAAAAAAAAAAAGAAAAAAGATCACATCAAAAATTGTATAAAATTAGAATAATATTGAGAATAACTACAAGTGACCAAATGGGAGCTTGCACAGCATGGCAGAATTTTGTGGAATATTTATGGGTTGAAATTTGCTCCCGTCGCTTTTGCATCTCTTCAAAACTCGTCCCTGCCCGTCCCCGTCCACGTCCCCCCTCACTTCCATTCAGGTGCGTCTCAGTCCAAACCTGAGCTGCCACATGTGGATGGCATCAGGGGGACAAGCTGGCCTGGTCCGCCTACATTGCATCAGGGGAATGAACAACAAAGGCGTGCAAAACTTCATCCGCCGGGCCTGCAGTGGGCCCCTGGAGGTCTCCCCATATGACCCCCAAGACGTGCCTCAGGATGTCCACTCAGAGACCTCCCAAGACATTCCCCAGGTGGCCCCCTAGGACACTAAGATGTCCTCCAGGATTCCATAAGACCACGACAAATTGTTTCTGTCGTTTTAAGCCCATTACAGCGAGTCTAAATATTTAAAAAAAAAAAAAAAAAAGGGTTTTGTTGACGACTTGAATTACGGAATTACTTGAACGCACCTTTATTTGGCCAATGTTGTATATTTTTAAATAGAAAATAGCTTCATTATCACAAATATGTTATGTACAGAATCTATTTGCATTTCTAGTCAAATGCTGTTTGAAATTATAGCGTTTCTTATGGAAAACAAACTGTAAATATGTTGCCCTTTTCTATTCTATTCATTATTTTGATGAATAAATAAAGTCCATTTTGAACATTGGCTCATTGTTGTTGACACCTCGTTACTATTCATTTGGGTCTTGGCTCAATGTTTGTATTTTTTTTTTTCTTTCCCCCAGAGTTTAAAAGATTTCATTTCGTCGTCTTGTGCAATGTTATACAAGTTATACAAAAGACAACACACAAACGTTCCACATGGACAGAGGGTTGAAAGTGTATTTACGCATGTAGACAAAATATTTACACAGAGAACACGGCACGGAGCATTCACAAAAATTGGAAACGTTACATTCACAAAATGTGTGTGTCATATTTCAGGAATTTTCCCCGCCCGTCTGTGTGATTGGCACTTGAGCACAACATACAGACAGACTCACAGCTGACGAGCATGCAAGCATAGAAATGATCAATTTGAACAACCACACAGCTCATTGTTTTGAAGTCAGAAGAAAGAAATGAATGTGGTCGGACATCTTGGAACAGCGGGATGTACCATTCATTGTGTGGTCAAAAAGGGAATGTGCGAGCTTTATCGATTTGATTCTATATATATATATTTTTTTTTAAATGAAGATGATTTTTGCATTGTTTTAATCGATCACACAAACAAACACACAACATGCAGTGAACACAAGACGACAAACAACTGACAAACCTCAATTGCACTTGTGGACAAACATTTCACGTTTCATGACACAAAAATGGACATTTGATTCGGTTCACCACTCCAACATGAATAATCTCATTTTGATTGTATTATAACTAATATCATTTTATAAACAAAGTTGGAAGCCATTTTACTGGTGTACCTAATGAAGTGTCTCGGTTGTTTGACCTCAAAATGGAGCTTTAATTGCTTTTGGTGTTTTTTTTTTAACATACTTTAATGAAATGCAGCCCTTTTATAGGAAAAAAAAAAAAAGCAAATCAACCGTGTCATGACGATTAGCAATCATATTAAATATTTTTTTACGATAAATGGCAGTGGCTTTGTCTTCCCTTCAGACAAGTTAGGCAGTGAGTTTAAGCAGTTGTGATCAGAACTTACTGATCCATAGCGATTACGATACTTTCCAAGTATCACAACGATTTATGGTCAGGAATATTAATCGGCACTGATGACTGCATTGGAATAGTCTTGTATTAAAAAAATAATTGGACCCACGTAATCAATGACATCAGCACCATAATAATAGGTGTCAGCAATATTTTTTTTTTAAACGGTCGTGCAAACAACACAGTACGTTGCGTTAAACATCTAGGGACTCTTTTGGTTTCGACGTCGGTGGACATTCTGCAGTTTGAGAGCTTTGTGTCATGAATTGGCGGAGATGTTTTTTTTTTTTTTTTCAGAAGGCGGGGGTCAGTCTGAAGGGTCCTCACAGAGTCGGCAGTTCAGCATGTCGCTGTGGTAGCGTTCCACCTGAATGGTGACGCCGTGGAAGCCGAACTTGGCGCGGAGAAGCTCCGAGGCCTCCTGCAGGACCGATTGTGAGTCGGCGTCTTCGTCTGGATGGCCGCGGCACAACAGACACGGTTCGGTATGTTAACGCTCGTCTCTCATTTTGCTTTGACGCCGATTGTTACTATTTACCGACAGCCAGGTGTACGGAAGCCAGCGTCTGTCCCAGCGTGAGCGCCCAGAGGTGCAGCGAGTGGACCGAGCGGACCGACTCCACCGACAGCAGAACTTCCTTCACTGACTTAAACTCGATGCCTTTGGGAGAACCTGCAAGAAGGTAAATTTGCTTCTTGGCTTTGTGGGCTCTTCTTACGTGTACAATTGACTTAAGCAAAAGTGTGTAAGAGACAAGCTGTCTACCTTCCATGAGTACCCTGAAGACATCTTTGAGGATGGTGACAGTAGTGCACAGAACAAAAATGGAGAAGAGGAACGTGCAGATGGGATCGACCACTTTGTACTCAGGCTGCCAGTGACGCACACACACAAAAAAAAAAAATAATATTGTCAGCTAATTAGACCACATGTTAATCACAATCATTGTTTGGATCATTATTTTCGTTTGAATAATGACTGAAGGCGCCACGATTAATTTAGTGATCCATTTATAGCCGACTGATGACAGGGAAAAAAAACAAAAATGGTCTGACCCGAAAGTAGATGACAGTGGCGGCCACCATGACGCCGACGCTTTGCAGCAGGTCTCCGACCACGTGGATGAACGCCGCCCGGACGCTGGTGCTGCCGTGGGCGCCGCCCAAGAGGCCGTGGCTGTGATGGGCCTGGGGGCTTTGGGCCTCGTCGATGTGCTGGTAGCCGCGGCCGTGGGCGTGGAAGGTGGTGGAGTGATGTAGGATGTACGCCATGCTGAGGAAGATGAGCAAAAACACAAAAGATCTCACCGGCTGGACCAGTGCATGCCGAAGCAACAGGTGGCGCTGTAACTGTTTAGAGCGGTGACTATCCTGTACAATAGTTGTATGCAATTCATTTTCCAAAGTGACTCGGAAACTCACAAGATGTTGACGATGACCGCAAAGGCGGATGTGATCAGCATCACGTAACCCTCGATCTCGTAGTCGTTGCGTACGATCCTCTCGGTGGCCAAGTAGACCAGCACGCCCGTCACCATCCAGATGGAAATGACGGATAAAAATGCACCCAGAATCTCTAGGCATGACCAAGACGGTAAAGAAAATGTCCTCATCAGGGTTAACGTGAGCTGGAGTCGGTGGCGATCTCACCTGAGCGGTGCCATCCGAAGGTCATGTTCTTGGTGGCGGGTCTGGAGGAAATCCACAAGGAGAAGATGCTAACCAGCATGCTGCCCAGGTCAGTCAAGAGGTGGGCCGCGTCAGTCATGATGGCCAAGCTGTGAGCAAGGTAGCCTCCTGAAAACACACACACACACACACACATCTTCGGATCTGGCTATGAAGAAGTGGCAAGGACACAATTTCTTATTGTACGGTCTTTACCAATGATTTCCCCAATCATAAAGACGAGGCATACTGCAGATGCGATGTATAGTTTCTTTTTCGCCAACATGGAGTCTTCTCCGCCGGGGGCCACTGCAACCGCGCGGTGGTGGCAGTGGCCACCGGCCAGCCGCTTGGGATCCACGTTGCCCGCCACGCCGCCATTCTTGAGAGGGAAGTCAGAGAAGCGCTCGCTTGGGTCCGGGAAGGAACTGCACAATGATTGATCGCTTTATTTAGTAGGTTGGACTTCAAAGTACATTCATATTGATATTTTATTTATATTCATTTCAATGTAACTCTAACTTCGGCACTCCATCCACAAAGTGTTAAGTGTACAACACACACACACACACACATTGCTGTGTGTGTATTAGGGGTGGGATGTTGATGGGCTAGAGGTTTCATGGTGATGAATGATATGTTTAATGAGGCGGAATAAATCTCATTTGGACTCACTTGAGAGAACCACATACACACACACACACACACACACACACACACACACACACACACACACACACACACACACACATTTAATGTCACACAGGAGCGCCACGATTTTACACACACACGCACACACAATTGGTGTTGTCCTCTATTTTTGTCCAATTCTGCTAAAAGCAAAATTCCTGCGATATACTTCATGTCACTGCGTATTCCGTAAACTGTTCCTAACAAAGTGGTGCCTTGAGATTTCATTCATAAGAGGCTTCAAACTGTTTAATGCCACCCCAAGCCGAAATTTACAATCAAACCAAAATAAAACAGAGAATAACACATAGAAACAACCAAACAATGTTGCTTAATGCTAACTTTTAGCATTAAGAGATGCATTTTAGGACACAAATGGTAGAGCAACACATGAAAATAGATATTGTAACAATATTTAAGTGCATATTTCTTTATCCTCTCTCAAAACATACTTTTATTACAGCATCGTTGTCATTTACAATTATACTGCCTCCTTGTGGCCAAAAGGGGCACGCCAGAAGGAGCAGAATAATTAGATCGAGTTCATCAAATAAAGATGCACAAACTATTCAGTTGTGCCATGAGTCTATTTTGTATGTTTCTCTATATCATAAAGTTCTAAATTTCCTCAGCATAAACAACTTTTTAGGCAGGTAGGAATGAATGAATAGCATTTCATGCCTCCTCTTTCTCTCTCTCTCACACACTCAGGAAATTTAATTCAAAACATTTGGTAATATATTGTAATAACGTGGTGTTCTAGACTTCAGAGAAGACGTTTGCCAATTTTCCCCAAGCAGCCAAATGGACTCATCATAATATGGTATGCTAATGATGAAAATATTTGTCTCTATATTTTGCTGCAGGGGATTTATTATTGGAGCCGCAACGTTGCAGGTTTCTGGAAGTACGCTAGTTATGTATTTCCCTTTTAAAACGGCTCATAATAATCATCCAAATGTAAAAAGTGCAAAGGAGATTTAATTCAAAAATAAAAGGAATAGCACAGCATTTCTGCTCAGGAGAGCAAAAAAAGTGCAGCAGTCAGTCAAGGCAGCAAGTGCGCGCCGTGCGCGTTGCAAATGGTGCATGAAATGTGGTGCCAGATGCACCTCGCGTGCGTGCGTGCGTACGTGCACGCGCACGTATGCACATGTCTCACAGTCTCGTCATTTTTTAAATCAGTGAAAATGAAGCGATGCAGAATAGCAGTTTTATTTTTTAATGCAAATGTACCGTCAGCACGTTATAATTAATAAACGTGATTTTTCTCTTTTAATGTACAATTACTGCAGATTCAAAAGGCCACAGTGCGATGGTGAAGGCCCATTTTATCTGTTAAAAGGAAGAAAAAAAACAACAACGTGTATTTTCTTGCGTTAAAAATGATTAGGCCTATTTCTGTTGTGCATTTTTCTAAATCATGCTAAAAAAAATATTCGATAGAATGACCACAACTGGAATTCTCACGATTAATCCTTGCAGCAAATCACTATTTTACAATCTAATGAATACAATTAATAACCTTTTTATTTTATTTAGTGCTCGATTTCAATCAGAAGTGAGAATTAATATTTCCATAAAAACTAAATGATCTCATATGGTCACACGGTAAATTATAAGTAACATTTTAGCCTTATAATTTCCCTCTATTTATGCTTTTTGGGGTTTTTTGTTTTTGTTTTGCTTACATACTTTCTCAGTCAGGTGTGCCCAACGATGTACCATTTGTCACGCAGCGTGCAAAACGAACGCGCAACCGGGCGTAAAAAAGCGCGTGCCTGCGTATGTTCTGTCTCTCACCTGTGCACGCGCTCGCAATACGTCTTGTGGTTTTTGTCGTGGATCAGCTGAGACTTCTCCGAACTTGACGCTTTTACATCCATGGGGCTGCGGGGTTGTTCTGGCGAAAGGGAGATGGTCCTTAAGTGCTCAACGACAAAGTCAGTAGCTGTGCAGGCAGGGGCAAGTCCTCGTGGAGCTACAGAAAGCGTGCAGCAGAAAAAGCTTCATTGCTGAGTTTTGGTTGGAGGAGGAGGCGCACGCAGAAGGGGAGGTTTTGTTTTTTTATGTTGATTATTTTTCATAAATTGGGCTGCAGTTAACCCATAAGCCCATAAGAAAGCACAATGCTCACTGCGGGCATCTGGACGCGACTAAGTCTTGCCTCAGTGCTGCGCAGCATGTCCAATAGCGCGCGAGCAGACATTCTATTGGCAATACAGGCCACGTTTTATATTTATATATGATATATTACATGTATTTATTCATACAAAAATAATCTAACGCGATGTAGATGCCAATGTTACCTCTATAAAACAATTCTTAACTAATATTTCTTCAATCAACAACTGACATATTAGGGGAAGTCAGCAATAGAATCCATAGTTGTTATTGCTGCGTACACGTGACGTTTATTATGGTTGCAATAAATGTAAACGTATTTTTTTTATTGCTTTATGTACTGTGTACATACACCTCGTTGGCAGTTTTAATTAAAAGTCAACTGAAGTTATTATGCGAGTTAAAGCACGATTGATGGTAAAAGTAGATTTGCATATATATATAGGCTAGCAGTAGGAAATGTCGAAGAGTCAATGTACTGTTTTTTTATTCACTTTATATTTAGTTTTTTTTTACTGTAAATGTTGTGTCTTTATTTCATGTGTTCCAATTCATTTTGATAGCTATGCAAAGCACGTTGTGTGCTGAATAAATTAAACTTGCTTGTGGATAATTCCATAATTGTCTAAAAAAAAAAAAAAACACTAAATTGGTGCAATCGAACGTAGCATAAATGACATCGGAGGAGTTTGCGGATGGTCCGTTCAGGGCCACTGGGGTAAATTGTACAATTTATATCTTCAGTACAACCACCTGTTGAAACTCACATTTTTATGTTAAGTGTAAGTCATATATCTCGAGTTAATAATAAAAAACAAATATACATATTTTTTTCCGTATGTGATTAAAAGTCCACGAAAAGGGTTCTCTCAATGTTCTCCAAAGTAGGATTAATGCCCACGACACTTGAAGTACGCTACGTCTCTACGCGCTAATACGTCATGACGTCATCTGTGTTTGTGTTCCGCGCCGTTTTGTGCAGAAATGAACATGAACTCCACGTTGGACGACACAGAACCGGAAAAGCTGTTTCCTCCCTCCGATGGCGTGAAAGCCTCTGACAGAAGCATGTCTGGCTCCGACAGGTAGTGTGGGAAACGTGACTAGTGTTAGTACCGGGTTGTGACGCCGAAATAGAGCGCAAATGGCTAGCTAGGCGTGGGGAGTTAGCAGGCTAACGTGGCTGGCTAGCCCCTGTATCTTCTGCCGCGTGATGACAGCCTTACTCATGCGACTTGCGGCCCCAGCTGTCAACTGCCTCCTGGGCAACGTTGCGTATTCCTGGGGAGGGTCGGCCCATTCTACCACCCTCTCCCTCAAACGCACCGACAGCAGAAATACTGTGGAGATTTTTTATTTTATTTTGAAAGGACAGAGATCCTCGAGTAAACGGAGTTCCTGTCTTGTCTCCACAGGAACAGCAGCAGGAGGTCCCACAAAGTTTTCAATTATGATCATCAAAAGTATTTTTTTTTTAATGCAATTTTAAATAAAGTCGAAGCCTTTGTGGAACCTGAAGTTGCACAATTGATCCAAATAAAAATGCCTGCAAAGGAGCAGTGTGGGGTTTCTCTGAGCACATTTGGCAGATCTGATGGCAGAAAGATTCAGTGCAGCCTCATCTCTTCTGCATACACCTGCATTTTCAATAGAAAAGTCACGTTTTTGTCTTTGCATTGTGTCAAAACATCAGTGGGAGTGGTGACGATTCCCTGGACGGCTGCGTCCCTCGCTGCTGTCCCCTGACACCGTCGTTGTCACCCCAAAAACGCACCAGCAACCAGTCCCAAACGGAGCCCCCGTTGCTGAGGACCAGCAAGAGGACCATCTACACGGCCGGCAGGCCCCCCTGGTATAACCTCACCGGCACCACGTTCAAGGAGGCCTTTGTTATTGGTGAGAAAATGGCGATTAAAAATATCCTCATGCTAAGCGCAGTGTGAAAGGGTTTGAATGTATTAAAGAATATTCTCCAGTGGCGTCTTGTGGTTCTCCACCCTCGCCCCCCTCCCTCCCTCCCTCAAGCTGTGTGCATACGTTTAAGCACATTATATACGTTTATGGTTGATTTTTCTTCAGCTGCTGGGGTTGTTTTACTGTTGATCAGCGAGTAAAACCAACCGTAGTGGTTCTTCCCTCAGGTCTATGTGGAGGAAGTGCGTCTGGGAAAACAACAGTCGCCAACAAAATCATTGAGGCGCTCGACGTTCCTTGGGTTGTTTTGCTTTCCATGGACTCCTTCTACAAGGTACTCCATGAGCGGCGTGTAGTAATGACAAAAGTCTACACACCCCTCTCCCAATGCTATGTTGTGACAAAGAATTAAATGTAGTCAGCACACAAGTAGACCCCAAATAAGTCATTTGTGTTGTTCGACAAGGTCCTGAACAAAGAAGAGCAGGAGCTAGCGGCGAAGAACGAGTACAATTTCGACCACCCCGACGCCTTCGACTTTGAGCTGCTGGTCGGCGTCCTGCGAAAGCTTAAGAAAGGAAAAAGCATCAAAGTCCCCGTGTACGACTTCACGTCTCACTGCAGACGCAAAGAATGGGTGAGCGTCCCACCGACGGCGGTTTTCCCAGTGAGCCGCTAACCGTGTGCTGAACGTTAGCGCAAAGCCCCTCTGTCACTCGCACGCAGGCAGGCAGTCGGGAATCAATCCGGCTGCGACGACTCTTTATTTCTTGCCGATGTAATTTCATGGCTGAAAGGCACAAAGCCTCATGGGAAATGGCCTGTCCACACACACACACACACACACACAAAAATCCTTTTACGGGCGTTTTGCACCGGCTGCTGGTAATTAAAAGCTTGAAACAACCCCCCATCTCTCCCCTCAAGGATGCCACTCGTTTTTTTTCCCCCTCCTTCTTCATTTAGGCTCCTTCGGGAACCTCAGTCGTGGTTCAGGCGGTCGCACTTGAACGAAATCTGGTGTGAGGAGAGGGCACACGCGCACACACAAAACCAAGCGGTCGATAAACACTCTTGGGTTTCTTTACAATTGGCATAAAGCGCCGGCTGCTTCGCGGCCGGCTCGGCTGCTTCGCGTCGTCGGTCAGCTTTATCGACTCCCGCGCGACACTGATGGAGAAGCTGGCTCTTGGCGGCCATACACCTTGTCCACCATTTTCTCTTCGGAGCTACAGTGTGTTGTTTGTGCAGCAAAACACTTGATTTCGTCTTATTCACGCCATTCTTTTTCGTCTCAAAGGAAGCATGAAATGATTTTGAAAGACAATTTATCTGCTTGAGTTCGACTTGCTAACTTACTACAAACTGATTTGCAGTCTTAAGTGTCCAATATTCACAATTTGTTTTTTTTATTTGATTTTTTTTCAGAAAACTGTGTACGGGGCCAATGTTGTCATCTTTGAGGGCATCCTGGCTTTCGCCAACAAGGAACTGCTTAAGGTTGGTCTTTTTTTTTTTTTGTCGCAAAACACAGTGTCCAGCCACACCGCATTGGGTGTGTGTGTGTGTGTGCGTGTGTGCGTGTGTGTGTGTGTGTGTGTGTGTGCGCGCGCGCTTTGCCGGCCTTATCGCCACGGTCCAGCGCACAGTGTCCCATGGGATGCTCCTCCATCGCAGTTAATAACGACCCGTGTCTGGGCGGTGACGAATGGCGTTCAGTGAACATGGGTGCTGACTAGTCACAACGATGGCAGTGCAATGATATGCTAATGAGGCGCACTGCTGGGAGATAGCCTACAGTCTCTCAGATCACTTTATTAGGTACACTCGCATCCTCTCGTGTGATTTGAGGGACCCGGACGAGTCGACACTTATCCACACCACAAGCAGAAATATGATATGAATGTATGTCAAATCTTTTGTTTTGCGGTCCAGCTGCTGGACATGAAGGTCTTTGTGGACACCGACTCGGACATCCGGCTCACGCGGCGGTTGAAGCGGGACGTGTCGCAGCGCGGCCGCGACATCGGCGGCATCATCAAGCAGTACAACAAGTTCGTCAAGCCGGCCTTCGAGCAGTACATCGAGCCCACCGTGCAGCTCGCGGACATCGTGGTGCCCCGAGGTCGGCTCGAGCGTTTTGACTCTCGTCGAAAACGAACGCTGAGATGAGACGCCGTTTGTAACAGGTGGCGACAACTTTGTGGCGCTGGATTTGATCGTGCAGCACGTACACAGTCAGCTGGAGAAGGTAATGTCAATTGTCATTTTTAATCGATAAATAATTCAATGAGCTATTATTACTACATCACTGCAACAAATATTACAGGGCACGTGATGATGGAAATGCTCGGTGGCCTGATTAAATAGCAAGACACAACACACCCCAACCCCCTCACGGATGAATCGTCCACACACACACACACACACACACACACACACACACACACACACACACACACACACACACACACACACACACACACACCTCAGGCAGCTTGTTCGCAACTTATTGCTGGTGACTTAACCTTCCTGCTTGTGTGTGTGTGTGTGTGTGTGTCCTTGTATGTGCACGTCGCTCCTGACCCTGCTGCGACCACCCCAGCGTGAAATCACCGTGAGGTACAGATCTTTTCCATTCAAGTTAAAAGCTTTCAAATGAAGCTCATTCAGATTTCAAACAGACCTCGGCTCCATCACAGCTGCTATTTGATTGACTTTCTCCTTCCTCTTCTCCTGTCCTCTCTTATAAGACATTTTTTCGTGCATTTTTAGAGCTTCTTGGTTGTCTATGGCATCCTTTTGGCTAAAAAAAAAAAAAAAATTGCAATAAAACCGACTGTATGAAAGGATTGCATTTAAAGAGCCACAGCGACACCTGCTGGCAAGAAAAGAATAAAGCACTACCAGATTTAAATTCCCATGGGGAAAAAAGTATCAAATACATTTTAAATAAAAAAAATAGTTGACTGAATGCTAATGACAACCTAAATGTGTTTTTCAGGTCCGCCCTGGCGTCGGCTCACCAAGGTCAGCCTCTGCCCGACACTTTGAGCGTCCTGAAGAGCTCGCCGCAGGTGCGCGGCATGCACACCATCATCAGGTAGCTAGCTAGCATAAAAGGGTAAATGAACGACCATCTCTGTTTTTCTCTTTTACTACCACCTCCTGTGATCTCTTCATTAGAAACAGAGAGACCAACCGTGACGAGTTTGTCTTCTACTCCAAAAGATTAATGCGACTCCTGATCGAGCACGCTCTCTCTTTCCTGCCCCTCAAGGTTCGTGTTTGTTTTCCAAAGTGACCGCATTGGGCCGTTTAGCAGAAGTGATAAGAACTACTGTTTTTTTGTTGTTGTTGTTGTTCTCCAGCCCACATCTGTGGAGACGCCTCAGGGAAGCGTCTACCACGGCAGGAGACTCAGCGGTAAAAGAGTAAGTCGCTTTTCTTATCTTCAAATTTGCCATCCACGAGATTTGCTACGTATTCAACTCAGACTTATCGTTGTGTTGTTGTTCAGATAACAGGCGTGTCCATCCTAAGAGCGGGCGAAACCATGGAGCAGGCGCTCACGGCTGTTTGCAAAGACATCCGACTGGGCAAAATCCTCATTCAGACCAACCACGACACGGGCGAACCTGAGGTAAAGCGCCGTGACGTCCTCCCTCCGTTGTGAAATGATGAAACGAATGATTCAAAACATCCAATTCAGCTCCACTACTTACGGCTGCCTAAAGACATCAGCGAGGACTTTGTCATCCTGATGGACAGCACCGTGTCCACTGGCGCCGCAGCCCTCATGGCCATCAGAGTTCTGCTGGTGAGTTTGCCGAGTGTTGTTCAAACTCCGTTGCTCAGGCATGAGAAAGTCCGATATTTTGCCTATGTATGGCGAAAGGACCACGACGTGGCGGAGGACAAGATCTTCTTGCTTTCTCTACTCATGGCGGAGATGGGCGTCCACTCGGTGGCTTACGCCTTCCCCAAAGTGCGCATCATCACCACCGCGGTGGACAAAGAGGTCAACGAAAAGTTCCACATCATCCCCGGCATCGGTGAGAGATAATAATAAAAAAAAAAAAAGATACATTAAGAGTTGTTTGCATGATTTCAAAGTGTCCCGTTTCTCTTTGAAAGGTAATTTTGGCGATCGCTACTTTGGCACCGACGCCCCTTCAGACTGGTGCGAAAGTGACGACGGGATGGACTTGTGACGGAGCCGAAAACCAAATCACAGAGCTTCCCAGGTTTTCACTACTTGAAGAGCTTCCTCAAAGAATTATGAATTATTTGTACTTGAATTACAAAACAATTTGTTTGTACTTTTAACATTCCGTATGCATTTTATGGTGCCTTTCATTATATTGTAACCTTTATTACATTCTTTGAGCAAGTAGTTACAAAATTGCAATTTTTATTATTTCATCCCCATCGACATTGAGCCAAAATAGCAAAAAGACTTCTCAAATGTTCTATTCTCCACGAGTTGGAATTCCAACATCTTGCGGCCACATTTGCTGCCATTTTGAATATATTAATTTATTGAAAAATCAACTGACTGTGACTTTTTACAGCCAAGTGTTACTCAACCAGTGTTACATTTTATATGATGGTTGTTGTTGTTTTTTTTTTTGTGAGAACACAAAGATATGAGAGGCTGTATTCCATATGCTCTGCTCCACTGGACCAAAGCGCACTTGAAGGGAAGTCTGAATATTAAGTAAAATAAAATCTTTGTTTTTCACATTTTTAGTTGTCTTTTAAACTTCATCACATGCTCAGACTACAAATGAATTTTGGCTTTGCAATGTGCAGTACTGTCCACCAGTGGGCGATGTACTCGGTGGCTCGTCTTAATCCAGCGGAAGTGACGAAGAAGGCTTGACGTGGACTTGAATGATGTGCATTCCAATTCTTTTAAGTGAACTGAATCATTAGAATCAGTTCACTCAAAAGATTCGTTCAAACGAATTGTTCAAGGAATGTTGTCCAATATATCTACTGCAATTAGATTGCTGGTTTGAAATGTACTTTTATGATTATTTTAATAAACATGTATTGTTGAAACTTGTCTGGTGTTTTATTCCTTGTTTTTATTTTGGGCATGAAAACAAAAATCATTTGGTAAACTGCTTCATATGATAATATGTGTATTTGTTTTATGTTGTGTCATATGTGTTGGTGTCCCCCAAAATAAAAAGCAAGTAGTCAAATACATATTCTTGACACGTACTAAAAAATGCAAAGTTATTAGGTACACCTGAAATGGTGGTGTACCTAATGGAGTGTCCAGTGACGTCACTGATCAACCATGGTCCGACCATGGTTCGAGCCCCACATGAAGCAGACTTTGAGCTAAAGTGTGAATAGTGGCAGACTCGAGTTCTCCCTCGCATAAGGTAAAAGTTTGGAGCAATACACCACAGAATGTTCTGTCAAGATTTATTAATTTAGCATGAGCAAATTCACATTTTAAAGTACACTACCCAAAAAAATAAGGCGAGTTTCGCTGGCAAAATGGCAGAGTGGTTTATAACTTTACCCGGTGTTCGGGAGACCATGGTTCGAGCCCCACAAGAAGCAGACTTTGAGCTAAAGAGTGAATAGCATGAGACTCGTACTCGGTTCTCCCGAACATAAGGCAAAAGCTTTGACCATTTGACCACTGATCTTTCAACACGTGAACGTGATTTAGTCTTTATATCTACTATTTAAAACATATACTATAAATACATAACAAAACTCGGAAAATTTCAACACCAAAATGGCAGAATGGTTAAAGACTTGGGTTGGTGTCCAGCAGCCTCGGGTTCGAGACTCATCTTTGCAGCTTTTGCAAATAAAGTAGAGTGCTACATAAGATTCGAACTCGCCTCTCCCACACTCAAGGGACAAGCTCAAACCATTCGGCCATTGGAGATCTTACAAATCAATGTTAAATGTTTGTAATTGAAGGTTACTCTGAACTTTTCCTAAAGCTAGCTTCATGATTTTGGATAATAGAAATAATTCCTAGCTCATTATTCAACGGACAATGGTCGAGGGGATAATACCATCGACTCCCAATAGTGCAGTGCTGGTTCGAGCCCCAGCTCCTCCAATCTTGGAGGACTTTCTCCCGCTTAACTGAGTGCCTGTTTTTTTTTTGGCCCCTCCCCTTCTGATGACGTCATCACAAAAAGACTATAAAATGCGTCACAAACGCGACGCTCGTTCTCACTCTCTCCTCTGACAGCGAGCGAGCGCCACGCTGCTCTGGTCCACCTGCCGCGCCGGCTGCACGACAGCGTTTAAAAGTGACAAGGTAGGTGTTCAACGTTTGCTAACATTTTCAAACTAAAAGCTTTTGCTCTCTTACAGTTAACTTGTACTTTGGGCGAGCTGAAAGGTTTGCAGAAGCTAGCGTTAGCAATTAACTTCTTCAACGACCACCAAAACGCATTTGTTTGGCGTGCAACCAAACAATTGACGGTGGGTAAGTACATCTACATTTTGAAAACTCAAGCATGCACGCACCGTGTGGAAAGAGCACTAACGCCTTTTTTTGCTCAAACATTTAGCAACGTCTGGACGACAGCGCCGGAAGGTAAGTAGACAAAGCAGCGTTTGCATAAATCCACCAGAGAATAAATGACTCCAATATTTTTGGTGCTAATTTTCTGCTTTCTCTCTGCAGGTGGCAATCGTTAAAACGACCCAGTCATGGCCGACGGACTTTCTGTGAGTTTTGAAGTCAATCGACTGCTTCTGATTGTCTTATTTCTGTCCACAGGCCTGCATCTGGAACAGAGGGAGCAGACTGACTGCAAATTGGCAAAAAGATTTTTATTAGCAAGGCATCTTATCAAATTGACTCAAGCAAACATTTGTTCTTTTTCTTTTGTCTGCAGAGTCCAAGATGGCCGCCTTGCAGTCGAATGGCTTCATGAGACACTTGCAGGTCTAATCTTGCCCAATTTGCTTGTTAAGCTAAAAATGTAAAAGCTGAATGGTTGTAACATTACCGTGTCTTTCAGATCAGCAAGCTGTGGTTGGAGAGACGTCCAGCCGTCCAGCGCTGCCCTCCATTCCTCACTGGTGAAACACGCACGCGTTCAATTGTTTGACACGTGTCAAACATTTCAGCATGTTCTTCCTCCTTTTGTCCAATAGGTGGTGCCAAAAGACCTAGTTTCTGCAGCATGGATCTACAAGGTTTTGAACCTGTGGCATGATCAACTTCTTGACCGAAGTGCTGATAGGTGACAACTTACTACAAACTTGGCATTGTTTAAAAGCACTTACCTGTTTATTTTTTTTATGCCTCCCTCTTCCTGCAGATCACTTTCCAGTAAGAATGCAGTTGGAAAATCAGCCACCTGTTGGCCAAAGGTAAGCATTACAAAACTATGCCAAGGTTCCTTAAGGCCGCCTCCATTTTCAGAGTTGACGCTCAAATAAAATGTATTAAATGGCAGCTTGATGTGTGCAGGTGTCCACCCTGGAGAGTTAACACATTTGAGGAATTCTGCCTGTGCATCAGCGACTGGCCGCTTCCAGTCTATAGTTAAGAATAACACCAGTAATGTCAATGTTCCATTGTCTTTCCAGGCAGAGGTGCCAAATCCAGGTCCAGAAAGTGCTGCCTGAAAAGCCCTCTGCTGGTAAGAAGCAAAGTAATGATATCTAGGCAAACCTGTTCCAAATTTAAATAGTTGTGTCCAGGGTAGAGCATCAAGGACCTGCTCGCAGCGGAAGCTGAGGACCAGAGCAAAGCCGCAGACCAGCAGCACTAAAGTTTCCTTATTACTAAGGCAACCTGAGAAGTGAGGCACTTTTAAATACTCCTCATTGCACAAGCTTGTCTATTCCAGTAATGTTTTTCCCTATTTTCTGACAGGCACCAAGGAACAAATCAGCTTCCCTGGTCATGCAGCAAGGCACAAATCTGTTTACTGGTCATGCAGCCTGCAATACTATCTGCTATGGACAACTCTACTTGCGCACTGGTACATTTCATGTCAGATTTTCTGCACAAAAGGTTGACTTGGCTTTTTACTTACCAATCTTTGCCTCAGGTCCAGGCATGGAGTAACACTCGTACCGTTGGCTGACTACTCGTCCCTCTGGCTGACCACTTCACCACTTGTCCCTCTGGCTGACCACTTCACCACTCGTCCCTCTGTCCGACAACTTGACCACTCGTCCCTCTGGCTGACCACTTCTCCACTCGGCAACGAGCAGACTGCTATCCCACTTGTTACTTCGTTATGATTGAATGTTTACTCTGCTAAAGAAATAAATCTATTACAAATAACACAAACTTTCAACTCCTTTTCAAACAAAACAAATATTTTCTTCCCAATAATTTTTTTTTTCCCCACCCAAAAAAATTTATGGTTTTTTTTTTTTATTTTTTTTTACGGATTTTTTCAGGTGAATTTTTTTGACGAATGGGGCGGGATTAAAGCAGGAATACTGCTTTACGATTGGCTGAGAGCTCCAAAAGTGGGTGGAGCAATGAGAATGAGAAGCTGTGGTTGGCTGAAATGTGGGCGGGGATATGCAAATGAGGTGCTATGTGATTGGTCTGATTACGAGTGGGCGTGGTCTCATTAAAATGGAGCAATTTGATTGGTCAGATGTGCAAAATGGAGCATTTTGATTGGCTGTCCAAAAGTGGGCGTGGTTATGCAAATTTGTGGAGAGACGTGATTGGCCAGGCTGAATTTGGGTGGAGGTAGGAGGCGGGCAAAGTGGCACTTAGGTTTTGGAAGGCTCTTTTCAGCTTTGAGTTGAGTGTTTGCCTTCAGCCACTGAACAGAGCCAAGTGTTTGACTGCTTCTCTCTGTCTTCACACGAGTCAAGCAGTCACTTTGACTCATGTGGAGACAGACAGAGAGAGAGAAGCAGTCAGAGACTTGGCTCTGTTGCAGTGACGCTCACCTCAAGGCTGAAAACATAGTAGTGGACAGACACTTAGCTTTTCAAACAGTACTTTGCAGTCAATGCAGTGACCAGCAAGCATGAAAGACTTCAACTGAGCACATTTGCTCATAAATCACAAAGACTCGCATTCCACTTGAACAATTTATTGAGTAGAAAAGCAGTTTGAAAAGGCCCTGCCAGCCTGCAAAGAAGCAGCTTAAGTGCTTGAGGAGCTCGCCATGTCACTTACTTCTCGTGGCAGGCACGAGGGGAAAGGTGAGCACATGCAAACATCTGGGACAAAACCTAAGTGGCAGCCAGGTACTCCACAGTACCACCACCACCACACACTTTTGGACAAGTTTTTCCATGACACTGACGCAAACCAAGTTAGTTAAATAGATGTTTCTGACTAACTTGGTTTGCATCAATGTCATGAAAAAACACATCCAGACGAGTGTGATGATGATATTGTGCAGTAGCTGGCACTTGGGCTTTGTGAGAGATGTCAGCTGCTTGCATGTGCTCACCTTCTTCCTGGTGTGCCATGACAAGATGACATCAGCTCCTCAAGCACATAACACTCTCAACTAACTAACACAATTTTTTTCTTCTGTTTTAGATTGAAGTCATCATTTTAGAAGAACAAAGTTCACTTTTCATGTGTGCCAACTATGATCAGAAATAGACTTTTTAAGTTCAAATGCATTTTTCAAAACTATACTTCTTACATTGACATGTCACTTGAACCATTGTAGAGCAATTATTTTGTTTCTTTTCACTGTGGCCCAAATAATCATCAGGACATGATTCATTTGGAAAATGACCAATTCAAATGTCCTTTGATAACATATATGACACGCCCTTCTACATTTCGGATTAGGAGGCAAACAAAATGGGGAGGTACCTACCTTTGGAGATATGCAGATAGACGACCAGCAGCCGACGTGGAGCCTCCAGTCTTCAAGTTTGGACATGGAAAAACAACGTTCAAGTCAAACGCTGATTGATTGACAGCCAAGTGAGTGCTACTTGTGGCTGTGCTAGCTAACGCTCCACCTCTTGTTTGACGAGAACCAGCGAGTTTTCACTGACCTAACGACTAACAAATCTTCTCCTTTCATGTTACTGTTTACATGTACGCATTTACATACATACAGCAAATCCAGAGCTTGGAAAAAGTTGACATGACTCACTCGAAAGCCCAAATGGTAACAACCTGAAGAGCTAGCTAGCTTGCTGCTCGCTGAATCGGAAGTATACGGTAAGCGAGAAAGCTCAATTCAAGTCACACAAAAGCGCGTTTTCGGCAACGTGCACAAAAGACACTCCCACATCATGCATACGACACTCGATTCAAGATTGTGTCTTTCAAGAATCCAAACTACACGGTTAGTGTGGAATAGAAGTTTGTTATTTCTTTAATCAACTATAATAGTCATGGCCTGTGCTCATATATTTTTGCATGAACATCACCTTGTTCAAAGAACAAAAGCAACACAATGCATGAACTCACAACAAATGACATACCAGGAAATCAGTGTGACTTCTGAGTCATTACAAATTTCCACGACATACAAGTGTGTTCAAAACATGATGCAGATGTGTTACCCACTCATCCATTATATTTGGAGACAGTGTCAAAATAAATAAATGAATAAATCAAGGAATGAATGAATTCAACCTTTTATTCAAACACATTTGGTATCATAGATCAGAAAGTGGGGGTGAAGGCGGGCGCGGCACTTTTCACTTTCCGTTAAGCTTTGGCCATTCGTGTTCATTTTCTACTTTCTGTCTACAGGTGCAAATCTTCAAAATGGGAAAATGATGACGATTGTGTTTGGTTGATCTCATGTTCAACTTCAATTCTTCCACCGGATTTGCTGAAAGAAGCAAAGAAAAAAATGGAAGCGGTGACCTAAGACAAAGATCAACTCCTCGTCTTCCTCACCGAATTATTGAGCAGCTGGTCGATCTTGTACTGTTCCGCCGAGCCCGCCTCCACCTTCTCCCGGTATCCTTGCAACGTGCGTCGGTCTTTTAAGTCTCGGTACGTCTGATAGGAAGGGGGAAGAGAGGTCACGTGACGTGGCCAGGGGTCAAAGGAACACACAGCTGACGTGTTCTCACGTTGATAATGAGGTCGTGACATTTGTGTTTGACTGCCAGCGCCATCCTGACGTCTGCGTCGTCCACCAGGCCCACGTACTCCTGCAGCACCTGTCGATCACGCATCATCGAGGCTGAGCGTTTGGCCGCAGCGACTCCACTTAACGGGAACTCACCTGCACGGGGGCGGAGTTTCTGTGCAGGATGTCGACCACCTTTTGGTAGGCGAGCGGCGATTTCTTGCGAGTGAAGCCCAGCCAGCTACGACTGGCGAAGAGCGCGTCCACGTCGCTCCACGCCTTCTGCTTGGCCCGAGCGCTCAACGCCGTGACGAAGAACTGCTTCTCCGATATCTGCAGGGATGGCGATGACGGTCAGTCAAAGCCCTCCGCACCTGTCCTGCCCATTCGAGTGGACGCCGCTCACCTTGAAGCTTTGGCGGATGTTGAGCGGGCTGCTGGAGCTCCCCTGCGCAATCAAATGTACTTCAGCACTTTTTGCATCCAAATTTAGGTTCCAACAAAATCTTTTTGGGGGTCCACCTCGGGTTGGCCGTAGTGGTAGAAGCAGCAGTAGTACAAGGTGGTGATGAGCGGCATGTGGAGGATGGAGGCTCTCCGAGGAAATTTCTGGAAGATCTCCACCTTCCCTCCTTGCTCGGCCTGCTGATCTGCAGCCTGGCCAGCACATGCACGGTAATAAGCGCCGCCGCACTCATCATCAGCACGCTTGTGAATATCTCTCAAACCTCGATGAGCATCTGTCGCTCCAGCAGAGACACCTGGTCCTGGACCTGGATTTGGTCTTCAGCAGAAAACTGCAGGCTACAAAACAAAGGCATCAGGTCATTTCGTGTCTGTTGCCTCCCCACTTCTCTGCAGCCGTCAATCACCTGAGGCAGCTCTTGAGGAAGTCCCGCCTCTTCTTTTCATCCGAGATGCTCAGGTGATGTTTGTACTGGAGCAGCTGTTGCCATGGAGACACAAAGCGTACTCACTCATCGTACTGTCTGCATTGCGGTAAGTTGTTAGCGTCTTTTCAAGTTACCGCTTCATCCTCCGTGCGTCCGAGAGCTCTGGAGAAGCAAGAAACATTTTTTTTATTTGATTCATTGGCAAAGCAGGATTTGAATTTTGAGCTCCTATGTGGAGGAAGTGATGAAAGCGTGCGCGCACACCTGTAGACGTCCATGAGGAGGGCATCCTCTCCGCTTTCGCTTAAGTAGTTGACAAAATGTCTCAGCGCCGTCTGACGCGTCGCCAGCTCGCCAAACAAAACCTCTGACGCAAAAAATATGCTGAGATTGCAGCCACGTGCAAGAAGGAATTCCGGCTAAGTTGTTAGCGTGAAAGGAGGACAGACCTTTGCTTAAACTTTTCTTTAGATAAATTAAAACCTGCAAAAAAAAGTTTTCCGTCACTCAAGCTGACGGCTGGGGCGAGGTCGGCGCGCGAGGGCAAGCGTTACCGCCGTGATGACGTTCCCATCGTGAACGTCCACCGCCAAATCCAGCAGCCGCATTTTGTCCTGCAGGCAACGGAAGCGCTCCAGCGACACCGCCTGTGGCGCACACACACAAACCATTAGCACGCCAACACACGCACAAAATTGCCGCAGGCACACACCTTCCCTTGTTGCATCCTGCTGATGGCCTCTTGAGGCGACCAGTCACCAAGCAGATCCTGCCAACAAACGATGGCACGCTCGCATTCAGCACCGCTGCGCCCGCTCCATCCCAACTGGTCGCAAATGGACTTACCTGCTTTTCGCGTTTGGGTCTTAAGATTTCCGGAGCCACGATTCTGCCCGATGAGTCGCCTGATGCTATGAAAAACAAAAACCCTGAATCTGTAAATATGTTGTAGGGTTTGATTATCAATTAATGCGCCTCTCATATGTTTCTTACCATCAGGGAACATTGCGACGTTTGTTCCTCTTCTTCCTGCCAATAAGATGGACAAAGAGTCACAGCTGCACCTTTGACCCATTGACCCATCTTACCTTTAAAGAGCGAGCTGAGCGAGTAGCCCGAGTTGACCTTGGTCAGGCTGGGAGCATCCGCGTGGATCCGGGCGGGGAAGGCGGCCTCGCCGTCCGTGGCGCCAACGGAGGCCGCCGCCGCCGTCTCTCGGACAGACCACGAGATGCCTGAAGAGAGCACAAGTCAGGGCGATCGCCCGAAAGCGGGTAACCGTGGGAGCGGCGCAGCATTCTCACTTCCCACGGGCTCGCCGCTCCAGTTGACCTTCTCCATGAGTTCTGGCTCATCTTGGTCCAGCAGCTGCGGGAGGCTCTTTACCGCCTCTTTGGATTCTTTCAACTGGACAACGAGACAAATGTGGACAAGGTGTCTGACCTGTGGACAAGGTGTCTGACCTGTGGACCTTTTTGCTGGGAGACATCGCTGACATTTGTTTTGACGGTGGGATACGATTGGATTTGTATTATGGTAATAAAAAAAAAAAAAAAGCTATCATTGGCAACTAGAGTGACGTTTGCACAGGAGCCTCACCTCATCGTCTTCATCATCGAAGGTGAACGCTTTAAACTTGGACGTGTTCCAATAGTCTTCCTCATCTGCTCGACTCTTCATCGTTTCCGCAATAAAGGAGAACGAAGCAACAAGCTAACTGATTAGCGGGCTAGCTGGGTCGGGTTTCTTTCATGACACGTCCGCACAAATCCCGATCAGGACAGCGCAGCAGATACTGAACGTTGCGTTCTGTGGACCACCTCCGATCCGAGGGGGTTTGTTTACTGGAGCAAAAAGCATCAAACAAGTCAGAAGCTGCACTTCCGGTGTCAGGAGGTCACGCCCGCGAGCGGGGGTTGCTGGGAAATGTAGTCCTACAGGGTCACGCAACCAAACACCGCACTCAAAAAAGAATATTACAAATCACTTTTTTACAATATTACAGAGCAAGTAGACTCGTTTCTCAAAGCGCCACTGTGCAATGAATATATATATATAAAAAAACAGAAGAAACTAATATGGATTTTTTTTTCTTTGTTTTGATTGACCTGGTTGGACAAACCCCGTATTGACAAAAGGGGATGTGGCAGCAGGACAACAGGTCAACAAGCCCATTCTGGTCCTGGACGGGGTTTTCAATGTGCATCTTGCAGTGTAAATTCATTACATTTCCTATTTACATCATTTAAAAGCCATACAAAAAGTTTAAAAACTAGATGTCCTCCTCTTCCTCCGCCAAACAGCCGAAATCTAAAGCACACAAAAAATACAAAATGATCAATCAACGAGTCGCCAAAGTGGAATTTAACAATTCAAATCGGTTGCTGACGTTTAGCAAGCTGCAGAGCGCTGACACATTCGTCTTCCTCCTCCTCTTCATCCTTTTCCTCCTCCTCTTCATCTTCAACCCTCTCCTGGTTCTCCGTCTCCTCCATGCTGAGGCCGCTGGACTGCACGTCAAGTTCAAGTTCCGGTCCAACCTGCCGTTCTGCCGTCGTGGTGTTCGTCGTCACGGAAACAACCTGCGAGGTCACGTTCAGGTCAATTTCAGGTCCATTTTTTTTTTTGCCCATATTTGACGCATTGATTCATATTGATGTGAAACGTTCTCAAGTCGAGAGCAGCTGAGGAACTCACCTTGGACGGACCTTTCTTTTTTGGTGGTCCTGAGAGGAGCGGGCCAAGCCTGCAACAAATTAGAAGCACGCTGTTGTGATTGACTGCTCAACGGGACAATTATGATTATTAATTTTGATTTGTCACCTTTTGCCCATGAAGCTGGAGCGGCTTGCCATGTCCAAGAGGATGTCGTTGTGCGCCTTCTTGCGGCGGCGTCTTTTTCTCGCAGGTGTGATGGGGACTTCGGGGGCGGCCTTTTCAGGAGCGTCGCTGCCTTCGCTGGCCATCTGGCCACCGTTGAGGTCTTTGAGGACGTCGTAGTTGATCTTGGCGGAGATCTTCTTCTTCACCAACATCTTCTGTATTGCTTCGCCCGCCGTGGCCGCCTGGATGCCGTTGTCCTTCTTCTTCTTCTTCTTGGACGTCTTGGGCTGCAAAGAGACGAGCCGTCAGGATCAAGAGCTCGGCGCTTCCTGTAAGGGCCGGCAGAGGAGACAAACCTCCTTGTACGTTCCCAGTTCCTTTTCTTTTTTAATTCGTTCTTCTTTCTCTGAAATCCATCCACCGGTCAGTCACGAGTTGTTTTTTGTTGACCGTGTGTGTGTGTATGTGAAGAACCTTTTTGCTCTTGCAGGTATTCTTGGTTCTGCTGGATCCACAGCTGCGTCTTCACTTGGACCTCTTTGTCACTCAGGATGTACTGAAGGAAGGGCACACGCCAGCTGTGGTCACGATCCTCCTTTGCCGTTTGCATTGATTGCGCAACTCACCTTATCGATCTCCAGCTCATCGATACCATCCAGATCCAGTTCGCCGCCCTCCGAATTCTCGTCCTCCTCTGAGAAAAACAAGGTGTGCGTGACGCTCCGCCGTCTCTGACGACGACACGGAGCGGTCGGTCGCCTCACCCGACATGTCGCGCTCCACGTGGTCCTTGCTGAAGATCTGGAAGCTTTGCTGGAGGTCCAAAGCGGCAGAACTTTGCAGAAGCATGGCGACAGAGGGCGGTTGGCGTGAAGCTCGCTCCGCCTCGGACTCCTCCGGCGCCGGCTCTTCAACGCCACGGTCCTCCGGGCTCCACCCTGCCTCCTCTTGCATCACTTGGCACAGGAAGTTCTGCGTGAGGTGACGGGTGGCGCTTTGGAGGTCACAATCTTCAGGTTCAGATGTCAAGTCTGCCGGGATTTTCTTGTCCTGTGGGTCTAGCGAGAAAATGTACTCATACTTGGGTTCTTCTAAAGGCGTCCTCCCATTTGGGCGCTGGCTCACCCATTTTGTGTACGTAGGCGGCGTAGATTCCTCGAAGTTTGGGTCGGCTCTTCTCCAGCTCGCTCTCAATCTGGTCTTGGTAGCAGCTGATCTCTCCTGAAAGAAGTAGGCGAGAAGGTCAGCAGGAGTCGAGACTCATGGTGAGTTTTGGCGCAGCGGCGCTCGGGTCTGACCTTCGACCTTGTTCAACTTCTTGGCCAGCTCTCGCTCCAGCTGCGGAAGGAAGGTGGCAGGCATGAAGCAGGTGACGGACGGGCGGACGACCACCACCACGACGTACCTGCTGCATCTTGTTCTTGTGCTGAGAGGCGGTGAAAGACGGCGGGTCGCATTCCTGCTCCAGATCCACCTTCATGAACTCGTCGATGGTCAGGTGACTGGTGGGCGTGTCCTCAAACTCCATCAGCCTGCAAGACGAGGGGAGCCGTGTCCAAAAGGGCCGGCCGGACAAATGTCGGCCGAGCTGGACTCCTCACCTCTTCCTCAGCGTGGCCTGACACACTTTGACCACCCCGATGACGTCCTTCACCGTACGCCGGAACTTGTGCATGCGGGCCGCCACCAGCAGGGCTGAAGACGAAGGCCAGCCAAAAACATTAGTGCAATTAATAGCGGCGCATTTCGCATGATACGTTAGCATTAAGCTATTGTTGTACCGGCGCCACACAGTCCAGAGGGTCGGCGGCCCGTGTGCATCCAGTCCCGCTTCATCCTCTGAACTAGACGAAGAGCCGTCATGGACACGTCGTGAGTCTTCAACCCAAACTCCAACATGTGAGCGAAGCGAGGGATCAGCAGACACGGATCTGAACAAATCATCAAATGGAACAAAACAAAAAAAACACATGATGGAGCGCTAACGTTGGAGAACCAATGCGTTAAAAAAACAAGAAGGCTGAAGAGCAGCTTCTCACCAATGGCGGGAGCGTTGATGCAAAGTTCCCGAGCCAACAACAAGAACGTTTTCCCCAGGATGTAAACATTCACCTACACACACATCATAAAGTCGTCAGCTTTGGAAATACTTTTGTGGTCTTCTTCTTGCCCCGGCGTGGCTTTTACCTGCAGCAGGTCGCTCAGATCCAGCAACATATCTGACGAAGGGGTTCAAGAAGCTACACAAGAGAACAAGGCAAGACACAAAGCGGGCGCCGCCGCCGCACGGCATGATGGGATACGTGGCGTCCCTTCGGTGCGACACACCAGGTAGAGGCAAGCCGCGATGATGTGTTCGGTTTTACGTCCGCGCGTCAGGTGTCTGCTGACCACCATTTTGAAGAAGTTGAAGGCTGTGTCCAGGCAGTGCTGGTTGAGCTGCAGCTGGTTGCCAAGATGATGGATCTGACGCCTCCCTGATAAACACACACACAAAAAAGCTCAAGATAAACAATAAAAGTAAACATGGAAGAAGAAAAAAAATGCTCACCACTTAGAAGCGTCTGCGCTCGGGATTCTTTCCCGACGTTGGTGTGGAAGCCAGAACCGAGCAGAGGAGTCTTTGCTGGACCTGAGGAGGACACGCCCACAAAAACTCAATCAGCGCCAGGTGCAGTTAGTTTGCCAGGTCAACCTGCTCTTTATTAACCCCACATGGCCGCACAGGTAGAACTTTAGCTCAACGTGAGTTGAGTTCATTGCAAGATGAGGACGGCCGCTGTCTTCTTCGGGTGAGTTGTGACAATTTTGGACTTTCCAATTGCTATGCAAGCGTGACAACGAACTACTTTTTGTTTCCAGGATCGCTCTTCTCACTTTTCTTTGCTTGGTTAACGCGACAGTTGAAGGTAAATTGCTTAAAATGTTTAGATGATGTCCTTCATGAAAGTAGGACTTTGTTTTTAATTTTTTTTCCCCCACAAATCTAGTTGAGTGGGCCTGTCGGGACGGCTATCTATGGCTTCACGTGCTCTCCAAACAGACGGTCCAGTTTGAGGCCATAGGTCAGTCCACACATTAAGCCTCATTGTAATGGTCCAAAGGTTGACCCTATGACCCCTTACTATACGCCGACTTAGATCCCAATGGTGTGCATCCCATCAGCAGTTCGCTGGCCTCCCGCTGTGGCTACACAGTTAGCACCTTCAAGGCGGGTGGCTTCACAACCTTCAGAGCTTCGTACTACTCCTGCTTCACTCTGATCCAGGTAGCGTGGCTCTGCCCCCATCCAGACTTGTACCTGAAGGTTTAATTTTTTTTTTTTTTTTTAAAAGGATGACCAAGTGTTCACCTTCCAATTTAATGTGATGGTGAGCGATGGTGGCGCAGAGTGGATGAGCCAATCTGTTTCAGCCGTGTGTTCTGGTCTGAGCTTCGTCCAGCGGGAGATCATGTGCGAGGAGGACTACATGGAGGTAAGGTGGTCTAGTCAAGGCCTTGGCTGTGCAGCTCACACGTCTTTGTTGTCAGGTGAATGTCCAGCGGGAGGCTTCGTGCGGCGCCCAGCCGGGACCAGTCGGACAAACCGAGTACGCGGCCCTTTCCCAGGTCACTCTCGATTCCAAGATGGCTGCCTCGTGTTGACCCAAATGGGTAAACTTGACTTGTGTACTGCAGGCTCTGAAAACAGCCAGCTGGGCTTCTCAGCTGATGTTCCTGGAAGCTGATGGCCAACTGACCTTTCTGTCAATTGCGAATGCGGAGAGCAGAGGTTACACTTTGAGCCTGACCGCCAAGAGGGCGGTGCTTCGAGCTCCCTACAAAACTGCTGAGGCCCAGCTTATCCAAGTACTTGGGATTCTGGTTGCTCATTTGGATCTTTTGCAAGATCAACAAACTGAAATGTTGACCATTTGAATCCTCAGGTGGATGGTGTCCCCGTCGTGTCGGTTGGCGTTTTTCTCTTCTATAAGACTCAGCTGATGGTGGTGATGATTGACATGTCCATGGCCTGCACCGTCAGTAAGTCTTCATCAAAAGGGGCGGGGTCTGCCGAGTATTGAGAACAAATTGTTGTATCTGTCACGTTTCAGATTCGGCTTCTTTTGATGGCGTCCGGCTGGTGTGGGATGTGCCCAGGCCTCTCCTCGACGAGGGAGCGGTGTTTAAAAGTCTGAAGCAGCGTCTGGAGGTGGACGGCGTGATGCTGGATGAGCTGAGCGCCGCTGCTAAGGGTTTCAGTCTGCTCCAACAAGAACAACTGGTTCGAATCTCAGTACCCTTTGGCGCTGAGGGTGGCTACATAAAGGTAAACTCGACAGTTTCAGACTAGCACCTGCCGTCATTTCAACACTTGACTGTATTTTATTCAATTTTTTCCTCCAGAGTTCGGTGGCCAACAACATGTACAAGGAGACGTTTGTGATTTCTCTATTGTATGAACATCAGTTCCTGGCTGAGTATCAAGACAGTGGCAGCGTTGAAACCAAAGTCCGACTTGTCAGGGTCCTCGAAACGCCGCAGCTCTGTCGGCCACCTTTCAGCCTTAACCGCAAGTCTTCCGCCACGTTTGCATTAGCCACAATCAAGCTTATGCTAACAACGTCCGACTTGTCTTCCTCCAGAGACTGCCATCGACGAGGGCTTGTTCGGAATTTATCTGGGCAACGTTCCCGGTGATGTTATTTTAGAAAAGGTCCAAGTGAATCACAAGCAGATGGCAATGGAGGCAACGGAAGGCGGACTGGTCGTCACCCCTGTCGTGCATCTCAACGGCAGCCGAGCTTACAAACTCCATCTTGCCTTTTCCAATGCTGCTGTTCGGAGGATGGTAAGAATTCTATAATCATTCAAAAGTGGCGGGAAAAGTCCCAAACTTGTCTTCCAACAGTACATGGGGGAAGGTTTGGTCCAATACTCCATTGACGTCAACTTCACTTTGACCAAAATGCCCAAGAAGGAGTCCTACTATCATCACACCTTGATCATAGCCCAAGTCTTGAACGAATGTAAGAGCACATCCTTCATTCTGCCATTCCTGAAAACCATGTGACTTACACCCACCATCTCAAAGATCCACCAAAGATCACGGCTCAGTGTTTGGACCGAGGAATGGTCTTCAGCGTGGCCGTGCCTCCCGGGGCGGAGTCCCTCTGGGAAGTGGGCGTCGACCAGGAGCCGCTGACTCCACAACTGGCCGCTCAAAGAGGCTACAAACTCCTCAACGACAGTCAACAAATAGTTTTGGAAGTTCCCGTCTTTTCCATCGGCTACACTTATGAAGTAAGTGGTGCTGGTGGATCAAACTTGTGAGCCATAAATGTCAACTTTTGTGTGTGCTGTTTCAGGACATCAACCTGTCCAACTTTTATGGGACGTTCAAGCTGCTTCTTCGAGATTCCAAAACTCTGGAGGTTCAGACGTCCACATCCAAACACTGTCTCTTCAAAACTGAAGACATGATAGGTAAGCTACGCTAATTTTGACTTGTCCTCAAGTGGCATTCATTTTTCTTTTACATCTCCTTGTTTGTTAGTGTGTTCTGCGGATGGCATCATCACGGTGGTGACGACGCCCACGGCGACCTGGCCCACAGTGCATCCGGGAAGAACCAGCCTACTGGACCCAACCTGCCGACCCAAAGAAACCGACGCCACTCGGGTTCTTTTCCAGTTCAAGCTGGACTCGTGTGGGACCAGGACCACGGTACGTTCAATTTAGAAGCAGAGCGTGCCTCGATGTCAATGTTTGCGCCCAACAGGTTGGAGACTACATGCTTTACGAGAACGAGATCCTTCACGACAGATTGCTCATTTCAGATGGACCCAATTTCATCTCCAGAGATTCTCAGTTCAAGTAAAGGAAGATTAAAGTATGATACTAATTATTTTCAAGATCTGTGAATAAAATATATTTTATTTCTAAAGGTTAACTGTGAGGTGCTTCTACCCGCTAAGTGGAATTAACAGACTGACGGCGGATCGGATCTCCAGAGCTAAAACTCCTGGATTTGGGTCAATCGACATTTTCGGAAGCCTCACAGGTCTGTTTTGTGTTTATGTAAGCTTGCAATATAAAATTTAATGAATGTAACTATTTTCCCCCGCAGATCCAAAGAATCTTCCTCTTGACTGTTTACCGCAACTTTCTAGACATTCAATGATTAGCGAACCAGAAAGTGAGCAAGCCTGGGGGCCAGAAGTTGAGCCTGAACGCCAAAACGAGATGCAGCTCAAACTCCCGAGCCAGCAAACTGAAGCGCCACCCAATGAGGACATTCCAACTCCTCCTCCATTCACATCTCCAAACAAAGACCGGCAAGAAGGATTTCCTTCCTACTCGGCACAGCGCCGCTTTCAGCCATCGCACGGGTACGACAACTCCATCCCAAGTTTGCATCCTGAAAGTTCTGCTACAAGACTAAACTGGGCTTCTGTAAACCAAAGAGAGTTCATAAACCCAAACGAGCCTCAGTGGAACTCTAAGAAGCGGCCCAGTGAGGGACATCGGCGTTCGGGCCCATATCACACGTTCCAGAGGAGGCCTGGCAATACTCCTCACATTCCAGTTCCTCAGAACTCTGCAGAATTTAGCCAAATCCCCAACAAACCAATCCCTTTTAACAATGTTCAAAATATTCGAGTTAAACCTCAAAGCAGACTCAATTTTCCAAATAACAACCAAAGATTTCACTCTGGTGAGACGGCAGCCAGCAGTGCCAACAGTCGTGGCAAAATGTCTTCCATAGTGAAGAACGTTCAAATACCAGGTATGGACTTAAACTATCAATAGCTCACATTGCAGTTGAGATGAAAAGCAAGTCCTAACATTTCCCTATTTCTCCTCAGGACCATCTCAAAGTATGAATGGACCCGCTTTCGGAGGTGTCCTGGCGCTGGTACCGAGCAGGTCTCGTGGGATGGTGTCCCTTAGCGGCCCTGTGAAAGTGTTGAGTGACCAAGAACTAAGCGCTCGTGACACGGATGAGAAGAAGGTCATGGAAGGGAGCATGGGCTCTACTTCTCAAATGGCTTCTGGTGTCAAGTTGAGGAGCTCCAATCAGAAGAAATGTTGCAGCATTTCTGCCGAATACGGCGCCAGTGATCACCATGGCATCATTCGAGGGATAGAAGGATTTGAGCAAGCGACGGCGGAAAAAGGCCAGATAGGGTGAGAATGTGTGATTAGAAGATGGCGGCCTTAAGTTGTTGTTGTTATAGTTTCTAATTTAAATAAAAGTAAAGTTGTGCTTTATCAAAGTGTCATTTGCTTGTGGTTAATACAAGATTCTGCAGGTCAAACAATTTCAATGTAGTCAGTGCCAATTTCTTGGTTTGTCAATTTAAGTTAATGTTTAGAAGACTGGTGTAATGTTCACTCACCATCAGTAGAGACGAATTGTCCCACGGCAGAAGACACTCCCCCACTCCCTTCCACAAATTGGACCTCGGAAACGATGATATTGTCCTCAAGAACTGAGCCGCAGCCAGTGCACACGGCGCTGCCCCGAGCCTGGTCCACATCGATGTCCACACCCCCGCAGGTCTTGCATAGCCTGGTACTCATTGTGCTAAGGTCAGAGGTCATAGAAGTGGAAGGGAGCAGGTTACAATATAACATGATTGAAATGCAGCTGCTAATATAAATTCGAATTACCAGTGGTCTCGTATTAAAACGCCATGATCATTAGTGACTACGTAAAGTGAGAAATCCAATCACCAATTACTTGTTGGCGCGCGCTAGCAGTAAATAAAATAGTTTTACGCATGCAATGAAAAGTCAAGGTATAAGACTGACGCCTGCAGCGGGACTCGAACCAAGAACCTCTCTATCTCAACCGAATTGGTAAACACGCTGAGCTATGGAAGTTGTGAGGCTCATGGAATGTTGAATAGATTAGAAGTCCACAGCTAGCTATTTTTGGACACGAAAACGCTAATTACAAACAAGGGCATCGGAGACTCACAACAAACGTCGAAATGCAACAAGAGTGGAAATGGGCGCTTAGACACAACAGTGAGCCCTTCGAGTGTCCGACGTCATCCTTTTTCTTACGAACGTACAAGTATTCAATTGAATCTCTTGGTTTTTCTTTTAAATTTCCTGTCTTTTGAATATTCTGTATTTACATTTTATTTATATGCAAAACTGTAAAAGAGAAAGCCGATCAATGTTTGGCTTTTTTCCGCCTTCCTGATTCGCGATCGGATGACATCATTTCTCCCTGGGTAATGTTTGTTAACGACAGAAATGAGCCATTAAAACAGGAGCTTAAAATCGTCACTTTGACGCCACATTTTTTTACTAAACATCTAATTGAATACACCAATTCAAAACTGTTGGTAGAAGACGCTTCCGTCTTTAATCGGGACTGTTTTGTGGAACACATCGCCCCTCTGACAAAAACTGAAATGGAATGCTCCAACTGGCGCAGGCTTATGACGTCAAACGCGTTGTGCTTGAGATGTGGTCGCTTATCATTATATTGTGCGAGAACACTAGACAAAAATAAAGCTCATTACATATTTTTCATTTGTGTGGACAATTGTGTCAATTGTAATTAATATTAAATTATTATGAACATCATTTCATCAGCGTGTTTTTGTGTGGCGGACCGGCCCACCTGCTAGAATTGTGTATTTACAAGATTGGCTTATCATTCGCTGGCCACTGCTGATTGGCTACTACCCCAAGAAGTGCAGGGATTGGTTAAGATTGTGAGAACCAGACGAGATAGCCGTGCGACGATTGGTCAAATTGTGAGAACAAGGAAGTGCCAAGCTCGTAAAGCTTTAGAAGCCAGCTTCGTTCAAACGTCTAGTTTTGGATATTTACCTAGTCGTTATTGAACGTATACATTTGAAATAATTACGACGCAGGTAGTAAAGTATCTTTTTGACTGAGCAGCGTCGCACGTTGCTGCTTTGCTAAGATATTGTTTTACTTATTCATACAACGCTAACTATAGCCGGACGTCATTTCAGCCACAGTGAAGCAGTTCGTTTAGCATCGTTAGCATCTTTGACAGCTACCGACTTTGATAACAACACACACCTTCCATTACGAATAGAACCCAATGCAGGTGACTCAGTGAAAGGTGTGTGATTCGGTTTGTTTTAGTAGCGTCACTTGTCCTAGAGTGCCGCAATCGTTGCTGGATGTGCGGGGACAGAAGAGACGGTGACAGCAGCTCAAGCTAGCGGCTAGCCATGGGGAGAGCCGTGTTTATTTGCACTTTTCTCCTCGTCGTCTTCGCCTGCGGGCTCACAGCTGGTAAGTTTGCTTGCTTGGCTTTGATTAGCTGCTGTGCCCTCTTGGTGCATGTGCTTGCAGGAGTTTTGGGACGTAGCAGCACTGTGGACTATCTATCAAATTGACACTGATGTTGACTTGTTGGTGTTTTTAACAGACGAGGAGCCACACGGGAATGACAGACCAGAACTTAAGGTGCGTCTAAACAGGAGAATTATATAAATAAACCGCAATATGATCAGCATTGCAGGAGGATATTGTGATCAAACTAATCCCCCAAAATCTTAAACCTCAATCATTTGGGGAATGCTAATAATTCCCTTCCTTTGCTCTCTGCAGCCTTACCACGATCCAGAAACAGAAGAGGACGACATCCGCTTGAGCTCCAAAATTGTAGTGCCCGATTCTACCGACACCCCGCCTTCTGCCCATCATGTTTCAGAAGAAGAGAAGCAGCCAGGAGACATTCTGGCGGGAGAAGAGAAGGAGGACCTGCCAGAACAACACGTACAAGTGGAGAAACCCAAACAAAGTAAGACTTGAAAATTCACGCATATATATTTTTATTATCTATTGCGGATGGATTTAGAACATATGGCCAGTTTATAAACGGGGATTAATTTACTGTACAAACAATCACTTCGGTGGCGACAGCTCAGGTTGCTACTAACTAACAGCTTGTCACTTTTTAAGCGCATGCAAACATGAGCACTGTCAACTTTGCTGACGCGTGTCAAAAGCAGCTGCTTTTCGCAACCTTGACACTCCCTTGAGAAATGACAAGCGCCGCACACCTGCTCGCACATAATTTCTAACCCCGTCAAGCGAGTAAAACGTTTCCTTTGCTTGCATTCCACTTCCACTTATTCGACCTAGCCACTTTGATAATGTCCATTTCAACAAAGATGTCAACGTGGTTCCAGATGTGATGTTTATTAAAAAAAAATAACTCCCTCGACAGTTCCCGTGGTGAACGGCGGCACAGCTGACGGAGAGCCCTGCGTCTTCCCCTTCGTCTTCCAAAACAAAGAGTACTCTGACTGCACGGCCCAAGGCCGAGTGGACGGACGCCTGTGGTGCGCCACCACCTACAACTACGACCACGACAAGAAGTGGGGCTTCTGTGAAAGTAAGTTGCAACACGTGCATGCGTATTTTGTACGTGCATTTTATTTTTGCGCATGATTTTTGTGCGTTTGTAATAGCGCATTGGTTTCCCATAGCCGAGCAGCAGACCCAGCTCAGACTGCAGGCAGAGGAGGCGGAGGACGAGTACCAGGACTTCCTGCGCTTGCTCAACAACACCGCAAGGAAGATCCAGCGAAAAGTGTGAGTTTCCCCCAGCGGCAACTTTTTGTAGTTCTTTTACCCTGTCCAACTCGAGTCGCCCGCCTCCCGTCTCCAGGCTGTACCAGAACCTGCTGACGGTGGCCAAGAGAGGCCACCAGCGTGCCATGGAGAAGGTGGCCTACGCCATGTTGTTCGGAGACTACATGAGTCAGAACATCAGCCGTGCCAGGGACATGTTTGAGAAGCTCGCCGCAGAGGGCTCCCCGAAAGCACAGACGGTACTTCGGGAATCATTATAATCTGCTTCATTCACAATTTTTTTGGGTGGGGGGCATTTCTCAATTGCTCTGCCTGTTTGTTGTCCCACAGGCTCTTGGATTTCTATACGCTGCTGGACTTGGAGTTAACTCCAGTCAAGCCAAGGTGTGTAGAGTGTGTGTGCGTTTCTGTATTTTAAAATATTGCTACTGTAGTAGCACACCCATATTATATTCTCTTATTATTTTACAATATAAGAATAATACTTGATCGTCCACACAAATCTGGTGCAATATGCTAACAGCTGCATTCAAATATAAAAAAACAAAACAATAATAACAAATAGTTGAGTTCTTATTTCCTTCTATTGTTGCAGGCGTTAGTGTACTACACCTTTGGTGCCCTGGGAGGAAACTTGATCGCCCACATGATTCTGGTGCGTTATGCTAACAACAGCTGCATTCAAATATATATATATATTTAAAAAAAAAAAAACCTTCCTGTTGATACGGTTGCCGCGATCAGGGTTACAGATATTGGGGCGGCGTGGGCGTTCCTCAAAGCTGTGAGTCTGCGCTGACGCACTACAAGCTGGTGGCCAATCAAGGTGAGAACGCGCCGCCACGGTTGCAGCGTCCAAGCGGGCGCTGATGGCTTTCTCCACCAATGACTCAGTGGCCAACGACGTGTCGCTGACGGGCGGTTCGGCCGTGCAGAAGATCCGGCTGCTGGACGAGCTGGAGAACCCGGGCTCCAGCAGCGGCATGCTGGAGGAGGACCTCATCCAGTACTACCAGTTCCTTGCCGAGAAAGGCGACGTGCAAGCGCAGGTAAAACAAAACGAACCCAAACTCCGATTGACACCCAAATTCTGGGCCATAACTGTTTTAGAACCTCACCCTTGTTACCCTGTTTAGGTGGGACTGGGTCAACTTCACTTGCACGGAGGACGTGGCGTGGAACAGAACCACCAGGTATCTCATCCCTTTTTGGAGGCTATTTTTCAAATCCTTCATTATATTCCACTGCTAAGAGTGTCATGACGTTTGCTGTCCAACAGAGGGCGTACGAATACTTCAACCAGGCTGCCAATGCAGGAAACACACACGCTATGGCTTTTCTTGGCAAAGTGAGTGTATTACTACCATCTACTGGAAAGGCGTGGAACTAGTTATTGACTTTTTTTTTCTTTTTTGTATTGACATTGTGGTTGTTGTTTTTTTTGTGTCGCTCAGATGTACAGTGAAGGCAGCAACTTCCTGCCTCAGAACAACGATACGGCCCTGCAGTACTTCAAAAAGGCTTCAGACCTGGTAAGCCCGCCTTTGAAGGTTTTATTCAATTCAAATTGTTAGCAGTTACAAAACGGTCCACTTTTCATCATGCCCAGGGAAACCCCGTGGGTCAGAGCGGCCTGGGCATGGCGTACCTGTACGGAAGAGGCGTCTCAGTGGTACACCACTTACTACATTTCTCCATCAATACTGCGCAATCCACTGAGATCCCCGACGTGAGCTGTACGTCCTTTTCAGAACTATGAGCTGGCGCTGAAGTACTTCCAGAAGGCAGCTGAACAGGGCTGGGTGGATGGCCAGCTGCAGCTGGGCACCATGTACTACAGTGAGTCACGCCCCCTCCGCTTTTATTTTCCTTTAGGCATCCCTCAAGGATCTGTCTCAAGTGCTTTTGTGTGCCGCAGATGGCATGGGCGTAAAGCGTGACTACAAACAGGCGCTGAAGTTTTTCAACCTGGCCTCGCAGGCGGGACACATCCTGGCCTTCTACAACCTGGCGCAGATGCACGCCACCGGCACCGGCGTCATGCGCTCGTGTCACACGGCCGTGGAGGTCAGACACACACAGCCGACTCATCCTGGCTAACTAGCCAACAAAATAGTGTGCGTGTTCTGTTTTGTGCAGCTGTTCAAGAACATGTGCGAGCGCGGCCGCTGGTCCGAGCGTCTGCTGACGGCGTACGCCAGCTTCAAGGAGGGCGACAGCGACGCGGCGCTGGTGCAGTACCTGCTGCTGTCCGAGCAGGGCTACGAGGTAGCCCAGAGCAACGTGGCCTTCATTCTGGACCAAAGTAAAACTACATTGTAGCTTTTATATGCCCCCCCATCCACCCGCATTTTCCTTCAACATTTGAAATTTGCCTCCTCGCCCCACTAGAAGGCGCCAATATCTTCAACGACAACGAGACGTACCCTCGTGCTTTGCTCCACTGGACCAGAGCTGCCGCTCAAGGTGTGATCACACATCCCGTCTTAGATATCCATCCCACCAGGCATTTTCATGACACAAAGGCTGTCTCGCCAGGCTACACGGTGGCCAGGATCAAATTAGGCGACTACCACTTCTACGGCTTCGGAACCGACGTGGACTACGAGACGGCCATCATCCACTACCGGCTGGCTTCGGAGCAGCAGAACAGCGCTCAGGCCATGTTCAACCTGGGCTACATGCACGAGAAGGGACTGGGGATCAAACAGGTACGTGGCCGTCGCACCACACTCGTCGACAAAAGGTGATGGATGACATCGCCGGCCCTCGCACAGGACATCCACCTGGCCAAGCGCTTCTACGACATGGCGGCGGAAGCCAGTCCCGATGCACAGGTGCCCGTCTTCCTGGCTCTGTGCAAGCTGGGTCTGGTCTACACGCTACAGTACATGCGGGACCTCAATGTGAGTACTTCCTGCTCGTTTTTTTTGACAGTGTACAGATTGAAAACCCAAAAAAGAATGTCATGAAAAATCTGATTCTTCAAATTCCAATGTGATCTTGCCTTTGTCGTCAGCTGAGTGAGCTGGTCTCTCATGTGGACTTGGACCAGCTCTTGGGTCCCGAGTGGGACCTCTACCTCATGACGATCCTTGCCTTGCTCCTCGGCACCGTCATCGCCTACCGCCAGCGCCAACGGCAGCAGCATATCATGATGCCCCCTCGACCCCCTGCACCGCCGCCCCCGGCGACTCCTCCGCCGCCGCCGCCCGCCCCGGAAACCCCGCAGGAGCAAGCGCCAGCCCAAGATGAGGAAGAGGAGCTGCAATGAGAAAGACAGGAAATGGACAAACGCTCTCTGGAGTAGATCGCACTTGCCGACTGGACACAGCCGCACTAGGGCTCACTCCCAAAAACTCAAAATGGCTGCCGGTGTGTGCAGTTTCTTCCCTGGAAGACACGGGTGTGGGACTCACGGGAATTGGGAGTGAAACATAAGATGGCGTCCAAACGATCAACGAAAATAACACTCATCTGTTTTCAAAGTCATCTGGATGAAAGGTTTTTTTGCATGCTTCATTTAATTTCAGACTTTTTTCTTTTCTTTTTTTTTGCCATAGACACATTAGTTCCAGAGTGTAGTTCTAAGCAAACCTTAATTTATACAGAAGCTGAAGTGGAATTTTCCAGACTTTTGTTTTTTTTTTCTTCCCCTCCGTCATTATTTAATTTTAATCTCGCTCATTGTTTGTTTTCGTTGAAGAATTACCTTCAATACAACTACAGCCTTGAAGAAACTTAGTTTTCAACCAAAAATGACACCACTTTTTTTTTCTTTCCACATTAAACACAGGAATTGACGCATTAAAAAAGAAATCAAATGAAACACTGGTCATTTTAAAATGTCTTTATTAAATTTATATATAAATTAATAAAACAGGTGAATATGAAGAAATAATAGTCCATGGATTATTTTGAGGCTCTCATTTCAAATCACTCTTTAGGTCCTGGAAATTCTTTTTTTCAATCTCAACAATTATTTCCCATGTGCTTAAAAATAAAAAATATTCAAGTAAAGCAGGCCAACAGATGTTGTGCAGAAAGCGAAGCTTCCAATTGGACTCAACTCGGTGTCAGTCATCCCCCCAGTGGGCGGGGCCTCGGTGCTAAAATGCTGAAAGTGCGATAGTGACTCGCTTGCAGGGGTGCCCCACTGACCGACTTTGCCCCCGTTGCACACCACTACTACTATGGGGTGGCTTTGCGTTGCCGTGGCGACGTGTCTGCTGGTGACCCGCTGTGTCAAAGGTAAAGTGCTGGAAACCCTGTGTGGTGCTGCTGCTGGTGGTGTGTGTATTTTTTTTTTTTTTTACTCTTATTTTTCCACAAATCTTTTTATTTCTCAGGTGACAACTGGCGGTGGAAGTATGAAGAGGGAACACGACACTACAGCAAGAAGGAACTCAATATGGTACTGTATTTAACTTTGTTTTCAGTTATGGCGAATAATTAGTTAAAATGAAATCTTGTCGTTGCTATGTCACATTTGATAAGTCAATAACAACCACGTCTCTTCAGGAGTTTCCAGAGAAAACTCGTCCAATCGGTTTCAAGCATCCATCTTTCCTGTGTCCCGATATGAGCCCCTCACCTTCAGCCCCATCTTCAGGTGGGTCGCTAGCTCTTTCATACACACACGCACGCACTGCATGATCTTCTTCATCTTCCTTCCTAGTGGAGTTGGTGAAGGCAGGCGATATCAAAGCGGTGGCCGCCTTGGGTGACTCACTCACGGTAAGTGCACTTCCTGTTTTTGTTTTCTATGCTCCCTGGGCCATATCATTAGGTACACCTGCACGTTTTGTTCCTTTCCGTGCAGACGGCCATCGGCGCCAACGCCACCACCGTTCTGGGTATTCCCATCGAGTTTCGTCATGTTTCCTGGAGGTACGGCGGGCAGCAAAAATGAAATTTTAAATGATTACACCGCCCTAAAATAAATCCCGTCTGTCGTCTTCTAGTATTGGCGGTTATGGCTCATATGAAGACGTCATTACTCTGCCCAGTAAGTTTTTTTTTTTTGTAATCACTTTTGTCTTTTTCAACACTGATTTCCCGTTCTCGTGTTCGTCAGACATTATCAAACTTTTCAATCCCAACCTTCTGGGCGCCGCCCGGGGGAAAACGCTTCACGGCATGGAGGCCCACCTCAGGGAAACGGGCCTCAACCTGGCCGTGACTGGACACAACACCTTGTATGTTATGTTCGCCGTATCGGTTTCCATGGCAACGGCAAATAATCCCCCCCCCCTTTTTCCGTGCTAGCAATCTCCCCGGCCAGACGAGACACTTGATTGACACGCTTAGAAGTTTTGAGGTAAGACACAATGGGCTTTGTTGGCTGGTGGTCAAAAGTATCGGGACAGCAGAATATTCTCGTCTCCCTCCAGGGTTTGAACTTTGAGAAGGACTGGAAGCTTCTGACCATCCTCATGGGCATGAATGATATCTGTGACTATTGCAAAGACAAGGTGTGTCTTCTTTTTGGTGTTATCCATACATAAGAGTCACAATATCTGATCAAACTATTCTGAATTTTCTGGGTTTTTTCCCTGAAAGGCTCTCTTTTCTGCTGAGAACTTCATTCATTACATGACCGTCTCCTTGGAAATGCTTATGAATGAGGTCAATGAAAGATAAAGTGGTCTGTTTTTTGAAATGTTCATAAGATCCAAACAGGGCCTGAAGGTCTTTTTTTCCATTTTTTTTTTCAGGTTCCTCGCATGATTGTTAACGTTGTGCAGATTCTTCCCATGCAGACACTCAGGGAGGTGCACAAGCCCACGCCGGGCTGCCTTCTCCAGCGGTGAGTAGCATCATCAAACGTCCTCTGGAAACCAAATTTCACATTTGTCTGCAGTTTATTTTAGTTTGAAAGGAAAACTTCTTTCCGGCTAACGGTCTAATATGACTTGAATCCACTCCAGCTCCTTCTGCTCGTGTCTGATTGAACCAGGGGGGCAGTCTGCTGAGCTACGTGAGCTGGTGGAAATCAATTTGGAGTTTCAGGTGCAACCAAAACCTCTGACTAAAATAGCTGATGACTTCTTGAGATTTTATTGCTGGTCTGATAGTGATGAACCAAATTTTATGCTCCAAAGTGTCCGGGTTGACTTTCTTCCACAGAGACGACTGGAGGCGTTGCTACTCGCCAATCGCTTCTTCAGGGACGATTTTGCGGTGGTCCTCCAGCCATTTTTAAAACAAGCCGACCCTCCTCGCCTTCCCGTAACCCACATTGCAACGCCGTGACATCATCATGCATGGAATTGCCTTTCCGCTTTCTGATTGGCCGGTCTCTCCGAGCAGAGCGGCAAGATCGACATGAGCTTCTTCACCCATGACTGCTTCCACTTCACCATCAAAGGCCACGAGGAGCTAGCCAAGGGCCTGTGGAACAACATGGTCAACAATCTCATGATCGCCATACATTTGCGTCACTATTCCTATTATTGTGACTTTAAAAGCATCGCGCCACGCTTCTGTGTGCACAGTTTCAGCCTGAGGGGGGGAAGACGGTGGTGAGCAGTTTTTCAGACCCCATCACCCTCGTCTGCCCACCCACGGTGAGCCTCCATAGACTTCAACCTGGCGAGGCTTCTAACAAACTTCATTGAGCGAGATATTGTGTTTGTGGCGTCACAGGAGCATCCGTACATCTTCACCCGACCCCCTTTGGCCAGGTCCGGTCAATGTTCCGGACCCCACATGGCGCCGACGGAGCTCATCTACTCCCTGCTGTCTGTCCTGGTGGCGATCGGGCGTCCATTTTTTTTGTAGGACTCGTCCCGAGCAGATGATGACAACTTCATTGAAAGTAAGTCTTTTCGTACTGTTAACGGAAAGATCGTATTGATGAAGAGGACCTTTTTCAATCTCCTGTAACCATTTTTTTTTTTCAACTCTACCTTTTAATGTTTTTAAATTGTTTGTGACTTGTAAAGAATCTTTGAAATCGAATAGAACGTATTTATAAAGCTCTACTATCGTGACTGTTGTTTGTTTTTAAATGAACATCTTTGTTTGAACGATACACTGTAAAACACACACACACACACACGACCGTTGTCAAAATGGTATAAAATGATCATGACTCAAATGAACTTGTGACTTTTGTTCAATATTCTGACTCACTGATTCCCAGAGCTAGGACGTCTATATTGTGACCTGCTCTCAGGTTCCATGTTTGCTAGATTGGTATTGTAAATGTGAGCTTTATCATCTGATATATGCGTCTGGCTCCAAACACGGTGCACCTGCAACTGCATTGTCTAACTCTTTGTGCCTGCTGGCTTACATAAAGGTCTTAGTATGAGCTTCAAAGAAAACGATATTCATGTTTAAACAACAGGGCCCGGTTGCCTCATGCAAGGCAAACAAGGACGAGCTCACCGTCTTTTGTCTGCTAGGAAGGAGAAAAAAAAAAAAAAAAAAAGCCCAACAAGCGACTCTCGGGTCCTCTGTGATGTTCGAAGCTGAGCAAACAGCTCACTTTTAATGTCAGTAACTAATAACTAATTATGCTTACTGGACACTTGGACAAAACAATGAAGCCAACAATGTACTTTTTAGAAATGATGGTTCAATATTGCTCTGGGTTTAGGTTACCAGACAGGTAGTGTAGTGAACATGCACATTTTTTTTACTTTGATGGTTAATGGTTACTGCTATCCACGCCCTTACCAAGATGGTGGCAAGAGCAGGTGCGCTGTTTCTCTCTGACGTCACATCCGGACCAGCATCCTTCTTATAAATAGGGGACTGGATGTTTGAGGAGGTGCCGAGCGGAGAGGCAAAGAGCGAGGACGTTGGATCCATCCCCGCTGGAGGACGTTCAAATATTACAAACGCCGACGGGATGCGATCCTAATCCAACAAATATTATTTTGAGATCCAATTTGGCCAAATAAGCGTCTACATCCGGCGACATTTTGCGCTCCTGATTTTATTTTATTTTCTTCAAACATGATTGCGCTACTGACGCTGACTCTCCTCGTCAAAAGCGGTGAGACAATATGTTTTAAAATTCGCATTATTATAATGATGCAATTAATTTGCACCATTTTTTGTGACAGTTTTACTGTTGCCGGTGACTCCGAGTGTGCTGGAGGATGACGACGTCAAGGTAGAAAAATGTCAGATTTCAATTTCATTCATGAACGTGAAGTGCATAGTAATGGCCACTTCATTAGGTACCCTTATTCAGTTTTCTTGTATTGATTCATGATTATTGCCCAGTATTTTTGTCATTTTAACTATGCTGTAGTTGCAAGGCGCATGTGGACCTAATCATCTGTCCTCCGGGGTGCAACACGCACACACTGATACAACTCCATTAAGTGAATTGTTCACTGGGGGGGGGTGATGTCTGTTTATTTAGAGGGCTAAAATTAATTAAGCAGATTGAACCTTGATGTTTCTCTACACACACTCACATTCTCTCTCTTTCAATTCCTCTCCCTCTCTCAATTTACATCCAAGTTGGACGCTTTTTAAAAAAAACGTTTTTGTATCATCTCAGGTGATGGAATGTGTAGTGGAGGCACTAGGAGATGTGCTGTCCAGGCCACGCCCACTTCCTGTCAGCCAGCAATGTTTGCACACCTTGAGGACAGGTATTTGTTTTTCCAGGTTTATTTAATAATGCTGATCATTTGATTTGCTGCAAGTTGTTCTATTTGTGTGCCCGTATTCCAGACAAACGCCTCCTGATGCTCCTTCGCCGCTACGATTTCCTGAAGGAGCTGCAAGATGTCGCCACCCAAGGTAGCTTTGTTTTTGCCCCCCCCCCCCATCCGTACACAATCGTCAATCAATTTCACTCTCACAATTGAATTTCACTCAAGATGAAGCCATGCTAAACACACTCGGAGGTCTCGGCGAGCGCTCCATCCTCTCCCAGGAACCGAGGAGGTCAGGAGAGGAGGACGAGAGAGGTGAAGACGGTGGAATTTGGACGGCAGGCGAGAAGAGGGAAGAGGATGACGAGTGTGAGGAAGAGGATCATGAAGGTATGCTACACAGAAAACTTGAGTGATTTCATCGACACAAATTAAAAAGTGCGTATGTTCGTCAAAATTGTTTGTGGGAAAGGTCAGAACTGAACATTACATCTGTTTTCTCAGAATCAGAAGAATCAGAAGAAAAGAGACAAAATACATCCAAAGAGGAGGAGGAGGACAAGAGATTTGCTGAAGAGGAGGAGGAGGAGGACGAAGAGGAGGGGATGAAGAAGAGGAGCAAAGGGACTTTGCTTCGAAAGAAATTCAAAGGTGTGGAGAAGCATGTGCAGAAGGAAGCCCCCCATCATTCCAAGGAGGTCTCAGAGGAAGAGGAGGTGAAGAAGAGGAGGAGGGAGAAGAAGACGAGGAACCGCAGTCCAGAGGAGAAGGAGTTGCAGATGTTCTCTCGGAGGACGCCGGAGGAGGAGGACGGCAGCGCCGCAAGGAAGTCGGAGGTAAGATACATTCAAATCTTGTTTTCATCTACATGTTAAAATATTCAAAATTTGTTGTAATGTCATCAGGACCCAGAAGTAGAAAACCTCGCCTCCATCAAGTCTGAGCTGGAGGACGTGTCCCAGAAACTCCACAAGCTGCAGCAAGGCTGAAGCGCCGACCTCCTTATGGGGAGCGAGCGTTCTTCTTAGTGACTTTGACTCTCTCCATGTCTTAAAAATTCTCTTATTGCGTTGCTTGCATTTATTTATGTATCCTATTTTGTCAATGATTTACAGTATGAGATAGCGAATCACATCGTCAAATGTGGACATTTTCTATCCATCTTGATTCAGAATATGAGACTTTAAAAAAAAGATAATAATTTCAATGTCTGTGTAGTTATATTTGCATAAAATGAATAATTGCAATAAAATCAATATGTTAACACTGTCTAGCAGATTGGGGTTTTTTTTCATGTTCACAATTTTTACAAGAAAAATATCACAAGATCATTAAATACACGCTCTGGAAAGTGGCAAGGGATCTTATATAATATTTCATATACACAATGTGGTGTTGATAATGATAGCACACACTTTTATGACCTAAAGGTTTTTTTTATTGTGTGATAAAAGAATGAGTTATTGCCATCCAACTGCTGTATTTTGTTTGCTGTAAAAAAACAAAGAAAAAAAAACAGACACATGTGAAGTAGATGTTTTTCATGGTCCCCTCAGCAGCTTGTGGCCATGCTGGTGATGATGGACAGGAAGGAGGTGGTGGCGAAGGCGGGATTGAGGAGGAGCTGCTCCAGCATCTCTCTGCCCTTCTCTCGGGTGGTCACCGAGCACATGGCGCTGCGCCACATCCGCAGCAGAGACCCGCCTGCAACGCCACAGTTAGTCAAAAGGCTCGCAGGTTAGTAGAGGTCAAAGTTGAAAAATCCCTACCCAGCATGGTGTTCATGTTCTTCATCCAGGAAAAGATGGACAGCGTGTGGTTCTCCTCCTGAGTCATGTCAGCTATGTTGGGTGCTTGGTCGGTCTCCTTTTCATCGAGCCAAATTTAAAAAAAAAAGTTTTACAAGAAGAATGGAAGCAAACAGAGTAAGCCAGTCCTTCACCGACCTGCAGGATACGTCCCGGCAACGGCGTGAGGAACGTGACAGACCTCTCCAAGGAGGACTGGAAATTGGCCGCCGACACGTAGTCGGCCGAGTTGAGCCAGCTGGAGGCGAAGTTCACCTCAGGGGCGGAATAAAAGGTCTGCCTGAATGTCAGGAAGAAATTGAAGTCAGAATTGCACTTGGGAATCTTATTGAAGCTCAAGCTTGTGACTTACTTGCTACTGCAGGCTGAGGCAGCATTCAGCGAAGCCATGTGGGCAGCCCAGTAGAGACCAAGGATGGAGTCTTTCTTCTCGTTATCGGGCAGTGGGGAGTCCGTGGAGGCCTTCAGGCCCTTCCAATGTGCAGACACAGTACAGAGTGAGACCCCGCCCTTCAAAGCGAGCTTAACGCATGCGCTAACCTACCTGGAAGAAAGCGTCCCACTGAGTCATCACATTGGGGTAGCTTGTCGCGCACTCGGCGTAGGTGGTGCAGTAGCCCACCGTGGCATCGGATCCTTGCATCTGGACCTGTCGGCAAAATCTTACCATTTAACGACCCGATAAAGGTAATTCACAGATTTGTTGATGATATAGGTTTCAAAGTATACCTGGACTCCTTGACCGAAGATTCCCTGCTGAGCGGCGGACAGGAAGGGCAGGACAGACACAAAGTGGTTGACGCCTGGATGATCCAGAAAACCGTTTATCATTTGGGTATGTTTTTCATGTGATCATGCATCGGAGTCGTTACTTACAGCCCCACCAGCTCTGGGGTGAGATGCACGTGGTATCTCCGCTTGGCAGCCCGCAGGTTGTGGCGCCGGTTGGGTCAGCTAGACGGCCTGGAGAGTGTCATGCAGAAATAAGGCTTTTGCGAAATGATCTTTTTGCTTAATGGAAGGTTGGTTTGTTTGGGTTGTCTGAGCCTTCATCTGCGAATGATTCTGGATAAGGCGTTGTGTAAAAAGAGAATGGATGGTCTTTGTTAGCCCACCTGAGGTCTGCATCCATCCAAACTGCAGGGGCAGGCCCCACAGGGGACTCTCAGTAGCACCGGTGCCCATGGAGCCCATGAAGGAGTCGGTGTTGGCGATCATCAGCCTGTAGAAGCTCATGCGATGCAGGAAGTTCCACGGGTCAGGGTTCACAATCCCTTCCTGCACCGGCAGGTCGCTCATCTGCGCTGCCGTCTGGGACCACATGATGGGCCCGCCGTTGTCCAGGATGAGGGCCGAGTAGGCGGCAGACGCCGCCAGAACCAGGAGGAGGCAGGAGGCCGTGAGACGCTGCATGGCTGAAGCAGGGAGGAAGAATGGTCGAGAGCGAAAGACACAGGACCGACGGCGGCGATGCAAGCTTTTGTACTCGGCTCGCAGATGTTATCGCAAATGTCTGCCCATGTGACGTGTGGGTCAGTGGACCTGACAGTGAGATAAGGGCTGTTTGGACAAAGGGTTCAAGACTATTGACTTGATCAGTGGACACGCTGTACTAGATGAGCCTGAACCAGTCAGACTGAGTCTGTTACTCCTGCGGCAGTAGTGAGTTCCTTTGTTTAATCTCTGCCAAAAAATGGACAAAGAGAAATTCAGTAGACTACTCTAGATTACACAAACGTCATGTTTGACTTTCCATGCGGATTTCTATTTGCGTTGGTATGAAAAAGTGATTCAAAAGTGGCTGTGGCTTATTTGGAAATATTATCAATGTTGAAATGTGTGCATATTTGTTACAAGGGGGTCGGTCACACTTTTTTTTCCTCTGCATTATGTTACCATCTCAAAAGACCATAGTCCTGTAGCATGTATTAAAATGTCCAATGTGTACTATAGACCAAGTATTGTGCAAACCAGTGTCCATGCCATGTGACTGCATGTGTTTACAAAAAAAAAAACACTGTTAGGTACGTTTTTCCCAGAATTTAAAGACAGTGAAATTCTTGTTTTTGTGTGATGATCAGCACTGAAATTCATTCAGTAAAGTCACTCAAATTTGTTTGGTATTGTACGGGGATACTAAATAGGCACATGTATACAATATTAAGGCTACTAAAATTAAGTGCGTTCAAAAGCAAAACTTTTTTTCATAGCATTTCACAGTGCGCTCAAATGACGTCACGGACAGGGCGTGACGACACCAGGAAGTAGCCAGCCTGTGTATCCGTCGCCTAAATTTATTTCAAGAGCTCATTTTATATTATTACCCCCACATTTTATTCAGTGCGTTTAAAACATATAAATTAAACAATAGAGCTATATTTGAAAACCTTTTTCCATCTACTTGTGATTTGTCACGAGGCCCTTACATCACGTGTCAAGGCGGGTCGACATCAGGAAGTGTCCCGACGCAACTCTCCTCCTCAACCACCGCTAAGGTTAGTCAAACTTTTAAACACCCTTTCGCTCTTTCTCCCAACTAAACACAACCTTTAATGTTACACTGAATTTGTAGATATGACTTAAAGTTGTCGTCGACTAGGAATGGGCGGGACTGGTGCTTAGAGAGAAAGAATGAGCACGAATGAGTGAAGGGAGGAAACATTTCTTTGGGGGTGTTTTTCATGAGGAATTCACATATTAAAATGGCTATAACCTAAAAAAAATGATTTCCTATAATATGGCTTTGTAAATCCTAGAAGTCGACGTGCTTGTCGGTTTAGCGTTTGGCATAAACGGACGTCTAAAGCACGTCAAAAACAAGTCATCCATGGAACGTCCGCCCTCTTGTTTTTAGCCATCCCTGAGGCTCATTTCCGCATGTCACCACTTTGCCAATAAAAATCCCAAATCTATTTTGGAGCAGTGAAATCGTAAAGCTGGGCGCTCCCTTTTGAATGATTATGAATTATTTCAAGAAGTACAACAACGTGTCTGTTTCTACTAGTGTGTCTCCATCTAGTTCTCCATCATGGCCTACCAGGCTGGTTTTCCGGAGGAGCCCAATGCTTTGGTTCAAATCATTAGCTCCAACATCCAGAGACTCACCCTGCTGAGTAATACAAACGCACACATTTGACTTGAATGACATCATCTGACAGTCGCATTAAACCCACATCATATCATGTTCCTAACAATTATGTACAGCTTCCGAGCTACAGAGGGCGCTGTCGCTGCTTGGAACCGATCAGGACAGCAACCAGCTGCAACAGACGCTGTGAGTTCATGCGATGCTCTGTCAAGCTTTTGGGATGAAAACTCTTGACTGTGACTATCTTGACTGGTCGCCAGGCAGCAGAACCAGCAACAAGGTAACCAGCTCGCTAAGGAGACGGACCGGCTGATGAAGGAGTTCAGCGCGCTTCCCGTGGGCGCAGACCAGGTACTGGCTCTTATTTTCCGAAGAGAAATACTTTGGCTTACAAAATTTCATTTTTCAGAGGCAGAGAAAGATTCAAAAAGAGCGTTTGCTCAACGACTTCTCGGCAGCGTTGAACACCTTTCAGAAGACGCAGCGGTTGGCGGCCGACAAAGAACGAGAGTTTGTGGCCCGAGTCAGAGCCAGCTCCAAGGTGTCGGTGAGTAGCTTGGACCCGAAAATGTGTCTCGTTGCGGTGAGGAAAAGCCCCAGTCCGCATGGCGGCTGTTGGTATTTCCTCCCGTGCCGTCACTGCAACTGTTTGGCACTGGTGGCAGAGGTTCTCATGTTTGCTCATTTTGTGATCCTGTTTTCCTTTTTCTGTAGGGTGGCCAGCCTGAGACTCATTATGGAAGTGTCACCCCTTTCCCAAGGTAGCGCATTTGTTTATTTGAACTCCATCAAGGTTTTGTTTCCATTCAAGAACACTCTGAATGCCTCTGAATTTTAAAAGATTTTTAAAACACAATAGCAAATTTTTCAGTTCTACTTTAAAATTTCAGCCAACAATGACGATAAACTTTCATTGCTGCAGTGACATGCAGGTGCAGGACCAGGAAGAGGCCGTCAGCGAGGATGATCTCCGGTTGATCCAGGAGAGAGAGTCAGCCATCAGGCAGCTGGAGGTGTCCAACGCGTCAAACACAAATACTGGACAGTCAGTATCGGCATCGTGCGTTCAACTTGGTCATTTTCTCATTTGCAGTCAGACATCACAGACATCAACGACATCTTCAAGGACCTTGGGACGATGGTGCACGATCAAGGCGACATGATTGGTAAGCAGCATTCCCGCTCATGGTTAAATGAGTATTTATTTTTATTTGGTTTTATTTTATTTTCAATGTATTTTTATTTGGTTTTATTTCGTTCATTTTATTTCTTCATTTGTAGCATTTGTCAATATTCGGGTCATGTTTGAGCTGGAGCCTGTCCCCACTACAATTAGGTGAAAGGCCAGTTACACAAACAACCACATTCGTTCCTACGGCCCATCAAGAGTTTCAACAAACCTAATATGTATGCTTTTTATGCGGGAGGAAGCACGGGAACATCAAAGTTGTGCGTCCACCCAGATGTAAATAAATGAAATAGATCCTACTCAAGCAAATTGATCAGCTCCCCTTTCCTGACCCTATGTGTCCTCTGCAGACAGTATAGAGGCCAATGTGGAGAGTGCAGACGTGAATGTCCAGAGTGCCACGCAGCAGCTTGCACGTGCTGCCGACTATCAGGTAAAAGAGATAAGCGATGGGTCATTAGGAGATGAGCCAGAAAAAAAAAAAAGCATTGCGCAACACGGTCGATGACCCTGTAAGCTCCCTCTCGAGGAAAACAGACCCATAAGAGTTCCCTCACAACATTATTCATCTTTTTTGTCTTTCAAGCGGAGCTCTCGGAAGAAGATCTGCATCCTGATTTTAATCCTGGTCGTCGTGGCCGTCGTCGTCGGCCTCATCATCTGGGGCGCCGCCAAGCAGTGAGTCCTCCTACTTCGCACCCCTACCGACCCTTCACGTTGTCTCCTGCTGCCAAGAAATGTTAAAAGCTCAACGGCCACTCGATTGGGTATGCACACACCAGCGAGTCAGAGTCAATGCGATAAGAGCTGAAGCAAACATTTGTGTCAACAATGAACTGGAATGGCACCGGTGGTGCGGCACTCAACATAAACCTGGCAATGGTGTTCCACTTCAGGCCTTAAGGTGGCGCTAACGAACATTGCCAGACACAACAACTGATTCACCAAAACAGAATATGGGCAAAAGCAAGATTTTTTTTGATGAAGCTCTTTTATTTTCATTCCATTGAGTTTGTGCAGGTGGGTCTAATTTTGTTGGCAATCATTCTATGTGCAATTCTCACAGTTAGTGCTGTTATTCCACAATTTGGCTAAACTCAGCTAATTTCCAAGCAAAAATTAACATAGCATGGGTTTAAGTTAAGATTTTTCAAGGTTATATTGTGGAGTGAGACGCTTAACATGAAGTTACTTTTTCTTGTTGATATGAAGGAAGCTAAAAGCAGTCATCACAACATGGTGAGTAAATAACAGATCAAAATGTGCATGTGTATTTTTTTTTCTGTAAATGACAAATGTGCTGCCTCCCATTTATTAAATATACCTTATCATAGCGGAGTGAGTCGTTATTGGAATGGTATGCAAATTGAACTGCCGTGACGCCACCAGTACAAGAGCACCAAATGAAGAACATGCTCAGGTAATTTGATGTCTTCCTAAATATAAACTTGTACTACATAAATCATTACAATTATTGAACTGTGTTGCACAAGGTCAACTTGTCAATAGTGTCCACGCGGCACGTCCTGATTTCCGAGACTACTTAAGTCAGCAAAAACCTGACTGTTAGCCTATTTCATTTTGAACACTTCTCTGCAAATATTTGAACAAAATTAACAGATTGAAATCCATATACTGGAGAAAAAAAAAGCATAGAAGTGGGCTAGTAACGGAACCTTGTGGAACGCCGTTGTTCACCAGGCATTGACAGTTAATTTGATGTGACAAATGTACATAAATGATTCTATTTTGAATGTGTCCTTGGAATTTTGGGTTAAAATCGAAACAAGCGTTTAGTACTAATACCGTGCGTCATCTTGGCGCTGGAAACGGGCTGCCACGTTGGGAGATGAGATCAGGGGGACTCGTAAACGGCAGGCGAGTCATTGCGTCCTTGGCTGGCGGCGAGGTGGAAGTAACAGGTTGGTGACGCCCGGGAGGAAAATGTTGCCTTGGCACGGGCACAGCTTTGGCCGACCCGTCCAGGTGTGAATACATCATCTGGACCGCCAGGAGGTGCGACTTGCCGCTTCTTTTGGAATGTAGCAAGTTGCTGCAAAGAGCCCAGCGCGTTTTTCCTACGACCTACTTTTTCCCCCAGAGACTTAACAAGGTGTACAGTTTGAGCAGTTTAATCGTTAAACAATCCATGACGTTCCAGATTCATGGATTCATTTGCTACTCAAAAGGAAGGAATGTTCTTTTGAGGATTTTAGTGCAACTTAAACAAAAAAAAAATATATATGTCAAAGCCCAATTTGTTGTATATCACTGAGTGCTCATTACAGAATTTGCCAAATGAATCATTCCCATGACGGCGATGATGATGATGACTCCATCGTTTGACAGTTGCCCTGCTGAGGACCGGCTCACGTTCACGCAGGTGTGAAGGTAAGGAATGATGCTTATATTCCATTATTAATGGAAATTAAACTTTGCTCCGTTGAGGTCATTTCAACAGTTGAGGTGACACAGTTTTCATTTTTGCCTCACCTCACATGTTTATGTACACTATGGCAATGTTATGATAGCATTGAGTGGTGATGGGTGTTCCTCCCAGCAGGGGGCAGTAGTTGAATAGCAACATGCTGCTATGAAGGCCTATGATGCATTATGATGCTATTTTCATTAGCCCGTCTAAGGCATTGATCTAGGGCACCAAAAAAACCCCCATCCGTTTTTCTCATTAATTCTTTTGAAATTTAATGGCTGTATTTTAATAGATGCCTTTCCTCTTTTCTTTCATGGCATTGCAACTTGCCAGCAGTTGTAATGAAGACCCAGATGTCCCTACTGTACTATTTTTAGACGTTATTAATGAAAGCCTGCAGAAACCGTTAACTTGAGCATGCGTTTATTCCATTAGCGCATCAGCCTCCCAGTAAATCCCAGTTGTTGATGTACCTGCATCCTCAGAATTCCTTGCGGTGACCCAGGAATGCCAACTTTGACTTCCAAAATATTTTTTCTCTGTCATGTACTCTCGCTTCCCCAAAAGAAATATTTGCTCATAAATACAGATGAGCTACAGCTGGCAATGGCAGCGTGTACACAAAGTTAAAGACGTTAAAGGTTAGCATGGGCCCACAGAAGCGTTGTGGCTGCTTCAGAGGCTTCTGTTGGTCTTATTTTAGCAAATATTGATGTTTTCCTCAATAGGAAGTCGCCTGCCAGGTAGCGAGGGATGTGACTGGATGTTCAAGCCGCTTCGAAGTGGCACTTTTAAGCCAAAATACACTTGGGTGTACTTGTTTATGACACAGAACGTATAACAAAAAGGTTTCAAGCACGAAATTGTACAGAAAGTCCGCCAGCAGCAATTTTTGGGCAAATTCCCATCTCGGAGCTTGTCCTCAGTTTTGGGTTAACAACTTCCATCCCGCAAGGTCGGTGTTTTTTATTTTTATTTTTTATTTTTTTATGTGGCAACAAAAGGCTCTTCAAATAATCAGTTTGCGAGTTTAAATGTCATCTGGGTTGAAACGGGCCTCCTATGTTTGCAGAGAGTGGCGTAACCATGGAGGAGAATTGCGGGGAGACCAACATGACCTCGCGTGAGTGACGCCACTCGCGTTGCAACCTGCGTGACCAACCTCGCCGTTGGTGGGAAGGAACCATGGCGGTAGCTCGCAGGTGGCCGTGTTGTTCTTGCAAAGAAAATAAGAAGGATGTGGTCGGACCACACATGCAGGTACACACACACACACACAGACCAAATTTGAGCTCTTTGTTATTGCGTTAAATAGCAGCCGGGATTGATACTGTAGTTGCATCACACTTTTTCTTTGCATTCACTCAAGGTAGTTTGACATCTGAGTCGGACAAAGCTAACAAGTGAAAGAGCGTCTCGGAGCGGCCTGTCGGGGTCAGAGGTCAAAAGGGGAGGGGGCAGAGGTTGGCAAACGGGACGCCGGGAGGCGGGGTGAGGAAGCGGCGTTTACTCGCAGCGGCGTGAGATGTTCGTCACACCTGGTGGAAGCTCAGATGACATTTTTCCCTTTCTCAGGCTGAAGTGTGCAGATGCTCTGTTTGGAACATGAGGAAATGAATTAAAAAAAAAAAAAAAAAAAAGAAACAATTGGATTTTTCTAAATATGCAGTAGAACCGTCAAATGTGAGAAATAGTAACTAAGAACATACTTGTGAATGGGATTCCTCTTTGGCGTAGGTTTAATCTAAGTTGCTTCTGGCTAGGCTTAATAAATGAATGCACAGTAGCTTTTTGTGTAAACATGACTTCTGGTAAGGATCAGCGAGTGTTAGTATTTTGTGTATTCCGGTAAGATAAAAAAAAAAAACATCTTAAAGCAGGACCCGGTCACTGGGCATCTATGTTTTTTTTTTTTTCTGCTGTGGTCTGTTTTTGTTTGACCCCTGTAAGTTATAAATCTTGCGCCACATCAAACAAGGCTCTTAATATGGACTTTTCTTTTTACGGTGGCCTTAATATATCCTTCTCCTATTTGCCAGCCGCACATGCCTTTCGTTTAGCAACACAAACTTTCGCGCATACCTGACTGGCTCCCACTTAAAAAGCATTTTCAGCTTGGAAATTTGCCTCAATGTTTTGCTCTTTCGGTCCTGCGCTTGGCGAGATTTTTATTAGGGTTTGTTTTTTTGCTCACATTGGCCTTGGCGGAGGCATGCAGCGTCTTGTGTGAATGTGAGTGGGCCGTTTATAGTGTTGTTCTATGTCTGATTCGACTTTCCGTTTGACTCGGTCAAGAAACCAAACAAATAGTCTTCTTTTGTGCGAGGACATAAAAAAAAAAAAAAAGCCACTAACACCCGCCGACATCTGTTTTTTGTCTGCACTAAGAAAAATGGTACAGCCGGCAGACTATGAAGTAATAAAGTACGTTTTATTAGCTCGTCTACGCAAACTATCTTGTGACTAGTAGGTCAACAAAATCGTGTTATCGGATATTTTTGTAGGCTGCCAATACTAGTTACTGATACTCGATTTTTGGGGGGGCCTTAAGGTCTTTGTTCTCATTTTTATCATACTATTGCCTATAGATGCTAAGGCCTGACCAAAAGGAGTTCCTCACATTACGTCAAGATAGTTCATTGGTGCCAATAAGTCCACTAGATGGCGCCACATCAATAGTTTATTTAATTTAATAGGTTTCCCTAAAAATCGTGGATCACTTGTTGGAAACGAGCATTACGCAATGCATATTGCAACAGTCAGCGGACAGCTTGACGGTTTTAGGTTATGCCGACTTCACACGGCAGTCACGGAAGAGGAAATGTTTGGTATCCTGAATATGGAAATTGGAAATTACGAACGAGGTTATCCATCTGTTTGCGTCTGGAGCAAATGTCGCATCGACTGACTGACGTTTCCATCCGCCGATGACATGCTGGAACGCTGTTGGCACGTTGAGCGGTGTGACAGACATCTCGCAGGTTGAATCGCTCTCGTATTATATAATTGAATAAAGCCAAGCGGGGCACGGGCCCTCAATCGTTTGCCTGTGGCCGACTTTTCCGCGTTGATGAGAGGCCGTGTTGTTCGCGTGGCTCTCGATCAGACCGGTCTGAACTGCCCCTCGCTCGGGGCAGGGGACCATCAAACGATATTTTTAATCAAGCGGTCAGAAAGCTATTGCGCAAACATTCTAAAGTAGCTTAGGTCAACAGCGTCGCAGAACCTCCGTTCTGTTCGCTGGAAGGACGGAACGCGGCGCCAAACAGGCCCCTCTTTGTGCCGGCGTCCAGCGGCCTCACGCCACAGCGCAGCGCTCAGGAATCCTGTTTGTTTTCTTTCAAATTTCTCAACCCGGGCCCAGCGCGTTTTAAGGCGCGCATCTGTGTTTGCGTCCACAACAGTGCGGCTCATTGAGCGTCGGCTCATTTGGAGGGCGAGGGCCAAAGTTGACAAGCTTTTCAAGTGGCGCGTACATAGCGGCCCGTCGACTTTTAGCTTGTGTACATCTAGGGCCCCCTCGCAGCTTGTTTGTGTGGCAAAAAAAAAAGGCAAATGCAGCCAAGATGAAAGATCAAGGCAAAATGTATACGCTTGTTCTTTGTCCAGGAGGTCGTCGACTTTTAGCTTATGTATATGTTTAAATGAACACTGACTGGGCGAGGGTTTATTTAACCACAACGGTTGTGTTGTGATAGTTGAAGGCCATGTTCAGTCCAAAGAGTCTCACAATTTCAAAAAGTCAAATCAAATCTCTGTAGTTGCTAACGCCATCATTGCTGACTGGACAAGCTCCTTAGTCTTTGCTCTCTCCATGTTTTGCAGAAGAATGTCTGGCAAATCACCATCACGTTTATGTCATAGTTTCTTCTAAAAGCGTAGCAAAGGATGACACAAGATTTCCAGAAAATTTCCTGATCCATCTATGACTCTTGTGCATATTTTTGAGATGAGCGATCCCTCTGACAGCATCGCATCGCCGGCCAATGAAAAACACGAACATGCCGACGCTTCAAACTAGTCCACTTGGCCGGTCAAATTCTGAAACCAATAACAGCGCCCCGAATAAGAAATCTTAGCTCAAGATAAATGTTCACAAACGTTACTAAATGACACCCGTGTCCATCTAGCTCCTGCCACTTAAATATTTCTCCCCCTAGCGTGACATGTTTCTAACCCTTTACTGCTCCATTTCCAGTAAGCTGAGGAAATGCCTTCACTGGGCCCGGCCCAGTCAAATGCCACATACAGTATAAAGGCGTCCCCTTTTCCAATTGGGCCGCCGTGAAAATCAACTCCGAACGTCCCGCACCTGCGTAAACACGGGCGGCTGACGAGCGCTGAACGCCCGTCCTGCCAGGGGCAATAAAGCAAACATACCTGCCAACGTGATCGGACCAGAATACCCTCGACTTTGAGCTCGATGTGCTTAACGCCGCCCGAGACACTGCAGACTTTGAATTGACTGCGGAATTTCGAAAAAAAGCAGCAGATTTTTTGACACATAAGTGAGGGGAAAACCAGTCGGGAAACTGGTGGGATAATTGGCTAGTGTCAATTATCGAAGCGTAAAGCGTGAGAACAGGTCTTCAAGACACAAGCTAGGCTTTGAGCAAAAAGCTAGCGGTTGAGACGCGCAAACCGGCCGAGGCAGACAAGGCCCGGCATTCACGCGGCGTCACACAACACCTCGGCGTTGCGTAACGTTCGCACCGCACTTCTCAATCATTCCAGCTATATCATGAACGTGATGTTTTCGGACGCCAGGGGACTTTGGCTCCAAAGCCCCAAGTTCTCAGTTTAGACGTACGAGGTGCGGCTGATTAATGTCTTTTGGCACGGATTGGGTTGAAACTGCGTTGGCTAAAAATGTACTTTGAGCTATATGGCAACAACGGAGTTATACAATATCTAGCGGCCTTACTGTTAACCCCCAAATATTTTGTTGATTCAGCAAATTACAACTTTGTTCCTTCCTCGGCGCCACCTTCTCGGGTGCTGATGGATTCATGAGCTAATAGTGGACAAGCCAAGTAGTCTTTACTTGAACACAATTTTTAGCTTAATGTAGCATCTGGTGATTAGAAGCAAATGTTATAGTTGTCGTATATGGAATGGTGATGATTCAAATTAGGATTGTTTATCCTTGGTAGTGGTCTGTCGTGCGTAAACATCCCCAAATGGACAAAATGGGTCACCCGCTACTCGTTTACCACCTCGGTACGACATATTAGCTCATGTCGTGAGCGCCCTCGAGGTCGGATAGGCGTGTGAAACTTTTGACAGCGAGCTGAGCGTCGCCGCCGTCCTGCGTCATCACTTCCTCCTCACCTTGCCGAGGAATCCGCCGTCCGTCTCGTTCCGTGTTGTTGCGAGGGCCGGCGTGATGGCTCAAAAGTTTTTTTTCCACTGCCAGTCTGCAGCAGACGCTTCGGAAGCAGAAAAGAACACTCTGTTACCTTGAGCCATATTGGATTTATGTAGCTGGGGATTTATGTGTAAAAAATAGACTTGAGGTCACTCTATGCTTTTTATTGTGGGTAAACAATGACCAAGAATCGAGTAGTCAGTCATACAATGAAATATTTTCGCAGAGTCCCCCAAAAAAGTGACCCGCCGTGACCTCCCCGGACGGACGAGAACGGCGACTCGGACGGCACGAGGTGGCGTTCCAGGTTGAGCGTGAGTGTTTGGCCTTGCACCTCACACTTACACGAGGGAAAAGCCCAGACAGGGAGGGGTCCTTTTTAGGCACTCTGCTGTTAAAACAAAAAAAAAACATACTGTATCTGGAACCAATTATAACATAGCATGGGAATGCCGCTTGCAGTTTGATTCAATGTTACCCGCGTAGATGAATGACTTCCACGTAAGTCCATGACGATAAATTTAAAACAACATCTTTAGAAATAAATGGAAGAGGCCGCGTGGGTCACTTGTCAACTGAGGTCATCAAGCCCAATACTTTTTGCGCTCCCAAAGAGAAAACAAGTCATGTGGTCACTTTCCATTTCCATTGTTGCAAAGGCAACTTAATAATGGGCTCCAGCGCAACGCTGGACCTTGGACGCGATAATCTAAACACTCAACCTCGAATGTACCCTCGTCCGGCATCGGCGGGCTTCCATAATAACACATCCCGACTTGCGGTTGCAACTTCCTCCGTGCTCACTGTGGGTCAAATCGGGCAAAAACCAGCTTGTCAGTAATTAGCACGTCCACTCTGAGGTCGAAGCTAACGGTGCTCCGAGTACTCAACGCTGGGCGAACGCGACATGAAAGCTGCGATGACAGAAAAAAAACAACGCCTTTGATATTTGAGGAATGTTAAGGTGAAAGCGTTGGCACGTCCTCGATCGAAAACACCTGCGAAAAAAACAGCCCATTTGAACGTCAACATTGACCTTGGCAGCCGCAAAGACAAAAGCAGCGCCGAGTGATTTAAGGCCGTGTTTTCATCCAAGGTCCTTACAGGAAGCTAATTAGCTCAGCTATGCAGTCGCGCGCCAGGCTAATGCGAGGGGGGGGGGGGGGGGTTCATGTTCTTGCTGGGAAGCGGCCGCCTTTAAAGCAGCAATATGCATTTGCTTCAAACGGCCGCGTGCTCGGATGTGGTTCGCATCGCCGCAAGCTGAGTAAATTTACCAGAGCTGCCAAGGCTGCGAACTGGCAGCCCAGTTGATCGCTTTGAAACCTGTAAATGTGCCCTACGCGTTTGTGGTACTGAGTCTGGCACCGACCCAAAATGTTTGAAAGGTACCACCGCCAAGACCAGATGAAAATAGTTAGAAAGCCTTGACTCCTAGTTGAAGCGATCATAACAAAAGTCTTGGTGTGAGTGTTTGGTGTGAGCCGGGGCACACAGCAGCCCCTAGCGTGACTCTGTTCGCATTTGTGTTTTACTGCTTGCTTCAACTATGGCTCTCCTTTACCACATTCAACAGCATTCCAGTAAGTAAAAAAAAAAAAAAAAGAATTATGGACCACCTTAGCCCACTGTACAGTTTTTTTCCATTTCCATTATATCCTATGGTGAAAATAGCCTGAAAAGAATGTTGGCCCTTGAGAGATTACAGTGCATCTGTGGGTGGCAACGTGTGCGGGATCAACCTTTTGCTATATTTAGAAACCTTCTGGCGGGGGTCACAGACACCGGGTGACCTCGTTTTGCATGTTTAAGTTTGAAAACAGCGGGACGCTTCCAATGGTTTCTTGCGCGTGTGAGGTCCAGGAGAGGAAGTATTACGCGCTCAACGCGCCGTCTCGGTTAAGAAACCCGAAAGAAAGGTCAGTGGAACGGACAACGGGTCCGTCCGGGACCCACACGACGGGGACCACCTGACGGCAGCAGCTGAGGTGTTTGTTGAAAGAGGACCAGATTGTCGTCCCGCTGTCTGCAGCGCCGATGCTAAAACAGAAGTTTCCAGTTTGCCTTAGCAGCTAATCCCCTTCATGTTGTTGTCCACATGTGTTGCCATGCCTTCTGCGTCTATTGCTAGTGTCCACCTGCGGGGGGGTCGTGCTGGTTTTGATCCTGGGTCACGTCACGGTTTTGGTTGCTCTGTGGGGGGGCCGGACCGTGAAACTGATTGCTTGCTTGAAAAAAAAAAAATTGCAATCTCGCTATTTGACTGAGGGTTTTGCTGGATGGAATTTTTTATGGCTTGTTTTGAAAAAATAGGGAGCTTGTGAAAGACACTTTGTTCAGCGTGGAGGTGTAAGTGATATCGCCTCTCTTGTTAGTTGGCAACAAAAAGTCCCCCCTTTGCCCTTTCCCTCAAAAAATGTGCCTAGCTAAATGATTAATGAGGAAGCATTGCTCCCAAAAATGCGCCCAGCGTCCAAGTTACGTCCCAGCGGAATGGAGATGCTTGGGGTATATAATATATCGCCGTCCATTAAAGTAATTCAAAACGCAGCCCGAAGAAGAAAAAAAAAAAAAAGACGGCGGCTGGGGTCTCATGCATGTTTCCAGTCTGGATGTTTTTCCAGCCTGCGAGCCTTTAAATAGACACCGTTTCCATCTTGACAATTCATCTGCCCACCAACACCTCCCTGGACATTATTATAAGCCGAACCAATCACTCAACTCCGCTCCTCTGTTATTACTTTCCATCCTCGCTGAATGTTTGTCATCTGTCAACAGTTTGGAATTAATCGTTGGCCTTCGTGACAGCGCGGCGCCTCGAGATAAGCGTGACAAATACTGAGCGACTCCTTTAATGCCACTTCCAGCTAGAGACAAATTTTGATAATGACCCTGAAACGTTGGCAGCCCAAAAAAATCTACCTAGCAACAAGTGTGAATTTATGTCGCCTGCGTAAGTGTTGTGTGTCACGGCCGCATTTTGCCGTCTTGTTTACAACCCCGAGAGTTCAGAAAAGTACGACGGCAGGTAAAGCCATTTTGAGAATTGACGCAGCGGCGCGGTAGCTTTTGACCAAGGCCGCGGGAACATTCCTCTCAGGGCCCGCCAACCGCCGCTAACGTAATATATAGCTCAAAGCCGAGCCGGGAGCTGATAAAATGTGGAGACACGTTGGCACGCGTGCGTCGGACTTTTTCGACGTCTCTCGGGCCCGGTACGGTTCGTTCCAGGACACGGGACTTGTTTTGATTTTGAAACGTTTTGCCTGTACCCTTGACTGTACGTGCAATACTAAAGTCAACATTCTCATTCTGTCCTGGACAGATTAGATTGACATAGGAACACACTTAGAAGGGCATTCTGAATTCTGATTGGACAAAAACAAAAATCCTGGGAAAAGTGGGAAAGCCTCGAAATGCGCGGGCCGCAACACAGAAGCCTTTCTGTAGCGACGACGTCATTGATGACATCATCGAGCGTGGCGTGATGGAAGAGCCCACTCAGGGGAACAAGAGGTGCACTTTCCACCCTTTTTTTTCATCAGCCGAGTCCCCCCCCCTCCTGGCATGGCACCACCTGTCGACTTCACGGGTGCCGGCTACATTTAGCCAGCGCGGTGACGTCACACGATGAGGTCACGGCCGAATCTAGACTCGGTGGGGAGCAACCTTTGCGCCGATTATTTGCTGCTCTCAGCACTTTGACTTGCTGCCATTGAAGAATTATTACTTGTACAGAGCTCTACGAAAATTCCAATTCTCACAGCGATGTGTTGTGTTCCTTTAAGGCGACCAGATTATCTCATGCTGAACTTTGCACGTAACAGCTGACATGTTTTCGACTGCAACTGTTTCCGTCCGATATCCTCGGCTTTTTGTCTTCCTTCTGTGCCCATCCAGTGTAGAAAGAGAGAACATCTCCATATTAGGGAAGGAGCAGACGCCCTTATATGGCAACGCTTCCTGCAGATAGTAACAAGCCTGTCTGCTGGCTCTCCTCACACATTCCTGCAACTCCAGGTTTCTTTTTTTTTTTTTTTTCTTCTTCCCCTCTCATTTCCGATGTGCTAGCTGGCCGGTCGGCTGGCTGGCCACCGAGCAGGCCTGTCTTTCATAAGAGTCTAGCCTGGTGTGTGAACCCCCCACTCCACACCTAAAAAAAAAATACACAAACCCCTGTCTAGCCTCTTTCCTCAAGTACTACTTAAACCTGGCCCGGGTACGCTCTGCACCTGGTCTTCTCAAGTCGCACCAAAGCTCATTAGGCAGGTGAGCCGAGAACAAGGAAACTTCTTCCCGACAATACGGCCTCGCTGTACTGTACGTCCTCGCCTCGTCTGGCCGCGGCTGCATTTTCACTTAAATTCCTCCCTGGCCCGCCAATTGTCTTGACTGAGGCGAGCTGAAAAACAGAACCTTCAAAAGTTCACCTTGTACCAAACATACTTCTTCTGTCAGCTAATACACTGACGAGGCACTTTTAAAGTGGACTCCACGTAAAAAAAAAAAAACACGCACGTACGGGAATGTTAATCCTATTTATGGTTTTGGTTTGAATGTTTTGAAAGGAGTCTTTTTATTAGTAACGGCCAGTGAGTTAAAATATGACATCAGGCCTTGATTATTTTTAAAAGTAGGACAAGGCGAGATCATTAGCGGCCACTGTGAATGGAAATGGCTCTTCATCTGAGACTTCAAAGGTTTTCTGAAGCCGTTATTGGGACCGCAGAGCGATAGCGCAGACGTCCCAAACCGCCTGCGAGCGCGTCGGAATGATAAAACGACGCAATTCACACGTCAGCCATCTTAACCATGACGCGGGCTGACAAAAATCCCTCCAGTCGCAAACCGCACCGTCCCAGAGTCCAAGTCCACCTTTTTGATGGCTCTCCAAGTCCCCCCCCCGAGTTTTTCCTCCCCCGCCTCTTCTTGTTCATTCATTCATGATGGTTTCTGCCTTTTCATGTGGCCGCCTCTTTTGAAAATTCATATTTATAGGCTTTGTATTTGTGAAGTCAGACTTGAGGAATTCCCAGTGTGGGGTCCCGGGCCTCCTCTGAGCAGACTTCCTGTTCCAGATGAGCGAGAGTTTAGAGAGAGTGAGCCGGCTGTTGTTTGGCTAGCCCGGACTCCTCCTCCTCCTCCTCGTCTTCCTCCTCCTCCTCCTTGCGTTCAGACGGCAGGAATGTGGGATGTCTGGAGTGGGGGTCAGGAAGCCAGGAAAGAATGCCAAGTATGTCCATGTTTGTCCAGGGCTGCCCCCCCGGCCTCCCGCCTTCCCCCGACGGTGACGTTTCTCCGCCGAGGGCCGAGCGCTATAAAGGCGGCGGCGCGCTGCAGCAAGAACTCAGAGCGAGATCGACCCGAGCTAAAGTCTAGCTTTCACCTCCAGAAGCGAGGAGACGCCGACAAGAGATCAACTCGATCAAGGAAAAAAAAGGAAGACTTACTCAGCTGAAGGAAGAAACTTTTTATGCCATTCAAGATGCCCGCCATGAAGAAAGTGACATTGCTGCCTTTTGTGTGCGCCCTGATCTGGACCCTGGTAAGACTTTTTTGCTATTTTCATTCACTGGTTCCTTCCACCGTCCGTATGTTTGACGCACGTATGTCGCCTTCAGGCTGCCGGTCAGGAGTGCGGCGGCTCGTGCTCGTGCCCCTCCACGCCCCCCGAGTGCGCCCCCGGCGTGAGCCTGGTGCCCGACGGCTGCGGCTGCTGCCGGGTGTGCGCCAAGCAGATGGGAGAGCTGTGCACCGAGAGAGACGCCTGCGACACCCACAAGGGCCTCTACTGCGACTTTGGCTCGCCCATCAATCGACGCATCGGAGTGTGCACAGGTGAGACGAGCTTATCAAGCTGCAACTCGAGAAAATGATGTACAAAAGTTTTTTTAAAGTGTGGCAGGTCCAAATGATCCAATTTTGATTTGACTTTCCTTTGCCAAACTTTATTGTATTCGACTTTTATTTGACCAATGGGATGATGTTTGCTTTTTGCAGCACGAGAAGGCGCCACCTGCGTGTTTGGAGGAATGGTGTATAGGAGCGGCGAGAGCTTCCAGAGCAGCTGCAAGTACCAGTGCACCTGCCTGGACGGGGCGGTGGGCTGCGTGCCTCTGTGCTCCATGAACGTGCGGCTGCCCAGCCCCGACTGCCCGGCGCCCAGACGCGTCAAGGTGCCCGGCAAGTGTTGCGAGGAGTGGGTGTGTGACGCCCCGCAGCGCACAAACACCTTCATGGGCTCCGTCTTACCCGGTGAGTCGCGCTTGATCCGATCCCGCTTGAGCCGCTTCCTGTTTGCGCGCCGTCGGCTAATCCGGCTGTTTTGCTTCCCGAGAGCAGCTTACCGCGAAGAGGAAACCTACGGCCCCGATCTGTCCACGATGAGGGAGAACTGCTTGGTTCAGACCACCGAATGGAGCGCCTGCTCCAAGACGTGCGGCTTGGGCGTCTCCACCCGTGTCACCAACGACAACCGCGAGTGCCGCCTGGAGAAGCAAAGCCGCTTGTGTATGGTGCGCCCCTGCGAGTCCCATCTGGAACAAAGCATCCGGGTCAGTACTCCATTCCAAAGACCGTCTTTGTGATTTTTTTATTTTTTTTTTTGCAAACTATAAACAAATGAAAGTCAGTCGTGTCTAATACAACCGTCAACATTGATTCAAAATTGAATGTATCTTTCTTGCTTTCTCAGAAAGGGAAAAAGTGCATCCGCACGCCTCGCCTGTCCAAGCCCATGAAGTTTGAGATCTCGGGCTGCACCACCACCAAGTCGTACCGCCCCAAGTTCTGCGGCGTGTGCCTGGACGGCCGCTGCTGCACCCCCCACCGAACCACCACGCTGCCCATGGAGTTCAAGTGCCCTGACGGACAGGTCATGAAGAAGCACATGATGTTCATCAAATCGTGCGCCTGCCACCACAACTGCCCCGGCGAGAACGACATCTTCGAGTCCGTCTACTACAAGAAGATGATGGGCGACATGGCGTGAGGGAGGCCCGGCCGAGAAAGGGCCCACGCCCGCTTTGTCACTTGAAAACAGAACTCATCTCGCAGCTCCCTTCGTATATACACAAGCCTTGTTTTTGTGCTTGCTTTGTCAGAGTAGCCACGCCCACTTTTGGTGTCGCGTGTATTTGTGCGTGCGGCTTGGTGCACTTTGCAGACAGGGGGAGAGATTCCTGCACTAGTAATAATGTGGACAATTTTTTTTTTTCCCCAGTCTTGACCTCCCCTCTCAATGAGGTGGGTAATGACTCCCCCGCCCAGACAGGTGAATGCAGCCCACCACAGCAGGGCCACTGTTCCCCTTCGTGTGTGTGTGTGTGTTTATGTGAATGTGTGTGTGTTAGCACAGCCCTCAAGGTGGGCCCTGTCCAAAGGTCAGCGTTTCCGTCCGGACGCAAGTGGGCGTGAGTGACCACGGCACTGAGAACTCAGAAAGATTACTAGACTGGAAGAATTGTTAGTTCATTCCAAGCAGAAACGTGTAAATGGTGTATATATTTGTACAGTGTAAGTTAATTTAAAAGCTGTATTTGTTCTGTGCTTTTTCCAAAATGTATCAATAGTGGGGTTTTTTGTTCTTGATTTTGTTTGGACGACAGTATTTTTTATTATTTTATTGAGCAGTGTGACAAATTGTTACATGTTTCGCTTTGTAGCTGGAAATAAAAATGTTATATTTTTTGATACAAATTCACGTCCCAGCATTTCTTTTGACTCAGGCAAAAAAAATCTCATGACTCATTTGCTTTCTCTATGTATTGCACTGCACACTTGAAATATTTTTAACATGCATTATAGGTCAACAGCGCCCCCTAGTGTATTGTTAAAAGATACAAATGTAATATAGTTTGAACGTTTTAAATTCTCTCTTGAAACTAACTCAAATTTGAAACCCAAAATCTGCCTAGAAACCACCAACCCTAATCTAACTTGTTAGCGACAGCGTGTGTTTTGTAAACAACAGCGCCCTTAGAATAACTCTCCATAAACCTTTGACCTTTACCAATGTGTAACCATGACGTCGAGATAGCATTACATGTATGCCAGGGATGGGCATGAACCACGCCCACATTCAGTGGCAACGTTAAATGGCCGCCCTCCTGCTCCAACCGCGAGGGCTCCTATCTAGTCCTTGTGGCAAGTAAACACCACTGTGAGTTCATTTATGTCCCTGTGAGTCCCTTTGCTTTTTTCTAAGTCCCATTTTGTCGTGTTATTCGGTTTCAATTGCAGAATTTGAACATAGTAATAATAGAATCAAGTGGAAACTACCTTGGGAGTTATTCCCAACACTCCCAACATGTGTTATCAGTTTGCACCAACTTTTTAATGCGTCAAATTGTCAAATATTGACATGAAGACCAAAGATAAGGGTGTGGTGTGTGTGTGTGGATTGATGACAATGCAATAGTGACTTCCTGGTATTGGTAGTGATAAAACAAGTGCTCATCAAAAACATTATAATGCATTATACTGTGAAATAATTATATGAGGATGAAAGATAAGTGAATGGGGGCGTGCGCATGTGGTTGTACTTTGTTCTTGCCAGTAAACGAGAAAGTTTCTTCCAGTCAACAGCGGTTTGTTTCTCAGGAGTCACCACCATAAGCAAGTTGTGAGAGTTTGTTCGAAAATTCTTTTCCTTTGTTTTTGTTGAGGTAGTGGAAGTGCAACCATGGTCAGCCGCAACTTCAAGAATGTGCTGGTGGTGTCGCTGGGCTTCCTGTCGCTCTTCACGGCGTATGGCGGACTGCAGAGCCTCCAGGTAAAAATTTGATTGGCTCATTTTGTCTTGTATCTTCTTCATTTTCATCATCCATTTTTTTTGTTTACATTTTCAATGAAATTAGTCTTCCTAAAATGTTGTTCTGTTTTCTCACATACTGACAAATCTACTTTTGAGCTTTATTTGACTTCTAAATCACTTTTGCATTGCCGTCACGATTCATCTGTGTTCAATGACCACCATTGTGTAATCCTACAAGCGAGTCAAAATGTTTGCGTTTTGTGTCCAAGGGCCACATCAGATTTTTAAAGCTACATCATATTATGCGGCTTCCCTCTTCAGAGCAGCCTGAATGCGGAGGAGGGCATGGGTGTGACGTCTCTGAGCGTCATCTATGCGTCCATCATCATCTCCTCCATGTTCCTGCCTCCCATCATGATCAAGAACCTGGGCTGCAAATGGACCATCGTGGCCGGCATGGCCTGCTACGTCTCCTACTCCTTCGGGAACCTCCACCCGGGATGGTGAGGACCACGTGTAGTTGACGTGCTCTCCTCTACTTGCGTGGCTTTGGGAGGACATTGGCACTTTTTGAAAATTGTGATGATTCCTCAGGTACACGCTTATCCCCACCTCTGTGATCTTGGGCTTGGGGGGCTCCCCTCTGTGGTCGGCCAAGTGTACCTACCTCACCATCTCGGGCAACAGGCAGGCGGCCGTGGAGGGCAAGAAGGGTTCGGACGTCATCAACCAGTACTTTGGCATCTTCTTCTTCATCTTTCAGTCGTCGGCCGTGTGGGGGAACCTCATGTCCTCTCTCATCTTCGGGCAGGACACTAACATAGGTAACCACTGCACCTACCAGGAGCAGTTTGAATGATGAAAATGTGGCTGAATTGTCAATGATGTGTTGGCAGCCGACATTTCGGAAGAGCAGCTCCAGAGTTGCGGGGCCGCAGACTGCGGCCTGACCATCGCCTCTAACAGCACCACCAGCAGGCCGGAGCAGAAACTGGTGTGGACCCTGGTCGGATGCTACATTGGCGTCGGCGTGCTGGCCATTCTGATCGTGGCCGTGTTCCTGGACAACATCGACCAGGAGCAGGCCAGCCGTTTCCGCGGCAGCGGCGAGCCTTTCTGCCACACCTTCCTGGCCACTTTCCGTCTTCTGAAGGACTGGCGGATGCTCGTCCTCATCCCGCTCACCATGTACAGCGGCTTTGAGCAGAGCTTCCTCTCCGGCGAGTACACCAAGGTGAGCTTGCACTGCATCATCGCCGACGATGTAATAAAGGTCGTGTTGTTTTCAGAACTACGTGACGTGCGCCTTGGGTATTCACTACGTGGGCTTTGTGATGATGTGTTTCGGGGCATCCAATTCCCTTTGCTCCTTCCTTTTCGGACGACTGGCTCGCTACACCGGCAGGGCGGCGCTATTCTTACTGGGTAAAAGTCCCGCCGCTGCTGTTTTCTATGGACAATTCATCATGTTTTGTGTTTGATTTTCTTTTAGCGGCGGTGGCGAACTTCTCGTGCATCATTGGGCTGTTGTACTGGAGGCCTCATCCTACCCAGATGGTTGTCTTCTTTGTGTTTCCCGCCTTGTGGGGAATGGCGGACGCCATCTGGCAGACGCAGACCAACGGTCAGGAGATGCGACAAAAATTGGTGACTTGTTTTTTTTTTTGGCGTGCAGAGCCCTCGTATTCATTGTTGCTTTTGTCTTTGTTGTGGCGGCAGCGCTGTACGGCATCTTATTCCCCGCCGAGAAGGAGGCGGCCTTCGCCAACTACCGCATGTGGGAATCTCTGGGCTTTGTGATTGCATTTGCATACAGCACCTTTCTGTGTCTGGAGTACAAACTGTACATCCTGCTGGGAATGCTGCTGCTGACCGCCGTCACCTACCCGCTGGTGGAGTACCACGAGCACAAGAACCCCACCAAAGGCGAGGACGACCGACATGACAAGGAAGCCGTCGCCATGGATAACTGCAAAGTTTCCTGCCAGACCCGACTTTGAACAAACAAGCTGCTACCATCATCACAACAACAATAGCCCTAAGGTTGTTTTTTTGTTTTTAATTTTACTCATACAAACATCACCTGAACAAAGTTGATCTTAACCTTTTGTAAAGTAACAACTGTACGTACATTCTATACTTATTTTAAATTATTGTCTTAAATATCCAATGTTGTATCTTTTGCTAAGTTTGTGCATTACATAATATAAAGTTGGAAGACTAGCACGCGCCCATTGTCAGGGATAAAATGTGATTTGAGTCACCAGCTCAGTGGCCTCGTAGTAGAGTGTCCGCCCTGAGACTGGAAGGTTGTGGTTTCAAATCCCGGCCGGGTCATACCAAAGACCATAAAAATGGTACCCATTTCCTCTCTGCTCGGCACTCAGCATTAAGAGCTGGAAGTGGGGCGTTAGATCACCAAATGATTACCGAGCGCGGTATCGCTTCTGCTCACTGCTTCCCTCTTCCCCAAGGGATGAATCAAAATATGCTAAATGCAGCGGACAAATTTCACCACACCCAGGTGTGTGTGACGATGATCATTGGGGCTTTTGCTGTCCTCTTGTGGCCAAATGGTGCACTGCACATCTAGAGGCGGAGCTCATTATTAAAAAAAAAACACATAGTTGTCGTCTTGACGTAGCCCATAATAATAGGGGTAAGTATTAAATGCAATTAATGTTAAGTATTAAATCTGTCTCAATTGACTAAATCGTTTTAAAATTGGACATCATCTTCGTTGATTCTTGTGATTCTTGCGCATACCGTTAGAGAGAGCCAGCGTACCACCACAAGAATTGCTGCGCTTCACGTCTGTGATTGTGGAGATTCAATCTCGCGAGAGTCACATTGCGTTTCTTTTTAATCTGCACATCCAACATGGCTGACGCGTTGACGTTTCGTAGCAACGCGTTAAGGTGTCATGTTTACATCCGTGACGTACTGCCACTTTAAAAGAGCAAATCTCGCGAGACTCATTTTCTACCTGCGCCCAGCCCCTCCCTCCTCTGTCCTCCCCTCCCTCGACTTGATTGGCCGCGTTCGAAGTCCAATGTTTGGCCGAAGGGAGGAGGGAGCACCATCATCTCCGCCGCTAATTCCAGCCGCTCCTGTGAGGCTCCAATCCCGCTAAAGAGGCTTAGCCGTCGGTTGCGGCAGGGCATTTGGCGACTCGAACCGAAGTAGGACTCCTTTTTTCGAATTGTTCGACTGGAACGTTGAAGCGAAACCAACCTGGCTCTTGGCTCTCGTCCGCTGTCTCGTTTGTTCAGCTCGGCGTTGCAGTTCGGTTTGGTTTGGCGCGATGTCCGCCCGGGGCTCGGTGACACCGCTCGGGCGTTAATTGCTCAGCGACGGAATGTTTCATTCTTAACTCTTTGGATTCTCGCAGTTTACTTTGGACATTTTGCTACCTCCACAATGTGTTTTAACACCATTCCGCAGTTGAGGCTCGGTTGAGCGCGCCCCCCTTTTCGAAGTAACCCTCCAGACATTCCGAGCCATGGCCAAAAACCAGTCCGACACACCGGGCGGCGACGTGGGCCAAATGAGCGACGACGAGCTCCTTCGTGGCGGCAAAGAGGAGCTCCTTCGTCTGCTTCGCCGTGTCGACGGCGAGAAGATGAACCTGATGATTGAGCACGGCAACCTGAGGAAGGATATCAACCGGCGGCTGCAGGTGCACCTCCACGAGATCCGCAGCCTGAAGGAGATCAACCAGAAACTCCAAGACGATAACCAAGAGCTTCGGGAGCTTTGCTGCTTCCTGGACGACGACCGACAGAAGGGCAAGAAACTCTCCCGGGAGTGGCAGCGCTTTGGGCGCTACACGGCCAGCGCCATGTGGAAAGAGGTGGGCGCCTACATGCTGAAGCTCAAGGAGCTGGAGGCCAACCAGGAGACAGTTTTGCGGGAGAACACTGAGCTCAAGGAAATCATCCTCATGCTGGACGAGGAGAGGAATGGCGCGGGCTCCAGGAGTTCCATAGATAGCCAGTCCAGCCTGAGCAACATCAACGGAGGCACCGGTACTGTCCGGGACGTTGGGGATGGGAGCAGCACCTCCAGCGCTGGAAGCGCCGGGAGTCCGGACCACCACCACAATCACAGCCACAACCACGTCAACAAACCCGCTGCAGAGAGCACAAAGTTGGGCCAACCCATGCGGAGGTCCATGGACGACCTGTCGGTGCCGCACCATCACAGGAGCATCCCCAATGGACTCAATGGTGAGTGGACAACTTGTGTTCATCATGTTAATGTTAGTGACATTTAGTTGGACCTTCTCTGCCTCTTCTTCTCACTTCATGTTTTTGAGTAGAGCTCAGTGCTGCCCCACTGCTGTCATTTGCCTCCCCCCAAAAAACTGGTTAATGCGTAGTAAGCATGCGTGCGCTGACGGCGACAGCATATGCTGATCAAAATTGCTTTTAAGGATTATGGCGGTGGTTGGCGGGGGGCTACTTGGATTAACCCCACCACAAAGTCTTGATTGGGAAGATTAAATCCAACGCACTCGCACAGCATCCTTAAGTGGCCTCCCCCCCACCACTGCCTGTTTGGGTCAAACCCGTTTTGTTTACCTTCCTGTCATTTTTGAGCAATTGCAGCCAACAGCTTAAACTATAACAAACAAAACAAAAAGGTCAAAAAACTGATACAGGAAAGGGAAAAACAGGACATATGTCGATAAATTCAAAAATGATATCCAAAATATGCACGCTCAATTTCTGGAAGGGAAAATGGCAGCATCCCAGTTTTAAAGAACACAAGAGCTCGGGATGAAAGCGCCATCACGGACGGTTGGAATGACACTAAACCCAAACGATCTAGAACGCTCCTTCATCCCCTCTTGGCTTCTGTCTGCTTGCTAGTTTGTTTATTTATTTTAATTTCCCCCGCCGTCCTCTTTTCACATTTTAAAAGCGGCCGATTTCCGTTCCTGGAATTTTGACTGAAGGTAGCAACAAATAGGAAAAAAAAAAAAAAAAAGCATGCAAGCGTGCACCAGGGAGACCTTAATCCCCGGCGTATATACACACACACATTTTTAACGGTGTTTAGCTGTCTTTACGTAACCTCGGTATTATAGCCCCCCCCCCTCACCACTAAGCTGCTGTATGGCACATTGAATCAAGTGTGGATCACAGATCAGTTCCAATATTTGTTGTTGCCTTGCTGTTCAAGTAGCAGATGTTTGATAGTTTGGAGTCACAGTAACGTCTCCGCTAATTTACGTGATGACGTTTTGCGGACAAAAACGTGGGCAGATGCAAAAAGTTCACCCTACAAAAGTTTGCTTGCATCTTGAGTTAAAAAAAAATGTGTTGCGCAGTAGACAAGTGTGAGAATGGCACTCTGGCCTCATTGTGGGTGTTGGGATGGGACGGGGGAGTCAGGCGAGGGTCGGAGGGGGCGGGCGGGCTGGGAAATCTTAAAGGGCGGCTGGCTTGTCTGAAAAGAGGCTGGTGTCAGGGAGGCGGAGGTGAGGGGAGGGGGCCCTGCTGTCCACGTAATTGAATTTCTGTTGTGGCCCCTCCCGACACCCATTCCTTTGGCGTCCAGCCTGTGTGTTTTTATTGCATGGGGGGGGGGGTGTGTGTCTGTGTGCGAGTGGGCTAAGGAGAATTTTGTACTTCAAGTAACACATTTTGAGCCTGTAGCAAAACAATACTTGGCTGCTTTTGGATTCAACTTGTTTCTCTTTGATTCCAATGAACCTCGATCAACTTAATCAAGCGGGCTTTCCCATCTGAGCAAGCAGCCCGGGATGTCCGAGGTGCCGACCCGATTTCCACTTTGCCGTCTCTCCTTCGCCCTCAGGGAGCGACGTGACCTAAAAGCTCTCAATGAAACATCTCCCGGCCGCTCAGCAACGAGGCCGCTTTCGTGGCGTTGATCCAAATGAGTGCTTTGGTGTTCCCGAGTTGTTTCGGTTGGGGAGATTTTTGAGCATTTGGCTGCTGCGAGTGTGCCGTAAACGTAAAGAATAGGATGTTTGTGTCTGCGCGCAAGCCAGGTCGGGTTTCACCGGCGGACTCTGGCTTGCGTCGTGGCGTCCGGTGAGGCCCGGCTCGCTGATAAGGCGGAGAGCAACAACGGGAGTGCACACGCCCTCGCGAGGCAGGGGGAAACTCTCAGCTGTGTACTGTCAATGAAAAGCTGGCTCGGCAGGATGTCCCACATTCCTGCGGCAACAAAAGAGGAAGCCGTGTCATCCTGGCGGCGTGGTGGAAAGGAAAAAAAAAAAAAAGGAATGCGTGACCCGATTCACCATTTGCACTTTTTCTGGCTTTTATGATTAGGCCCCAAAAAATTAAAAATTAACATTACAAATGAGGGGAAGAGCTTTATGCAGTCCGTTTTAGAAGTAGTGCTTTGATGCCATTCTCAAGCATGTTTTGAAATGATTTCTTTTTTTCCCTATCACTTAACCTGACTTTCCAAAAGACATGACTCCCCTCCCTTGTCTCCATTCGTCTATGCGGATTCCCGTCAATCTGCCGTCTGATCCGCCTCATTCCCAAAAACCTCGCGCGAGAGATTTGGCTCTGCCGCTTGATGTTCTTCCCGGATTTCCAGCGGGAAAATGGCTTGTTCTCCAAGTTGCCGCTCTGCTTCCAATCAATTCCTGTGGCCTTGTTGCGGGTGGCAGCGGGGACTGGGGCCCGCTCCATCGCCAGGGCAACGGCGATGATCATTGGGGCGAGGGGCCCGCTTGGCCTCGGAATCACTGAAGCAGTAGTAAGGGTCGGGTCGGGTCGGGTCGGGTGGGGGAGGCCGACACGGAATGATGCCAGGCTCAGTTAGGTCAGCTCCTTGTTTTGCTGAAAGCTCTAAAAACAAACGGACGGGCCTTCGGGGCTCGGGTCATTCCCACCAGTCGCATCGCATGATGCGCAACTTTTCTCCTCATTAGTCGGGGAATGTAAATCAGGCCCGGTCGCTTCTTTTGTGCGGCGAATTGGCTGGCCGCTCTTTGACATGTTCTAAGATTAGAAGCATTCATGAAGCCTGCTCTTCTCGATCCTTTTCACTTTTGGCTGCTTTTTCTTCTTCTCTGGGTCGCCGTCCTGTCAGAAAGGTGCTCTTATTGATGTATGTGGTCAGCTTTTCAAAAATCTGATTAAGATGCAAACCTGACTTTGGGATAAGGTCGGCAAAGTCAAGCAGATGTTGTGACATCAGCAGTAATAAATAAAAAAAAATCCACCTGGGGTCCACGATCAGCACTTGTGTTGTGTCGACGCGACATGTCCTGTGACCTTGACCGGTCCCGAGCTGCCAAAAGTCAGCAACTCGGCGCCAGAGCCATTCCTCATCGGCGAGCCGGGAGTCGTTAGACATCCGTCTGGATTTTCTGCTTGTCAGCTTTCCGAGTCAGCAAATGTCTTCACCTTGCTTAACTGTCCACTAGTTAAGATTTTGTTGTTGTTGTTCAGGGTGGCCCCAGTACCAGTGGTTAGTTTGAGAAACATGTGTCGATGAGAACAAAGCAGCTTTTGGGCACTTTACGTAACCGCCGGCGAGCCCTCGTGATGGATGCGATGCGTTCTGAAGCATCTGGATCGAATTGTTCCTTTCTGGAACGGTTTCAGGTAACCTCGCCGCGCTCCTCGCGAGGCTAATTTCCTCCTTCGGGCCAAGCGCCAAAGACTGGACTGAGTTAGCCAGGGAAACAATGTTTCTGTTTTCATTTGGGGGTGTGTGTGTGTTTTGACTTTTTAACTTTATACATCCAAAAGACCGTCTCCGTTTCCAAGATCCAAGACTGGTGTGACGTTTAATTCTTCGCTCCCTGAAACAGTCGTTGCTGTCGGACAAGTGGCGCATAAGAACAGATTTTGTCATTCGATTAATCGGCATCAATTTTGGTCCTAGACCTCATCTTGTTGGCCGAGGGGGTTCATGATCAGATTTTCTCTCGCCCCCCCCTCCCACTTGTTGAATGTGAACCGAGCGGAGGTATTTTCCCATGCGGCGGGGGTCTTGGGTTACCATGCCGCCACCGACCCCCCATCATGGCCTACATTAAGGCAAGCAATGGACCATCTGCCGCCGGGGCCTATTGTCCGGACCCTTTCCACTCTTCCTCTTGTTTGGAGGCCTAACATCTCACCAAAACCATTTGAGCTTTAACGTGGCGGGTCAGTTCAGGACAGGACGCGGGCTTGGCTGCAATCCTTTTGAAATGCCGTCACAAAAAAAAAACGTATTAAGACCTCGCCACTTAACCGAGCCCCCGCAGATTACGCGGCGGTTTCGATCAGAGTTGTTATTTATTTGGACTGCGGCACGGCCGTGACAATCGTAAAGCGCTTATTTGACATGCAGATAAAGACGAGGGTTGGCACAACGGACGGCTGGCGTGTGTTTTATCTCTCGCCATCTGTTGGAATGCGTTTGCGTATTGACGCCGGCGGGCGGGCGGGCCCGCCACCCGGCCCGCTCGTGCCATTAGCTGCAACTCTGGAGATGTTCCTGAGTCTTCAACTTTGAAGAGTTGGCCGCCGCTCGGGCAGATGTTGCGCTCGTGTCTGATTACTCTCGGGTTGTATCGAGCCTGAGTCTTTCTGTCTGTTTGACTCCAGCGTGAACTCTGCACGCCAACGCTCGGCGCCCTCCGAAGCTTCTTTGATGATTCCGCCGCCGCGTACGATATTTGATCTGGATCTGAAATTAATTAACGGAGCCAAAAGTCGAGCCTACTATCTCGCCACCCGATCCTCGCCGACGAAAGGGAATCGAAGCGAGGATGCGGTCGCCCTTGGGCACGGTCGAGAGGTTGTTTTTATTTGAGTGGGAGGCCGCTGCCGTTAAAAGGATTTCGAGAGCGCGATTGGTATCTGTGCCCGACGCGCCCTGCCTTAAACCCCTTAAGGAGATAGAGCGCCGTTAAAGGGCACATTGATAAAAGTGCCCTTGTCGGGGGCGCCGCTCTCCTCAGAGAGCCAGATCCAAGGAGCTCCCCCTCTCTCTTTTGCCTGTTGCTAGGATACCGTGCCCATCTATTCAACATTATGGGGTGCGCTTCTTTTGCCCCTCCGTTCCCAGGCGCTATTATGGAAACCGCCGGTGTCATGTTTAAGCAATTCGGAATGTTTTGTCATTCTTCAACTTCTCCAAAGAGGAAAAAGTTTGAAGGCAAGTGCTAACGCTTTGCAGCTCTCCCGGGTCGGCGCAGATGACAAACGTTTAGATGCGGACGTCATCGCTAGCCGGCCGGAAAGTTGCGTTACCAAAAACTCGCCAAGTTCAGTCTTCAGTGACGATCGAAGCTCCGCCCCCCACCCCCACCCCCACCCCCCGACCCTTTGGTTATATTCAACACAGATGTGGTAAATAATGGAAAAGCTGAGTGAGGCGGATTTTTGCCAAGCCCGCACATCAGCGTTGTATCGTGTACCAGCGTCGAGGAAATGCATACAGAATGATGTCGGTCGGCCTAGAATTGCGGCGGTTACTTCTGATTTCACAAGCCAAAGTGCAATTCCATATCTGTAGTTTGGAAAACTACCTGCGGAGAGATAAAAAATGCAAACGACAGAGGTTTCATCCATTTTCCCCCCTCTTCCTGCATAAGCAAGAAGTAAATATTTCAACAGATGGATGCGTTTTATCTGCGGCCTTTAACTGCTCTTTCACACCATTGCGAGCACGCATGCATTTTTTAGCAGGGAGTCGGGCTCACGCACGTCGTACCGCCGATCGTCACGTCAGCCCAAAATAGAAAGCCGGCGAGTGACTTCACGCGGACTGACAGCGTCGAGTCGTGCAGTGATTGCATGCGGTGATTGCGCAACAGGACAAACACATCGCACACTCCCTCACATTCCAGTCCAATTCGTGCCCTTTTTTTCTTTTTTTTTTAAACCACGCCTTATCCGAGGCTTGCTCTTTTCCCGTCGGTGGTCTGACTTATTTACGGCGCCTTGTTGAGTTATAAGCCGCCACTCCTCGCCAAGTCATTATCGCAAGGCCTCGCTCGTTTTCGGCGTTCTGCTCGGAACCTTTTAAATTATCCCGGAAGCCCGCTGACAGGCAATCTGGAGCAAGGCGAGCGCGACACATTGTTGTTATATGACGTTGTAAAAAAAAAAAAGTGTTTGCAAGCAAATCACGTGTGTTGCCCGTGATTGTTGGACTTTCTTGTGTAGCAAACGTGACTCACATACAAAACATAACAAAGTAAATGTGTGTTTTTAAAAAATACATTTTTTTATTAAGTTGAACCAGATAGGTCCGGTTTGAGTTTTATTTAAGCTATTGTATGACAAAAAAAATGGAAACGCTTTGTTTTGCTGATGGCACATAAATTGGTATTAAAAAGGCACAGGTAGTACATTTCCGCACGGCAGGGGGCGTACGCGAGCCAACGGGTGCTGAAAGCTACCCCATTTGTTACTGGCGAATTAGACGAGACAATTGACGTCACAAACAAATCCAAAATGTGGTATTTTGCGTTATGTAGCTAAAAGTGAAGTAAATGAGGCGTTTTGGGAATTTAACGACGTAGCGAAGATGGACTATCCTCTGCTGTATGCTTTGGAAATGTTGGAAAAAGCTAGTAGGACTTGCAACAAAGTAACGGAGCGTTTTGGGGCGAAGGATAGACTTCGACATGTAAAGGTAAGACCACCAAATTCGTGCGTGCGTGCAATGCTAATGAGAAATGAACAGTAGCCAATTGAATAAGCTCCTCTTTTGGGTTTATGTATTTGTAAATCTGACTCTTACAACAAAAAAAAACTGGGGAGAACACGCAAACTCCTCCCTGAATTTCTGCCAGTGGGAAGCTAGGCGAGCTAGCATATGTTCCCCACGCTAATCTGCAGCTTTTATAGTAAGATGATTAGAGGATTGATAACCCTGCATTAAAAACAAAACAAAAAAATTGTCCACAGCCTGCACGGGTCCATTTAGCCTTCTTTGACTTCCCCCTTTATTCCAAACAAGCATGAATACAAGTGAAGGCTCAATACCGACCGAGGAGTCACAGGTTGGGCTCGGTACGACCCACTGAGTCCGAGCGAGACCACCTGCCGGCCCGCCGCCGGTTGAAGGTGTCCTCTCTGCTAATGCGAGCTGACGCAGCGTCTCGCCAAAGACATCTGGCAGACGATGGAGGCGAGGCCAACCCGAGTTTCAAAACTTAGTTTGCAATGCTAACCCTAGTTCCAAACCCTCATTTGAAACCCCCATGTATAAGGAAGAGGGACCCTCCCATCTGTGGTCTCTTCTCAAGGTTTCTCACTTCCCCTAGTCAGAGATTTGAGTTTTTTCTTGCCCTCATGGGAGTTTAAGACCAGGGGATGGCTGAGAATATTGTCATTGTATTGTCATTTGTCATTTTCACATGTCCTGAGTGTTGTTAGTCACCTAAATGTTGAACAGAGACTGTGATGTAACGAAGTCAGATTCCTTGTTTGGCACGCTCAAACAGGGCGAATAAATTCTTCTTGAATCTTGAATCTTGAATGCCAATGCAAGGACCAAATTGACAAAGTTTGCATGCAAGTCCGTCGCTGCCTATTTGGTAAAAAACAAACGCCCACCCGAAAGCGAGACTTGATGACTGCATGATGGGGTATCACTGAGCTCTGCTGTAATGAAATTAGCACTTGATGAGTTGCCATTAGAGTTTATGAGGTGTGTATGTGTGTGTGCGCGACGGCATCCCACTGAAGCTTTCTGTGGCATTGTTTCGGGGTGGGCCAACCATCTGGCTATAAACCTTTAGACCCACTCGCTAATGGGATTTGTCCCCCCTTTAGCGATGTGTGTGCGTGTATGGGTACCAGCTAGTAGCTACATGTCTGAGGTCTGACATTTAGGCGAGGCTTTTTAGATAGAAAAGTGACCGTAAGGCTTTTTTATTATTGTAAAATGATAGTGAGGCTTATATTATGCAAAAATGCACTGCGGCCACGTTATCGTAGAAAAGCTCGGCTGGCTGAAGACGATGCCAGTCCTGTCACCAGATCAGCGGCGATGGCCTAAATTTCCAAAATGTCTGTAAATGTCATCTTGGCCTCCAGGCTGCTTGATGAAGCCTGTTTTTTTTTTTTTTTTTTTTTTTCCCTTCCACCCCTTCCTTGAGTCAAGATCTCGATATGTCACTTCCACTCTGTAAGCTCAACAGTCAGCCGCCGCCGTTTCAGACTTGACTCGGAAAACAAGACCATTTTGAAAATGAAATCGCGTTACTTGGCAATTCTCTTTTGGCTCTGTTGGAATGTCACGAAAAACAAACGGTGACATGTGATTCCAAAGTGTGCGTGCGTTCAAACACCACAGGCGTCGGCGGTGACGGCAGCCGAGGCGACAGGGGAGTGACCCGTCAGCACGCGCGCGTCTGCCACGGCTATAAATAAAAGTCCCCGCGTGCTGCGCTGTGCTCGCCCGGAGTCGCTTGACAGACGTTTGTAAGTGAATTCGACTTAATAGACGGGAACAAGCGTCGCGGCGTCCCCGGTGACCTCGCTGCAAATTGAGTGAAGGGCGGCGGGGAGCGTAATTACGTCCTCCGTCGTGTCAGCGAGCCATTTGTTTGCAAGCGCCCTCTGGGGAGTCTCCACGAGGAAACAAACGTCATCATTGAATCAAATTTATAAAACTAATCATTAAAAGTTACATTTTACTTGAAATTTTTAGTAGGTTAAAGTATTTTTAATGCCGAGACCATTTTTTTTCGATTAAATCTAGTTAATCATTTGAACAGATCCATTTTTGACATCTTCAAAAAGATCCAATTTCAATGTTCAAATCTTTTGAGTGTGCCGACATCTTGAGCTAATTGTCCACACTGAGCACGCAAAGCGATCACAGGAGCTGCCGTGGAGCAGATGAAAGCGGACCCCTAAAAGCTCAGGGATCGTCCTTCTCAGCAGGCTACTAAAGAGCCTGAAGCTCTGACTGGAAAACAGAAAGAGGAGGACGACCCCCGAACCCTTTCACCTAGTGTCTTTGATCCCGCTCGCGCTGGCGTAGCGACGCTCCTTTTCCGCGTTTGTTATGAAAGGCTACGACTCGGCTCTTGACCCGCTTAAACGCCGTCCCGCCCGATGTCCTGTGGCTAAGAAGAGATTGCGCACTAAACGTAAACCAAATACAAAGTCAATGGCTGAGAAACACATGTCATATTTCACTTTTGACTTTCAACTTTGTAACTTTACTTCTAATCAGAAATGCGAGCATAGCGCCGTAGTGGAGATTCTGGTCGGATGAGAGAGAAAGTGGGTCACCGTCGCGCGCTGATGTGATTGAAAGTGATGTGTGGCGGGGATGGAGGTGCTGCTGGTGGTGGTGGTGGTGGTGGTGGGGTGTGTGACTCAATGTGAGTTCCGGTCAACAGCGGGTGGTGTCAACATTGCCGTGCTCCGCTGTTGCGCCTAAGTAACGAGCCCCCCTCCCCACGAAAAAAAAAAAAGAGCGGCTAATGAGTTTATTTTAAGCCCAGCCGCTGTCCGGCAAAATAAAAGAGCCTCTCATTACTGCATGGACCAGCGAGCGCTTTCAAAGTCCTCAAACTATAAAAGACGCCATTTCTTTTCGGTATAGTAGCCCCAATTTTTGTTCTTAATGACGATTTGGCCGGGTAAAATTGACCACCCATTTGCGGGAGGCCAAAAAAAGAGAAAGCCGTGACTGATTAGTACCGGGACCACTCGGACGCGATGCTAAAGTTTTCACTTCCTGTTTACATTCTTGCGGCCAATAAGAGACGAGCCTTCACCTTAATCGCTTTGAATGGGAGACCAAGGTCAGGTCGCTATCAGATGAGTCCAGATTAACGGGTTAACAAGGCGCAACCGGGAGATTAGCGGCCGCTCTGTGTACACAAAAGTAACTCGGGTTGATAGAGTGAGGGAGCCAACTTTTCCAACTTTAATCTAAATATATAAAACGTCAAATGCGCCCAAGAGAAGAACGTTGTCAGATGTCTCCTATCTGTCTTTGCACTCGGCAAACAAAAACAAGCGCATCCATCCCGACGCGTCTGACTCGGGCTTTGATGGCGCTGTAAATTAAACGCGGCTTTTTGGAGAACAGGCTCGGCGCCACCTACAGGGACCGGCGTGACGCGGCTCCTGTCCCCGGTTTGAACCCGGCAGTGACAAACAGAAGGCGGGAGGGAGGGAGGGAGGGAGGACGTCGGGTCAGACGGGGATAACACCAAGGGAATGTTTACGTTTAACAGCTGCTGCTTCTTTTGCCCATTGCAAAATGACTGCCTGAAAATGTTCAACTAATATCGGCAAAAACTAATGACAATACGTTGGGTGGCGTTTGCTTGACGCGACGTGAGCTCGTGACGTTTTGCCGCCTGGTTCTTTTCCGTCTTGACATCTTTTGAAATGCTAATGAGGTCTTTTCTTCTTTCGCTGCAGATCCCTCCTCCAACTACATCCGGCAACTGGAGACCAAAGTGCGGATCCTGGAGGACGATAACAACAAGCTACTGTCACAGGTGAGACATTGAGAATGGATAGTAAACGATCAATAATGGCGCTGTGAGGCCCTCACGGTGGAAACGAATGGCAAACTTCAGATGGGTCGGGCCCCTCGTTAGTGTCTTTCAAGTCAGTTTTTGGCACTCCAAGTGAAGATTTCGAGAGCGAGAAGGCGCTTGACGCTTTGAGCATTTTTGATTTGGACCGCGATATTGCAAAAATGGTCAAACGGAGGTCGAGCAAAAGATACGCCGGCGGCCCACGATTGAACTCTTCCAGAAGAAGCTTTTCAAATTTTTTTTTTCTTCCCCGCGTGTGTGCGTGTCGGTGTCGAGCCCAATGTTTAATTCATGGCGGAGGCTTCAATGGCGCGCGTCGGTTTGCTTGGCCCCTATGGCAAAAGCGCGAGCAGACGCTAAATGACAAAATCCGGCGGTGTTAACCTCCCGATGACTTCGCCCACGTTTGGAAGATGCCGGCGTTGAGGTGGGAGGGGGGGGGGGGGGGAGTTAAAGGGGTTCACGGCGAGGTCACGTCAGTCTGCGCGGAGACGCGAGGATCGCTCATTAGGTGTGACGACGGCGCGCTTGCCAAAATCTGACATCCCGACTCCAAATGATTTCACTGTCGTCGCCATTCTCTTAACGTGCTCAACAGTTTTGCCGTTTTTCCCCTTCTGCAGGCTCATAATCGTTATAGTTTGTCACAGATACAAATGAAGAAGGTAAACATCCGCTCAATTGTCTCCGGTGGTGGAACTCGACTCTTTTGTAGCTTCTGCAAATTGTAATCAATCTGTCAATCGTCAAATCAAAGAGAAATCCAATGAGCTTTTTGGGAGGGTCATGTTTCTGCTTTCAAGCTTGCGAGGGGCTGGAGCAAAGGCTACCATTAAAGTTGATCTTGTCTCGGCTTGCAGGTAGAGAGCCACGCATCCATAATGCACCCAGTGCTTTCCTTTCTTTCTGTTGAAAGTGTTTGACGACGGTGGGCCTCTTGGCCGCCCCACTTGTTGGACTTCCTGCTTGAAGGGAACAAAAAGTCTCTTATCAGAGGAATGCTGACCTTCCTGCCAACACTGTTAACGTGTTGCTATTAAGAGAGCAGGTGTACACGTTCCCACACGAGCAACTCTCAAATTGTTAGCCTATCCAGGGAAAGGAGGGAACAAGTCAGCGGACAACAAATGTGTAGATTGCTTGTAGATTTTGGCCTTGTTTTTGTCCATTTGGTGCATGTTCCGCTCTGGCTGTTTGCTTTGGCTCTGCGGGTTCAAACGCTTGTGCTTCTTCACTATTCATTCATATATTCCTCATGACAAAGCTCATCATCATCATCATCATGTTTGTGTGCTCAGTGCAATCCAGGTGACTTGCGAGCCCTCCGGAAAGGGATGACCCTGTACCACTCCGAGTCGCAGCTGTCCTCGCTGCCCCAACGCCAGGACGCCTTGCACAACATGGTCAGGACTGATGCACGCACTCGCTCTTGCTCTCACTCTTGCGCTCTCTCTCTCTCTCTCACTTACACTCACTCTTGCGCTCTCTCTCTCTCACTTACACTCACTCTTGCGCTCTCTCTCTCACTTACACTTACACTCACTCACTCACTCACTCACTCACTCACTCACTCACTCACTCACTCACTCACTCACTCACTCACTCACTCACTCACTCACTCACTCACTCACTCACTCACTCACTCACTCACTCACTCACTCACTCACTCACTCACACCTCAAGTGATATGTAATTGGTTCAAGCTGTAGGCTTACGCTAACGCTCTTGTTCAGGTCTCAGGTCGTCTCCCCACTAGCGAATCTTCTCCAGCCACGGGATATTTGTCATGCGCGCAGAAGCCCGAGGCTGTTGTGCATGCCATGAAGGTGAGCGGAAGGAAGGCATGGTCTGTGCTCTTTGCAAGTTTTCTTTGGCCTCAGCTCATGGGACTTTGTTGTGCCTTGCAGGTTCTGGAGGTCCATGAGAACTTGGACAAGCAAGTTCCTGAAGACTATGAGGATGACCTCAGTGAGAAAGAGAAGGCCATCGTCAGAGAGATGTGTAATGTACGTAATCTCTCTCATTTTTATGTCTGAAAGTGTACAAGAAAAGATACAATCTGGGCTGAGGGGAAAAAAAACAACTTTATTGTTTTTAATTGCAGGTGGTGTGGAGGAAGTTGGGTGACGCAGCCGGCTCTAAACTGTCCATTCGCCAGCATCTGTCCGGGAACCAGTTCAAGGGGCCTCTGTAGTGCCACACCAGGGGACGACTGACAATGTTTTACCAGGTAAGTCAATTGACTCTCTCTGTGTGTGTGTGTGTGTGTGTGTGTGTGTGTGTGTGTGTGTGTGTGTGTGTGTGTGTGTGTGTGTGTGTGTGTGTGTGTGTGTGTGTGTGTGTGTGTGTGTGTGTGTGTACGTGCGTACAAGCGCATGTGCACGCACACACGCACACTTAAAAAAGAGAAGAGAAAAAGGGGGGGAAGGTATGGGGAAAAATTTTTTCAAACAGCTCTATACAGGAAAATACTCATGACACTAAGTTTTGAATGCGAATTTTGCTCTTCCCCCTAGTGGCGCAGTCAATTGACATCGGGTTGTGGATGGAAGTTGCCAACGCTGCGTGGGTTCAAGCACAGGTGCCGGCAAGGATAGCAGCCACCTTACCTTTTTGATACGTCTCCTCAGAGTATACTTACGTTTTGACTGGAACGGGTTCTTGTTAGCTAATGCAATAAAAAGTTATCACTACAAGTCATCTAAGATTTAGGTGTAGCCTAACTTTGGAAATTGTAGTTAAAGTATGTAAATTTAGTCTAAAATGCTTTTGTTGTGTTAAGTCATGTGATCCACTGTGACTAAAGCCCCTATCCTCAGAGCAACGAATGTTGCAAACTTTGACAAGATTGTAACATTCGCTGCCCGCAGTGGGGAAGGGGGCTTCAGCACCTTTTGGACTCGTTAACAGTTAACATTGTACATTGTCTATGAAACAAACATGAACACAGCATTCTTAGGGTTTCACTTTTGGTTCTAACAGTGACTTTTTAGGACACAAGCCACACATTGTGAATACTATTTGTTAGCGTGTGGCCAATCTTTCTATCTTGAGGAATGATGAAATGAGCCCAATTGGATGCTGTGTGCATGCTCGACAATCACGTTCTCAGGTCGGTGTCGCGTTTGCTACAAGACTGTTGACGCTGTGCATGTTCTTGTTAACCTTTGGTGGTTCTGACCAGCGTCTCAGTCTGTTAGCTGTCAAATCTTTAAGGGATGCTTTTCTTATTCAGGCAATTTTCAGCAGTAAATAGTTCACATTTTGTCTTCAACGGATTTTCATGTACAATGAATCCCCTGGGGCTCAATAAAAGTATCTATCTACTCAGCTATCTCTGTTCAATCAAATCCACCTTTCAAAACATTTGATTTTTTTTTTTTTACATCAACTCAAAATGACATCACATGACCTCGGGACTCGGGTAAATGACCAATCACAGCTCCGCTTACAAATGTCACGAGCCACAATTGGTCATTTCCTGCTCCCCTGAGTCCGTGATGTCATTTTCAGTCAACAGCAAGAGGCAAACTATGTTTTACTGCTGAAAATGGCTAAATAAATAAAGCATCCCTTGAACAAAATCTCTTCTTGATGTCAGAAACAAGAGTTGTGCAATGATACGGCAAAAACAACCCCAAACATTTGCACTGTTCATTCTAAGCAAGCAGTATTAGGGCCACACTCCTAATAAAAAAACAAAAGCATTAGCAAACAATTGTGATTGTTGGCAACGGTAGAAAACTAAGTTGATGCCCAAGGTCGCAAATGTTGGCAAAACCTTGTTTTCTTCACAAACACTCACAATTGTTCACTGTACAACATACTGAACAGATGAAGTCAATTTTACTGCTTTTCTTTTAAATAAAGTCTTCAGTATTATAAATGTTTAAATAAAGTGATTAGCCAATTTTTTTTTCTCCTTCAGTGTGGCCCTAATATGAATGTTGAGTAAAAAAAGTGTCCTTTTTTTTCTAGTAAGTGATTGGAAGCCATGATTCTCTTGTCAAAAAATGTACATAGACATTTGGACTTGTGTTTTAAATTTGGAACACTAGACAGCGCTGACACTCACTAGCATGACCGTAATGTCGTCAACGTCTTCCTGTCCTTCTCAACGCAACTGAGCGGATCGCAGCTGGCTGACTAGGCCATGTTTAGAATCAGAAGAGAAAATAAAACCAATTGTTGATTGAACAGTGCTCCTGTTTGCTTCATTTTTGCACCGACACTGCCCCCTTGTGGCAACACCAGAAACGTTTGGGCTACAGTTATTTCACAATGGCAAAATAAAACACAACAAGCCATCTCTGATACCAATTTTGAAATTTTTGGGATAAACTCTCACTATTCGCACGTTGTACAATTTGTGGCTAGTGGACACACTACTACAGTATTCCTGTAACAAAAAAAGCAAATGATTTTTCCCTAAATGCCAATTAGACACAAACCCAAAGGTGAGGGCGAGAAGCAGAACCATGCCTTGCTAACTTAAGGCACAGAAAGGCAGAAAATTCCACCATGTCAACAACACGCTCAAAAAAATTAGACCGGCTCTATCGGCTGAAATTCACCTCATATCTCATTTCATCTCATCCATCCGCCGCGGTTCATGGGCATGCCAGGTGGCGGGGGCAGGGGCACCTGTGGTTGGCCTTGTGGCACGGGAGGGGGCGGGTACCCGGCAGGGGGGAGGCCAATGGGTGGGGGTACATGGGTGGGTGGCATGTGTGGCGGGGGAGGAAAATTGGTGTAGCCCGGGGGCGGGTAGCTGGGAGGCATTGTGGGCGGCGGGTAGCCCGCAGGTGGAGGATGGGTCGGTGGCGGGGCGCTGGGCGGGGGGTACACGTGGTAGGGTGGCATAGGGGGGGCATAGGTTGGTGGCATGGGGGGGGCATAGGCGGGCGCCTCCGTCTTCATCATGGACTGCAGGCTCTGGTAGCCCTCGCCCGACATGTACGAGCTGGTGGTGGACATGACGTAGTTGGAGGGCGGCGGCGGAGGTGGCCGGTGTGGCAGGGGAGGGGGCGCGTGGGGTTGGTTGGGCGGTGGCGCGTGAGGTGGCGGCGGTGCTGCTTCGCTTGGGGCTTCCACTTCGGCGGGCGGGGCAGGGGCAGCGGGTTTGCGCTCTACAACAGACAAAAGGAGGAAAAGATGTTGTATCTTACAAACTTCAACATAAAAATTTTGATGGAAAACTTCGTTGATTGCATACCCGGTGGCGGCGGCGGTTGTGAAGTGGGCAACGGCGGCATGGGGCTCTCCAGTCGAGGAATCTTTGATCCAGCTTGTTCTGAAGATGAAAGAACATTAAACATGTTCAAATATTCAAAATGGATATTCAGGGTGCGCGTCTGTGTCCGTGTGTACCTGAGGGCTTTGCTTCTTCCTTGGGGGAGGTCTGCGGGGAGAAAGATTTTAGTGGCCTGCGGCAGCAGAGGGATGCAAATGAGGCGCCGGCCGGCTCGCTCACATGTGTCCGTTTGAGTTGTCGCGCTGGGCTCCCGCCTTGCGGGGACGCTTTCTTGGCCGGGGGCGGAGGCGGCGGAGGGTTGGCGGCTGATGGCGGCGCCGGAGGGGTGGGAGTCAGGACGGGCGCGGCGGGCGCCCGCTCCTTATCCTGCATCTGCTGGGGGATGGGCTTATTGCCGTGGGAGTACAAGTCCAGGATCTGATGGCAGATGTCTAACGCGCAAAAACATTTTTAGCCTCCCTGGAAAAGCGTCAGTCCGTGTCAACGACCTTGCGCCTTTACCTTCGAGGAGCTCAACGGGGACGTCTTGGACAAACTGCTCCCACCAGCGGCGCGACGATTGCTTTGCCGTCCACTCCTGGAGGTCGAACTTGCACAGGCGGCCCGCCAGATACATGACGGCCACGGCGATGATCTCCGGCTCCCATTGCAGCGACAGCATGGTGCACAGGCTGTTGGGTCGAACGGTGAACAGTTACTGCAGATCAACACAATGTCTTTTGTTTCCAAAGGTCACAAGGTGACGAGAGCCTCACCTGTCGTTGACGAAGGTCCAAGCCATCTGGAGCACCTTGCACACTTTATTCTTCTCCCCTTTACCGACGCAACAGGTCAAAAATCAGTTGGCAACATTAAATGACAACCGTGACCGTCTTCGTAAAATGGCGTCAACCTTTGAGCTGCTTGACGTAACGCAGGAGAAACATGTAAGGGTGCTCCACTTGCAGGTCAAACTTGATGGTCTGCAGCAGGATTCGCTCCAACACCATCACCTCCTCCTGGAACACGCACACACTTTCTTTTTAGCTTCTGTCTTCTAATTCAACTTTTATTCCAAACATGTAAAAATGTTAGTGAAGTAGACCTTGGGGTCATCTCCAAACTGAGCAAACTGCACATCGTTGAGCAAACTGCGCGCCGTTTTGATGATGTCTTTGCATTTTTTGGGCGTTTCCTCCACTTTGCCAGCCAGAAAGAGACAACAAGCTCCCGTTACCTATAACACAAACATCACTTTGTTAAATAAAATGTTGCCTTTACATCCTCAGGATAAAAAAAAAAAAAACAAAGTGTACTTTACGAAATATTTATCCTTCATTTTTTTTTTTTTACCCTCAGAGGAATGGACTTGTCACAACAAATGAAATCTAAACTCATGGAAAAAATAACCGATAAAATGTATTGTAACATCCTTACTGAGGGGGAAAAAAAGTACAGCAAAAAAGACAGGTTTATAATTTTTTTCCCCTTGCCCTGAAGAGAACTTACATATCTGGGGAACTGCTTGAAAGAGTGAAACATGTAGAAACGGTGGAAGTAGATGATGCCCGTCGCCAGTGTGTCGTAATGTCTACCAGTCGTCAAGGAAACAAAGACTGATTCTACACTAGATTATGGGTGCTTTTTGAAAAGTTACGTCACAAAAGAGGATACAAGCCGAGTTTGGTGCCCACGTCGAATATGAAGCGGGCTCCCTCTCTGCGGTAGCGGGCTTCGGTGCCTGGGTCCAGGCCTTCCGACTGAGAGGGCGTGTGCGCTAAATCTTTTTTGTCCCAGTACCAGCATGGTTTGATGTGGTCTAACATGGCCTGCTGCTGTGCCACCGCATTTTCTTTCGACTCCTTATTCAGCTGGGGAGAGGCCACGGAGGAAGAGGGCCCCGCGTTGACTGCCTGCTGGACAGAACAAAAATTGAGAACTTAAGCACGCGCTTCAGCAGTATCCCAATAAGATAACACTCAAACAACATTTGAGGGTGACTTCAAATAATACAGAAAAGATGCGTCGAGTAATGCCGGAATTGAGTGACCTGTACCTTTCCAAGCAGCTTAGGTCGCCCAGTTACCCCCAGCATTAATGCATTCATAGCGTTAGTCCCGCGTCATACATAGTTTGAAAGTAAACGCTGAACGTGGCTTCGTTATAGTTTGAGAGTAAACGCTGAACGTGGCTTCGTTATAGTTTGAGAGTAAACGCTGAACGTGGCTTCGTTAACTCAAAACAGACCACCAATGTTATTAATCAGCCGAGCCCGCATTTGAGTTCGTAAAATACGAAATAATGAAAAACGTCAACGTTTCAATTTGCCATGGTTTACGCGTCGCTGACTAACAAAGTTAGCTAGTCGTTAGCTGCTAACGACCTGTAGCACGCTAAGCGGACAGGTAAAGACCAATATTTGTCTAAAGTTGCATATTTCTCAAAACAGAACGTGTCCTACCTTTAACATGTAGTTTGTGGCGTATATAAACAAACTTCCGGACGACTAGAAAGTACAATAGATAGTTGGCTCCAAATAAGCTAGCAAACGGCATACATCCATTCAATTGGTAAGAGAGTCGCCATTGTGGATTTCGTCGGATGTTACGTTTGGGGCGGATGTGACGTCACGATGCCTGCGTTTTACTTTTCTTTCGACACTTCATACATAAACGGCAATTTCTGAAAGATCCCACCCATTACTGAAGCAGAATATTACAACTGGCGTCACAAATCTGTAGAAGTCTCTCAAAATGTAAAGTGCAATTATTAGAATTTTTAATGCGCTGTTATCGTTTGAAGTTGTACTTGCGATTACAAACTCCAGAGGGAGCCAAATAACTACTTGGCAACGTCTACAAGCCGTGGATGAGATGTTACATTTAATCAAATTTGACACCCGACATCGTTCATAAAAAAAGGTATTTGAGATCAAGAAGACAAGTGGTGTCTAATTCAATCAAATGTGAGCCTTGACAGTCTTTGCAATTATTACTCATGCTATAATCTCAGAGAAACGTGTTCTACTTTAAAATGAAAGGATACATAATAAGTATGCAATGTTACGCAGGGGTGTACTTATTACAATTTTATAGACAAATGATATTTATAGTCACTGAAGAGAGTTGGGCTGTGTGAGTGAAATATTCTTTTCTTCCAGGTGGGGGCATAGCAAAAAATAATTGAGAGGGACCAACAGGCAACAACTACATAAAACACGTAGTAACACATCAATTTAGCTGCTAATATTTCCTAAACAATTAAAAGTGATGACAAGTGACACGAGCGGCTGTGAAAAAACAAGTTTCTGAATGACATCGGTGGACCCGCCTTGATTTGTCTGTCAAAGGCTGGCGCACCTCCGAGACGCACTAGCGGTGAATCATTTAGGTGCCCCGATTAAAAATGGGGAATCTGCATTCATTATAAATTCAGCGGTGCTCGGACAAATCCTCTTAACTGGTGGCAGGAATTGTCAGGATGGAAAAGGAGTAAGAGCATCGTCTGCTTGTATCGCCTGTAGCAAGGGAGCGTCTCAATGTGTCTCTCACGTCAACACACACACACACAGGCACACACACAGGCACACACATACACTCACGGATTCCACAGTAAATCAGCCTATGAATAATATATCTATCTACTTTCTTTATTAATATTAAACATTGCATAATGAAGCGCTGCGCATTCAGATGAGTGCAATATTCATATTCCCATGAAGTGGACCTCATTGTTTATGAGCTTTGATGCATTCAAATGGGTGCGACCTTTGACCCCAAGGGGGCTGCATTGCCTTTTGTTACTTTTTTTTTTTTTTTTTTTAAACCACTTTTGACTCATAAAAACTGCATTGTGGACGCTGTTTGTCCTCCTTTGGGTTGGCCTATTTTTTTGGGTCACTTTTTTAAAAGAATTTTTTTTCCAATTACTAAAGGCATAGTTTTAAATTTGCGGCATTTTGTAGCTTTTAAAGGGTATTCTATTATTTGTATTACACAGAAATGTATGTCTTAAAAATGTTTATTTCATATTCCCTATAATATACTTTAAAATTATTTTGTTTTTTTACTTTCAGTATCCTCTTTTGCAAATATCTTTTCCCTCGCATTTTGTGTTAAATGTTTTTTTTTTTTTTATATTTTCATTTACATTTTACTAACATACTATTTTAGTTTCGTGTTATATATATTTTTAGTGTCTTTTGTTCGACGTCCAAGGTTCCTGCCTGCCCTGTTAGCGCATCCAAACTTTCTTGAGCGTTCTTCTAAACACCCTGCGGTGCGTTCAGGTACCCGACGGCTAGGCGGCGGAACTCGGCGTGTCCCCTCGGAGGCAACACTTTGGACTTAAAACATTTCCCGTGTCCACAAACGGTATTTGCGGTGTGCGCCGCAGCCACCCCGCATGAAGCCTAAACTGCCTGCGCATACAAGCTATAATGGAGACATTGATGTATTATTGAGAGCACCCAGGGGTGATGATCAAGGGAGCCGGGGAGAGTGTGTGTGTGTGTGTGTGTGTGTGTGTGTGTGAGATCGTGGATTTCTTTTAGTATTCATGGAGGCCGGTGATTGAGGGACAAAAAAAAAGTTGGGAGCTCTACAGCAACACAAACTGTGGACCAACGCATGTCGACTTATGCTTCCACTATACTGGTACACAAATTGCATTGCAACACTGCAGCGAGTGTGAAATGACATCAAACAGCTGCTTCAAACCAAAATGGCTCACTTCCTGTTCCTTTTTGAGCATCACTTCTGACTTTTTTTTGTGGGTCTACTCGCGAATGTTAAAAAAAAAAAAAAATTCACAATGACATCAAAACTGTAATGAAACTGTTCTTTCAAATGGACTTGAGGCAGATTTTGCTCAATTTTAGGGGGCGCTACTTTGGACGGCCGTCACCGTGCCATCTCTGTCTCTGTCTCTGTCCTCGGTGCGTCTGCCGAGGTTACGTCTACTTGAGCCAGAGCTGAGATGACATTTCATTTATATAAATAATTAGTGGGCCTGAAAGTCCCTCAGGTCTGCCCCGCAGCAATCAAACTTCTAATGCTCTTAAAATTGCTCACCATCTTTTATTAATGGTCCGGCGTTAAATGTATCGCCGCTGCGGTGAGCAAGAGAGCAAATGCTTCTTCTTCTTTTGCTCCACCAGGAAATGGTGTCAACATTTAAACGGCGCTGTTTTATATTGGACAATGTAGTTCCAGTGCTTAACATCAGGTCGCCTCTGTAAATGATGAGGGCTCATTAGTGCTTTCTAATAGCCCTGAACTTTATCAAATGTAGTAATAACCTAATTAAGTGCAATGAAGAGAAATGACATTTATTGCGACTCCTAGCGTGCACCACTTGCCCACCGGGGGCAGTATAACACAGTAAGAAGACAAACGAAGACAACTTTCACAACTACGGCAAGTGACTCACTATTCAGGGTGTATTTGAAGGCTTGTCATTTTCAAACATTTGTTAAGTGCGTCGGTGTAGCATTAGCGCATGTTAATGGATGAACTTGATAAAAAAAAAAATCTTGGGAAAAAGTATTTTTCTAGTTATCATTATATATGATCAAAATTGGCATATATTTAATCAAAATAACCCACAGTAAAAATGTATCTTTATTTTCAGTCCGGTTCTGTCTTTATTTTGACTTCTCTTTAAGTACAACTGCAGCTCTTTGCAGGCAAACCATTAGGAAAAGGACTCGAATGGGTCAACAGAGGGCGCTGTTGTCTCACAACATGGGCGTCTACTGTCATGACATCGACCAATATCAGCGTGCTGATAATAGTTCTTGTCAACCACATCGCTGTAAACTACAAAGCATGATTTTTTTTTCTACTTTTATTTTTTTTTATTACATAAACATTACAACTTTTCCTCTTAAGTAACTTTCTTTTGCTTTCTGATTGGCTGACATACCGGTTTGTTATGCATAAAAAAGATATTTCTTAAAACGTTATACTCGAGTGTGACATTAAGGAATAACAAGTAAAAAGTGGCACCTTTTAATAACGTGTTTGCGATCGGCTAAATCAACAAACAGCACCCCCTATTGGTCTGGCATGCACGTGGCACCCTGCAAACGCGCGATCATATTACGATTTTTCTGCGGGAATACTTTTGTTGTAAATAACAAAAGACTACAATAACAGAGGTGGGCACATGCAGGCACCAGCCTTTGGCCCCACTTGATCCTGCTGGCACGTCTCAAAACGCCCGCAAACGCGCGCGCGCACACACAGACACACGCGCGCCCGCGCGCAGACACAAATGGGGTCGTCCTCTTAAACAAGACCCAACAGGGAAAGCAGGAGGAAACATTTGGACTCTCTTGTTGGACAAGGAGGAGGAAGAGAAGGAGGAGGAGGTGTCTTGTCTGCCCGTGCATTCTCTCTCGCTCCCTCTCTTTCTCAGCCTCGCTCTCTCGTTCTCTCTCTCCATCAGCGAGTCTCCCGCCACAGGAGCCAAGAGTTGCCGTTCCGAGCGCCGATGCCAAAACGCACACAAGGAGCCGGTGCCAAAGGGTCATTTTTTTTTTTAGTGCACCACCACCACCAGCAGCGGAAAGAGGAAGGTGCTTGCAGCGGGATCCTAAATTAACACTGACAAGAAAGCGGCATCGCGGTGCAGGATTTTGCAGCTTTTTGTTTTGGTTTTGGCATTGTGGCTTCTTCCTGCTCCCGCTGCGCGCGTCCAGGTGTTTTGTCTGCCCCGAAGAAGGACAGCGCGTAGCCTGCATCCTTTTTTTTTTTTTTTTTTTTGTCCGCCAAACTTGCGCAGCAATTGTCGAGGAAGACGCGCAAATAAAATAAAATACACATTTTAAAAAGGAGGAGTAAGGGTCCGGTCCACGCGAGAGCCACAGCAGACCGACACAACGGTCCGAGCCGACTCCAAGTGCCGTTCACCGGGCAATGCCAGAGTAAATGCCGGGGCGATGTCCCGCCGCAAGCAGGTGAACCCGCAGCACTTGTCATTGAGCCACCGGGAGACGGCACCAGGTGAGATGCACGCCGAACCCTCCGCAACATCTAAAAACGCGCGTCGATATTATTTGGATTTCAACTGGGACGCGGGCGAATTAAAACAACTCGCATTTTCTCAATTTGATTCCGACACGTGGATGTCTCGTTCTACGACGCGTTTAAAACATGACGAAACAAAGTTGAAATAGTCACCGTAAAATTCAACCGCGTCGCTTAAAACACTCGCGTTTAATTTGGTCATCAATTAATGGCGAGACAGACGGGCTTTTCTCTGAAAACAACCTCCGACGAGAAACTCGCCACAACAATGTATTGTTTTGAGAAACGTGCGCGGTATTTGTTCAACTGCAAAAAAATGTATTTTTTTTCCTTTGCACGAAACAAAGATGTTTTAAACGTGTGCATTGCACGTGCACAACCACGCCAATTGCACCCTTCATCAAGTTGTTTTACTTCTTATTGCAATCATCACACACACAAATCGCGCACTACATAAAGTTCGTTTCAACAGAATAAAGCATGCATGACGAGATAAGAACTTTTGCTCATTTGATTTCTTTAAAGAACTTATCTTGTCACGGGCATTTGTGATAATACACACTTATCTATTTGCTGTGTGTAAAAGATTAAAAGTGTCCTATAATCCGAATCCTAATATCAATTTGAACCTTCATCTCCTCCGTGCTGCCTGCCTGCCTGCCTGCCTGCCGCTCGATTCAATTTGATAGACGAGGCCTAATCGCACTAATTCAATGCACACCAGCTCATGATGTAATCTGTGGCCAATGTTTTGTGTGTGTGTGTGTGTTACAAATTATTGATCCCCATCACTTAGTAAGACAATTGGGGAGCTCTTTCATGCAATTTCTCATGATTGCCAAGTTTTATTATTATTATTACCATTGCTAAGCCACATTGGATGCTTTGCATTATTTTAATGAGTCAAGTTGATTGATGTGCAGACAATTAATTTTACAGTGTGGAGGAGCAAAAAAAAAAAAAAAAAAAAAGCCTAAACTACAGTTGTACCTCGGGGTATGTGTGTCAAGTGTGCTCATGTGTGTGACATTTACCTGCATGCAATATGACCAAAAAAAAAAAAAAAAATAGTTTGCATATTTTCATTTGTCTGCTGCAGGGCACTCAGGGTTTGGGGACAAATTTGGCGTAACAGTTAAATATTTCCCACCCCCGCTTGCAGCCATGGGTCACTTTGTTTGACGTCTTTTTTTTTTTTTTTTTGGTCGCTTTGCATAACTCACAGACACACACAGACACGCACGCACACAGAGAGACACGCACAGACCTGCTTTTGAACTTGAGCCACACAACGGTGTGAAGAAGCGTCTTGCTGATTGGGAGGACAAGATGGTTGGTTGGCCGCGTGAAATAGAAGGGCCTCAATCTGGTCCTACCTGTTCTCGCACACCACACACAGATACACACTGCATGAGCGTCAAAGTGTTTGTCTTGTTTACTCAGGCTCGCTCCAGACGCCTAAAAAGATGGGTCAAATCATTATTTGGGCTTTGGGTGCGCGTGTGGCGAGCGGAAGCTTGAATGTCAGCTCTGTAGGGCAAAGCCCTCACACCAAGGCCAAACCGTTTCAATTCAAACTCCGACGAAGCTTTCGCTAGAGCTTTTGCATTGCTGTCATCCCGCTTCGGAACCGACCACTGCGATCGGCAAGTTTGTGTGTGTGTGCGCGTGCAAATTTCTACAGAGCCCAAATCATTTGAATTTAGAGACACACGCACACGAACGAACGCACACAGACACACTGCAATTTAATTTCGTATGTCATTAAAAGTTAGCAAAATATATTTAAAAAAATGTGTCCTTGGTCCAATCTAAAAACCTTCTGTGTCGATTTGGTTTCATGCTGTTCTATAAGTCACAATTGGGGCAAAAAAAAAAGGGTGAGGAGTGTGTGTGTGTGTGTGTGTGTGTGTGTGTGTAGCGGAAGTTTGAATGTCACCCCCAGTGTGCCCTGCCCACCTCTACCAAGTCAACAAGCAAAAAAACTTTTACCTCAATTGTGACCAATAAGAACTTAATTGAAAATTTAGAAGGAAGGGGAAAAAGTGTGCACAGGCTTTTCTACTCCAATTCAAACTCCAATGTTCTAGTAGGCTTTTACTGACATTTGTTCTTTTGCTTTCTCGCAGAGGCCTGAAGTTTTTGCGCTAACGCCAACCGCTATCCGGAACTGTTCATATTTCCCCTAATTTTTTTTTTTTTATAGCACAAAATCCTGTCAATTGAAGAGGGATGTGTAGAGTTTTTATATCCACAGTCTCTCAGCTAAGCTAGGCTAACGTTAGCCCTGGCATCGTCAATGAACGGTTGCATGTAACAGTTAAATTTTTGTTGCGCCAACAAACATGAACCAAAAAATGGGAATAATAATCGCCAGATTGACACTTGAATCCACCCTGAAATTTTCATAAATTCATAATCATAATTAACGAGTCAACATTTTTTTCACGTTTTGTATAACAGCGCGTGAGACCGCGTTATGAAACCAAAGTACGACGTCGTCGTCGGTTTCTGGTTAGCGTGGCGAGCAGGCCGCAGTCATCAAGCCCAACTTGTTCTCAAACTGGGTTTGGAGACCAACGCGAAGCAACCTCGCCGCGGGCCAATTCCAATTACTGTTTACACTCAGACAACACACACACATAGATGAAAAAACGGTCAAACTGTCTCACTTTGGACTTGAGCTTGTCACTGTGGGCTATTTCCTCAAGGTGGATTGTTCCGGTTTTCCGGCATCGGATCGCACCTCGGGCTGGAGGAGGCAGAGGAGATTTGATTAAGGCAACACGAAACAACCTTTTTTTTTTTTTTTTAAGGAAAGAACGTAAAAAGGCGAGCGTGAGTTGAGGTGTCAACTGTCAGAGAGGTGTCCGCTTACACGAGAAGTCGCCGCAGGTGGCCGGCCGCCATTCTCGTAGTCATCCGAGTCACGCGGATGATGAGCCCCGTGGACCTCGGCGGGGGCACCCACCGGTGCGCAAAACCAGAATGGCGGCATATTTCCCGAGCGAGGCTTCGCGGAATTGAGCCCCTTTCGTGGTAGCCGCCGGCCTGGAGCTGGAAACAGATTTCAAAAAGTATCTTACATGAGGTGGAACTTGCCATTACCAGTTCAATTTATTCAAAGAATACTTTGCGCTGTGAGTCAGATTTCAAGTTTCAAGCAATTTTCAGATACATTGTCACTGGAGAGGAAAAACAAAAAAATCTCGCACCCAAACTAAGCCCCGCCCTTTAAAGGCTCACACACCACACCACATCTGTTGGTTACAAACTTAATTGAGCCGCGGCGTCAAAGCACTACTTGTACATTAGATATTGCTTTGGCCTGATCTCAGCAGGCATCAAGTGGCTGGCAATTTGGCATTTTTATGGCGAGCGCGCTTTTTCATCAAAGCGCCTCAACGATAATTTTACCACCTCTTCTATAATTTGAGGTCTTTGCTCGTCAATCCTGGAGTCACACGAGCTGCCCTCGTTCCCTCTGCCGCAGACAAAATGGAGATTGACACAGACCTTTTTTTTTTGTTTTTTTTTACATCTAACGTGAACTTTAGCATGGTTGTTAGTCGCTTGACAAAAAGGCGGCGTCACATATAGCCGATGCGCCTTTCCCTGATCTGCTCAACACTTTTCCCCTTCTTTATTTGCACCATATGGAGCCACACACACACACGCATACAGTGTGTGAGCGTAAGCAAGCAGACGACTTGCTCGCAGGCGTTGATTGGCTCCCGATTGGCTGTCGGCCATTTCACTTTGTTCCCTCATTTCGCTTTAATATTTCAGCGTCGTCAGCCGAGCACATCTGATGAATTTTGTACGCCGCTCGCTCGCTCGCTCGTTATCTTATCGCGGAAAAGTTTGTCAAACGCCGATGCCTATCTTGCCACGTCATGCCTCGTCGTCTGCGGAGGCTCGGCCGTCCGGAGCGTTCCCCCCCGCCTGCGGGGGCGGCGGAGGCTAAAGCGAGGCCGCTTGTCGTTTGAATTTTTGATTGCAACCATCTGCGATGTCGTCGCCGGTGTCGTTTATTCCCGACGGGAGCGAGAATCACCAACATGCGAGCAGCCCTATCACCCCCCTCCCCAGCCCCTAGCCCCCATCTCCCCCCCGGGGTATATAATGTGTGCGTGTGTATTGCTGGGAAAAACAAGAAGGGGAGGGGAGTGAGAATTTTGGCTTAAAAATTCCCTTTTCTCTAAATTTTCTCAATGAACCTTGGAAAAAAAATATCTAGAAGCCAAACACATATTAAACAAATTGCTAAAAGGATTTTAGTTTGGGATATAAGAAACAAAAGGATACAAATATTGTTGGCAAAAAAGTAAAAAAAGAAACACACAAAAAGGCGAAGAAATAAAAAATGAAAAAAAAAAAACCCCCACATACAAGCAAAAAATAAAATCAGCAAAACAATGATGCTAAAATTTCACATCAACTTTTTGATCAAAAGAATTCCATCAAAAATACAAAACAAAAGTGAGCTAAATTTGACGCTGATCTTTGTAATTGGACACTTTTTGAGGGGGGGCAAAGAAGAAGAGTCCCCCCCCGCCCCACCCGATCCCCTGCACCACCCTGGGGGCGTACTTGTGTGTTTCTTTTTTCCCTAGGAAAATGCAAACAAAGACAAAGCAGGGGGGGGGGGGGGTGCGTGAGCAGCATGGCCGTTTTGTATAAAAATTCTCTTTCCTCTAAATTCCACTGACAGACCTCGCTGGGAATTTTTGCCCCCCTCCCGGCCAGGCAGCGTTTAGATCGTCTTGGCCGCCATCATTAGGCTTTTTTATGAGATTTATTAAAGGCCGCTGATGTAAGCTCGCAAAACACCCCCTCCAGCTCGCTTTGAACAACCTCCGCCGGTGCATAAACGACGCTCGTGGAACAAAGCCAGGGCTCAAATGAGGTTAAGAATGGGAAAAATCATTCTTAGCTTTAAAAAAACAAAAAAATAAACACTTGCCTTCCCAATCCAAATATAGAGAACGTTTCGGTAGCGTATTGGTACTGTAAGCTATATTTTATAGGATAGATATCATCTTACTGTAGGGCTGAACAATAAATTGAATTTAAATTGTCAAAGGCAGTTTTCTAATTGTAATGGCTGTCATTTGGGGAAAGACTTCGATCTCAGCGAGATAACGTTTGAGAAGTGATGTCGACGTGTTGAAAGTTTGTTTCATAAAGCATGAAAAGTTGACGTGATTTTTATTGTAATACTTTTTAATTAATTGTTTGTATTTGTTGAATTGGGGGTGGGGGTGAAATGAGATAATTTTTCAAAATTGTTCGGCCCAATGAACTCACGCTGTGCTCCGGCATTGAAAACTAATTGTTGCTGTTCAGTTATAAAGCACAGATCTGAAAAACGTTTGAAAACTAAATAAAAATAAATAAATTGTTATCTAGCTCTGGGTTATATAAAAATAAGAATGTGATTTGGGGGATTCCGAAAATTGAATAAAAAAAAAAAAGTGAAATGCACATTGTTGCATGATTTTTTAAAAAACATTTCTTGGGTATATCATAAGAAAACTAAACACAAAGCATTAGCACAGGTTAAAAAAAGCCACTTAATCACAAGCACGTGTCATTTGTTAATGCACTGACAAATAATAGTTGGCTGAGCTTCTCTGAAAATTGAGGTGCGGTAGTGATGCTAGTGGAAGATAGGGGGCGCTCAAAGGTTGCCTGACTCCCTTCTCTGTATGTGTGTGTGTGTGTGTGTGTGTGAGAAAGAGAGAGAGCGGGCGGGCCAAGCAGCTTTGAGTTTCACGGCTCAACCGCGTATTTGACAGGCTCTCGCACCGCTACAGACTTGAGCGTGTTTTCATTTTTACACCCTTGCTTATGCGCGTGTTTGTCGGCGCGTACACACCCTCACACACACACACACACTCACTGCCCCTTTGCAAACATTCCACGCTCACGTGCTGCACTTCCACACAGGTGAGAAGAAGGGCCGAATGCAAATACTGTAGTACATTTTGAAGGTTCCTTGAAATCGCAGAAACTTGACTTTTTGGTTGACTGGACTTTTGAGAAAACATTTAAGATACGGGCGTCAACTCAACAAGCCTCACAAGTTTGGGAAAATTAGTGAACAAATGTGGTTAACAAACAATAGCTTACCTCGGCCCAAGTGACACAAGGAGGACCAACGAGTCTCGTCGGTGAGGCCTGGCGTCAATGACGAGCTAAAAGAAATAAATAAAAAAAATATTAATTTATTTAACAAATTAGAAGTGTGCTTAAAAAAAAACCCCACAAACTGAATATTTTTTGCATTTCATGTTGCATCCTATTGGTCGGATAAATGAAACTTGTGTTTGCGATTAGCATATTCAGTTTTTCAAAAGTCGGCTTGGACGGCTTCCCCCCGCCGTTGCCATCTCGCCACCTGTCTCGCCGTCTCGGCCGCAAATAGGAACATGCCGTGTTGTTAGCTGGGAGATTTGCGTCTAATATACGTCGCACGTGCACGCGTCCAATATGGCCGCCGCGCGCATCTATTAGCCTTTCCCGATGAACGGCGGCCACAAGCTGTGTGATCCGCAGGTAAATATGCGTTTGTGTTCCTTCGCCGCCGCCAAAGATGATGAGATGGAAATGATCTGGCGACGCGCCAGCCTTCCATGTCGGGAGCGGAACGGGGGCTGAGGTGGGGGTGCGCCAGGGTGAATGAATAGCAAAACATTTGGGGAAAAATTGGGGGACGGATAAACCGAGTGTGACGGCAAGTTTGGAGGAGGAACTAGGCTCTGACAGTTTGAGACGAGAGATAAGGGAGTTTAGGATCTTTGCGCTGATAACGCGCACACACACACACACACACACACACACACACACACACACACACACACACACACACACACACACACACACACACACACACACACACACACACACACACACACACACACACACACACACACACACACAGCGGTTATCTTTGCCTTAGCAATTATTAGGGGTGTCGTGTTTGGAGAGAAGCGAGATGGATGTTCCAGGCTGTGCATCTCTCCCGGGCATCGGCGCCTCTCCCTGGGTGCACGTTGGCCCAAGACACCTGGAGCCCGCTCGGAGCTTCCGGCTTGGGGAAAAGGAGTTTTTTTTTTTTTTTGAGGTTGTCCGTTAGGGATTTGCGCTAAGCTGAGGGACTAAGTGAGTGTGAGCGCGATGGTTATTAATGTCCGTGTCAGATGTGTGAAGAATGAGATTTACTCTGGTAACGGGACCTTCTATAGATTTTATGTCTGCGGAGGATACACTGTTTGACTCACCTGCACGCACACGCACACGCACACACACACACACACACACACGATAGATGCGGCCTTGTCGTGTGTGTGTGTGTGTGTGTGTGTGTGTGAGCTCTGCAAACGAAGCAAAGGCCGCCGGCGGAAACCCAGCATGCACCGAGAGATGAAGCGCTTCCTGGCCACACGTAACACGCATGCACGCACGCACATGGTACAGACGTGTTTCTGGTGGCACCCACGCCGATGTGCGGCGGATAAGTCGAGCAGGTGCCGGATGTATTCCATGAACTCGATCGGCACTTGCGAGGGAACGACTAGGTCGTGCGGTGGCGACGGGTTGCTCTTATCAGGTTATCTCGCCACCGCAATTTTTGTGTGTGTGTGTGATGGCGAACATCAACCGCGAGCATAAAGCTAGCTGAAGTGAGATGAGGAGCTTCACTCAGTTTGATTGTGGGGAAAAAGTGCCATGCCGTCGTGTGGCATAGTGTGGCAACTACAAAACATTTTCTCAATTGGGCTGCGTAGCAATCCCCTTTGTTTTCGATTTCAACACACATTGTGATCATTTGTGGTACCTTTTTTTTTTTTTTTTTTTTGCAGTCTTCTTTTCTCAGTTTTCCATCTTGGAGAATAACTCAACTGTCGTGCTCCTCCTCCCGCAGCCGACGCCAATGACGCCACGGCGAGATCCCCGTCGCCAGTCCCGGCCGCCGCGCTCCGGGGGGCCGAGGAGCACGACCTGCTGACGTGCGGCCAGTGCCAGACCAACTTCCCGCTAGGCGACATCCTGGTCTTCATCGAGCACAAGCGGCGCCTGTGCCGCGGCCCCCCGCAGGGGGCGCCGGGCTCTTTCTCCGCCAAGCCCGGGGAGGCGGGCGGCGCCGCCAGCATCCCCATCTTCCCGCGGGGCCACGCCCTGGAGATGGGGAGGGGAGCCCCGATGTTGCCCGTGGAGGTGGGTGTGCAGGTGACGCCCAGCAGGGACGACGACGCCCACAGGAGGCTGACTCCGGCCAAGGGGATCTGCCCGAAACAAGAGAAAGGAGGTACGAGTTCAGACATCTGTACTTGTCTTTGAGTACGTAGCTGAGCAGTTTTTTGTGTGTGTGTGTGTGTGTGTGTGTGTGTGTGTGTGTGTGTGTGTGTGTGTGTGTGTGTGTGTGTGTTGCGAGGACATTTTGTTTGGTGGACACCGGAAAACTTCCTCTCCGCATTTCTTTCCGTCATTGTGGCTTAACTGTTCATTATGAAGACATTTTAGCCACTTTCAGACTTGAGTATGTATAACACACACGCACTTGTGGACTTTTTAAATTGCAGGGACATTTTGGCTGGTTGACACGCAAAATGCTAGGAAAAGCTCTCTTCGGTCGTGTGCGACAAACTTTGACATCACACTGTCGTAAAGGCGGCATTTTTTTCTTTGCGAGGGCATTTTGGCTGGTACACATCAGAAAACTGCTTCGATAAGCTTCTTTTTAGAATGTGTGTGTGCGTGTGTGTGTCACCTGTCTGTGCAAGATAGCTGCATTTAAAAGAATCCCTGTTATTTTGACTGTGGCCTTCAGGAGGGATTAATGTAGCCACAGATGATTTCATTAGTCTGACTTGAGTGTGTGTGTGTGTGTGCGTGCGTGAGAGTGTGTGTTGTGTCGCACGCACGCACAAACACACCCACACAGGCCTGCAGGAGGTCTTGAGTTAAAACCAATTGTAAAGGGTGAGGAAGAAGGTGATGAGTAGGACACCTCCGCCTCCCACGCTTCCTAAATGCAGCAGCCGCCGTTTTAAAACAATCATCGTTTCATATAAACGAGCTAATAAATAAAAATTCATCGTGCTGAGGGGAGGGGGATTCTTAATCTGATCACGGTAGGTGGGGGGGGGGAGTCAAGTTAGTGATGGCCATCCGGGTGGGGGATTACGTCTACGGGAGCTTTGATAATTTACAATTTCCACGTCGGAAACAATTAGCGCAGACGTGATGTCACACTCGTTTCGGAGAGAGGACGTTCAAAATGTGCTGCTGGTTAAATTAGTCACACACAGCCGTCATTTTGAGCCACAAATCAAAACACATAGCACACATTGATTTTGTCCCAGTGATGACAAATGTTACATTATATGTATTTTATAACTATACATATATAAAACAAGCTGCGGCTATTTTCACCATATATTCTTTTGCAATTATTTTACATTTCATTTGACACGCGCATAAACACCACGGTGTGTGAAATTTATTTTCCTTGAGGTTCGCACATCGGCTTCCTGTGAAAGACGGCGAGCACATTTTTAGATGTTGCACCAATGAGAGTGTGCGCGCCCGTGACAAACTCTTTATATTTCTATGTTTATTTCGTAAACAGCGTACGACAGCTCCTCAATCGACATCGCTTGTCACTTCGGGGGAGAAAAAAAAAAAAAAAATTCCTCGCTCCTTCCTGGAAATCTTTTAATGAGCAACTTTTGAGGTATTCCGGCTTGTCTGGTTATTTTTAGCCGCTCTACAATTAGTTCATAAAGTAAATGAGCACAAGCTGATGCTAGTCTGTCTGCGCACAGTGTGATGCTAACCAAAATGAGAACACAAGATTGGCCAATAAATGTTTATCTGACAGCCTCTATCAAAACTCAACATTATTATCTTTTTTTATTTTTTTTCTGTGCACCTAATGAAGTGGCCAGTCGGTGTTTCCTTTTAAAGTATTTGGTTGCTCCGCGAGTTTTGTTCTCAAGGGACGCCTAATTACCTAGAGGAGATCCTGTCATTGTCTTTTGTTGGTTGAAAAATGATTTTGTTTTTTGTCAAGATGCCCCAAATATATTGCGACCAGATTAACAAACCGTACCGGACTGGCGAGTGTGTGTGGCTGGTGAGTGTTTGTTAGGCCAACTTGGACGAACGAAGCGAGGGCCAATTATGGACGAGCAAAGCGTTAGCGGCTCATGCGCGAAACCTGGGCCGTCTGCTCGACAGCTGAGGTTTGCAGCCTACACGGCGAACATGTGCTCACCCCTTGGCCCTCGCCGTCTTTTTTCCACCTGCTTTTACAACATCCTGTCTGGCCTTTTTGTCTGGCGGGCGAGCCAGTGTCGCTATGCTAATATTTCACATCCGCGTGCGTGCGCGTTTGTGAAGAAGCGTGGCGTGTCAGGATGATACCCGAGATGAGCCTGTCCCGGCTTTGAACCTCCTCCCAGGACGGCCACCGGCGCACCCCCCCGGAACACTTTGAGGCGCGCCATCACAACGTGACAAGCGCCCAAATATACACACACACCCACGTGCGCGGACACACACACACACGGAGCGCAAAAGAGATCAGGGGGTGAATATTTCATAAGACGCGGCGGTGACAGCGACATCCTCAAACATCTCTCTTGCCGCCTTTTCGTCCACTTGGCGTCGACGGGCTGTCAACTTTTTTTTTTTCTTTCTTTTCATTTGGGAACGGAGGAGGTGGCGTAGGCGTAGGCGGGGCGACCCACTTGAGTTGCCCGGACCGTTGGGCCCTGCCGCATCGATGTTGCTTTGAAGGCTGTTCCGAATCATAATGGCGATATTTGATGCGATCATTTGTGATCGCACGGTGCCAATATTGCATTTTAATACTTGATCAAAAGTGATAAATTTCGGTGTGACCTCTATCAATATATTTAAATCACAGTACTCTGCGATACCATATTACAATATTGATATCCCCCCCAATTGTTATCTTATAGAGTGAAGCCAAAAGTAAAAATGACTTTTGCCGGCCTAAGAGGTCAAACGGTGAATGTGATTTTTTTTTTTGTGCCCCACCACCCAGTGCTCTTTTAATCACCTGGCTTGCTCTCATTTGCATATTAAATAGGCTTTAATCATGAAAAGCAATCAGCCTTTTGCATATTCATACCTTCCCCTGTGCGCCCGCTTCCTTGTCTCGCTCCAGTGCCGAGCAGCCCCGCAATCAGAAGGCGGCGTGCACGCCCGCGCGCACTAACATTCTCACACACACACTTGCCAATAACTTCACATGCTACTTATGTATTATCTCTACGAGGGAGCGAGAACGAGGGGAAGAGTGTGTGTGTGTGTAGGGGGGGTGTTAGATAAAAAAAGATGGCGAGACTGATCCCTGATTTTGAGCGGCGAATATTTGTACAGAGGCTCAAGGAAAAGCTCATTTGCATAATGACTTTGTAGTTTTGCATTAATCACATTTGCATATGAAAATGCGTTAATTACTCCCGATGATTTTGTTTTCTTCACCCCCCCCCCCTCCCTCTTCAACCCCAGAAGAAACTTGCTTCATTTTGATGTCCAAGCTCACGGCTTGCCATTCGGGGTGAACGCGGTGCCACTTGTGTATGTTTGCGTGCGTGTGTTCAGCACGTGTGTGTGTGTGTGTGTGTGTTTACAAAATCGAGTGTTTTGAAAGCGTGCCAGTGTATCCATCTTACGTCTGCTGCGAGGCATTTGTGCGTCTATTTTGGTTTTCTCTTTTAGTGCGTGCGCGTGAGTCAGTGGGGAGCGCAGAGAGTACGCTGCTTCCATTTTAAGCAATTTTTTTTTTTTTTCACAAGCAACACTAACTTGTTTATGATTCCGACCTCACTCTAATGCCTTTTTTGTAGCTACAAATGTGGAGGACTACGCGTGTGTGTGTGTGTGCGCGCTGTCAAGTGGCAGATTAAATCGGGAAAAACATGTTCAATCGGAATGCATGCATGACATATGGGGGGGGTGCGCACGCGTTTCGGGGATGTTTTGACCTCCTTGAGGACGGCGTGGCACACGCGTAAACAGGAAGTAAACACCAATAAGGCCGCACACAAACTCGGACGACAACGTGGGAATCGTGTCGAGGTTGGCCGGGATTTTTTTTTTCGGGGCTGAATTCAACGCGATCCGTGACTGTGGGGGGAGTGATAGATAGGGCATCATAGGAGGTAACCACTATTTGAGAAAATTGGAAAGAAAATGTGGAGGATTTTAAGGCAACAAAGTCACAATATTTAAATATTAAATATGCACTATATTATTGAGGGTAAAGTCTTATTTCAGGAAAATTTAGATAGATAGATAGATAACACCGGAAAAAAAAAAATCAGCACATCACGTACGACAATAATGTATTATTGCCAAAAAATAATGATATTCGAATAAATTATTTTTTACAACAATGCTTTTCTTTTTTTTTTTTTTACAAATATTCATTTTAAAAAATAAAATGTTATTAAAATAAATATATACTGATTTATGTATGTGTATGGCCAATGTTTTTTAACGTTCAACAATTTTACAAGATTAAAATCATAACATTACAAGAATAGTTTTTTTCTTAATGTCGCTGAAAGTAACAGCTTTTGGCTGCTATTACAAAAAAAAAAAAAAAAAAAAGCAGCATAAACAAAGCTAAGCGACACTGTCAATTTTAGTCTGCAGTCATGAGCTCATGAGCCACGTCCCAAAACGGCAGTGAGCATGTTGATGCCTGCATGCGGACGGACCCTCAGACGGGACCATCCCGGGGGGATCTCTGCCTCTTTTGTGAGTGTGTGTGTGTGTAGGTACAGTGGGCTCCATCCAATGGGGTCATGTCGGTTCATGTGCGCACCTGACACACACACACTCACACGGGGAGAGAGAACGGCATACAGTCGATTGTGACTAACATACATTACCATCGCATACCGCTGCAATTACGCAGATGCTACTTTTATCAACTGAGCCATGAAACAAAAGAGAAACAAAAATATAGCACCTAGACCACAACATTTGGTTAGCTTAATGCTAGTATGCAATGTGAAACGCCCTGGACAAGCTAAGAGAAATTAGCAATACACGTTTGGTTGAATCTGCCGAGCTTAAAAAGCCATAAAGAAAAGATAGCTTAAAAAGCCACCAGTGGAAAAATGCACGCTTGAATACGCTGACAAGACCGACATTCGCTAAACGTACGCGCACACAAAGACACACACATACGTGCACGAAAGTTAAGGAGTCCCACATGAAGGCATCAAACGGAGCACAAGCAGCTTTATGGCACTCATATGGCAGCAGATTTGATATTTTCCTACCACAGCGGGGGAATAAAAGTGGCCACTAATTTGGAGTGCGAGCGCCACCGCTAACTTGCAGCATGTGCCGCGCGCTCCAGATGTGTGCGTGCACTCTCTGCTCCGGAGGGAGGGGGGAGAGGGGGGGTGTAGAATTAAGAGAAGCTCGCGCCTCCCAATTTTCTTTCCCCCACACAATTGCCGTGTTCAACACAAAATAAAATGGTGTGGCCGCAGCCCCACCCCTTATCTGTTTCAATTTTAAATGTAAAAATCTTAAAGCAATTTTACCCCAATTTTTTTTTAATTTATTTTCATAAGAAAAAGAGTAGAATCAACAATTTTAGGAGATCTTTTTTAGGAAAGAATTTTTTTAATACTGCAAAAAAAATATAAATTCTTAGGCCAAAATAAGAATAAGCCAACTTGTTTTTACACTCGTAACCAAGCGCCTTGCTGTTTTGTACGACGCCATTACGGCAAATCCGAGAGCCCGAATATGATGTGCAATTGTGGGGTCCTACTAGCGCCATTAGCGGCTGCGAAAAAAAGGAAGCGACTCGTCTTATTAGCGCTTCGGACCGCCTCACGCCTCCTCACGTCGGCGCCTCCTCCTCTTATCTCATTAGCGCCCCGCTCGGTGACGCCGTTTATTTGGCTTTTTAGCCGCCGCCAAGATGCTGAGAGCTTTTCATGCTGCACTTACACCCCCCCCCCCCCCCACCCCATAATACCCCCCCCACAACTTCCCTCACGGCATCCACTTACTTGTCTTGTGCAATTATGGTGACGCAAAAACGCAAGATGGTGGTAAATGCAAACATCTCAGCGGGGAAATTCCTCGTTGTGATATTTGGCTGCCAGTTTATTGGGAATGCGTTCGTCAGTACGAGCTCCCCCCCTAGAAAACTAACAAGGAAAATAGCGCTCTATAATTTTGTACTTTACTAATACATACAGTAGTGACATCATTGAACAAAATGTTAAGAATTTGTGTGTCATGATGAAGTAAGTGCAGCTCGGAGTGACTCAGTCGTAGGGGATAAAAAATATTTGCCTGCGAGTATTGTCAGATTGGTTGAATCTGCTGCATAAATATGTTCAAATATGGATTGCAGCGCTATTGATGCTACTTTTGTTAGCCCGTTGATAGCATTTTGAATTGTGTGTTAGCATTAAGCAAAGTTGTATGTATATAGTCACATCAAAAACTTGTAACTGAATGAAGGAATAAAAAACAATAAAAAATAAAAAGGCAAGAAGCACAAAGTGCATACTAAAGTGACTTATTCGAGAATAAAAAGCAGCATCTCCTTTTTGTTGTGGCTGCGAGGGCTTCTAAAATTTACGAGGGTGGGCAGAAATGATTAGACATATCTGGGAAATATTACAGCCCTAAAACTGTTTGCATGTTTTCTATATTTTCCTTTTGGGGCGTGTGAGTGTGTGAGAGAGGACTTGTGTGGAGGTTATTTAAATAAATAAGAGGATTATGAGGACAATTTGACTGCTGGCTTTATTCATTAGAAATGTAAATCTGCTTTTTATTAGGCGGGCGCAATGATTTAAGTGCGGAACAACACAACATGTGTCGCGTGGTGCCACGTCTGCCTGCCTAAACGAACCCGTCGGACTTCAAAATCTCCACGCCCCCCCCCCCCCCGTCCCCTTTCCTGTCTTTTCCAAAATGAAATAAAGTGGAGATGCTATCAGGTTGATATGTGCCAGTGGAGCTTGTCTGGGCCTGTGGTCTGGCGGGGGCAATGCTGGCCCCAACCAAGCCACCCCTGCTCATTTGTATACGTATGCGTGTGTGGATGTGTGTGTGTGTGTGTGTGTCCTAAAGGCAATGGCGAGATGAAAGCAGCTTTCTTTTAACCATCAGCTATGCAGGAGCCGTGCCAACAGCAGGAAATGTATCAGCGTGATAACAGCCGCAAAGACAGAGAGATAATGAGAACCAATTGAGAGAGCGAAAGAGAGGCCACACAAAATTCTCCAGGGAGGCCCCGAGGCCAAACGGAGACCAGTCAAACACACACACACTTAGGGAAAACTATGCGCAGGGTGTGTCCGCGCCGAGGGACGAGCATGTCTCTATTTGCGCCGTCGAGGCAGTTGGACGCACCTGGGAAGGTTTCAGGACCCGCGGCGTGAAAAGCAAAAGACGCAAGATGAAAGATGTTTGTGTTTTCAGCGGGCCATGGGAACCAACGTCAAGAGTCGCCAAACAAGGCAACAGATCCGTTACCAATGCTAACCGAGTGCCGTTGTTGTGGACGTCGATAACGGCGACCCAACTGACAGAACGATCCCAACGGTAGCGGCGTGAAATAAAAAGTACGTATGCGAGCTGTTACAAGAGTTAGCACGTCCACAGCTGGTAAAAGAAAGACGAGACGCTTGCTATATCAAAGCGCCTTTGCTAGTTTACTAGCATGGCTAACGTCAGTTCATTTCCACTTCACAAATTGAGAACTGCTGTATGGGTGTCGTATAGCCGCCACTCGAATGTTTTGTGTCACGTCGCACATGAGATCCGTGTAGCAAATTCTTTTAAGTGACGAGTGAATAAGACTTGATTAGGGGTATTGTTTTAAAAAAAAATCATTAATTGATTAGCGGAGACGTTTGCCGACACTCCGCTAATCAATTTAGCGAACATTTAGCCGGCTGCAATTTGGCGCTATGCTTGAGCGGAACCCATCGCAATCACGTCACATTGTTTTTTTGGTTTTGTTTTGTTTTTTTGCGTTAGCGCACGCGCTAATTAGCTCACTGGCAAATTGGCATCCCGACTAATATAAGTTTTAACACAAAAACTTCGGGGGACTGTGTTCGGGAACTAAGTAAGGACCGACTTGCTGTATTTACTCAAGATGCCGAAGGCTTCTTGCGGGCTGCGTGTAAACCGCGAGTGTCCGAGCCAGCTGGGCAACATTACAAGTGCCTGAAGATGCTTAAACGGGTCTGGAGGATGTGTCCGACCACAAGAGGAAACTATGTTTGCCTCGTCCGAGTCAATCAAAAGGACGTTGGCCTATTGAAATTGCGCTGGAAGTTTCTGCCGCTCTTCCCAGAGAAGGGGAAGGCGTGGGCGCCTTTGCTCTGAACATCTAACAACCCGTCTAAGCGGCATTAGCACGTCGGAGTCAATAAAGGCAACGCGACGACGGTGAATGGGACACCGACAGCCCGGACAAAGCGGGCGTCCCTCAGGGGCTGGGCTCAAGCTCATTTGGATGGAAAACGCTCAAAGTCGTCAAAGCTGCTTTTTATCCGTTCAAAGGCAACTAAAAGGCCCGGCGGAGGGTGACCTTTTCCCGGGGAAGATTTCACATTCTGCTTGTTGCGCCTGCCTGTTATTATTAAAGATGAGCCTTTTTTTGTCATAGCCGTCGATGACGCCATTGTTTCCTTGATGCCGCCGCCTGCTGCGCGGCTCCACAACGCCGCCTTTAAGTGGTGGTGTTTCCGTTATTAACAATAGAATGGCAGGTGGTGGCGATAAAAGCATTTTCCCTCGGCTTCCTTAACAGATGCCAATTTTCTTTTCTTCTTCCTTTTGGGCCGAGTGTCCTCGCAATTTTGTGGCGCCAGACCCCACAGGTCATGCACTTCCTGGTTCTCCACCAATTACAAGCCGCTCTCCCAGATTCAGGGAGTTTTGGAATTTGGGAACATCTTGGTTTATTTTAGTCATTTTCCAGGGGTGCTTGGAATACAGATTACATGTGTTACATAAGAAAAGCAATTTTTTTTTTTTTTTTTTTACCCACGGGTGGGGGTGGCGTACGGAGGGGGTCTTGACTCATCGCGTTTTCATGACTTTCCAACTTTCCAATTCAATTAGTGGGAGTTTTCACTTGACACTTTGCGGCGGCTGGGACGCTTTGGCGCATCCAGCTGTCATCGTCTAGATGGGCCTCGTAGCCTCCGGCGGCGTACACGCGCCATCTCGGCAAAAATGAAAGCAAATGAACAGTTTAATTTCCTTTCCGCACAAACGTATTTCACTATCTTGAGGTGGCCTTCTCATTTCCGGCGCCTCGCCAACACCACCCTAATATTTTATGTTTTGCATTTTTATGCACTTGTCAAACTCAATTTTATTTTTATTTTTTTTTTAAACCGTCAGATGTTAAAATGTTAAATCTTTACAGTTTGGGGAACCTCACCTCCGCTTTAGATTTTCTATGACGACTCCCCGACCAGGTAGCAAATTAGTCGAGCCTGAATGAAACGTGCCGTGTAGAGTTGCCGAACTCATACGTGGCGAGCGCAACCATGTTGACAGCTTTAAATCTTTTTTGTGCCGTCAGACCTTTTAGTCGCTCATATTGGCTACACACACACAAATACGTGCAAACGCACAGACACACACACAGATGTATATGGTTAGCAAGCTGAAGCTGGTTTCATTTAACATGGAGCCAGCCCCACTGTGTGAGTGCCTCACCCCCTGCCTGCTACTGTCGTCTCGGCCCGTCCTGTACCAATCCCCCCCCCCCAATACGCCATGCACGTGACAGCCAGCGGACACACACCAAGGCGGCGGCAGTGGCGTCTTCTCACCCCAGCTCGCCGTCCCCGGTTGATCTGCCCGGCCCCCGTGGCCCCCTTGATTAGCCGCCTTTATGACAAACAAGCCATCAGAGCGGAGTGGGAGCCCGAGGAGGAAGGAGGAGGAGGAGGAGCAGAGGTGTAGAGCTGGGCACAGGGGCGAGGTGTGGAGGTTGGGACCCCCCGGGGACCCCTAGATCACAGCCATGCTAATGAGGAGCTGCTTTGCCAGCAGGAGAGGTGTCAGCTAACCCCTGACAGGTGCACAGTGCGTTCCCCCTAGTGTGTACACGCGTGTGTGTGTGTGTGGAGGCTGGAGATGGGGAGGGGCCGGCGGGGACAGGTTGGCGTCCCAGCGGCCTCGCCTGCAGGCGGCTTTGTTCGGAGTGTAAATGTGTTGTGCCGCGTCGCCCTTGATGGAATGTCGGAATGGTGCAGCCAACCTGCAACCCGCTGGGAATGCCACACAAACACAGCCATACACACATGCACACATTTTGATCTTCTATGACTGCCCAGTAAACGTTTTGCATCGTAGCTGTGTAGGCTTTTGCAATATTTAGCCCGAAAATGCGGCGGTCCTCCAAAACAACGTTGGGACGACGAGAGCTTCCATTTGGTAGCTTTTCGGCGTGGATTAGCGAGAGATTGCGACACAGGCGAGGATGGCGGGAGCGACGGCATATGTGAATTCCTAAATTAAAGACAAATCCACATGTCTGCGCCATATGCCCGCTGTCTACCTCCTTCCCGCACCCCCAACCATCAGCGCCTCCTCCTCGACTCGCTCCTCGCTCCCATTTCTCGACGGCGGCCATATGCGAGCAGTCGATAGCCATTGGCTGGCATTTTGTTTGTACTTTAAGGCAAAAATAACGGCTATAAAAGGCAATCTGGAAGGAATAAAACGTGATGTAAAGCTCAGATCTTTAATTGGCGCGGCGGTTGGAGTAAGAAGAGAAACGGAGGAGAAAGAGAATGTTATTAGCGGCCCACCTTAACTGCGCCGGTGTACATGTGCCAGTCTTTTAATTACTTCCTGCAGGGCTCCTGGCCATCGGCTTTTGTTTTGATGCATGCGGCCCGGCGTGGCCCTCCCAAGCCGATCTCGCCTTTTTAATTCTTCCCTCCCTGGGAAACCTTTGCCTGTCTACGCGCGCACCTGGACAGTCTATCCGAAAGCCTCCAGCTCAGAATCTAGATAGCTAGAGAAGTAATTGTTGATGGTGTGTGTGTGTGTGTGTACTTAATCATGGTCATCAGTAGGCGGAGCTTAGCCTCTAATTGCAGCAGAGTAAAATGAGTCACGGACTCGCTTCATTCACTAATAGGCAAGAATGAGGAGGCCTTCCAGCCGTGTGTGTGTGTGTGTGTGTGTGTGTGTGTGTGTGTGTGTGTGTGTGTGTGTGTGTGGCATTATTATTTTTGATTTTCATACATTTTGATTTTCAACATAAGTTGTAATGAAAACTACACAGCACAATATGCAATAAAAATAGACTTACGATAATTCCCCGGGGCAATCGAGTGAAGCCAAGATGGTTGCAATCGGGCACACGGCCGACACGCTTCACTTCCTACTTGCGGTCTTGCGCAGGAAGCCATGCAAATCTAAACAGGAAGAAACAATGAATCCTGTTAAAACATCTAGAAAAACATTTCGTTGAAAATCAACAATATGCTGAGGTGGAAGCTGAAATCGTAAAAATACACAAAGGGCTATCATCACCTCCCTAACCCCCTCCCCTCCATTTCTGGCTTGTTCGAGAAGTTGATGAAATGTGTCTTTGGTGGTCATTAGGCAGCAGCCATCAGCTGTCACTCTATTAGCCGACACACCTCCCTTATGGCGCGGCGGGCTAAGTTATGACAAGATGCAAATTTGTGGCGGCCGGGGAGGGGGAAGAAGGGTGGCGGCAGGGAAGGATAACTTATTTATTGGCTCGTAGGCACGCGGTGATGGATGGAAAATCAACAATAAACAAAAACAACAACAACAACAAATCAAGACGTCTCTCGCTACATTTTGCCGTATTGATCCTTGTTTGGCGATCAGATTATACAGCCACCGGGTCCTCGGGGGCTTGTAAATACACTCCGTGTGTGTGTGTGCCCAACTAAGTCGAGCCCCCCCCTTATACTGCCAGCCCCCAGCACCCCCCCCTTGCATCTCACGCTCTCGTTTCCCCGTCCAAGCTGCTAAGCTGTCCAGCACGGAGCTGCCAAGCGGCCGTGTGAAGCCAAGCCAAACTAAACACAGGCAGGGAGCCCGCCACTCGCGCACACTCAAATGCACACACATTAGTAGCGGGAGTCAGGTCGCATCCCTCCCAGCCAAAACAGTGCAACAGATCTCCGCTAATAGCAGCGAAAAAGTGACAGAATCAGTAAATGAGCTCCTCATTAGCCTTTGCTGACCCCCCTCCCCCCCAACACACACACACACACACACACACACACACACACACACACACACACACACACACACACACACACACACACACCCAACAGAGCTCAACCGATCACAGCGCTCATTCAGCTTCCTGTAGCGGACGCAAGCGACAAACACGGAGTTAAAATGAAAAATTATAACACGCGAAAAAATTATTTGACTAGAGATTGGTTTTATTTTCACCTAAAGAGGATAAAGATAAAAAAACAGATTCGTGGTCAGACCCCAGTAAATCCAGTTCAGAGTATGAAAAGAAGAAGCTGCCATTTTCCATCTTTCACCACATCTCAATGTTCCACCCTCAATTGCTCCGCCTCTCGGACTACGACCCGAGTCCAAAGTCAGACCTTTGTCTGACACGGATGGAGAAACACGAGTCTCCCCTCTTTCAGTCCCAGTTTAAATCAACATGGAAGATATTTGAGGCCCGCCGAAGGGGTTCCTGGTATCCAAGCCCAAAATTTGACAACATGCCCACAAACGCCTCCAACGAGGGGCGGCGGTAGCTTGCGATGCTGCATAAGCAGATGCAGATGCCTTTGGAGGCAAGCGTCTGCGTTCAATTAGATAAATCCCAACAAAGGCCTCGGCGCGGTGACTGATCGATTCATTTGGCCTTATTAAGTCACTCCGACGAGCAATTTGTCAATGAGGGTCGCCGCCGTGTGCGCTTGGCCTGCGTCTGAATGTGTGTGTGTGTGTGTGTGTGTGTGTGTGTGTTGCAGCGGCAGTAACTGCACCAAAACGTGTCACGCAATCATCTCGCTGCTTTCTTTTGTGCGCCTGGCTTTTTCGTCCGATATCACCCCTCCATCTTTTTATATTAACATTGCATATTTACCCCCCCCCTCCCTTGCATGCTCCCCCCATCCCGCTTCCCCTGCCGCCTCCGTATGGAAATGACAGAACAGACGAGATGGATCTGTATATTAAAGCCGAGGCTGACATCAACATTTGCATAATGTGTGGTGGCCTTAGGGCGCTCGCTACCTGCCATCTGCATTAGCCCCAATAAACGCACGCATGCACACACAAACGGACAAACACGCATACACTATCTGGACAAAAGTCTTTCTCTTAATTAATTTATCAATTAGAGGAACCAAGACAATCTCCACACCCCCCTCACCCCATCTTTTATTCTTCCAGCTGCAACAAAGCGAGGTCTACTAAAGCACGCACCGTCAAATTCCCCCCAGACACACTTTAACAGAATGTCTTCCCAATGGAGAAGAGCCATGTGTCTTTTTAGTCGATATTATCTGCTTTAAATATGTGTTTAATGTTTGGGATGAAGGACATAAACTCAAAATATCTTGTGTGTCCCCCCCCCCTCCCCCCCCTTTGCAGACAAAGACGAGCCATCCAGCTACATCTGCACCAGCTGCAAGCAGACCTTCACGAGCGCCTGGTTTCTCCTCCAGCACGCCCAGCACACTCATGGAATCCGCATCTACCTGGACAACCACTTGGCCAACTGCTCGCTCACCCCCCGCATGGCCCTGCCGCCCCCGCCGGGCGCCGACGCCCTGCCTCGCTCGCCCCTGCCCACCTTCTTGGGCGACACCAACAATCCCTTCCACCTCCTGCGTATGGCCGCACCCTTGCTCAGGGAACACCCCCCGCCACCGCGCTTCATGGAGACCCGGCTCCCGGCCACTCCGCCCTTTGTGAGTCCGCCGCCCCCTCCCAGGCCCCCGCTGGAGCGGCTGGGCCCGGAAGAGATGGGGCTCCTCTCCCAGCACCCCAGTGCCTTTGAGAGGGTGATGCGCCTGACCCCCATGGAGCCCCCGTCCATGGACTTCTCGCGGCGTCTGAGGGAGCTGGCGGGTAACACCAACAACAATGGAGGGCCCACGCCGCCCTTGTCTCCTAATCGTGTGCCACCCATGCACCGCCTGCTAAGTCCCACGCTCTTCCAGCCGGGCTCCAAGCCGCCGGCCTTTCTCACCTACGGCCCACAGCCGCCCGCTCCCCAGGGTGGGCACGGCTCCTCCAGTCCCCCCGACTCACAGGGTCAGAACCAGTCGGCGGGGAAATCCAAATCCTGCGAATTCTGCGGCAAGATCTTCAAGTTCCAGAGCAACCTGATCGTGCACCGCCGCAGCCACACCGGAGAGAGGCCATACAAGTGCCACCTGTGCGACCACGCCTGCTCCCAAGCCAGCAAGCTCAAGAGGCACATGAAGACACACATGCACAACAAGTCCGGCTCCATGGGCGACTCCCCCGAGGCGGAAAACCGAGGAGACGGAGGCGAAGACAAGCTCCGGGAGGCAGACGGAAGAGTGGCGGGGATGGAAAATGAGGAGGAGGAAGAAGAGGAGGAGGAGGAAGAGGAGGAAGAAGAGGAGGAGGAAGAGCTAAGGAACGGAAGGCCGGATTCCAACCTGAGCGAGGACTCCCAAGAGTTCAACCCCAACCGGGAAAACGGGCCCAGGCAGTCTCCCAAGGAGAAGCTCCTGGGCCCCGAGCGAGTAGGTGAGAGCGGCGGGGTGGGCATCATGCACCCCTACAACCATCTTGACAATCATCTCAGACTGAACCCCAACAAGAGGAGCATGGAGAGGCAGCCCAACGGCGACGGCACCAACGGGGGTGAGCCGGAGCGAGAGCGGCAGAGCGACAGGGAGCCCATGAGAGAGCCGGACGAACCTGAGCCCAGGCCCGTGATGAACGGCAGGATGGGTGTATCCGAAGTCGAGTCCTTCCCGGGACTCTTCCAGCGCCGACCCACGCCCATCACCAGCCTGAGCCCATCCAACAACAACAAGAGGATCAAGATCGAGCGAGAGCAGTTGGAACTGCCGCCGGCTCTGCCGCTCATCTCGCCGGAAAACGTCTACTCGCAGCTCCTGGCCGGGTACGCCGCCTCTCGCCACTTCATCCGGGAGCCCTTCTTGGGCTTCACGGACTCACGCCAGTCCCCCTTCGCCACCTCTTCAGAGCACTCCTCCTCTGAGACGGGCAGCCTGCGCTTCTCCACGCCGCCGGGGGAGCTGATGGAGGGCGGCAGCGCCTCGGGCCGAAGCGGGAGCAGCACGCCGCACCTCCTGCGCGGACCGGGGCCCGGCCGGCCGCCCAGCTCCAAAGACCGGCGCAACGACACCTGCGAGTACTGCGGCAAGGTGTTCAAGAACTGCAGCAACCTGACGGTGCACCGGCGCAGCCACACGGGCGAGAGGCCCTACAAGTGCGACCTGTGCAGCTACGCCTGCGCCCAGAGCTCCAAGCTGACGCGCCACATGAAGACGCACGGCCAGTTCGGCAAGGAGGTGTACCGCTGCGACATCTGCCACATGCCCTTCAGCGTCTACAGCACGCTGGAAAAACACATGAAGAAGTGGCACGGCGAACATTTGATGGCGAGCGAGGTCAAACTGGAGCAAGCCGAGCGAAGCTAAGCGTCTCTCACACACACAAACGTAGAGCACATGTACATGCACTCATCTCCCCTTATGATCTGCAAAAGTTGAATGGCGCCAACTGGACTCTTCCTGGCCGGAAAATAAATGGATTTCAACTTTAGTCCGTAAGGCTTCTTCAATTCAGTCATAAGTAGTGATGAAGTTAATTGTAATTTCTTTTTCTGCCACCTTTGGATATTTACAGAATTAATTTCACATGTTACCCAGCAATAGCGTCCACACTTTTTGAAAATTTACAAACTGGCACAGTGCAGAGTCTCCACAATTGAAGAATCCTTTTGGATCAAAAGTTGAAATATCTTAAGACAGCGAAGACAAAAATCCAGTTGCCTCGATTCAACTTTTGAGGATTACCCTGACCCGGATGACTGAGACTCTCTGCAGACATCTTTCCTATGACTACTTTGAACAAGGGGCATGGCTGGATAAGCTCTCTTTACGTAAAAAACAAAAACAAAAAAAACAAAAAAAACAACAAAAAAAACTAAACTGATTGATGTTTCTTTTCTCTTTTCTTTTTTTTTTATTTCCCTGTCGCCTGAGAATATTAAAACTTTTAACCTTGTCCAGACACCTCTGAGGATTTAAGGAATTCCATGGAGCCTTTCTACTGTGCAATAATTTCTGTATTTATTGTTTTGTTTTTTTTGGGTAACATTTGGCATGTGCAGATACATCTTTTGTGTGTGTGTTTTTTTAATGTGCTTTTTTTTTTTTTTAATTTTCTAAAAAATAATTGCCGAGGAGTCACCCTTAGTAACAATGATAATAATCTAGTTTTGTCCTCTAAGGAAGTTTATTATCACGTGAGTGAGTAAATGATGTTTTCTATATGCTAAATGCGGCAGCGGACTACAATCTTGCCCACTCCTCTCCAGCACTGCTCAATAATTGATTTAAAAATAAATAAAAAAATTATAAAGTGACAACATGCGCTTAATTGTAAGCAAACACAGTTGCTGTGTTTGATGTCGGCCAGGACGTAAAACAATTGAGAGAAAAAAAAAAAACAGTTGCACTTAATGCATTTGCCAATGTAGGATTGAACCACCATATTTAATATGTCTGCTTGTTAAGTTAAAACTACTTGTGATCCACGTGAGAGGGGAACAGTCCCGTTTATGTAAATAGATGACCTTTTTTGGTTAGTTAATAAAAATCAAAAAACAAAAAAAAAAACATCTATGCGCCCGACTGTTTTCCGAAAGAGGCGTACGAAAAACAATCAAGAAGACCAGCTGCTTGCGTCGTCATTCCGTTTGTGTGCGTGCGTGTGTGCAAAAATGTGCGTTGTTGCCTCAGGCCCCGCCCACCTTCGCCCTCTTTAACTATGCTATTACGTTGCAGGGGAAAATAATTTTGTGGTATCTGCTTAACTCAAAAAAGGTTTCTTTTTTTTTTTTTGCAATTAAATTGATTAGAAATGAGTTAATCATTTTTGGGACTATATTTCTACATATTGGATATTTTCCCACCCACACAAGGCCAACGTGACCACCTTTAAATAGCTTCTTATCAACGTCGTGTGCTCGGCTTAATTAGTGTCATCAGCACATCCGGGAAAATGATTTATTTCACGCTACCTGCACACGCCCAGAGTCAAACTGACCCAGTAACATTTTTTTTCCCTCTGTGGCTGACAATGTCATGTAACAGGAGGTTTAACAAAAGCCATTCAGCATGAAAATGAACACGGAGGCAAGAAAATAACCGCAAAATAATAAAAGATTGGAGTTATGATAATGTTGAGCACATCTGGCTACGTGACCTTGAAGGAGTCCCCCTCCCCGACTTGTTGTCAAAATGAAAGGCAGAGGGATGAAGATGTGTGAGCGGCATTGGCGGCGGGACCTTGACCAGGCAAACAAGAGTCATTCAAATCAAATTGGAAGCATATGAAATATGTTTTTGGGGTTTTTTTTTGGACGGGCCGCATCTTCTTTTAAGGAGGGAGGGAAGACAGCAAAAGCCACATGAAAGCAGCAGACGCCATATTTCATTTAGGAAAAAAATAAATAAATGTCCTCGTCCTCTTTTGTGTTCCAATCTTTGGGGAAGAAAAAAAAATCCCTGAATTTTGATCAGGAATTCACACGAAAGTATGCCAGCCATGAAATGTACTTGCTTAGTGCAAATAATAAGTCTTCTATGTTGGTGGAGGGACTTTAAAGTTACACAATCATGTCAAAGTCAGGTGCCATATTTTGTTCCTAAACAAAAAATTAATAAAAATAAGCGAGGACTTGCAGGGACACTTTTCCACCTACTGAGAGCATTTTTGTTTTAGGTTTTTTATGCGCGCGTGTCCTCATGGTTGCTCGAAGGTCTTGTGATGATACAAAAAAAAGGAGAGAAAAAAAAAAACAAGAGACCCTGATTTCACTTTTCACAACTTTGGCTCTTTGTACAAAAATACTTTTTTTTCCCTTGTTGCTTTTTATTTCCGGTGGGAAGGGAGGGCAGGGGAAGGGAATGGGGGTGGTGGGGTGGGGTGGGAGTGCATTGTTGTGAAAACAAAAAACAACAAAAAAAAAGTCATCTCAGAACACCTGCTGTTTTGAGCATATATGTATTTTTGTAATGTGTTGAAAAATCAATACAAGAAAGCCAACACTTCAATAAATGTTGCAATTGCTCTATGATTGAACACGCTCGGCATCGGCGTCTTTCTTTTTGTTGTTGTTGTGACACCGAGATGGAGTCATCGTCACGGTTCCCATGGCAACGCACGTAGGGAATGGAGGATGCGTACGGATGCGTTCCGTGAGAATGAATCACGCTTTTTTTTTTATTCCCCTTTTTTGTAATGACACCAGTCACACCGGAGCAATCGCGCACACAATAATAAAATAATCTAATTATATCCATTTCCGGACAAACCTAATGACTCAATTCTAAAGTCGGCGAAGCGCGTTGGCTTGTTTACAACAATTATTATCATTAAACATTCACTTTTTTTAACGAGCAATTTTTAGAACTAACGCAAGAGTTAAAAAAAAGTAAAACGACTTCATTTTGGGCTATTCAAAAAGCTTTTAAAATTTCACAAATTTGGCTGAAATATTTGGACCTGGATATGAAACGACTGCGAAAATGAGGCAGAGCTTTTCGGTTTTTGACAGTCTTGCGCCTTGCCACAGTGGAGCGTAAGTAAGGGAAACCCTCGAGGTATTTCTTGATATCGGGCCAACATCAGTCAGACCCGACCTCTGAGCGACAATAGAGTGGAGAAGAATGATTCTCTGACACCCCCCCTCCCCCCAAATAAATAAATAAATTAAAAACAAGGGGATTGTCAGGGCACATGGTAGCGTGAAGCATGGCGGCATCATACATAATTCAGCACGCTGAAATAATTGCCAGGGTGAGATATATTCTAAAAATAAATCCAAATGCAGCTACAAATTGCCCACGCTCAAGAGATTTTTTTTTTCGTCTTTGAGACATTCCGGAGTGTGTGCGGAGGGAGGTTTGACATCTGGGTGCCATGTTGAGATTTTTTGGGGTCTTCTGGTCAGCAGAAATGCGCACGCTGGGAGGATGTCATGTTCCCACACAAGTCTCATCCTCGCCGTGGCACCACTACTGACACAACAATTGGACTCGCATGACTCGCCGCACATGTTCGGGGAAAAAAAAAGGTCACCATAAAAGTCTTAAAAGCTCGCCGTGACAAACGATCCCCCTCTGACATTCCGGGGCGCCATCTTGACATGCCCGAGAACAAAGTTGTATTCGGCCTGTGTGCTGCGACCGAGCCCTAAATCACGTCGCTGACCTCAAACGTGCAATCATGCAATTTCATTTGGCAGAATTATTCCCGTACCAAACCGTCCTATTTTTTTAAGCGTCCTCGCCGCCAGATAATAAGAGGCCACACAAATGTTCCGGCCATGACGTGAGTTTTCTTTTCTTTTTTTTTTTTTAAAAAAAGGGGCCGAAAGCCGAATCATCTCTTTATTGAGGACAAAACGTATACGAGTCGGCTGCCCATACAGTGAGTTAGTTTAAAACGAGTATTTGGTGAGGGAGGGAGGGATGGGAGGGGGAGTCGAGGGTGGCTCCCCTAGCTTTAAACCCTACTTTGAAACCCTAACCCTAGTATGAAACCCTAGTTTGGAATCCAAACTCTAGCTTTAAACGAGGACAAAAAGTATACGAGTCGGCTGGATAGCAAATGCCCAAACATCTTTTTACACGCGTCGGACCGTGGCCGCCGTCGCTAAAAGTCAGAGTGGGAAATCACGGTGTGGAGTAAAACCATGTCCCAGTTGGAACAGGGTGTCAGCAGGGACTGTGGTCCGCCGCCCGGGCCGCACGAAACCACGGGAGAACCGCAGAGATCCGACTGTACTGGCGGATCACAGGCGGCGGGCCCCGCCGGCCCCTCAGCACTTGCTCATGTACTAATCTGCCGGCCCTGACCGGGCTTCCCGGTGGAGCGGTGGTGCCCGCCCAACCGGCGCTCTGGGAAAGGAAATCCAGCCCAGATGCTGCCACTCGGGAAATGTTTTAAAAACGCGTTTTTTGGGTCCTTAAGGGGGTGCTGGTCACTTGACAGCTGTGGTTTGGGATGGTTCCGGAGAACCGTGACCACATGAACAAAAAGCCTCATTCATTTGAGGACAGCAAGGGGATACTGGGTCACAACCACGGTGCCCTTGAGCAAGGAGCCCAAACCCCGGTGGTGGGCAAAACCACTGACCTACATTTATTTCATAGCATTTATCTTGGCTGCATTCCTTCCATTACGTGAATAGTTGACAGATCCTTTCATCAGATTTCAAAGCTCATCATCACTTTCAGGATTTACGGACACAAAGTACCCCCCCCCCCCCCAAAAAAAAATAATAGAAAAGTGGCGAGTCAGTTTGAGGTTAGAAAGACATCAATCGACGACCACTCTCTACGGTGCTGGACAACCCGGACGGAACGACACTGGCTCTCTTACAGATTAGGCAGAAATAAATAATGTAAGTACTTAATGCCTTTATTTAATAACGAGCAATTAATTGGTTCGGGTTTTGTGGGGCCGCGGGGATGGGGCTGATTGGGTGGGGACTGAGGGTGTAAGAGGCAGTTTGGGGGTGAGGAGTGATTATCTAAAAGACCATAATGAATTCTACTATGATGTCTTAAATTTAATTGTAATGTCATTAGAAATTGTGAAATTTGAGAAAAAAAGGAAGACATTGTTCAAGGAGAAAAAATAAGTAGCAACATTCTGCAAACAGATAAAAACAAACAAGCACACAAAGGGACTGAGAAACAGCTGGCCCACCAACCAACCAACCAACCAACCAACCAACCAACCAACCAACCAACCAACCAACCAACCAACCAACCAACCAACCAACCGTCTAGTTGAGCAACAACCAGTTAGCTGACCAAACAACCAATCCATCAACCAACCAGCCAGCCAGTTAACCACCAACAAAACCGCCCAACCAAAACAGCTTATAAAAAAAAAAAAAAAAACACTCCAAGCAATCAACCGACAACTAAAAATATGTTAGCTAACAAGCTAGCTAGCTAACAAAAAAGGCAAATCAATGCAACTTTGTAAAGGATAGTATAAATAACATTAGCATTTTTGTTTATTGTGGTTGTCTACAAACAAGCAAATAACCAAAATGTTCCCACCTTGTTTTCATAGGAATTCTTGAGTTGTGTGTGGTATCTGTGTAATCCTTGACATGATTAGCCATCAGAACACCTCAGGAGTTTAGACTTTGATTGGCCGACACTTGATCTTCTTCTTGTTGGTTTCTGGAATGACAAAGACAGCTTACTACCCCCTTGTGGAGTGGTGGATACTTTTTATTGACCCCCAAAAAGTTTTATTTTATTTAAAACGTCGTCTCTCAAACCAACACCCTAACTGTTTCCACAACATTTTCAAACATTAAAAGCGCTTTTCACCCGGACCTCCCAGGTGGGACTTGTCTCAGGTAGACGTCGCCCGAGGGGGGTCAGCATCGCCCCTGTTGGCCAGGCGTGGCGGTGCCATATTAAAGCTCCCCCATTTGATTTTGGCCTGACTGTCATTATGTCGTAAAAACAAAGTGTGTGTGAAGTTGAGCTCGATGAGCTTTCATCCAGACTTAATTATAGTGTGTTGTGTAGCCATCTTTCGCTGGGCAGTTTTTTCCTAGTGCTCTTTTAAGCCCCCCACCCTCCCCCTGACACATTCTTTTATTGTGTGTTAATCACAAGGCGACGCAAAGCCGTTTGCGGTGGATTTCCTCACCGGTCCGTACACGAATCCCGAGCGCTGCGGCGGCCGAATGGAATGTGATGCCGACGCATCTTTGCTTAAGCCATTCAAAGGTGTTCAACTTTGCAAATGGAAAAAAAAAAAAAAAAAAAAGTAGCCAGCCAAATCTCACTCGCCATTCGACCAACTAGCCAGCAACATAGCTTACCGCCAAAGCAGCTAATCGACTAGCCAACTATTTAACTAACCAAGCGGGTAAGCAACACAATTGATTTATTACTGCAAAGATTAGAGTTTTCTTAATGACAAGCCTTTCACGCCACACAATTGTATGAACATGCAAAGAAGAGAGGCCTTTCTTTTCAAATCCTGCGTGTGAAGTTGTGCAGATAAATGAGACGATTTTGACAGGAGATGACCATCAAAAGGAAAAGCGTCTGAACGGTGATGACGGCCAATCCCCCGTGGGAATTTAATTCTGTGTCATTAACTTAAGAGGCTGCCATAAAACACTCCACGTCCACGTCTTTCATGAAGGAAATCATTTGCCTTTTATCAGATTTTTATGATTCTTTTGCTTTGTACAGTCACACGCTAGGAATGCGTTCTGGCCTGCGTGTTTGTTTGCCACATGGCCGAGTCCTGCTACATTCCACCTTTCACATCAAGTGACGCCAGATGCCAAATTGGTCCTCAACAGAGATTATAAGGACACCAACTGAGAGAAATTAGTATGACAATGTGTTCTCTATTGGGGAAAATTTTCCAATCCTAACTGGCAAACTGTCTCAGAACCTCTGAAAAAGAGTGGATGCTGATGCTGCTGTTCTGGCACAGGAACAGACTGCAGCACCAAGCATGACGACGCCACCGAGGAGTCATAACGCTGATTAACAGCTGCCTCTGATTAAAGATCAATGGCCGGGCTTTCAAAGGTGATTTGTTACATAAATTAGGATGCCCACTGTCCATTAACGGCCTCTGTGACACACTAACAGATTGGGACCCTCGCCGGGGACCGCCACGCAGATCATAGATCACCCATTGCTCCCCCCCACGCGGTTTATGGACGAGCTTTTATTTTGGCAGAGTGTTCAAATGTCACATCCGTCAAGAGATGCCGGCAGGGTAGCCAGATGTGTGCCACAATGGCTTTTCGCTCTTGTATCAATGCAGGCCAAGATGGACATAGACAATCTAGTTTTGAACTGAAATCTAGAACTGTCACTACATTAGGTTTGTGCTGTTTGATGTGAATGTTGTGTACTGTCTAGTCACCGTGGGACGATGGGAAACGTAATTTCGATCTCTTTGTGTGCCTGGCATGTGAAGAAATTGACAATAAAGCGGACTTTGACTTTGAAATTAGGGTTGTTGAAGCATTCCAAAAGGCAAGACAATGTTAGAGTAACATTTACCATTGCAATAGAGCGCCACGTTGTGCCCCGACGCTAGTTGACTAGCGGCCAAGCCCAATGGAGGCCTTTGCCACAGAAGCTTGGAGCAGCCCAATGCTAGTTTTGAAGGTTCCAGGGACAAAGCAGTTGCAAACAAAACTGTCAAGAGATTCTTCCATTTATTCAGTTTCAAAAGCCCATTCCAAGGTGTCTAGCGTCCACCCTGCAATACAGAGAAGCAGGTTAAGCTTAGAATACAAACTCAATCACGTGGTGTCTTAATACTCACCCATCGCCGATAGAAGCGAGGAGTTAGTTTTACTTGGGGAGGGTTGTAAGTGTTGTAGTAGCGAGGAGGTGGTTCTGCTTTTGGCTGGTTATAACGGCCGTAGTCAAAGGTGGACGCTGAATCTAGTCTGTCGTTTGGGACACGCCTTTGAATAGCAGCCTGTTCAGGGTTCTGGAGAGGTCCGGCACTGTTCAGCCAAGGCCGTTGGGGCTCAGATTGCTCACTCTTCTCATAGTGGCGGTCCTGGTTGTAGTTCCTGCCACGTTCAAAGGTGCTGCTGAAGTGAGTTGCTGTGCCTGGGGGATAGTGGCCCATCAAGAAATAATAGTCAAAAGGATAAGGCACATCAGGTCTAGGTGGTGGGAAGAAGTCAGGGGGCAGGGGTGAGACCCTTTGATGTGTCAAGTCCACAGGAACTGGCGGTGGTTGGTAGAAGGGACGAGGTTGCATGGCACCTTGGGTTTCGTGCTCTGATTCATAGTCATCATGCTCAAAGGTTTTTTCAAGTCGGGAAAGTTCACCGGGCTGGAACTCCGGATGAGGGGGAGGGAGGACAAAACCTGGCCCTTCAGGACCAACTGGTGAAACAGAATCAGTGACTGGCAACTCAGGGACTTTAACACCACCTGACACCTCAGCTTTCTGTTCAAAGTCAATGTCGGGAAGGTTTCCAGCATTACTTGGGATTTCAGGAATTGGAACTAGTTGTTCAATACCTGGGAGCAGAAATTAGCAAGACTCTATTTTTAAAAATTTTCAATATTAAAGCACAGTCAAAACAGAAAAGATACAAACCATAATTCCAGACATCAGCAGAACCAGAGTCAGCTTTCACAGGTGGAAACCTTGACTCAGCAACTCTCTGTTGCTGTGGGAATTCTTGCCTTGGCAGTTGGTGCAACAGAGTTTGGGGTGGGTAGCGATTGCTCGGGAAAGACCTGGGTCCAAGGGCTAAACAGAAATTTAGACTTAGGTCCAGTTTGAAATCAAATTCTGCCATTCCAAGAGTTGCCCTTAAAGTTAATTTGTTTTTAAGTAACATTTCACCCTGACTATAAGTACACCTTGGAGATAACACTGAAGAACTACTCACTGTTAAAAGCAGCAGCTTACCTTTCCTAACTGGATGGCAGAGAGCAGCGCCAGCCATCAGAACAAGGAGCAAAGCCCTGTCAGAACACAACCATTTGACAAAAGTTAATTCTACAGAACCAGAACCATAACTAGGACAATTGCTCACACACCCAGAAGACACCCAACCAGTCATGATGACAGCAAAGGAGCGAGTCGTGACTCTGTCAAGTCCGGGGAGGCATTTTAAATGGTGCCGGTGGCAAGTTCTGACCAATCGGGAGTGGGCGGCTTGACAGGCCACAGCTGCCTCACGTGCAGTCCTGACGAGGTTGCGGACGCACATGTCAATCAATGATTTTGACTGGATTTTCATTTTATATTGCAAACATTTCATCATGTGGGGGACCTTCTGGTAGTGCCGAGCAAAATGAAGCTTCCTGAAGCAGTTGGGTACTGCTTCAGCAAAAAAAGGTTGATTACACAATTCTGCATTCACATTAGCTCTCTATCGACACCCGCTGGACAGTGGAAAGTATAGCAGATACAATCTCGAAATGCTTTTAACACTAATTGTGAAAGAATGTGGCGAAATGAATCATTGAGGTATTGGGTTGCAGACTTTCAAGCTTCTTGGTACTTTAGTTGCACTATGGTGTCGTCAGACAGTGAGAAACAGAATGAAATAAGAAGGCTAGCTTAAAAGGGACTAAAAGTTAACCGTGTTTTGCCGTTTTAGCGCTAGGTGTGTAGAAGTACAAAAAACAGAATATGAATGTATGACCTGAAATAGGACTGAGTTAAGAAGTGCCCAGATCAGACAGAACTCGAACCCACAACAATACATCCCAAAGACGGCAACTCTATTCGCCGTGCCAAACGAGAAGGACATAATTCAAGAAAGCAACGCCCGCTTCATTTTGCCCATCACTACCTGCAATTAAAGATTCTAAAATTAAACATCGAGATATTTGTCTATGTTTGTATATTTGAAATCGACAATAACTTTCAGCAAGAAGATTTTTTTGTTTTGATCTTGGATTCTACCCTGAGGCTACTGAACCAAATACATTTGGAGAAAAGAGTCCACTTGATGGTTCGTGACAACTAAGTCAGGCTTTGTTTTACTTCTCCGCTCGCCACAGCACTCGTCCTGATTGTCTTTAAGTCGTGCAGGTGTACCTAATGTTGTGGCCTGCGGGTTGCTGATGAAAAGCTGCAAGTTGAAGCTTCCTGTCGAAGTGGGGAGCGGAACGCGAGGACTCGGCGGTGGCGGCGGCGTCTTCTTCTTCTTCTTCTTGTGGCTGAAAGCGAGTGAAGGGCCATAAAAGACATGCAAATGTGCGCGCGGTGTCGGCGGCACATGCCTTCATTAAGATCTCATTGCTCCCCACGCAGCTTGAGACGCTGCCAAATGTGCCACGGCTCGACATTGTAACAATTTCCGGCACTCCACATGTGTATTTCCTGCCTTTCTAATCAGAATTCTATTTTGCGTCTCAAAAGGGGCTCCATTCAAACGCACATTAGCAGCCCTCGGCAGCCCTAATGTGGCTGCTCGGGGCCGCGGCCCGCCAGCTGCATCCACTTGTCACTCGGCGCCGCACGTGCCCTCGCTGACTCGCTCGCTGCATATTTGTCTCAACCAGAGAGTATCGATACGCGCGTTTGAGGATGTCACAGATGCTAATGTGATACGACGACCAATAGGAAGAAAACTAATCGATTAATCGGCAATCCATATTTCATTTTGGTTTCAATGCGATGAGACGATACGATAATGCGACATAGGATATGATGCGATTCTATACAATTTGGATGTTGAAGGCCACGCTCCACTTCCAGAAAAATACGATGCACTACGATTATATTTCCTCCATATGTGACGCGGTCCGATTTGACTACCATGTAATTGTACATCAACGAGATTAACGGAATGTGTGTGTGTGTGTGTGTGTGTGTGTGTGTGTGTGTGTGTGTGTGTGTGTGTGTGTGTGTGAGATTTCGGTCCACTTAAGTTTTTGTTGTTGTTGTCGTCGTCGTGGGGTGGGGCGTAGATTTGAGCGGGATGCAAATTGGAGCCGATCTTGATCCAAATCTAGCGGATTTTCCCGTGCAGCCGCCGCATTCTCCAAACAAATCAAACGCAGAGAGAACTCAATTATGACGGATCAATAATTCAGCATTCCCAATTATTCTTTAATTGTAAGACGGCGTATCAGCCCATCTGACTGCGCGTGTGTTGTTACCCTGCAGAGCTTTTGGCTGATTGTTTGGATGAGATTAGATATGCGTGTGTGTGTGTGTATCAAGCAAGAGATCAGGCAATGTCAGGCAACACACACACACACACACACACACACACACACACACACACACACACACACAGGCGTACGCGCGCACAGCCTTAATGACACAAACACATCACATAAAGCCAAATGCTGCCACTAAAATTTGCATGGTGCTCAGTAATGCATTAGTGAACATCACTTGGCAATCTGTTCATACGGCCTTAATTGGATTTTAATACTGCCTCTGATCTTGTTTTCTAATTAACGGCGGTGGCTGGCGACCAAGCAGAACCGTGCACCCGGCGACACCTTTGATCCCTGCCATATGGAGCTCCTCCCGCATGTGGGGAAAAAAAAAAGGAAAAAATTCCTCACCTAGACGTGAGTGAGCAACCCGCCCCCCACCCCCCCTTTCCCAACACGCGCTCCAACATCCCCAAATCAAAATGGATGCACGAAGCAGAGGTGGCAAAGAGTGGCGGCGTGTGTCGTCCTCGCATCCCGCCGGCTTTGTTATTGATTAATTTCTCTTACAATCGCTTGTGATCGCAAGATACATAAAACATGAGGGGAAGGGGGTGAGGATGGGGGGGGGGGGCTGCTCCTCTCATCAGTTTATGTTGTCGCTTTTACACCAAAGTGCGTCCTTTCCCGATGTTGGCTGACCTCTTTTGAGAGTCGACTTGGGGGCTCACTAGGGCGAGGGCGTCCTTTGAGTTCCGGTTCCGAATTTGACTGAAAGCGCAAAAATTCAGTCGTCAGTTAAGAATGTAACACTGTAAATGTAAAATTTGGAATGCTAAGTGAAATTTTAAAGGCAAGTTTTTGCGGGGGCGGGGTTTGTTACTATCGTTATGTGCGACAGGTAGGTTTCCTCCGACAAGAGCACATCCGCACACCGCCGGAAGGTTATTTGCAGTCACTTGACGTGACGAGTGTTTGTTCTTTGCTTGGTTTGTTGTTACGCGTGGCAGCTAGCCAAGGCAGAAAACTTTGAGGAGTGGCGGAATGCACCCCTGGCCGTGGAAATTCCTGTCCTAGATGCTTTTTACGAAACAGCGGGCAGGTGGATCGGACTGACGTGTGCGAGGCCTGAAAAGATCCTCGGCGGGCCCTTGTTCTCTCGTTATGTGACTTTTGGGTTGGGAGTCACCGATGAATGTGACCTTCAAACTTACACAACGTGGCTCAATTACAAACAATGACGTGGAATCTTTCACCCAGGGGAAAGGACAAAAATAGACAAGAGGAAAAATGAAATGACAGAAAAAATGCACAATGTCGCCGAGAAGAACTCCATGTACATTTTGTGGAATATGTATTCCACAACAAATCTGCGATTTACTTTTCTGCATTGCGTTGGTGTGTACACCTGTAGCGCCCGAGTGGCGTTTGCAGACTAGCGTGCCGCGAGGCCCCCGGGCGCTAATCCGCCAGCGCCGAGCTGCCGAATCCAGGTAAAGCGATCCTAAAGCCCGAGCTCTGGCTCCGCTCGGCCTTGTGGAGCCGCCGCTATTAGCGTCTGCGAGGAAGATCAGACGGCGGGGAATATCCGCTCAACTCAAGAGGACCCCGTCTGGACCCAGAGCCACATTTTGACAAGTTAATCTTCTCTTTGACGGCGGGCAGAAAAAGAAAGGGGATTCAGACTTGACCGTGTTCTTTGGGAAATTCCTTCCTCGCTAACGTCACGGACGAGCTGCGTCTTTGTCTTGCGTCTAAGGAAACTTTTAAATACTGGTCACTTGATTAGGTACCACCTGCAGAACTAATTCGAGCCAGTGATTCATAAACACTACTTTTCTAGAAGTTTCAAGGTTTTATTTGACTTTTAAAACATTTTAACGCAACAGCTAATTAACTCAATTGTTATTTCTATTCAACGTACATAAATTTTTTACGCTCTGACGCTAAGAAGCGTTCTGGGGTCAGCGGCGAAGTGTGCACGCAAAGAGTTAAACGTTTGAGCGAGCTAAGCCGCATCAGGCTGGCGGCGACGTCGGTATTCGGCTGCCGAGTTGAGACCCGAGGGCCGCTTTGCATTGCTGATATGACTTGTCTTTTGTCTAGTGAGAGCGTGCCAGAATGTCCGAGGGCGAAGTACTGTGGGTGTGTCCGTCGTCACCGGGGCCGACGCCTCATTTTGGACGTCTCAGGGCGATTGATTCGTGCATCTGTGAAAATGCAAATCTGTGTACTGTGTACTTAAAGCATATTTAGCATAGCGTGCTAATACGTAGCCTGGCGCTACCTGGTTTTGCGTGGGTGTTTTAATCTTCCACCTTGGATGGGTTGGAGTGTTGAACTCGTTTCAGTTCAGTATCCCGTTTTGATCGCACGCTTGTCAAAGCATCGTCTCCGATTACAGAGTATTGGCTGCTGACGTGCCAACGTTTAATCCACTTATTGCAAGGTGACACCTCCTTACTGTTCCCACTAAGCAAAGACGAAAATCGTCGCTGTCGGACGATAGATAACCTTGCTCGAGTTCAAAACGACATTCTGCATCTGGCTCCGTTCACTTTTTATAGAAGATGAGATGAACCGGGCTGGTGATGGTAACGCTCAGAGTTAACTTAATTGGCCCTCGCGCAAATGTTTGCACTCCGCCGTCTTAAGCTTGCGTGTCATTAATCGTCGGACTAACTCGTCGAGCAGCTTCGGCGCAGCTGTCCAGCAAACGACGGCGGCGGCGGGCCGGCAACTTCCCAAAATGCTGCGTGCAAGTCTCCGATTCGCATTAACACTTGAAAGCTTTTAATTCGGGATTTGGCGCGTTGAATAAATGTCATGTTTTGATGCAATCAAGGCAAAGTCAGTGGAGCGTCGAGCGCTTTGATGCGTCGCACATTAAAAGACGTTTAAGGGCTGGAGAAACGCTTAACCGCGTCCGATTATTGATGGAAAAGTCCGTTTGGGCGGCCCTATTGTTGCAACGACTTTGGAGAAAGTGTTCAAATGCGAGTTATCAGCAACGGCGAAAGGTAAACGCCGTTTGTGCGCAAATCAAATCGAGCGGCGTTCGACAAACACGTTTGTGTCAATCTTAAGCGCTCGCTCTCCGTTCATTTGCATTTTCCTTGACGGCCCGACGTTTCAGCGTCTGCTTGAAAGACGGCAGACGATCTTTAAGGTGGAAGGACAATTTTGATCATTTAGAGAGGACAAAGGCAACAAAACAAAGTGATTTGCCTATAAAAGCGATACAAGGCCTCCAGGCCATCTTCATTAGAGAGCCCACTTTAGTCTGCGCCTGCTCGTTATTAGCAGACCGCAATAAGTCCAAAGCCTTTTGACGACATTGTTCGATAATTGCCCCGTGAAGGACAAACAAGAAGGCGTGCATATGAGAGGAAGGAAGAAAAAAAAGAAAAGGTGTCGTTATTGAAGCGCGAGCACCGACGCAGACTCGGAGGCCTCGCCGCCATTGTGCTCCAAGGCCGTGTGATGTCAGAGTGGCTCTCAATCTCGACACATTAGGAGGTGAAGAGGGCCCTTTTTTGTGGCCACCGTGCTCGGCTATTAGCTAGGCTACAATAGCTTCAATTAGGACGCCGCCACGATGGGCATGGTGCATGACTTTTTTCCAGATTCAAATACATGAACTATGGCGAGAACGTGGTAGAATTATATATAATCATAGCCATCAAATCCTCTCAGCTCGATTGTCTGTTTACACGTGTTGCCGCACCAACCATGTTCAATCCATTGCAGCACCAGAGTATCGTTTAATGCGAAATTATAAATCGAGTCAAGCCGCTCGTGTCAAAGTCAAAGATAGCGACCGGTTCTCCACGTCAGTATGAGTTGGAATCAAGTGAACTTCAAGTCAGTCTAAGCCAATCAAGAGCGTGCACGCTGAAAGCGGTCCAGGTCGAGGGAAGATTAAGCAAGTTGGCGCAACTTTGTCTGGCTGGCGTACAGGTTGCGCTTTTTTGCTTCTACCTTTTTTTCGGTGGGTGGAAAGAAACTTCCCGCGACATCCAAGAAGTCTGTTGGCGCCGCGATAGGACTCAGTAAGGTCACTCAGCCATAAAAGGAGCAAGCACAGGTTGTTCTTGGCACCGACGGAGGAGGAGAAGAAGGAGAGGAGGAAAAGCCTCCGCCCCAGCAGCAGCGGCGGCAGCAACGGCAGCCGCCTCTACCTGATGACTTCTCCATCCGTTTTAATTGCTAATTATTTTGCGGGGTTTAACGCCTTTATTCAGACTGTCAGTGTGGAGTCGGGAGAGGAGGATTAGGTGCCCCGGGGGGACGAGACACTGGCACGGCCAGGACAGCTCATTTTTACACAGGCAGGGGAGGAGGACAGCTCATCTTTGATCTGGTTGGGGCTTCGCAGGCCAGAGGGGTGACAGCTGCACTTTCTTTAGCCCCGCATTTGAATTTGAATTCTATCTTAGGATGCAGCGCGCCGCGGACTTGGCAGGCCACTGGAGTAATCTGCTCGGCACAAGCGCCCGGGCCTTTTCTTCCTGTGTGCCCTCGCCGAGATTGGAGTAATTAAACTTAAATGGGATGCATTAAAAACTCGCTGGTGCCGAAGAGGAGGTGGCGGTGGCGGCGGCGGCGGGCGGCGGTGACCGTGCCAGCCGTGAATGGGTTGGGGGCTCTCCTTTCTCTACGCTTCTCTAATCCTGACGACTGCGTGCGCGCTTTGATGCGAGTTAGCGCCAGCGAGGCGAATGGCTACAACGCTGACCCCGCGGGCGCCATCGTGTCGCGGCGACACGTGTTTGCACGCTTTGGTGGCGATCGCGTCCCAGTCACTCGGGCCTTCCGAGTTGCGGTATTGAGGGAGGAAGGTAATGAAGTTTTTTTTCTAGAGCCTAGTTTGGAGAATTCATTTAATTGTGCAAACAAATGAATGAATCCAAACGCAAATACTTGGGGGAAAACCCGATGACACAAGTTGGACACACCCAACGACTGTTGCGTGTCCATAATGTCCCAGCGCGGTTATACAACGGATTGGTCGAAACAGGAAGCACGACTTTGGCTGCCAAGGAACAAAACGCAGATTAGTGCGGCGCAAGTGACAGCCGCTCCCATTTTGGCAGTCGTCTGATGCGGACACTCGCTTAATTGCGGCTAAAAGTATCGACTCGGGGAAACCGGACCATCAAGGTGGATTTCAAGCTGTCAAGACGCATCGGGCACACGCTTATTTGGAGGCCGTCATATGTCGGGAATGTGGACTGAGCCAAAGATCAAACATTTGAACGCGCACATGACTTATTTTGAATAATAAAATTCCAAAATACAAATTTTCATTTTGTCCATATTATTGTCATTTATTTGTCATTTATTATTTATAATTTCTTTTTCGTTTTATTGCATTTATTTAATAAAATAATTTGTTATCATTTAAGCCTCATTTGATCATTAACATTTTTCAACGCCGCCTCATCTCCAAATTCCGAATGCCCGATTTAAAGTGCGCCGTGCGTTACACTTTGCTCATCGAGCCACCAAACAAACAGAACAATAAATCTGACAGTCATCTCGCGATCGGCCATAAAAGGCGAAACGAAGGCCTGAGCCAGGAAACACTCAATGCCCCCCCCCCTCTTTTTTTCTTTTTTTAGCAGTTAACGCCTACGGCCCAGAGCATGCACAAGTCTGTCCTGCTAGCGTTACATGTTGGATCAAATATTCCCCTTTGGGGCCTCGGCAGGCGCCAGGTGTAGCAACAGGGTGGCCACGCACTCAAACCGCCGTTTCGAGACAACAACAACATTTGAAGAGCAAAAAAGCAAACCCAAAAAATAATAAAACACTTACTGGCCATCACACCATCACAGCATAGAACAAACAACGGCAACGAGTTCAATGATTCGCTTTGGGTCAATGTTAAAGTACATTTAAACGTGCCACTAGCCTGGACACGCTCGTTTACTCATTAAGAACTTATTAAGTGTGAGTGACACCTCCACTTGTGCACATTTGAATTTAGCTCGGCCACGTAATTACACTTTACGGCACGGAAACAATGGACTCAATCATGAGATGCGCCGTTTTTATCAAAGCGACGACCACGTCACTTCACCGAGACCAACAAAACTAAGCGTGTTGTATCTGTCATGTCAAAACTTTTCTGGGTGATACCATTATATTTCCAAGGGGGTTTTGATCATAAGCCATAAATCAACATTACTTCCCGCAACGTGTATGAGGATAATTGACGACTTTAGTGTTATTCATCATCTTCAAAAAAAAGTTTCTTCCTTTCTTTGTTGTTTTGCGATGAGCGAGAGCGGTCACCATACATACACGCGTCCGTCCATATGAGCAGACAGACGAGGCACCCAATCAGACGCGTCCTCCTCACGTCTCGGCTACCGGGTCGAAAAATCAAGTGCGTGATTACAATCACGCCGCTATTGTGCCGAGCGAACCTGCCGGGGAGACGCTGGAGTGCTCGTTGAGCTAATAGTGAAAAGAGGCCTTGAATAACTCATTAAAAAGCATCTTGCCTTGTGATTCCATGCCTTTGATTCGCTCGATTTGACGCCGCCGGTGCGAAGGGAAGGGGGAAAAGCCCTCTCGAGCTGGATTGACGCCAGAAGTTTCCGGCGACACAATTCCAGTGTTTTGCTACCAAGTGGCCGGACTCTGATTCGTGGTACTGTTTGGTAAAGAAGAAACATAAAATACATCTAAAAAAAGATTCTATCAGGCACTTGTTCGTGAGGCCTTGGTCAACCACCCACGTATTTTCCAAACGGCATTTCAATCTTTTTTTTTTTTAAAGCGTGGCACGCCATTAACAATGACACTGGCCAGTCTAAAAAAAAAACATCAACTGGCCCAACCGGCTCAGATAAAGGTAATTATACAGCGGACCTACTGGGGTAGCAGTTTAGATTGCGATAGATGTGAGCGGGCTTCCGAGGTCGAAGAATGCACTTTAATAGATACCTGTCAAACATAATTAACAATGTTTTTCCTGGATGACGCCGTGCTTGCTCGCCGCCTGCAGCCACAGCCTCAGTGCGGTTTGCCACCCAGCCGTCTTTTAATCGCGGCGCGTGAGAAAAGGACCAGAAGGGCCCCTCCAAAGGCTGCGGCGAGCTGGCGGCTGTCCCAACGCCGAGAGCTCGCCGCTCAGTTAATTACAGGTGGGGTGGACTCTCTCGCGGTTGTCACTAAAGTATGCAGGCAGGTATCAACTATGTATTTGCATTTTGCGCTACCCCGGCAAAACTAGGAAGGAAGAAAGGAAGGAAGGAAGGAAACAACTCGGACTTTGCCAAGATTTACAGACCACGAAAGCCAAACCTGAGACTCGCAGAAGGAGCGAGCGTGCGAGTGACATTGTAGCCACTCGAAGAGCGCCATCAATAATTAAGACGACAAGAGTCGCTCGGTGTCCCCGCTGAGAGCGGCCCTTCAAACGTTTGAAGACGCTTTAAAGGCGCATTAGCACCTCTTTGGCTCGCTTCCGTGCATGCGTGTGGCTAATGCGCCTGCCGTCAGATAACAAAATAACGTAATGTTTTGAATTAACTGGAAAAGTAGCATGAAGAAGGACTTCCTACAAAAAGAGAAAAAAATCCACACATGACCTTCCATTTCAGGGCTTCTGCCGTCAGGTTTTGTTTTGTTGCCAAATTTGTTATGCATCGCGCCGCAAACTGGGCCGAGCGATGCGTCGGTTATCGGCGGCGACGGTGAGAACCGGCACGCTAATTACACAACGACACGCTCATCTGTCAGCGTCACTTATCCACAAAGATGATCACACGTACGACCGATGGGGAGGAACAAAAAAATAAATAAAAGAGAAACGCCGAGAGAATGTCCTACACACGGTGTGTGCGTGTGTATTGACAGTGAACTTGACCACTCCATGTTGAAGGACTGCAACAATGGCATGAGTGGAGTGGGGGCCTCTCAGGAGGTCAAAGTTCACGCAAACTGCGCTCCGGAGTAACCAGGCCGACGCCCCCTGAGACTCTGAAGCAAGGACCCCTGACATGTGCTGACACTAACACACACACAGACTTGTTACTTAAGAGGCACAGCAGTCGCCTCCCTTGTGGGCTGCACCGCCGACTTTGGTTCTGAACACGCCGTGTCATGAAAGAGATTCCGCACGCCGCTTTTGTTCTTCACGCGCTCGTTTCTTCTTTTTTTTTTTTGGTACAAATTTTTATCTGTGTCTGCGCGCCTCTCCCGAGAGCGGCCGCCCGCCCGCCCGCCAGTCGCTCCACTTACTAGGAAATACTTTCTAGATATGCAAATTGGCCGTCACGGGAGGGGAAGCGCTTACGCGGCGAGATACGGCCGGCCGAGCAGTCTTGTTGTCGCGACGACAACAAAAAGGAGAAGCGCGAGGGCTTAAGTAATTCACGAGGAGCGTGCCTTTATGTGGCAGACCTGCGCTACAGCACGCCGAGCTTGTCCAAGTGGCTACGCTAACGCTTTCAAACGTTTTCTTACCGACTTTACCGATGGAGACATTTTATTTCCATCATGGCTTCTTTCTGCCAAATTTTGCGAATGGATTTCAACGCATTTTCCCCATTTCAGCAGTTTTTGACTGCAGGCTCTTTTTAAAGTCCCCCAAAAAGCAAAGTGCCGCGGCAGCCGCGAGACGTTTCCTCAAGTTAGCGCCGGTGCCACTGCTAGCTGCGACGCTAGCCCGCCTTTCAGCTTCTCAGCCGCTAATTAACACCGTGTATCTGCTGCGTTTGATGTGCGCCCGCCGAAATGCCGATAACGTGGCGGGCTTTATCTTTACCAGGTCTCTGCCGCTCGCTTGGCACCCTCAACGCTCCGAAATAAAAAAAAATTCGCACATTTTTTTTTCACACCAATGCCACTAAATAGATGAAAGATGTTAATTAGTGAGCGTTAAGAGGGACTGCTGGCTACATCTTTTTCTTTTGGGGGCGGGGGGGTTGTAAGCTGTTTGCTGCTTTGAGCTAAGCTATGCTAATCAGCTTTAAGTCTGCTGGCTTCGCAATGGATCTTATCTGTCCATTCCATAAAAAAATACAGAAACACACATTTACCTTTTCTCACACATGGAGTCTGCGGAAATAGAAAGTTTCATCATAGTGTGTCTATGGACTCGTCTGGATTCTAGCACATCTAATGACCCAGCGTAGAGGGACGTCATATAAAAATTCACGGGCGTGTATTCTTTATCCTCTGCAAAGACAGACTAACCGAGATGGTCTCGTATCTGTACGTTTGTCTTCCTGCCAGAAGCGGTGACACCGCCCAAAACCATTTTGTCCGACGCGCTCGTACGTCTTGTGCCTGTTGACACATCAGAGCCCAGCCGTGTTGCGGGTGGTCTCTGCCTCTCGTTTGAAGAGGAGAAAAAGTTTAGTGCGAGCCAGACGCAAGCGCTGCAGGGCCAGTCTGCAGTCTGACAGATGTCAGTCACAACGCATTATTATGGGATATGCCCATCTTTTCTTTCATGATTATTTCTGCTTCACCACACCCTTAAAAATGTTCAAGAAATTAGACAACAGCTGTTGCTGACTTTGGAGTCGCGATGTGTCAATACGTTTGAGTTCCGAATGATCCCATTTCAAGCAGGCTGTCGGTGTTACACGCTGGACCGGCACTTAGTGGGAATGAAGATGCGCTTAGTGCGTCACGCGCCCTCCACCGTGTCGCATTTGACAAGCCGGCTTTGGCACGGCCGCCAACCGCCATGTTTGAGCTTGCTGCCACGTTTCACACCGAGCCAGCCGGGCTTTGCCAGGCCCGCTGGGTACGGCTGCCAAATTTGTTGTCATTTAGTGCCACGGAGCACGCTCCTTCGAGCCATTTGGACGAGTTTTGCAAGGCTAGCGGGGGTGAAGTTCAGCGCCAATTCCAAAGCAAGCGAGAACACACATATCGGTTTCAAGCCACGCAACGACACGACACGAATGACATGACATGACGTTTATGTAGAATTACTGCACCCACTACTGTCACCTGCTGGTGTGGAGCCGATGTGTTATTTATTTTTCAGTGGGGCATCGCACTATCAACACTCCTGCCAACCTCTCGGGTTGTTTAAATGTTAGCATTCAAGGCTCGGCTGACAAAAGAATCAATTTGTCCGCTCTTCTCTGGGGCCGCAGTTGAGCACTTTAGCAGCCAATTGGCCCGACACTCATTACCTGGCTAATAAATCACCAGCGGCGCGACCACTCGAAAAAATTACTCGGCAAAGCGGGCCGGGAGGGGAAGTGAACCGAACGAGCGGCCCTTAACAAACTCGTGTTTGCTCTACGTGAAAAATAAGCACGTGTTGGAGAAAACGAGCCTGTAAAATGCATTTGGTGCGTGCGTGTTTTTTTTTGTTTTTTTTTACCCTCTCCTTGCTTTCCGAAAGGCGGTGTCATTCAAGATGTGGCCTTTGCACACTCGTAAAGAAGGCATAAAACACACATTGGGTGCCCGTAAAGCGCTTTGCAGAGGCGAGATTTATGTGGCGGCTACGCCGGTCCGAACAAAGAGTTTACTGCTCGGACCAAAAACGTGCTGACTTTACGCCACGACGTGCGAATGGACAAACAGGTGATTACAGTTGCTGTGTATGTGACTGGACTGTGAAGAGACAAACGTATTTTTATGAAAGGCAAGTCGCGAATGACGTCAGTACAGGCTATTATTAGCATTCATATTTACGACCGGGCATATTCTGCAGTCACCCTCTCATTTGGAATCTTAACGGGAAGTGGATCCCTCCGGACAAAACGAGCCTTGACATGTTCCCTCTGTCTGGAGGGCCGTGTCGAGGGCGACCTTTGAACCCCGGCTCTGTGGCTGAGCGCCTATTACGAGACTCTAATTGGCCGTGGAGCGCCGCGTAAAAGGAAGGGGGGAGCGGCTAATTGGCGTTGTCGAGGCACACTTACACGCCTTCTAATTGGATGCTCACTTTTCTCCGTAATACATGTCGACATGCTTAAAGAAGTGTTGCCACTCCCAAAGAAAGAGAGTCAACTCTACTTACAATCACAAGTTACATTCGGAGGAGCGGAAATTAATTCTTTGTTTCTTCTTTTAACATTTTACTGTATTTTTATTTTTTATTAGACAAAAATGATTTTGTTCAAACACTTTTCTCAAATCAAAGCAACTCACCCTGACCTTTAGGTAACTTAAAAGACAAACTGCCAACAGTTACATATTAAACTGTCGGCGTGCTGCTGGTCTTGTTTGAATCAATTGTATTAAATAAATTAAGACGCTTATTAACTCTAATGGGATAAGGCACTTTTAAAACAATTTTTCCTTTACAACAATTAAAGGTTTTATAATCAAGAACCGAGCTATTACATAAAACTTTACTTTAAAGAATACAATGTTAATAAACATTACTGGATAGATATAATTTCTTTTAGCTAGATAAATGTGCCCAAGTAATTGCTGGACAGAATTTTCTGTTTGTTATGGGTTCCTAATTACAATCACATTGATCCTAATTTACGTTAGCCCCTCTATGATTTTCAGAGTACACTTTAGCATTAGGCGAGTGGATTTTCTAAACAAATCCCAGACGTTCTGGTCTTCAAGACGTATTGCTTACTCCCTCCCGCCTTGTAAAAAGAGGGTGACATTTTGCACAAAAAAAAGTGATTCTCGGGTGAAAAGGGGTCATTTCAATGAGAAGAGACAAAATGGAGGTGAGGTTTCAGCGAGGGAGTAATCAACATTGTGTTTGTCCTGGGGGGGAGGTTCAATCAACACGGCCTGGCTGGAGGTTAAAAGGTCAGACAGGTTGCGAGTGCACTGAAAGTTCATTCGCCGCGAGCCGCGTTGCATTGCGAGACCGGCGCGACAATGCTTGACCCGCCGTGACATCGGAGCAGAAACGTGAGCCGCGTCGTCGTCCCTTAAACGCCTTATGCACACGATCCGCTGTCCTCCTTGCAACAGTGGCGCTCTTCCAAAGCCTGCACCCCCGCGGCGAGTAACTCTGCCCTGCTGTCTTGTGTGAGGGACTCCCCGGGCCCACCCCGGCGGCACCTCCCCGACACAACACAGCCGAGGACAAGCGTGGCCTACAGCAAGAACGACTTTCCAAAGCCTCCTTTATCCACCTCAAACAAAAAGACGGCGTCACCTCGCCACTGTTCCCACCATCGGGCCCAAGACAGGGACACCAGCTGAATGCAATTTTGGACACTGACGCACCAGCGCACCTCAGCCCGTGTGCACCTTTTTACACCGCTTCATATCTTTTTTCGCCGCTTTTACAACTTAGGACACTTTCATGCACATTTACACGCATGCGTGTATTTGACGACGTCTCAACGCGCCGCCATACACACCTGCGCGCACGTCGTTTCCCCAGCCTTTGGCGTGTTAGTACACCTTTGACATGCATGCACTTAAAAGCAGCTTTGTGTGGGACTTTGGAATGAAGCCTGAAAGCAGTCTTGTCAGTTGTGGCAGGATGGGGGGGGGGGGGGGGGGGGCAGAAAGAGGGAAACGCACACACATACAGAACTGTTTCAACAGGTTGAGCTTGACCAGGCAGGCTGGGTCAACGAGGTTATCGGGAGGCGTTTCTTTCATACATCGGCCAACTCTAGAGGTGGAAGTAAGTCACGTGTGCAAGTTGTATCCAAGTCTCATGTCTTCAACTTCCAACTAAGTGCCAAGTTACTGCAGCAAGAATCAAGTCAGAGTCTCCAACCAGGTTATTTCAAGTTAACAAAGTGAAAGAAAGCACTACAAAATAGATGTGAAAATTGAAAACTAATTGAAACTGTGTCAAAAAAAATCATGAACTCGAGTCTGACTGGAGTCAAGTCACGTGACTCGAGTCCCCCGCCTCTGCCACCTCTGCCATCCCCTTACCTCCCAGCTCTCTTCCCTGTACGGAAGCCATAAAATAACATTGTGATATAATGAGCTAATGATATGTTCTCGTGTTCAACGTACGGGGAGCAGCAGTCCATCAACGAGATCTCACCACGCGGTTGCAAATTTGCATAGCGTGAATACAAAGTGTGTCATTTGGAGCTGTCGTAAAAAAAAAAAAAAAAAAAAAAAAAAAAAATGGCCACTTCGCTAAAGCTCCCGCCCCCTTCTGTGTTCAACGTACGCAAACGAGATGCCCGGACCATTTGACTCCAACAGGAGTCAGTGAAGGAATCATTATCCCTATGACCCCCCCGAGCTATTAATTCCATCTCTATAGACAAATTCATTTACATGAAAGCCCACACACACACATTTGCGAGCCCGCAGGTGAGCGCCAATCTAACCCAACATTTCATGCGATATTAGCATTCCTTGCCACCCCACTGTGCCATTAATAAACCCCCCACACACTCCCCCCACTCACCATGACTGAAGGGATCAACATGTTTTAATTATGCTGCCGATTTGAACGCGGCCGTTACACAAACGCGGCACATAAACGGGGCGGCGAGGTAGGACTTGGCGAGCGTCGGGGGCCGGAGGGCTCGTGCTGCGAGGGGGTGGTCATGTCCGGGCACGGTTTGATACTCCGCAAAAGTAGACATCAAAGGATGAAGGGGGCTGGAAATATGAAAGCTTGTTAACTTTGAACACATCTGTTTGTCCATGAGAGCAACATGGCTGATTTTCCAGCGTACAGTAAACGCAACTCGGACTAAAACCAAACAAGCACCCGCCCCTGACTTTTTCTTTCTTATCACATGTACACACTCAAGGCCAACGACAAGGCGCTCTAAAAGGCTTTGGCGTGACCTTGATGCACGCAAACATGTTCCTGATGATCTCTGTCTCATTTTCTCCCTCTCTCGAGCGTTCTGCTTGCAATCTTGTCCAATTAGACAAACGACGTACACGTTATTTCGCTTGCAAATCATCCATCACGCTCACAGCAGCTGTTAAAAATTGAGGGGAGAGAAAAAAAAAAAAAAAAAAAAAAAAAAAAGAGTGGCGGCTGCTCAACGGTGTCCCGCAGGGTACCGTCGTGCTTCTTTCATTGACGGAGGGCGGAGCAGACACGCACGCACACATGTAGGAGCAAGACAGAACCTGTTATCAAAGCTCGTGGCCGCCCGCCAAAAGAAACGTGCTGGGGCGAAGGCTAATCCACTGGAAAAGCTAAACGCCAAATGGCAAATATTGATACGCCGCTTTAGTAGCGCCTGCGGGTGAATGTGGCCAAGGAGGAAAGGAAGGCTGCCCGGACCAGAAGTGGTACCAAGGGAGTTCAAGATCAAAGGTGGAGCTGCTTAAGTATGTGATCACATTCACTTTTTCGCGGCCTGTGTGTGCATGCATGTGTGCGAGTCTAACACCTGTCCTAAAAGCCTCATCACACCCCCCTAGTGGCGGTCCTGTGGTAAATATGAGCTTTTAATATACTTTTTTAATGTATATTTTTCAATGCATGTATCAAAGATGCACTATACTAACCCACTAACAAAGTTTGACGCAAACTACCTAAAAGTACAGCATTTCTTTCTCACTTCAAAAGGCTTTTCGGCAGAAAAACGACTGCAGTATTTTTCCTGTGATATTCCGTTTTCAGACGGTGCCGCCCCTTTCTTGTTCGAGCTTTCATTCTCCATAACAAATTGAATTAGGCTTGTCATGTGAACTATCCAATTACATCCAGATGAATCATCTTCGTTTCATTGATATACTTTGTATTTATATGTAGAAATTTGGCTTGTATTATTTTTATTATTTTATAGACCGTATACATCGGGACCCCTCACGTCCTCCTCTGGCCGCCGCCATGCAATTAGCGCGGTGGAAAGAAAGATAGCGCAAAGCGGCGAGGAATCTAATCATTCAATTAGGAGCAGAGTGTTTGGGGCTAAGTGAAACTACATCAATGGCGCCGCTCACATGGCAGCCATTCATTTCCTCCGGGTTAGTAATTTGATAAGACATCAAATCAGGGGGTGCAAAGAGATTGTGTATGGGGGGGGGGGGCATGTTGTTACGCGAGAGGACACCCAGCCAATTTGTCGGCCAAAGAAAATTAAAGGATGAATGATGAAATGTATTTATCGCCAGCACACCAGATGACAAACGACAGGCCTCGGACATTGTCCTTGGCATTCGAACCCAGATCCTGTCCATTGTGAGACAGACAAACTGTCCATTTTTTTCCCACGCTAACTTGATTCCTTTTCCGACCGGACCTGTTAGGACACGTACAGTCACCCGTGACTGGTCGCAGGCGTCTCGTTGCAAAAGAGCGGACTGGCAGCCAAGCAGGCAGGCGCGGACCACCCCTGAACGCGGAGGCACTTCACTTGTAATACTTTAATTGCTCAGGGACTCCAAAGTCTAATAAGGTTTCTAAATCGAGACGCTTTATTTGTTTTCCTGTGACTCGCGGCGAGAGCGAAACGGGGGAAAGGAAAGAAGAAAAAAAAAAGGGAAAAAAATGCAGCCGCTCTAATTGCACGCGTCGTCATTAAGAGCGGCGGGTATTAAAAGTTTCTTCCTTCTCTTTTTTCATTTTTTATTATTTTCTCCAGAGCGGGATTATTATGGGGCCCTTTGCATTGCGTCCGCATTCACACAGGAAGTCATTTGAGTTTAATGGAGGAAATAAAAAAACAAATGTTTGACTTCATGGACTGTTTATTATTTTCTTTACTAGTTTTCAGTGACTATTACCCGGCCGCTGTTGGACCCACGTCAGTGGCAGGGCTTTTATTTGGTCATTTACTTACCCAGAGGCTTATTTGCTTCAGCTATCTTTAAAAAAAAAAACAAGAAGCAGTAACGGTAAATAAGACCGTATCAAATCTAGGTGAATAGCGTTCCAGCTGTTGCTACTGGGCGGGCACAAACATTTTTGTAGCATATATTTTGTCCCTCCCTCCTATTTAGACCTTAGCAGAGGTCTGCTTTCCTCAGCTCGACTGAAGCTAAAGCTTTTCCTCCCGACGTGACTTTTCTTTTTTGCGTCACTTCACAAGTCCAACGACAGGTAGAGTTGTGACAATCACAGTATTGGCGCAAAGGCTCGCAGAGATGACATTCCGCGCCTTGTTTATTATATATAGAGAGAGCGAAAGTGATAATTGAGTCGCAATTGCCATTGTGTGTCTCATCTGGGGATGCACAAGGACCCCTGATGCCTTTCCCGTGTCAACGTGAAAGTGTACCTATGACACCTCGAGCTGCCAGATCCTTCGCTTCCTTCTCGCCGGATAATTACACAAAGTCAATTAAAAGTAAGCAGCTCACAGACAAAAGGAAAAGATTGATTAAACTACAGTTCAAAATAGGCTTTTTGGGGGGGGGGCCTTGAAGGGATGCGCACCGGCGTTGAATTCTAATCACGTCGCTGAGCTTACTGTTGTTCAAAACGCTGCCTATCAACTGAAGCAGAGCGATTCAGAAAAGCGACAACCAATGGCTTTAGCCTTCGTCTCTAGCGCCGAAGAACGGTCCTAATGTGGTCATGCGATCAATTAATGATGGGTACACAAAATGTAATCTGGCGGAGGATTCCACACTCGAACAGCCCTAACTCGCTTTCATAGTCGGACAGGCTTTCATTTATGCTCCGGCTGGTCCACTTCTGACGGGACCGATCGGAACAAGCCAGCCAAGATCTAATAGCTTCTCCTTCCACTTCCCCATGCACACGCCTTCCTAGTTTTTTTATCTTTTTTTTTTTTTCATCGCTTTTCCCTTTCGCCACCTCTGTCATTCTCTGTCTAAACTTGCTTCCCTTGATGAGTCCTAGCAGGGAATCACAGGCTCGGAAGAAAGGCAGGGCCCTGACAGAGATTGATGTCTGAGCGCTCCCCCTGATTCGCTGATTAAACCCATCAATCAATATGCAGAGGAGGTGTCCAATGCAAATGGATCCAATCAGGCGGAACCCGGAGCTATTGTCTGGCGCGCCGGTGGCGAGCGCCAACGTGGAAAGGTGGAGGACGGGCACCTCTGGCATCGTCCCGCTGGAGGACAAAAACGCAAAAAGGACACGGGAGCGCCCAATGGACGACAAAACGAGTGTCGTGTTTCCAATCGCTCGGCCTCGTCGCATGCCAGCTGCTAATTTCACATTTCACAAAAAGGAAAACCTGGCAGAAAAAAAATTGCTATCCTTGCCTTGTCGTGGTGGCGCATACATCATCAGAGCAGCGTTCTCCTTGCACTGTCCCCCATCAGCTCATTTTTTCCCCACGTCTCCATCTTCATCCAATCTCGCAGTAATGGTGCAGAAGGGACTGCCCCCCCCTCCCCCCCTCTCTGGGGCGAGGACACTCCCTCAGGTACCCAACATGCCCCTCATTTGAATACGTCCGGGACCATTATGTCCTACGCACTTGTCATTGACATTACGGGTGTGCTGGAGAAGTGACAGCACAATTGCAATACCGCCGGGTCTCATTGCAGACTCTCACTGAGAGAAACAGGCTCAGTATTGGATGACTTAAGTCTGACCCGAGTCGAGTCATGTGACTCGAGTCTCCCACCTCTGGTAAATCCTGATGACTTGTCCTGGTTGCCACAGATTGATTGCGGTCTGGGCTGTGCTTGAGGTGCCGAGTCTGCCGGCGTCCGGCCCTAGGTAGCCTTTTGGTACTTAAACACTGCAATTGCTATCTTAGCCACAATTCAAATCAAACGGTACTCAAACAAGTATGATTCATAAACTGAACCAACCAAGCAACAGATGAACCAATCTGAGCAAACTAACCAAGCAAACTAACCCAACCCATCCTGACCCAAGTGGATCTCTCACAGCGGGACTCTTGGAAGGAGCTTTTACTTGGGGTCCAGTTGATTAGGGATGATTAGGGATGATTGCTGCCTTAGTTGCCTGGCTACGGCTCTGGAGGTGCGCCTCCCTCGTCAGGAAAGGCGAGCAACGGTCATTTGTTTCCCTAAATGACACCTGTGTCTCTCCTTCAGCTATGGACTTATTTCTCCGCTTCGGAGTCGGCAGGGGGAAGGGGGGAGGCGCGTACGAGGGAATGATACCGTGACACTCTCTTCCCTCCCTCAACCCCCTTTTCACTCAGCGCCCCCCCCCCCCCCCCCCCCCCCGAGCCCCAGACACCACCTCCCCACCAAAAATGGCTGCCTGGGTGCCAAGGGGACCACAGGCTGCTCTCCCATCTCCCATAATCACCGGGGCGATGCTCGGATGCCTCCCCCATTTGCATAATGCCATCCTGACACTTTCACTTCCGCCATCCATCACCGGCGGCGTGAGTCCCGCGGCCTGCTCCGTCGCTCCGTCTCCCCCTGATTGCGTCCTGTGTTTATCTGCCCAAGCACAAAAGATTGATTCCCCGCTGTCTCTCGGCCTTATGTTCAGCAGATAGGGATTTTCGCCGAATGATGAAGCACCCAGTCAGCTAATGATAAACAGAAAACACATATTCAAAAGGACGGTCGAGCCTCCCCTACCCCCCTTCCCGCCCCGCCCCGTCCGCCGCCTGACTTCCTTCCGCCTCCTCGATGCGGCTCCCGCACTGCCATGTGGATTGTCAGGTTAAGGAAGTGAACACACTCTGCAGGGAGTTCAATTTGAAACGCAATTGTTTTCCTGTCAGTCCTTTTACATTTTTTGCTGTTGATTTGCTCCGGGGGTAAGGGGAAGCGAAGGACCGCGAGGGGAAGGGGAGATAGCAATTAAAATAAAACTGTCGTCTTGATGGCTGCTCTTGTTCTGGCGGGCGCGTGCCTGACAGCGGCGGGCGCGCTTTTTATAAGAGCCGGCAGATAAAAGCCTACACGAGTGCGGCCCGTTCGCTTTTTTTAAGAGGACGGGATTGCTACAAGAGGGCTCGTCCGACACCCGGGCAAAGTGCGATTAAGCGAGCGCCGAGCGGGACGTTGTGTTCAACCCCCGCGGGAGGCCAAACGCGTTAACTGAGCGCTTTGCTAGCCGGGGTTCGCCAGCACTAGCTCATACCTACATATTGGCTTTTGGATTTGAAGGAAAGTCCCAAATTCCATCGTTAGAAATGTCGAGAAGCCCCGCGTCGGCTCACCTGAGCAAACCGACCGTGGTGAAACCCGTGCGGGGGAAAAAGCGCCATCTCCGCCGCCATCACGTGCCAAGCGTTTGAGCCCCGGCGCACTAAGTCTGCAAAGTTTCGCTGGCGATAACAAAATACTATTAGCTGCTGTCACGTACAGGAGAAGAGAGATTATTTTATTTATTGAAATGAGATTGAAATGATAAATCTCCCCTCCCCGCGATACAAGGCTGGGACTCATAAAGCCAGCGTGGGGGGATAGGGATTAGAAAAAGATGGGGAGCGAGCGACACAAGGAGAGAGACAGAGAGAGGGTGGAGTAAGAGTGGAAGAAATTCATAATGCATAATAAAACAAAAGGTGTCGTGGGAAACATCACTGATATTAAAATCAGAGGCAGACAGATCTATATGAAAAATGCAGATTTGAAAATGTAAATAAGGCCGGCCCTGAGGGGGTGAGTGGGGGGTGGCGGTGGAGGGGGGGTGATTTACAGATAGCAGGACAAGATGAAGAGAAAGGCATTTATATGGCGCCTTTGATGTTTTGCGCATCCGAATTTATGCCGAGCTCAAACAACGCTACCCAAGTCCGCTTGACACGCCGACGCGGAAGGAAGCCGGCGACGTCTCCCGAGTCCTGTGTGCGACACGATTCCCATTGGACGCCGTGGATGATGTGGGAGGGGCCGTTTTAAGACACCCCGGTGCCCACGTCCTGCTTTCATCCAGCTGTCAGTCAACAAGCAGGCGGACAGGCCTTTTGTATCATCCGCTGATGCGTCCAACAAAATAGCAAAGCGGCGCTTCCGGATTTAGCCTCCCGACCAGAAGGTTCGTGGAAGGGCGAGAACCACGTTGGACACGTACAAAGGCCTGATCAGCCTTTAAACTACTCGGTTGCCATTAGGGAGCCCTCCAGGAGCCATCATTATTCCCAACAATGGGGTTTTTTCCCCCTTTTATGCACTGAATAGATAAAAGCTTCACGAAGAGTTACTCCAAGTGTGAATCACATCCTGCTTGGTGACCTAACAATGCTAAAAGGTGTACTTATGCGCATACATATGCAGACGCCTTGCTAATGGTTATGAGAACGGTCACCTTTAGAAAAGATTGTCATCCGATTATACTGTGATCTTTTTTTTTTTTTAAGGATGCCTAAGACATCAAGCGAAGACGCTCGGTTATTTCCTATTCAGCTTTTTCCAGCCATTTTCCGGAGCCAAAGTCCAGATTCTGCTTCCAAGCACACGTAAAAGTACAAACAGGAAGCTCTCAAATGATTAATAGCGGCGCACGCGCCAAGTCATGGACGTCTTAGCGCTTCCATGTGCGTTTCTGCTGAGGTCAGTCGTCTTGAGCCCTTGAACCCCCCCCCCCCCCCCCGCCCCTCCTCCTCCCCCCCGGCACCCCGCCCCGCTCGCCCCAGCCTGCCGCCACCCTCCCATCAGCCGCCCCACAGCTGCTTTTAGTCAGGACCCTCCAGCCTTCCATCCCGCCGCTTTCTGTTCTCGTGCCAGGGCTGTAATCAAGCTTTAGCTTGTGGTCACGATCCCCCCCCAACCCCTTCCATACCGCAGCCCCCCCAGGCCCAAAAAGCCACCAACAGACCAAACTGTGAGAGCTTCAGGCAGAGAGTCGGGTGTGAGCAACGACATGAAGTAGGCTTTTTTTTTTTTTTTTTTAAATAAAATCCAATATTTAAAAGCTGTTGGTTGGGTTTGCACGCTCGACTTCCAAAGATGGCAGAATGGGACAAGTATACACCACGGTACAAACTGAGCACTGATCAAAAACACGTGCACCTTAAATTCCAGGCATAGCATGATGCTATTATGGCTTTTGTTAAACAACCAGAGCATTGTGGAGAGGTGCCATTCAATTAAAGTTAGAAGGAGCCAATAGATCTGCCAGTTTTGCAAGTTCAGTCACTGCGGCAGAGGCCAGAACCGAGCAAAGCAATGGCCGCTCTTCGACGCTCCCATCCGATGGCGGTTCATTATGAGGATTATGAAGACGAAAGTCAACGCCAAATATTGGAGGAAAAACAAAAAGAACTAAAGTTGGGACCCTCACTTGAAAAAATTTCCGGCATCTAAATATTTGTTTGGCTTCTCAAAGCGAATTTAAATAAAATAGGTTCACTTTATTTTCTAAAGACATTTGTAAAGGAAAATCCATGGCAGAAAATCCGCCCAAATCCTTAGAAAATCCAATAATATTTGCATAGAGCTTAAAACATGCAAAGTCTCGGCGTACGAATTAAGCCGAGGAGGAAAAGCCCTGCTGGTGATGCATTAAAATGGATTGGAAGACGGGCTCAGCTGGTACAGGTAAAAGCCCCGCGGAGACGACTCATCCGGCACACAAAAAAAAAAAAAAAAAAAAAAAATGAAGAAGGCGTCAATGTCCCTTCAAGTTGTCGCCGCGCCGCCAGATAATCCGTTTGGCAACTCGGTGACCCTCCCCGCCATTATTCGCGTTCGCTCGCCTCGGTATTGTCAAGACGAGCACAAAGAACAAGGCCGGAGACATAAAAGAGACGTGAGTCCGACGACACGGCGTCCGAGAAGACAGGCGATGGATTCTTTTCTCTTTTCTCTTTTGCCTTTCGCTCGTGCCAAGGCCACCGATGACAACGACAACAATGCGAGGCCCGATGCCGGCGAAAAACAAAACAAAACAAACAAACACGGAATTTATAGCACATTAAGAATTCAACAGGCAATCTATTGAAGCAATTAATGGTGTATGAAAATAAGCCGCGTTGGCGCTGAAAGCACTCGACGAGAATGTAGGCCACCGCTGTTGTGTGCTTTGCTTTATTTTTTCTCCCTTCTCGCCCTTGAGGATCGCAGTTGCCGAGCTCGTCGCAAAGCTTCTTGGCTGCAACTTTTGCTGGGCCGTGATTGTATTCAAATTATTATTAGGAATTATTATTATGAAGAAATATTATTTATTATCATTATTAATTATTATTATCAAATTATTTCACAAAATATTTTTAGTTACTTTTGACAGACAGGAGGCATTCTATGGAGGGTCTGGGATAATTTCTTACAAGCAATGTGTTGTTTAACAATACAACAGTATGAAAATAAGCTTAGCATCTCTTTTGTGTCACCTACCGTTGCATTCTTAAGATCTTTGGAGCAACGATGTGTCATACAAAAAGCATTCAAATGATGTCAGTGTCGTGCACTTACCGTAAACGAGACAAGGCACATTAATGAACGACAGTGTGTAAATGTGTCTGAGTTAGCATACAGTGCTAATTTACATTTGTAGTCCTATGATAGGTGACTTCAAGTATGTGATGTGTATATATAGACAATATATATCAACAAGTATGAAAATCACTGACTAATTCACACATAATCAGTGACCACAAAAACAAAAGTCTCAAGAAGCCATTCCTGAAAAGACACATGAAAGTCAGTCCACTTGGTATTTGGCCATTTAAAGATTGTTCTAAATAAATAAAGTCTGCCATTTTGCTTTGAAAGGAGATTTTGCCTGATTCTCAATTTGGACCACCAACCACTCCACCAGGCCACTGGAGTGACATTTTGCATTGGATCTCATGAGAAGTGTGTGTGTGTGACTGGTAGTGTAAATGTAGCATCAAATTCTTGCGCGCTCCCACACTTGCAGGTGGTTGTGCTGACACGTTGGACAGGTTGGAGGCCTCGAGGCGTGCGCGTACAGTACATAGGCGACCGCTGACGCTTGCCTCGCGTTCTGCCGTAGTCACTCACGTTCGCATTCCCGAGGTCAAAGCATTTTGGCGCCTCCCCTGCGGCCACTTCTGACGCAATTCCGAGGAATTATGACAGTCATTTGTCGACCGTCTAGTAAAATAACTTCTTTTTAAAAATGACAAAGGTCACTTCCTCGTTCATCAGTGAGGAATTAGCCAACAGTAAATCTTGCGGGTATCGCAAACCGAGTCGTGACCCGACCCGTGTGAGGGATTAGCAGGACGTTTTGACAGCAGTCGGCTTCCAAAACAAACACTTAGGCCTGGAATTCCACTAAAGGCGAAGGAGGAATGTACCTGCTTTGGTGTCTTCAGGTGTTTCTCAGAAGCACATTTAACCATCAAAAAGTTTCATAAAGTGGTAAACCCACATTTTCAAAGCTCCCCGCCCTCAAAAAAAATTGCACACGACGTAAAGTTCATATGCGCAAATCAGCAGACCTAAATTCATTCCTGCATTGAAGGATTAACTCAGACTACATTTTTTTTCTTTTGGGCAACACCTTAGCTGCGCTAATGCATACATAATGAAATTTACAATGATTAAAGGATTACCGTAGCGCCATCTGCTGGATTCTGTGTGTTATTGTCAAGTTTAATTCAATGATAGCGTTTGAGATGTCTTCTGTTGTTGGCCGTCCTTGACTTCGTTACTTTTATGTTGTCTAGAGTCCAAAAAGTGAGTTTATTTTATTTTTTGTTAAGTGCAAGAGTACGTTTTTTTTCCGTGCGTTATAAAATCAGCTCATGCTATTTACTTTAGCATGCTAGCTAAGACTACCGATTAGCCTAAGAAGGTGTTTTGTTTGTTGAAGAATTGAACTCACAAAAACGCTTTTGTGATTGTGTACATGCTTGAAGCGTTGATATTTTATGATCCTATCCATTTGAAGTGCTTTGCCGCCATATTGGTGCAGGGTTCAAAACTACTACTACTACTACTACTACTACTACTGCATTTGTTTTGTTTTTACTTTCTAATCGCAAACGTTCCGGCACTTCTCATGTGCGCAACATTAGTGTCATATGTTAAAAGCTCATTAGGACTAAAAAAAAACGTCCGGTTGATGCCCGCCTGACACGCCGGTGAAATGAATCCGATTTGGATTCAAGTGATCAAAGTGTAATTAATCACGTAGGGAGGCAAATGATGCTTGACGCCGCTCCAGCTGCGAGACGCCTCGGTTTGGTCCCGCGTGGTACCCGTGGTGGATGGGTGGATATATGTGGAGGGGGGGGGGCAGGTCCACCGGGGCTACATTAAGAGGCTTTGTGCCAATGTCACCTAAATTACAGTCACTTAACACAACAGATGTAGTGAATGTCGCGCTTTATGTCGAGGGGGAGCGTGTGTAATATTCGCATGCATGGAATAAATTTCACCCCGCGGTATCTAACATGTTTTCTCCTTGCATCCTTCAATTTGCATGTGCGCCGCTTCTTCTCCGCTAACCCACCGCGTCGCCGTCGTCTCCATCACCGCGCAAGTCGCCGCTATTATTCGCCGGCCCTTTATAGCCCCGGTGCGACTGCCTCGCACAAAAAAAAAAAAAAAGAAGGTAAATGAAGCCTATTTATTTGTGGCGCGGCACTTTGAAGAGATTTTCTCCGCTTTAGAGACTCAGCGGTAGTGATACGCCAAGGCGAGCTTAGTTGGGAAGATTATATTTTTTTTTTGATGGCGGGATTGAAACGAGGCGGGGGGAGCCGACCGGGCCATTGTGGAACAGAGCATCCTGTCTTTTTGCAGGTACGAATACAAAAATGACATTCATCAAGTTTAGCAATAGGGAGATTTAATCCGGCGAGCTCTCCCGTATGCTGCCTCCTCCGGGAGTTGTTCAAGGCTTAAGAAAAAGAAAAAAAAAAATATATATATAATATATAACAAAAATGAAGTTGCAAGATTACTTGAAAATAAGTGTTACCAAATTAAAAAATCAAAATTAATGTTAAAATAAAGTGTTTTTTTTCTTTGACTTTATTCCTTAAACAAAGAATTGCACGACAATACGGATGCGATAATGTGGAATTTTTGTGACGACATGTTTTGAATTGGCAAAATGCCGCCTTTTTGGTGTACCGTGACAAGCTGATTCTTGACTTCCTTTGACTTGTAAAAAATAACGTGATGGGGAAGTGGAGCGAGGAGGCCATTGCGGTAGAGCGCATCCTCTCTATTTTGCAGGTACGGGTACCAAAGCGCCATTCATCAAGTTCGTCAATAGCGAGACTTAAACCGGGCGGCTCTCCTGAACGCTGCCGCCGCCTCCCCCGTAAATCTTTGAATGCTCGAGTTATTCCCGCATAGGCGCGGTGGAATGCGTTCATTATGCCTCCTTTGCTGAGCATTTTGTTAAACCAACAGCGCTTGTGCCGTCGCTCTGGAAACAATCCCCCAAACATCCAGGAAGGATCTCATCTCCCGCCACCGCCACCGCATAAATACTCAAAGAGATGACACCCTTCAACAGTCTGTAATTGTACTTTACTAGGGAGGAGGAAGAAAGTGCGGGGCCAAATCATAAGCCATTATGCTCCGGGACGGCGTGGCGGGCGGAGCGCCGCATCCGCATAAAGCGCCGGCGACAACCTCCAGCAAATTACCCGGCGGGCCCCGCAAGGAGGGGGAAATATCACTAATTGCCCTCCATTCTGTCAGGTCAATTGACTCTAATTGGAAAAATAATAAAAAGCACACTACCCCAGGAGCTGCGAGCGAGGCAACCGGCAGGGTCCCTTTTTTTTTTTTTGGGGCTGAAGTGGAGGAAGAGGAAGAGGAGGAGTAGAGAGCGAGCAAATTCCTCTCCCTCGCTACCAAACAATTACGGCACCTCGCCGTAATTACAGTAAAAGAGGGCACGGGTTACGTGGCAGGTGAGGCTAATCAAATGATACGTGATATAACATGCCTCATTCCCGTCGCCCTGTTGGTGGGGAAACCGTAATCGGTGGTCACCGAGCGGCGGCGGTGGCGCAGGGCCTGCGCACGGTAAATCTTAGTAACTCAGCAAAGCCAAGATGGCGGCCATTTTAGAACACTTTGGCAGAATATTGTGTTCTGTGACAGAACGTGTCAAGCAGAATATTTACTTTTCGCTCCGGGCAGCTCTCGTCCGGACGCGGAACAACTTTGGGTACTTTTGACGAGATCAGCACATTGTGCAGCTGTGCCTAATGTTTTGTCCCACGCGTGTTGTTCTACAGTTTTCCCGAAGCGTGGCTGACGAATTGGAGCGTTGTGTAAAAGTGTAAAAGCTTCCGGATGACAAAGATATCCTCCTGGGAGAGCCACCGGCACGTCCCTCCCTCCCTTGCTCGCTCGCTCGCTTTACCCACCCACCCCTTTGCCTACCACCCACCCGCCGGCGACATCTTGCTCGGAGAAGCAAACTTGGGATTAAACGGGGAACGTGGCGAGAGCGTCACGATATCATCCATCTGATGAAAGGCCGCGTCGTTAGTGACCGCCTTTGATGGGTTTTGAAATGGAAATAGCAGAAAGAAGGGGAAAGGAGTGGAACATGGAGAAGCGAACCACGACGGGGAGGGTTGGGGGGGTGCCTCCCTCTGGGGAGATTAACGCCACACGAGTCAGGCGTGTCAAGTGGGGGTGTGCGTGTAAAAAAAAAAAAAACAGGTATGAAAAAAAAAAAACATACGTGGAAAAGGAAAAGAAAAGCCTTTCTCCTCTTCCTTGCCTTCACATGGCAACGTCTCAGATCATCATCGCCGCCCTTATTCTGTCAGCCGCCCGCTTGATGCTAGCTGTCAGAGGTGCGCGTCTCCTCCTCGCCTTGTTTTCTTGCGTCCTCCTTCATCTGCATATGCACGAGTAGGTGCCATAGCGGCGCCAGGCGGTGGGGGCGTTGTGGATCCTGACACACCTTTTGGGGTTGGGGGGGTTCGGAAGCTCTGGGGAAAATTCGGCTTCACGTGGGAGAAGCGTGTGATGGAGGCACTCGGGTGGACATGACACATGCTCGTGACACGCTTCCGCAACGCGAGTCGAGTCACGGCGCTCGTCTTGTTCTACCTGACAGTCGCTCGTTTCAGACTAAGAGCTAGCGACTGGTGTGAATCCATCCATCCACTCGTCTTCAGCACTGCTTGTTCTCATTAGGGTGCTTGATGAGCTCAAGTACTTGGCAGACACCTCTTTTATATTTGACAAGTTTTGGACTCGAGAAGTCACGTCCTGACGCTTTTAAAGGCGAGCCCGGCGTCCTCACGTGGCACTACCGTTGTTTATGCCGCAACACCGGAAGGCATCCCGGGCCGTTGCATCACTTGGAGAGGCGATGAAAAAGAATAGCTAAATAACGGCCCAGCAGGCGACCGCTCGGCGAGATGATACAACCTCGCAACGGCCAGCTGTCTCGTAATGAGGCCCGCTCGTTACGTCTTCGTCCCGTCGCCATCGCCGGTGCGGGACATCACAAAGAGGAGGGGGGGGGGACGATATTCCTCGCCCTGAACCCTCTCTGTTAACGAAGCGAGAGCCGTCTAATTAGAGCTCAAAAATTCATGAGGGTCCTCATTAATATTGAATATCTGTTGTGGGCCGCAACTTCAAAATAAGCCCCAGCGTATGCAGATGGGGGGAAAAGTGCGAAGGGAGCCACGCAAGGTGCGCCGAGATAAAGGTGGCGGCAAGGTGGGAGAAAAAGGGCGGCGGGGCGAGGCGGGGGCGGCTCGAGCAAGGCGAGGGACGGCGAGGGCTGAGGGGGAGGAGATGAGAGGGAGCCAGGGGACCCTAGAGAGCTGTACCTGGAGAAGACTTGTAATGTTGGAGGACTCTCCGGGGAGAATATGCACGGGCTTTAATGAGGAGGGTGGAGCGCCGTGGCGGCGGCGGCAGAGAATAACAGAAAGAAAGAAAAAAACGGAAAGGAAGGAAAAAAGGAAAAAACATTGTGCTCTTAATCCCTCGCTGAGGGGGGAAGAGAAGCTTTCAAGCAGGTACGCCGAGGTATCACTTTTCAAGTCTCCTTCTGCTCCACATAAAAAGATCCACCAACAAGCAGCGTTTGCCTTTGAGATCATTCCGTGTATTCCGCGTCGGATTTAGCGGCGAGGGGGAGGAGGACGCCTGCTCTACATTAACGCGATGGCAAGCCCTCATTTGCCTCGCACTTTTCTTAAGTCACTTAAGTTTGCTGCTGTTTTTCTTTCCGATCGCCGCGTCTCGCTTCGGAGGGCCTCCGAGTTAAATAGCGAATCTTTTCTTTGCCGGGAAAGTGTAAGGCCGCGGAAGGTTACAAAAGTCTAATTTAGTCTGTCTAGCACAAGTGGTCTCAGAAACAAAATCTCATGGGCAAGTTTGTGTTCCAAAATGAACCTAAAATGGTCTTGTGTCTTTTTTGTGAAAGCTTCTTGAGACATTTGTTGGCTGTAAGACTCAAAATCTTTGAACTCACCATTTCGAAGTTTCGGCTCATGTTGGATATTCACATTTTTTCATCACTTTGCGGCCACGTGCAATGTGGTACCATCAAATTTGTTACAAGTTTCCATCATCCGGCCATTTGTTTTTTCTTCTTATGAGGTTACAATCTGAAACTAAACCAATTCTTGTCAATTACATGTTTTTTTTCTTTGTTCAAAATTCAACTCAGGTGTGTGTTGTGTTTACCTGTCTGTGTCCCTTTAAGAGGCCTGAGCATATCGTCCCTTCTGGGCAGCCCCCAGCAGAATAAACAGATGGGCATGAGATGGGTCCCGAGTGGGCCTCATCAGACCCGTGCGGGCCCCGGGCCCCGACGCGTCTGGAGACCGTAAACAAACAGGCGGACCGAGCGCAGGTCGCCGCCACTGTTGGGACCGCAATGTCGTCCCCTGAAACGACAACAAAGGGTACAATATAGCTTCGGATTTTTTTTGTGTCCACTCAAACACTTGTGTATAATTATATAATGTCTGTCGATTCACGCAAAAGATTTATTTCTCTATAATTACACACAACAGACCTTGAAGGACGTCCTACATTGTAAAAACTTGGACGTCCTTTCCCACGTTGGTCTGTGGACAAGACGGTAACAGCAGGGGGGGGGCGGGGGGTCTTGAGATTCAATCCCGCTTCAGATGACCTGCACGACATCATATGTTGTGAGAAAACCTTTTGCACACATCTCCACAACCCCCCCTCTCCTTCTTCTTGCATCTATTTGTGTATGTGCGGTCAAATTTAATCAAGATGGCATCTGTTGGTGTTTAACGTGAGTAATTGTCCTGTATGGTGGCGGCGTGTATGCGTGTACATGAGTGTGTGAGGGGAGTGTCTTGGAGCTAATTTTTGTATTTGCCATTTGCCGCATAATTTTGCACCATATGTTGTCATCGTTTAAAAAAAAAAAAGAAAGACGGTTTTCTTTCCTTTTTTTGTGGTCTTAGGACACATTGTGTATTAAAAAAAAAAACATTAACTTTACTTTTATTCAATCAATGGAATGGCCAGAAGTTTCCATTGCGTTCAAATGGACACATTTGCTATTTTGCAATCTTGCGACATCCGACGCAAGGTTTTGAGAGCATTTTTCTTCAAGCCGTCTCGTTGTGTCGTTTTAACAATGGAAAATATTGACAGTTGCGTGTCCTTTTGTTGTCGCGCGTGGGTGCGTTTGTGTTCAGCCCTATAATGCCGCCCGGCATTCTCGTAGCAACGTGGAAATGACTTTCCTCCTTGACGACAAAATAGAGATTTGATCTAATCCGCTGCTGCATCTTTACCGCAATGCAAAGACATGCAGCCCGCATGTGTGCGCGTGTGGTCAAATAGCCTTTGTGTAAGCGTGACAGTAAAGACCCTGTGTGTATGTGTGTGTGTGCGTGAGGCCATTGTGTACTTGAAAGGGATTCTCTTGAGGGTTTTAATTACGCTACTGCTTAACTTGGCAGCAAAGAGGAACGCGTCATTTGGGCTGAAGCCTCAATAAATCTCCAGCAGCTCAGAGAAGACGCGCCTGGCGAGCCACCAAAGGCCGGCCAGGCGCGGACCCGCGGACCTCCCCTAGGCAGGCTGGGTGGGATGAGCCCTCAAAGCGGTCACCTGGACCTCCCGGATGCACGGCGACACACGTGGGGGGGGGAGGGTTTACGACCGCATGACAATGTGACAGGCACATGTCAGCGTCATGTGTGATTGCACAAAGCTGTTAGAGATTACGTGTGCCAATTGACAGATGTTGATATTGTGCGTCGGGATAGACAATCGGATTCTTGCACTAGTTCTGCGCGTGCGTGCGGGCGGTTTGCCCCCACGGCTCTCCAGTGCGACATCAAAGTAAGAAATTGTGTCGCTCGCCGGGGCCAAGGTTGCTAAAGTCAAGATAGACACATGCCCCCGGACCCCGGGTGGCGCACATCAAAAGTGTCAGTCCCGCTAATACGATCACAGTAGAAACTAACCGGCTCTTTAGAGGAAAGGGAGGAGGGAGGGAAGCGGGGGGTCTTATCCGCCATCGCCTGGAAGCGTCTCGCAGGCTCGGTGGCGGCACGCATCGATAAACTCATAAACAAACGGTAATTACCAGCCCATTAGAGTCACAAGCTCACAAACACGCGGCCTCGTAATCCCGCGCGCTGGAGGGACGGCAGTGGCGGCTCGTCGTTTTCCACGCCATCCACCGCGCTAAAACACCCCAGCCAAGCACTTAATGATTTGTGACTAAGGGTGGAGGTAGGGGGGGGGGGGCAAACAAAGCTTTTTGTCATAAGTAGCTTACGTCCTCACAGGAGATGCCAACACGCGGGCCCTGTTTGAATTTGCTTCATTTAGAGAGTAGGGGGGGTCTAAATTGATGTTTCATTTGAGGTGGATAAACACAACATTCCTCTGCTGGGAGTCATCAGTGGCCTAATCGCTTCACTACAAATCACACGCAACTTTCCACATCCCACTGGCCTACTTGCGCTTTGCCTCGTCTTGAGAAGGCCAACGCAAGGTGTCGGACCGACGTGTCCACAATTGACACATCCTGTCAGATAGCAGAGCTACAAAATAAAAGCCGGGGTGTTCAAGAATTACAGTTTGAGCGTCCGACAGGCTGGACGCTGGGGATCACACGGTTCATTCGTTAAACACGGCCCAGAGCTCCACTATGTGTCACGTGACAAAGACCGCCACCATATATATATATATTTTTTTAAAGCGGCTCTCCTCTGACATTTTGGACATTAATATTGCAGGGAATCCATAAATCTCCAACTCCATATGCCTTCAAAAGGCGCTGGTCAGGGCCTCTAACCTGCGTGTGCGTGCCTGGCGTGGAGTGTGTGTGTGTGTTGTGTGTGTGATGGAGCTGGCCGCTCACCTTCAACGGAAGATGCCTGAAGCTCGTCTCTATGGTGACATTTCAAGCCGAGCGCCCCCATTGGCTGATTCTGCAGGCGCACAAACATATAAATAAAAAAATGTAATAAAATGTTATTTGACTGGAACAACACATCAGCACATAACACACAGAACACACACACGCACAAAATGCAAATAAACGTCCCTGTTTTGACAAAATGTGCCGATTGTGCACTTTGCGACGGTGGCGCTTTGGTGGTTCTATTCTGGTGTTCTTCAAAGGGACGTGTGCATTAAAAATGTAGTGTTTGTCATTTTCTTTAAAAAAAAAAAAAAGAGTGCTAAATGCATTCGTTTAAAAAAGAAAAACTTAGCTGCCTTTGATCTGTACCGCGGTGTCACGGAGCAAACAAACATGTCACATTGGTTTACATGTTTAGCTTAGCCAAGGGATTTTTATTTTTTTTTAATCAACACTGTCCTTGCGGGCGGTCTTGATATTTCCCTTCAGTCTTAAGTTTTTCCTTGATCAAGTTTTGATTTTCCGATACCAAGTACCGATAGCGCTGGTATTGTGAATGCTCCCGTGTTGGGAAAAGCATTCTTTGGTTTTGACGCCGCACTCCAATAAAGAGGCCCGAAAGATGACATCAGGCATTCAAGCAGCGCAAGTTTCATCTGATTAATGTTAAAGGGCTCGGTGCACTCTGGAGGATTTGCATAGTCGGTCGGGGCCTGTTTTCATCTCCAAAGTTGCACCTTGTGGCTTCTGTCAAGCAGAGAATAGCCGGCGCCAAGGTGTCACCGCCGCGTCTCATTCTCCCGCCGCTGGCAGACAGATGTTGGCATTTGAGGCGCAACCCTTAAGGGACCCGCCGGCCCTCCTTCGGGTCCAATAGCCCGGCAAATTATATTGACAAACATGCATGAGATTCAGGCAACCTTTTCAGACCGTACAAACTTTTCAGTGCCTGAGACAGGACATAAATAAGCTTTTCTTTTTTTCTTTTGAATACTTCACCTGGAGTGGCTTTTTCATTTGCGTGAAAAAAAAAAACAATAATTAAAAACGATTTTGAGCGATACACTCATTGTCTCTAGCGCACCTTGTCGATGATCTGACTTGTTTATAAATATATATAAGCTACCCGACTTTGTCTTCCAAGGTTTGTTTCAGCCCTTCTCCGTATTTTTCTCCACAACAGCGGTGTCGCATTTCATCGTCCCAAGTGAGGCCGTTGAGTCTAATCTGCGGATAAGTGTGCCGGTGCGCCTCGCTCGTATCAAGTCCTCCCTCCCACCACCCACTGATGCCTCCCTGGGGGATGTCCTGGCTCGGCCGTCAGCTCAGGATTAATTAGAAGCGCCGGTTTTCCCCCCGGACACATTAGAGAGCTCAGTGGCGGTCAAACGGCAGCTGCATTAGCCACGCGGGCTAATACGCTCAACTATCAGCAGGTAGCGAAATTAATAGCCTCCTCGCCCCTCCTTACGTAATGACTCCGAGCGGAGATAGCGCTCTCCCGCGAGTTTTAGCCCCACTGTAAAGTTACGGTCGGGAAAAATAATCTTTCAGTTTTACAACTGTACCCGAGCGTCATTGCTCGCCCTCCCAGGATCGGCACACACGAGTCCCATAGCACACGGGGACAAAGCGGGTAACACGGCAAGCTCGTCATATCACAGCCCGGCGTGGCGCTCGACACCTCTGCTTTCATCACGCTGTCATTTTGAATTATGGACGGCGGCGGCCTGGCAAGGATGAGTGACACGTTCGCAGCTTGGCAAGACTCGGCCGCGGGCCTGCCAGAGTAAAAGTGTCTGGCCAAGGGGGCTGAGCGAACACTCAATAAACGGAAAGAAATCACAGGTGTCAAACTGGAGGCCCGTCGGCCAGACATTAAAGACGAGGAGGCGTTGGGCTTGCTCGCCTCTAGCGCATCAAAATGAAAGCGCTGCATATTTGACACAAAACTGCAACTATGTATTTGGCCCAGGTCTGCTCCAAATTGTCACACAGACAAAAGAATGGAATGGATCACGTGGGAGCGAGACACGGTTATAAAAAAATAAATAAATGCAGTTTTAGCAGGAAATGAGATGGGCCACCATTTGCATTTCTGCATGCGAGCGAAAGCATTTGAGCCAAAAATAGTTGGCGCCGAACGGCTCGGGCAGCGGCCTCGAAGGGCTTAACGACGGCGAAGACAATAGGGGAGGAGGATTCGGTAAATAAAAGAAAAAACAAGAGGGAGAGGGCGGCGGTGCAGTCAAGGCAGGCGGCGGCCAGCGGGCCTCGCCAGCGGGCCTTGCGGGACACGACTCTGGGACGCACTTCAAGCAGCCGGCGTGGATCACAGCCATGACTCACTTTGTTGCCTGAGATGTCAATGACTCATTTATGGACTGGCATGGCAGGCAGCTCATTCTCTTGAAGCGCCACCACTCTGTGGGTTCCTCCCAACACACACAGAGCAATTTGTCCGATAAAGAGGTGCAAGAGGGACCACCCGCATCCAAATGTATCGTGAGTTGCGAGCTGATGCTGTTCCACTCCGCCGCTGTAGGAGGCAGCCATGCACATTTCCAATATCTTGATCTTGCAGCTTTATTCTGATGGGATTTCTTTTTTGTTGGCCCACATACAAGTCACTCACTCGCTGCAATCTAAAATATAGTTTAATTTTGTGAAAAGGTTTTTTTTACAGTGTGCATCGGAACAAACAGAACGACAAAGTTGTATGGAAGCTCACAAAACTTTATATGATGCAAATTAACAGGAAGGTTAGCGAGTGATCACTCTCAATTAGTTATGCGATGAGTTTGATTAGATTAGATGAAATTTGTGCTTTTTTATCAGGCAAACAAGGACGGCAAAGGAGAAAATTTACGGGCTGGAATCAGGGAGGCTAATTGGCTAATTGGCAAACAGAAATAAACGAGTAAAAGGGCAGCCGGGGTGAACGGCACCCATCGGAAAATAATTATCTCAGCGTGTACCTTTGATATTCCTCGACAGCCTCGAGGTGGTCACCTAAAAACTAAATTAACAATATAAGCGAGCGTGTTGCACAAATATTCTTCACCGACAGATGATTTTCTCACCATTTTTAAAACAGTTAAATTTGGCAAGGCTGCTGGATCCTGCAAGGACCGACCATGATTTTTGGCGAGCACGGTCAAGTTCTGACTTGAAGCAAACATCCTGACGCCACTTAATTGTAAGTCTGAACATTTCCCACCCCCCCCCCCCCCCCCCCCCCCCCCGTAGCGTATTCCAAATCCGTCTAATACCTTTAAGCGATTACCGCCCGTCTTTTACTCCTTGGAGCCAAACAATGACTGTGATTCTTCAGGAAAACGTGCAATGTTGAGGGTGAAAGTAGCAAGGAGATGGGAGGCAGGGGCGTATGGCAGCCATTATCTTGTTTATTAAAACCCTTCTCTTCTCACCGCCTCCTCCTCCTCCCCATGCAGCCAACCGCACATATTTCCAAAGTCCGGGCACATGTGCCTCTGCTGCCGCTGCTGTTGTGTGGAAGGGTCACCCAAGTTGAAGTTGTCATGTCAGATGCAACTCCCAAAGGCCGAAGCAAATGTGCTAAGAATCACCTCATGGTGGACATCTAAAATAAATATATTATATGTGTATATATAATGATTTAATATTCCTAATTTATAAATGGTGTCATATGGTGTTCCACAGGGTTCAATCTTGGGGCCCCTGCTGTTTTGAAATCAATTCATCATCGTGTTAATGAAATGTGGAATCAACCAAAATAAGTTATGCTCATTTTTACCCTGCTTGATTTGATGTCCACGTGGTACTAAGAGTGGCCGACCCGTGTTGGGATGCCTCACATCCGCTGTTAACACATGGTCACATAAATAAAAGAGCAACAGGTTCAAATCTATTTGAACTGGGGGTCAAACCCAACGAGACACTTTTGTTCAAGTGTCTCGGCTTTCTTGTGTCGTGCAGATTTGCGGAAGGAGGCTCCTTGTGAGTGATTTATTTTGGAGCTGAATCCATATGCTGTCCAAATGTTGGCCCGCATAATGACTCGCGCTGGCTGGCTGGCTGTGGTCTGGGTCGTATCTGCTTCCCATACAGTAGATAATACAACGTGGCCATGTGTGACCCTCGACGCTACTGGATGACATTGACGCGAGTTTAAAGGCTGCTGAGGCGCCCCGTAAAACGCTCTTAATTTCTTTATATCTCTTCATCTTACGAGAACGGTGACGCGGGGCAGACGTATTAACGGTGCAATTCTACCAGGAACTCGAATTTAAACGCATGTGTTTTGGTGTTCACGAGCTTTGATGTTTTCATGACAACAAATTGTGCACATCAATGAGTTAACTAACAAGTCCCGCCGCTCCATTTGATGGTTCGTTGGGGTCACAGCCACACACTAACTAACTTACAAGAAACTCTGATCCGACATAACACGCCAAACCCATCCTGAAACCAAACGCACGTGTCTTTGTGTTCAAGTTCTTTGGCGTGTTCACTAAACAAATTGTGCACATGAATGAGTGACTCCTGTCGCTACAAATAAGTTGAAGGGGGCAATTAGACGACCTCTCGTATATCCAACTCCGATGATGTGTCTACAACGGTGACGCTTCTACCCGTCTTTCTAAACATGTTGCAGACATTCTGTATTTCTAATGTGGTCACGCAGAGAGGGGAAAAAGTGCCAATCACTTATTGAGCGCAGCGATGGCGGCGGCCCCTTCATACCATATGTCACAAACGCTCATAAACATCCCAAATTAACATCCCGGTATGTGCGGTAGAGGCTTTTCACGATAGACTTGCTGGTGTTTGCGTACATGCGACACTCAGTGTCAGACGCGGTTTTGCCCGTGACCCGCATGTGCCCTTTGGGGTACCCCGCACACTTAAATTGATGTTTCATAAAATGACATATACAGAACATAAAAGGAGATTTAGCATCGCAATAGCAATCGTGTGGGGGAGGTGTGGTTGAAGGCGGATGTAACGTTTTGAAGGACAATGCTAGCTGCAAATTATTCTCTTCTGTTTTTAAAGCCGAGATAAGAACTTTTTTTGAGAACAGTTCTGGTGGAGAATGGCAACGTCCAAAAACACAATGTAATTTTTTTTATTTTTTTTTAGTTAAATGTCAAAACTGTGTTAGCACGCTGCTGGCAAAAGCTCCGACATATAGCTCACACTCTGGCGGCGAGTCTGACCTCGAAAGGTTAACATTCTGACAAAAACCCCAACAGCAGACCCCTGATCCCGAAATCAATGTGATTAGCTCTGGCCACCAAACAAGCGTGTCAAAGTGATGACAGTATGACAAGTTGACAGGGGGAAAAAAAAATTGGGCGAATGCTTCAGGAACGTTCCGTTCTTCTGTGGTCCAAACCGGACAAGCTCGTCCGGAGGAGAAAAAGTCAAATTCAGCCGCAGTGATGTCATTCTTTCAAGTCAGCAAAGCTTGTGACCGCAGCTGGAAAAAACTGAGATTGACTGGCTGCTCATTGCTGCCCCCTAAGTTGGGGGTATGAATTGCACAAAAGAAAGTTTCTGGACTCCTACTACAAACGCTTGATGCTCCTCGATCGGACAAGGATCCACTTAGCAATGTTGTCCTGGGTGGAGTTCTTGACTCAGCGTTCTAGCTACTTTTGTACAGTTTACTTCTCCTCGCCGTCACGATTAACATGAGCCTCCAAACAAGCGAAAACAAACAGTTAAAGCCATGAGTCATCGCCAAGTATGGAAGTAATCTCGTCCGCTTCACACGTGCAAACATCGTTTGTTTGTTTGGAGTTGAGCATAAAAGACTGCCCTCATGCTGAAGGTGCCCCATTACCGCTGGAGCTGACCGCACAAAACAAAGCAACTCACAAACACGCGCCCATGCAAACACTAACAAACAATTAAGACCAGCAAGTGAAACCCAATCACGAGGAGAATGAAGGCCATCACGGCCGCTTGACCGAGCTCGCTCTAGCGGCGACTGGTCCGAGGCAGCCTTGCGAGAAGGTGAACCGGACAATATTTGCAGCCATTGTGCCGCCGGCATCTGTTCCATGGCTTACATTAGCAGTTACGCGGCGCGCCGGTATTAGTCATGGCCCCCGGAGTTGTGTAATTCAGACTTAGCAAAGCGTGCCATCCGGCAGCACGGCTCGGCTTTGCCAGCCCTCCGGCCGAGCGCCGATAGGCTAATGTGGGCTGTAATGACGGCCAATTAGAAGGGATCAGCGAGCAGGACATGCAAACACTCCGGACCAGGCGGCTTTGGGCAAATTAGCCCCCCTCCAATCCTTCTCGCTAGTTTTATGCTTCATTGTGATGATAAAGTGATTTGAAGTCAGTGTTGTGGAGAGGCATCGCCTAGTATCGCGGACGTGGTGTCGGGCCACCCACTGTGGCTGCTAGCTTAATGCTAACATGTAAACTGCCATTTAGCACTGTGCCTTTCTGATTTGGGAACAGGGGTGCCTCTCTTCTGCGGGCACGGTGGCATGCGAGACTGCGGCCTTGACCCAAAAGTACATTAAGGGGCCTGCCGGACGGGTCTCTTGCGTGAAAGCGCGGCGCAACGGAGAAGCTCGGCGCCTCGCATTCACTGAAATAATAAGCTGACCCGGAGAGCCGCTCGCCTTTGAGCCGCAGCCAAGCCATCTGAATCCACTCTGCCCTTCAAACCGGCGCTTGTTTTTCAAAGGGCTCTCCAGTATGTGCGGCGGGCGACCGTGCCGCGCTACCAACTACAGCCAAAAGGGGCGGCGGCGTTGGCGTGCGTCGCGCTTTGGAAAAGCGGCGCATCCACATGTCCAAAAACGTTTTGTCTCGCCGCTTGGCTCCGACTTGCAGCCTGTCATCGCTTCAACCCGAAGAATCAGCTGTAATCGAACTCGTTGGTTTTCAAAATTGACAGAAATTGTTCAATTCCATTGATATGTTACTTTTACATGACCTTGAAACTGGGACTGACAAAAAAAAATCTATTTAGCTGGTTATTCATCTGACCTTCGTCTTTGCCCTCCCGTCGACTTTGTCGGGTGACCCGCTCCGGTCAGTAACTCCGGTAAAACGATGGGTGTTATTATTGGGAGCTGTCGCATGAAGGGGAAGCACACAAAGCTTTGCGAGGCAAGACCAGTCAAAAATGTTCTCCTCGTATATCACGTAGCGGGCACGTTCCAAGGTCGGGACACGCGAGGAAACAACTAAGTTACCCGAACTTATCTTAGCAATTAACCAACTTTCACGCACTTGAGAAGTTATTAACTCGTTCGAATGACTAACGCTCGATTCTTGTATTTGGTTGTGATCGAGAGGCTCATCAAACATCTGACATTGATTTGACTCCCAAATTGGCCTTTCGGGAGCCCGTCGGTGCTAGCGCGACAAATCGCTGACACACAGTAGCTAATCGACGTCGGAAAAGTAGCGAAGAACGACGACGTGTCAGCCGCCAGTGGTCACCTCGTGAGACGAGGACGCCGACGAGAAGAAGAACAAAACCAAGAGAAAGAGGAGGAGAAAGACGTCAGACCCGCAATGTGCTCCCTCAGCACACTTCTTCTTCAGATGTGGTCTGGCTGATAGTTCAGAAAAGACACACTTTGGACACACACAAGCGTGTGCGATGAACTCAAGTAAACTGATCTGAGCCGGCGCAGACAAGAAGGGGGTTGGGGGGGGGGCGCCTTCTCTGAGTGGAACCAGGCCCGCTTCACCCTGACCCGATCACGCGCACACACACAAATTGTGTCCAGACGCATTAGCAGAAGCCTACTGCCCTCTTTTGTCAATTTCACGGCTGCACTCGACACCAACTGGACCGCTCGCTTACTTATCAGACTGACTGCTGTGTCCTTGTGTTATTCAGCTTTTTATAAAAAATATTAAATATTCACAGTTAAATTTAATATAGTGACAGCCCCCGAGGCAGAATAAATAATCTCCAGTCCAAATCAAATTTGGGTTACGTTAAAACCACTCCAGCAAGTGCAATTTATCCGAAAATGTACCTAAATAAATATAACAGAGTAAAAGTAGCGTGTCAATTCAGTCAATATATTAAAAACACTTGGCGTGGTGTTTTATGCAACTCAGCGACAGAAGGAAACTGGTTCGCTAATTATTCCATTTAAGTTCAATTAAAAGAAATGCTTTGAAGTTAAATGGCTTCTACTTTTTCGTAATTCTCCCCACAGAGGCGAACTGCTGTCTGTTTCTATGTACGGTGTCAATCACAAGTCTCGACTGTCAACTCTTTGACCAAATGAAGTGCACGGTGATGTCAAATCTATTTATTTGCCGACCTCAGCGCTCCGCTAACGGCGTGATTATACATTCGAAAAACGGAATACGCTTAAAGCACACTCCTTTTTTTTAACGAGCCGGTTTAAGGAAATAAAAAGCGATATTATTAATACGACGTCTTGTTTTAACGAGAGAGCAAATGGGTTGCCGGGGTAATCGCTAAGTGCCCCGATCATTAAGGCCTTAATGCGAGGCCACTTCCTTCGGAGGCGGCGCCCGTTTAAGAGACGAGTCGTCTAATTGGTGAGTTGTTGAAGAGCACCGGCGAGTCCCCGGAGATCGTTTCTCAAATCATATACGGCATAATTCCCTTTCAATTAAAAGCTACACTATTGCAGGTTTGATTTAATTGAGTGCGTTTATTCAAACGGTGGAGGAGAAAAAAAGGGGAGGGGGGGGATCCCATTAAGGAAGGCCGGCCGGCGTAATATTACAAGGCCGCTGTCTGTCTCGGGCAAAATGGGAGCAATATCAGGAATAGATTGCTGGAAAAACAGAACACTCCAAATAGCAGACGGCAGGCCGGGGCGCAGATTGAACACGCATAATTCAAAATGGGGAAGAACCTTCCGACAGTGCATTTGAATATTATTGGAATTAATTTGTCAGCTGATGCTCAACACCGACTCCCGAGACGGAACGCTCTTCGGAGCGAGGCGGGTGCGGAATAAAGCAAACGTCTTTGAGTGCGGATGCGTGCCGGAGGCCCGGGTCCCGGCGGAGGTTGGGGTCACGTGACACAAACCCCGACAACCGCCGTTGCCCCACTTAGGAACAGCGAGCGCCTATTTATGCAGCGGTGGAAATTTACCAGAGGAGACTGCCATTGGATGTTTTGGTGACGCAGCATGTGGTTTGGAGATAATTGAAGATAATCGTCGGCACGTCTGCTAAATTGCTAAGCTAAGGGACAAGCACAGCATCTATGTACTAAGTTGACACCGTTTACAATCTGTTTTGGTACGCACATAAGGCACAAGTTAGTCAAACAGATCTGAACGTCTTCATCTGTCACCCCAACAGCAACACCCGGCGAGCCCCCTCGCCCGGCAGGTGTCGGAGCCCCACGGCGGCCTCCGGCTACAAGATAAGCGTGCTTCCTGCATGAGGTTTGCGCCTCCGCCATTTGCGCCCGTACCACCGCAGATCCTCCCCCTTAGCACTCCGCCCACAAACTCCCTCGGGTCGCAACGCCGGTAAAGACGGAGGTTGCGGTCGCCAGGTGCAGACCTGAGAAACTCTGCCGCAGGCGCCTCTCACCGTGGCCAGCGAACCAGGTCGGGGGGAAGGGGTGGGAGGGGGGGCGTTGCAGTCGTTGCAACGTCTGCAGCGGTGGCGAGAAACCACAGACAAGTACTTTGGTACCTCGACTTACGAGTTTCTGTGACCAAGCTTGTAAGTAGGCCAAACCATTTTGAAATGTGTGCTGAAGTTTTTTTTAAGTAATCTTAAGTACATTTCCAAGTCTGCACTGTACTTTTTTTTTTTTGCAAAAGTACTTGTACTTTTACCTCAGTCTTTTTCTACACAGCCAATTGTACGTAAGTAGCGAGTGAGTCCTTCCTCCAACTCGACTTGTCTGCGGTTGGTTGTGAGATGTTCAACAACACCAAAAGGTTTCACTGTCTGTCATTGTCTTACATCCTGGCTGGGCTCCTGCATGCTGTTTGGTGCTCCTAAGGGGAGGGGGGGGGCATGCTGTGGTAGCGTCGGGGGTGGTCTGTGAAACTTGTTGGTGGGCCCCGGACTGAAACGGAAGTTTAGCTTCAAGGAGGAAGTTTGACAGCAAAAAGTTTGAGGCGTGTTTTTATTTCTCGCGTCTGGCACAGTGAGGCCCTCTTATGGACAAGCAAGCAACTGCACACATTGACTCCCTTTTGAAGGAGGGGGGGCTAGATTTATGAACCACTCAAATTCATGTCAAAGTTCAGACTAGCACTCCAATTCTAAATTTCGGACGATGTTCCAGTCCTAAATTAGATCCAAGTATCGTCCGAAGGTTCCAAGTCAGGCCTCAAGACCTCCGTGGTTGGGTACTGGCGTTGACGTCATCCCAAATTTACTCTCATCCGTGTGTGAACTTATACATTTATGTATGTGTACATGTGTGATATTCAGTGTTATTATTCAAAATAAAAAAAATTGCCATTTTGTCAAGTTTTTGCATGCGCGGCACATGCATATTGGCTCGCACACGCACGCCGGATATCATCTACAGGCCATCTCACAGACCGTCCCATCAAAAAGAGCAACTATTCCTCCGTGCCGTTTTTTTCCCCCTCCCTCTAAATCTGACACGCTCTCATAATAAGCAGTCTTGCATATCAGCTCCTTGGAAAGAGATGCAACTGCTCAACTGAGGGAGGAAGGTGGCGGTGGGGGCGCAGGAAGTGGGTGGGGTGGGGGGGCGGTCGGATAGAAAACGGCGTCGACTTCTGTCACTTCATGAAAAATAGCTTCCCCCTTTGGACGGAACTTCACAGGCCACAATCAAGCGGTGCCAAGGCGGCGCAATCGCGGCAAATCAAGTCGGCATCTATTAATAATATTTCTGGGGCTGTGGCGGTGAGTGCCGCGCCGTGTCCTCCCGCTGTCACAGCCCCCGTGATGGAGCGCTGCCTTTATCTCGGGCCTGGCACGCTTCTGTCACCGTGATAAACAATTCACACACAAATATGAAGAAGGATCCTCCCAGTAGGCCCCTCTGCGCCCTCCCCCCCAAACTCCCCCCTCATTTTCTTGATGGGGGGAATCTAATCTTCCGGCTTGGTCTTCTTCTTGCTCTTTTCCCTCCCTTTCTCCCTTCTTCCTGTCACCCACCGCCCGACCCCTCGTCCCCCCACCTCCCCCCCGCCCTCGCCGCTCCGGTCCCTCCTTTCTCCTTCTTTTCAATCTGTCTTTCAAAGATATGTAAATGACCCGAGATGGGACCCGAGCGCGTAGGTGGTGTAGCGTGAATGTCAAAACCCGGGCCCGTGAACCCTATACACGCGCGCGCACGTCTACGCACACACTGATCCCGCATGCTAATTCGCCGTATGCACTTGCTTGGACTTGTTTGTAGGTAAAGACGAAGAGGGAAGAAAATAAATAGAGTCCTTAATGTTGACTTGTTTAGCTCCCGCACGCAAAACTTTGCGTTGGCTCAGGTTCGAATATCACGGGAATATTTACGCTTTGAATCTCGGTCCGAGCTAACGCTACAAAAGGTTGTTGGGGACCGATTATGAAACAATTTTTTTTTTCATCATGCTCATTATTTCATAGGGTTGGCACCTCGTCCGAGTGTAATTGTCAGCGCGGAGCACCCCGCCGAGGTGCCGCCCCCTGCACGTCCCTAAGGTAATTGCATCTTTCTGCCGCAAAAACATGCAAAAGCGGTCCAAATGAGATGTGGCTCAGCGGGGACGGAGACGGCGGCGGCGCTCATGACGGATGTTTGCGGAGATTGATTAGCGCCGCCGACAAGTGTGGCGGATGTCGGCCACCGCCGCGTGAAACAAAGAGGTGAAGTTGTTGGTGTGACCGAAAGGTGCGACGAGTGCGAAGTCGCTGCCGTTTGGACTGGGTGAGAAATGAGACGCTGGAGGAAATGTGAGGGATGACGAATACGACAAAAAAAAAAAAAAAATATATATATATATATATATATATATATATATATATATATATATATATATATATATATATATATATATATATATATACATACACACACACACACACACACACACACACACACACACACACACACACACACACACACACACACACACACACACACACACACACACACACACACACACACACACAGAGTTAGTCGAGAGCGTTGTAAAGGATTGTGAAACACTGATGCCGCGAGCTAGCTGCCCACACCGAATCTCACGTTTACAAACTTTCCACGGAATATTTCTGGTTTTCAAGACAAAGTAGTTTTGCTGTTGTGGCATTGTGATATAATTGCTTTAATGCACACCTCACAGTACAAAAAGAAAAAAAAAGTTGTTTTAAGAAGAAAGTCAATAGCAGCTAACAAGTTGCGTGCTAAATCTGCCAGTGCCGTTCAATAATTGGGTAGCAAGTGTCATGTCGTGTGTGGCGCTAGCATGATCACGCTGCACCCGTTCCTGATTTTAGCTTGAAACAAATTCCGCCCGTGCTGCCTGTCACCGTCTGTCAAGGACGAAAAATGTGAACAAACAACTTGGAGGTTTCTTCTTTTTCTATCTCAGAGTTGAAAATTTGCGATTTTGCGACGTCACTTACTTGCTAGCTATATAGTTGAGCATTAAAAGGCGGCGGTAATAGCATTTAAGCTTGGTGCCAAGTGTCACTTATAGCGAGCAGGTGTATATTTTCATGCTTTCATGCACAGCGTGTGGTCAGCGTAAAAATGCCAACGTTTTAGCGCCTAAATTGTCGCAGGAGCGATTAGTCAAAACCCAAACGCCATCGCAGCGTGTTATTTGCAACGGTGGCTCACCGATAAGTGCATTTTTTTTTTTCACCTTGTTGACTCGCAAAGCACTTGACGGCGCCTTACAAAATTTTCAAGCTGCAAGTGCGAGGGTAGGGGGGGCGTACACAAATTGGTAAAAATATATTTCTCAGAAAGAACAAACTGGTTGCGTGTGGTGAGAAAATGACATCAGTCAAACTATAGCGTAACCTATTTTGTTTTTTTAAATGAATACAACTGTAGAATTTTTGGTAGGGGGTTGACAAAAATCAAAATTTTTCCTTGAAATAATTTTTTCTTGAAATAAGATCAGAACCGGTTGCATAATTTTTATTTCCCTTGCTGTCTGGGTCAGGCGATAAACATGCTTTTACGCTTTTCGTGGCATCAACGAGCCCTTCGATGCCACTTAAGCTTGGCGCCGATGTCGTTGGGCCTGGCAGAGGCTCAGAGACCAAGCCAAAAAGCACATACACACACTTGTGTGTGTGTGTTTTAATGGTGGTACATAGCAGCAATAATCATAAAAGGCCGGGGTCTCTTCCTGAACGGTAAGTGACATTCGTCTCCGAAAGTAACTGCAGCCCAACGCCGGGCAATTTCCTGCCGACGTGCCAAACGGCGGGGACGAAATGTGGGAGCTGCCATTCTCCATGCATATTAAAGACACTTGTCATCAAGACGTCACCCAGGAGCTATGAGAACAAGAGGCGCGCTTCCTCCCGAGACGTACTCGCTCGCCATCAAAACCATGAAATTAGAGCCCGGGAAATATCCTTGTGATGGGAAAAATGCTACACTTTAGTGCATTTTGCATATAAAAAAAAAAAAGTGTGGGGGGGGTGAAGAGAATGGTGCAAAAAGGAATGCATGTAAATTGCCCGCGCCACAAAGACAAATTGGTAATTCCGGATTGGAATGAAAATGACTCTAAAGTGCAGAAAAAAAAAAGGGAAATGATGGTGTGGTGTGAAAGGAATAAGGGTTGTTAAAATGTCACATTTGAGATTTCGTGCCTTTAGGAATCGAGATGTATTGTCGGGAGGAAATGCGATAATGTTCGGGCGGCAAATAAGAGCCGGCTGCGCGTTGTCTTAGTCACCGCGCTTCCAGCGACGCCCACCAGCCCATCCGTGCGGCGACTTTGACGCGCTCAAAAAAAAAAACACACGCTAAAAAAACGACAAACACACAGCGACGGAAGCACGTCGCGGCACAATGACACTCAAAGCCCAGCTTGCCGGTGAATGCGGACTCTTTGATAGCAAACGCACGCGCCGCCTTCCTCAAATGACCGAAATCCACGGGAAAATATGTTAATTCCGCATTGAACACGCCCGATAATGTCGAAGCCACTCGGCAGCCTTTCAGCCGCTGCCAGCTTGCAAAGCCACAGACTTTTCTTTTTTTCTCCTTGCGAGCTTGTTTGCAGAAATTAGCATATATACGGTTGCAAACAACTTTTTCCCTCCCTCCCTCCCCAGTGACAAGCGCCATTTGGTTTGTGGTGCCGCTCCTCAAGGGCCCGGGACCGACCGCTGCCCCCTGACCATGACAAATGGCCTTAATGAAATTGGACAAGTCAGCATACATGCATAAAAGGCTTTGAAATATTGATAGTGAAGATCAACTCGCAGTGCATATTCCTCTCTTTAATATTTTAAGTGTCAGACGGGTCTATTGTCTATCTATTGGAAGGGGGGCGAGCGGGGGGGGGGGGGGGGGGGGGGTTCAATGGGCGTCTGCAAGCACGGACGCTGTCAGAATGCAGCGACACCTCATCTTCTTATTTTCGCAGAGGAGCTTTTAAAGAAAGCACCTAGAAGGTGGACACGCCACATTCGGAAGGGAACCGTCAATCAAAATGTGATTCAAAATTCAAGCTCAAAGTCAAAGTGTCGAGAAAATCCTTTTGTGTCATTGGTGGATTTTTTTCAAGTATTTTAACAACATTTTATGACGCTAGTCTTTAATGGCTGGCCGTCAAAGGGGCGAATCGGTTTAGTGCAAGACGCCTAATGCGTATTCAATATGAAAGGGACTCTAAAAATATTTTGATATTTTCAGCGGCGGTTGGTGGCAGTGGCTCACCTTGAGGGCATGGCGCCATGCTGTGCAAAGATCACACAAATCACCATTATTCAAATTAGGGTAGGAGGAAAGGGGGGTGAAGTAGTCGGGAGTAATCGGCTAATATCCAAAAAGGAAAATCAATTCCACTTCCATTTGGACACAATTGAATGTCTCTAAAGAGGCCAATTATTAAATATACAGATCAGATTCATAATTGGTGTGATGTGAGTGGGGGCGGGAGATGCGCTTATAAGGCTAATGCGTTGAGTGTGACATGCTGGGCCGGGACGGGGGGGGGGGGTATCCTACATTCTTTAATCCAGCCCACTGAGCTTTTACATTGACAGTACTGGAGAATTTGTTAGATTAATTTAACCATTTGTTTTCCACAAAAGTTGTCATCTAAAATGAAATAATTGATTTATTTAATTCGAAGTTGATTTTTTTGTTAAATAAATGTGGTTATGATTTTTAAAAGTACTAACAATAAATCAACTCAGCAATTACTCAATGAGACAATTTAAAAAAACACAAAGATATTTTAAGTAAACAATTTAAGGCAGAAATAAAAATATTTTTAAAAAATTAACATTATTTCATTACATGAGTGGTTCATCAGTCGTATTTTTACAAAGATTCAAATGAGCAAGATCTATAGTTGTATTAAAATAAATAGTTTTTAAAAATATATCATAACGAGATAAATAAACATATGGAAATCCAACATATTTCACGTGTAACTTTTCTGTCAAGCTCCCCTAGAAGTGAGTTGGCCCATTTGTCGCTTTTGCAAGAATCAAATATGGCTCTTGAGCACCAAACTTTGCCCATGAAAGTGGGGGTGGGGGGCTGCTTAAAGGGATTTGCACCCCAGCCCACCTGGGGACGCGTCCTTCCAGGGGCCCATTCCTCCCCTGCAGGCCCCCCCCCCCCACCTCCACCCAGCAGCCCCTGGAGAGTGGCTTTGGTACAGGTCTACGACACACCGGAGGGATGACCCTGGGAATCTCATTATGCATACAAGCAAAGTGCACCCCCCCTCCCCGCACCCCAGTACACCCCAATTCACCCCCACCCCACCCGTTCGTGTATTTGCATAGAGAAGACAGAGCGAATAAGGCAATAAATCAGCAGCCTATATTCAAATGCTTTGCAGGGAGATTGAAACCCTGCCGTGCACCCCCCCCCCCCCCGACCCAGGTGAATTCCCACCCGTGCCGCTATTCTCTTCAGCGGACACGGCACCGGACACCGGCATAGAAATAAATATATAAATATATCCGGCGCCTCATTGCATAGCCCAGGGACGTCCACGCTTCAATTGATCAATATACAGTACAGATAGGCTTATATAGAAATGAGCCTAAGGCAAACTAACTGCCCAGGTTGAGGTTGAGGGGGGTCTACGTGTCCCCCGAAGGTCACAGCTCATATTGAAGTGGGGGAGGAGGTGCCATTTGAATATTGCACTTAAGGTACGTCCGCCTTTGGTCGCCCGGCCTCGTCAATCATGAAATACAGAAGCAAACGTTGCGTAATGTACCGTATGGAATTCAAACTTTCAGATTAGATTTTTTGCAATTTCCTTGCCAAGACTGTTCCTCAATTTGTTTGCTGTACTTTTAAAAATGACTTTTTTTTGCGTCAGGTTTGGACAATGACCTTAAACAAACGTGGATTGTTTCATTATCTTTCTTATAAGGTGTTTTGGGGGAGGTGGGTTTTATTAAAAAAGGATTTGAATATTCAAATGAACGCCCGAGTGCTCTTTTGCCGTCGTCAGTTATTGGCTCACAGGGCGAACTGTATCGTTTCTTCCCCTTTTTGGACAAATTTCACGTCTGATAAGCGCCGGCGAACGAGGGAAGGCGCTTATTAAAGCGTTATTTACATTGACTCGGCTACACAAAGTTCCAGCTTGACATTTTGAGTCAACTTTTTTTTCTGTCTTCTCCTTCCGCTATTGACTTTTATTATAGATCGGCAACGACGCTCGGCGCAAAACCAAGCTCGCCGCTCGCTGTTTACCGAGATGTAATTGGCTATCACGAAGGAACGATATTTTTTTTTTGTAGGTAGTACTTCCTCTCCAAATAGAAGTCGGCGCCTGGCAATAATTATCCTGGTGATGTGCACCGCCGCCATTGTTGCGCGGAGATCAAAATAATGACTTGTCGAGACGCGAGAGCAACGGATTAAAAAGCCCAGATGGATTTTTTTTTTTGTGTGCATGAGCAACGTTGCACAATTTGGTGTCGTGATTTGCCCCCCCCCCCCCCCTAAAAAAAAGGGACAAGTTGCCCTCTGTGTGAGGCGCGTTAAACAAACCAAGTAATAGCAACGGGCTCCCCATTAATTAAGCTTGAAGGATTCCTCTTACTTTTGTTGATGGGATTGCATACTTCACAGCGTCTGCCCCTTTGATGGCAGTTTTGGGACCAACAAATTGATTGATGGATCGCCATTTGCATTTTCTTCAAATGTACACCCCCCCGACGTTCTTATAATAAGATGGAAGTTATTACGCACGCATTAATTTTGCGTGGGGATCACCGGCTTTTTATGGTTTGGCCAAATGTGAGCGCTTTTTTTTTTTTTTTTTAAAGATTCCTGATGTTGTTATTCCATCTCACTGTGTCCTATTCGAGCGTACGCGCGAGCCAGACACTTGTTTATTTATTTATTTAATTTACTCTCACGCGGTTTGAACCTCACCAAGCGTGTGACATGTACTACGCTTCCTGCGCCCTAAAACAAAAAAATGTAATCGGGGTTTGAAACGTATAAAGAGGTACGCTTGTTTTGAATGGCTTGCCGCGTTCTATTTTGATAAGCAATTTATTATTTTGAGACGTTTGAAAAGTTAAAGGGCGGATCGGTGGGGCACTGGGTAGCACGTACGCCTCACAGTTAGAAGGGTGCGGGTTCGATTCCACCTCCCGCCCTCCCTGTGTGGAGTTTGCATGTTCTCCTCGAGCCCGCGTGGGTTTTCTCCGGGCACTCCGGTTTCCTCCCACATCCCAAAGACATGCTTGGTAGGCCGATTGAGCACTCCAAATTGCCCCTAGGTGTGAGTGCGAGTGCGGATGGTTGTTCGTCTCTGTGTGCCCTGCGATTGGCTGGCAACCAGTTCAGGGTGTCCCCCGCCTGCTGCCCGATGACGGCTGGGATAGGCTCCAGCACGCCCGCGACCTCCGTGGGGACAAAGCGGTTCATAAAATGAATGAATGAATGAATGAAAAGTTAAAATCGCATTCATCGTCTCGACAGGCAAGGAGGTGATGCTGATGGAGCTAACGAGCGGTTCGAAAAGTAAGCAAAAACGGAGAGGAGGCGACAGAGTGAGGAGAGAAAGCACGCGAGGAAAAGCAAGATGACTAATTAGCAAACAAAGATGAGGTGAGAGAACACGAGGGGGGGTCTTAAAATTGGGGAGGGGGGGGGGGATCTTGATGAGGACTGATGGCACACAGGTGACGCTCACAATCAGACAAGCAAGAATTTACTCAAACCACAACGGACTTCTTAGGAAGTCCAACTTTAAACAGTATTCACTTTCCTTTCAATGTTTCACTCAGGGAACCTTTTTCACTACAGCGCCATCTGCTGGATGGGAAGGGTTGTATTGTAGTCATTCAAATTGAACGACTGAAATGACATTAGCATTTAATGATTAAATACAAATGACATTTTAAAATGACAAAATCCTTTCAAGGAATCAATTGCCGACTGACTGAGGAAGCAACTTCCTGTCGGCGTGCTCACTCACTTCCTGTCAGACATTTTCGGAGCGTTTACCTCCCAAAAATAAAACGTTTGATCATCTTCCTGGCGTCCTGACACTTGTGTTGTTGTGATAAGGTCTTATTGTTACCACATGTCACACACACACACGCACACACGGGCTAAATCAAGGCTTAAAAAAAAAAAGAGGTAAATGTTTGAGGATAATCAAAAGTCAGCCGTGACAAGGAAAAAGCAAATGTGTGGTCTCAATTGGGGGCCCAAGGCCTCTGCAGCCATAAACAAAGTGATTTATTCAAACTTTTCCATATCACGATTCTGCTATCTAATTACTTCAGAGGGGTGGGGGTGGGAGGGGGGGCTATCATATCCCGCTCGCCCGTGAGTTATGGAAAATCTTCTTTATGAGTGAAGTTGATGGAGGATGTGGCGAGGAGCTGGTCATAAATCCTCAATAATGCAAACGTTTGAGGAATATCTCCAAAATAAAAATGCAAATGTGATTAAGGACGCGTTAGGGCCGTGCTGATACGGCAGCTCCGACGAGGTACTTATAGGGGAGAGCCTCCAATAAACAGGCGGCGGCGTTCTCGACTTGCGGAGGCCGCGCGCCCGCCCGCTCGTAAAGGCACATATGTCCCGCACGTGCGGCGGGGGGGGGAGTGTCGGCCCGACATTTTAATCCCACGGCCCTAACGAGGGGGCATAAAGTTTTAGGAGGTGGGCTGGAGTGGCGTCTCGCCGATGCAAATGGGCGGCAGCGGCGGCGGGCGTCACAATGCGAAAGCTTGTTAGCGCGCGTGAGGACGCTGGCGACACCTCGTCACTCGCCTTTTATCTCTCGTCATTCGCACATGAAAAAAAAAAAAAAAGATCGCCGCCGATCTGCCACATCCGTTCGGATTAGCATAACAAAGGCGGGAGAGAGCGAGGGGGGGCAGAAGAAGAGAAGAAGAGTGCCAGTGAGAAAGAGGGAGGCCATATTGACCGTCGTTCGTAAAAAAAAATTTTTAATCACATGGTTCCAGACTGCCACCTTGAGAACATCGTGAACATTGTGTCAACTTGTCGAAGCAAAGGCTCAAAATCTGGTTTTGTGTTTTTTTTCTTGAAAATTGATGACATTGGAGTGCTACACTTTCTCACTGCTGCCATCTAGAGGACAGGAGTTGAACGCATGTTTTGCGGTCCCGGAACATCCATCCGAATTAGCATAAGAAAGGAAGGAAAGTGAGAACATATTGACTGTCCTTTTTAAGAAATTCTTTGTCTATTCTTTTTCCCCCCCCTGTGGTGAGAACAGGTGTCGACGGCCACCTTGAGAACATCCTCAACATCATATCCTGCCGTCTAGTCGGAGCAACGACAGAATTATTCCCTTTGAATAAAAAGTGGGCAAAAAAGGCAGAACTCATTGCCTTTCTGTTTCTATCACTATTATCCCGCACCCCCCCCCCCCCTCACACACACGCAGACACAAGCGACATACAGAGCTCATTGGGTGGAAAGAGAAGGAAATGGGAAGGCTCTAAGAAGAAGGCGGGTGGGGGTGGGTGGTGGGGTTGTTGGAGGACATTATGCATATGAAAATGTCCTGAAAGAGGGCTGTGATTTATGTATGCATTAGATGCAGATTCCATTACGGGCCAGTGGCTCAAGTGAGATCTTCCCGGGAACGCTGGGGCCGACCTGATCAAACTCCACCTTCATTACCGGCCATACGGGCGCAGGGAGGAGGGAGGGAGGGGTGTTGAAGGGCTTACGTATTTACAACTGACACACAGACACATGCGTAGGTGTCCATACACACATCTACACACAGCTCCCCCATGGGGGTTGGTGGGCTAAATTGCAATCTGCCCTCCAAGGCGCTTACCTGAGAGGCGAAATGGGAGGGGGGGGGGTCTCCATTCCACTGATGGTCAAAAACATTTTACTTGCAATTCTAAAAATGGCTCACAACCTCTGCTAAGGCCTGACAATCCTTAAACTGTCATGACCACTCCCGTCCTGTAAGGGACGCAAATGAGAGAACTAACCCAGATCAAAACCTAACCCCTCAGGACGTAGTTTATGTACTCGATGGAAGTTTTCATTTTCCCTTGACCCAAGCACCATGTCTCCATGATCGCTTATGTCGTTCAATTAATTGCAATGGGGAAGATGGATTGACACGCTTGACCAAGGAACAAATTAACATCCTAAGTCAAGGTACTACTTTTCTAGTTTTGCAGTTCTCATTGCTGCTTGTCAGGACATCCACAAAGTGCATTCCAGTGGCAATGTATTCACGTGCACAGTGGCGGAAGGGGGAGGAGGATTGTTTGACTTGATAATCACGTGGCGGCCGGCGATAAGGAAAAAGTGTTTTGCGCAAAGAAAACACAGGCTGTGGCGGCGGCGGCAGCACCTCGGCGTGCGACCCCACCGCCGCAGCCCCCCGTGATTGGGGTCAGCCGGGAGATTCCTCTCTGGCCAGCTAATGTGATTGCATGGCAGCAATCCCCCTAAACGCCATCACGTCTGATCTGCATAGTAATTGGCTGCGCTCTCCTTGGATGTGACCTTGGGGATGGGGCGCTGTCACTCCTGCTTCTCCCCTCCTGTACGACCAATAACACACACACATATATATAGGTAGACGTATATATGCAATGCATGCAGAGTGTCCGTGTGGAGGCGAGCTCAGACCAACAAGGTGTCCTACATGGATGGTTGGGTCCTGAGCGGATGTGACAAGATGGTAAGGGATGTGGGCATGGAGCCGGCCAGGAACATGCGGGAAACATTTTCAAAGTGTGTCAGATAGACAGGCCCCACATCGGGTCTGGTATCACGAGAACAAAGACACAGGTCACCTCAGGATTTACTCCTTGAATGGGAAATGTATGTCGGTGGTGCGACAGTGTCAGGGCGCCACAAGGTCAGAGCTTGACCAAAGATGCCACATTGGCGCCCCCTACTAGTAGAAACGCAAAGGTCCCCAAATGAAACCCTATCACGGTTTGGATTCATTTGCATGTTTATAATCAACAGATGTATGGTTGCCACAGCAACGGGCGTCAGTCACTTCTCGCAAAAAACAAAAAGCAGTCAGGCACAGCCCTGGCATCCAAAAGTCAAAGAACGGGAACGGCGTGTAGAATAACGTTTGCATCTGTCTCCGCGCACCACTTCCACTTCCTGGGCAGCCAAGTTTGACGGCGCAGCTGCTCGCCAGCGTTAGAAGAAAGCGGCAAAGACGAAGAGGGGGGAATGAAAGACCCGAGAACAATAAATTTTTGCATGCCTAGGTTGGGCGCGAAGGCAGGAAAATATATATATTCTTTGCAAAAGTAAAATTTCGATTTTTCAGAAAACAAAATTAACCCTAACCCCAACCCTAAAAGCTTTGACAAATTATTCGAATAATCACATCTGATGAATGAGAGGGCAGGTGCAATGAAATATTGCAAGAGTCGTGAAAGTACAGTTAAGTTTGGGGTTAAGTCGTTGTTCAAACACGCCCGGCGGCAACGCCGCTTTTCTGCTCTGCTCTCTTCTGGCTTTCCCCGCATCAGCGCTATTTGCGGAAGATCTTAACCAAAGACAAAGAAGCCAATGTATATTTTATGAACGTGCAGCGCCGGTTTATCGGGCTTTCTTTTATTATTATTATTTGGCGCGTACAAATACACACGTCGGCGGGGCGGCCCTCAAAGAGCGCATCGCCTTTCTTCTCCCCCAGCAACCCGGTGTCAGCGACAAGGTAAGTTGTGGCGTTTTCTTTGCATTTCAAACGGGCCAAACTTCACAACCCGGCACGAAGGCTAATTTGCAATGGAGATTTGCCTCCCCCCTTCTTCTTTATGATGATTTTTTACGATGGCGGCGGCGGTGCAAACGTGTCAAAGCGAGTGACGAGTTTGTTTTCGCTGTAATGATTTGCGCAAACTTGAGGTCTGTTGTGTTTTGTTCCTGAGACAGTTTGACCTAGTTGGAAACGCCGGAGCGTCCCCTCGCTCGCGTCGCCTGGCTCATGCATTGTTAAAGAGGCGGGACCACCCAACACGCGGATACGAGAATGAGGCTGACAGCTAATAGGTGCAGCGGCGGAACCTCGAAGGTCCGACGTGAGCCGCTCCCCGACCTCCCATTTGTTAACAACCCTTCCCGCAGCTGTGCCGGCATTTTTACCGCCTAACATGCGTGGAAAATCGAGTTAGGTTTAAATCAAAGTGCCCATCAGTCAAAAAGTGCTCGAAAATGGCGGCAAAACGCGGATCTCTGCTTTCAGAAGGCACTCAATGAGTTAATGACACCTGTAGAAGGAAGGAGAAGAAGAAAAAAGGGGTTGCGGCCTTCAAAACTTTTTCACCCTTTTTTGGGGTGAGTGGGGGGGGGGCATAAAGTTTACAAAGCATCAATGTGGTGACAAAAGTCAACAAACGAGCAGCCTCCCCCCGTCCTCGCTTGCCTCTCACCATGACACCCAACAGGAAGACGAGGCTCCTCCGGAGAGCACGGTGCGCCTCGTTGTCTCCAGGTGACAGATATGTCACCGCAGCTAAAACCCTGTGGCACAATTATACTTCTGTCGGTCTGAGGGGAGGAGGTGGGGGGGCGGGGGGACGCTGGGTAGTTTGGGAACAGAGTGAGTGAGACGTGTGTGTGTGTGGGTGTGTATGTGTGTGTGAGACTCTTTACTCCTGGCTTATTCAAAGAGACAGCCCAAGGGATGCCTCTCGCTCTTCTAACAAAGCACTTTTTTTTTTCTTGAGTATTGCTGGGTGCGCTCCAGTCAAATCCTCTGGGCCTCAGTCAGTCACCACACCCACCCACCTTATCATCACCGTCCTCACCCCCCCCCCCCCCCCATCCTTTCAGAGCTCAGCCATTTGAAAAACTTTTTCAAATCTATTCGTTTGTGGCGCCAGGTGTCAGGTCAGGTGGATGTATTCGTGACTTTTGTCATATTCGAAAGACACAAAATGGACAGTAAGAAGTGAGTGACTTCTTCTGGCCAATCGGGGAAGTCGGTCAATGGTTTATAGCATTTGTTGAAAGGAGAATATGGGAAAAAAAGTTCTTCTATTTCAATAGTTCAATGCAAAAAGGCCACAAGGACCACTGCGGTTGCTCCCACAATGGCGCAAACACCCCCTTCTGTCAATTGAAACTTTTGTGAGACTTTTGGACGTTCTTAATTTTGGTTTTCAATCAAAAGACGTTTTCACCCGAGGGCTATCGCATCTCAGAATCATGCAAGAGTTTTGAGGGCGACCTAAGACTTTTTAGAAGCTTTAAAAAGGACAACGCAGGTATCGCCGACATCTAAGACAATATGTCTGCCTGCTGTCCTTCCCTGGGAGACTTCAATTTAAAAGGAGGGGAGAGAAAAAAAAGTGTCATTTTTACATAAATGATGAGACTCGTCCTCCCTCTTTTCGCTTGGCTCGCCCTCGTACTTCACAGCCAAATCAGCAATTCCGTTGGCAGTGAAGTCGATTGAATTTGACAAATCCAAGAAAGACTTTCTGGAGGAGAGTTTTTTTTTTTTCATTATTTTATTTTATTTATTTTTTATATATTTTGGGGTGACCTAATTGTGCGCTCCCCATGGCTGCTCCTTGTGCGGTCTCTCTCTCTCTCTCTATTTCTCGCACTCTCTCCAAACGGCTTCATTTCCACATTCAAATTATTCATCATCGCCCGGATTTACTCCTTCCTTTCTTCACTTTTCATACCTTTGGTGTTCTCTGCGGGGATTTGAGAAGTGGAAGAAGGAGGGAGGAGGAGGAGGAGGGTGATGCATCAAAAAAAGTGCTGCTTTGTTTTTTGGTGTGTTTTTTTTTTTTTTCTTTCTTGGCGAGCTATTGTTGAAACACCTTAAGTCTCTGGTGTGTGGCAGGAAGCGAAGTGATAGACAGGGCTGCCCTATTTACAGCCAGATTAAAAGGAATCCGACAGCAAGACGCGGCTAAATGATGATTGTCTATGACATTTAACAATTGATTAAAGAAAGATAAGTTTTAATAGGTGCCGCGAGCTCGCGGCGTGGGCGGCGGCGGCGGCTTTTTAGCGGAGGGGAGGGGAGGGAGGAGGAGGGCTGCCTCTTGTCGTCTCATGTCGTTTCAAACATGCCACGGTCGTACGAGGCAATAGAGTCATTTAGCACCTTCCCAAAAATAATCATTATTGAATTCAATTGTTAAGAGAAAAAAAAAGAGGGACTTTTTGTGAAAGATATCCAATTAGTTGAAGAAGAAAAAAAACAAGTCTGGAAAGTTTCATTCTGGCAGAGTTAAAAGGTGTAAAAAGGATGAAGGATGACAATCCTGCACATCTGAGCTTTACAAGTGAAAACATGAAATGAATGGTAATTACTGACTATTTTTCTCCCATCCGTCCTAACAACGCATTTTATTAATTTCATTGAAATGTTCAAATCATTCAAAAAGCAAAACGTCGTGTCGGCCAGTTGTGCTTCCCGTGCGGGAAAACGAGATGACGACAAAGATGATGAAGAGGCATGACAACGCCAGTGGAGTAGAAACTAGTCTGTTACAGTCAATTAAACTTTAAAACTTAAATAAATAAAAGGGTTGACATTGCCATAATTAGAGGGGCAGACAAGAATACATTTGAAATATAGTAATTATTTTTCTTTTTATTTATTTATATTTTTATGTATTTATTTTATTTTCAATTTAAATACCTGTCTATCAAGCGCAATTATATGTACAAGTTTGACATCTGATAATTATATTTTCAAAAAATAATCTTAATGTTTGCTTTTGGCTTGGGTTCAATTTAAAACACTTTTCATGATCATTTAAAATGTCTTTTCTAGCACCTTTCACCTCGGGTAATCAATTGCACGTTTTTCAAGAATGTCATATGTTATAAATGATACATATTTCAATGTGTTATTTGCCCACGTCGCTTTTATGCGATCGAAGAAGCAGATGAAATGAAAGGAAATGAAAAGAGTCTGGAAGAACACTTGGCTTTGCTGACTGGTTTGATAAATATTCCGCATACTGTCTGTGTCATTCTGTTTTGGCACACTAACCTAATTGCAAATCTCAAATGAAAGTCATTTTAAGTCATATTTTATTTAGCATATCTATCAATCCATCCATCTATCTAACTATCAGACATGAGAATGAATGTCGGCTCACATGACGTCGTATTCGAGCTGCTGCGTTTCCCGCCTCGTAGCGACATCTGGCATACGCGCACGGACGAGACGACAACTTTTCAAACTTCGCCCGCCCCGCCCTTCCAAAATAACGAAGGAAAAGTGCATTTAAATGCTGCGGAAACAAACAAAAGTTTTAGTGGTGGGGAAGGGGTGCGAAGAGTTTAATGAGTTGCATCGTATTGTGCCGTAAATAGCGCCTCTCGCCGGGGTTGCGCGTTGGCCTGCGGACGCTCGCTGGCGCGTCTGTGAAGTGTGGCGGTGCCCTGTGGGGACGCGCACACACATGCACGCACGCACACACACACGCAGAGGAACACCATCCCCGCCAGCATCCCCCTCACAACAGCTGCCATGCTGCGGGAGGCAGGCGCACCCCTCGCTGATCAAATCTTGTCCGTCACATTTCCCCTAATTAACGGGCATCTGCTTCCCCCGCGTTTCCCAACACGGCGGCGACGCGCTCTGCCCGTGTACTCGCAATCATCCGACTGCTGCGACCTTTCACCCCCGTGCCGGCGCAACCCCCGCGCCGCCGCCGCCGCCGCTGTTCCCGAACCAGCTGCGAACACGCGCCAGAGTTTTATTGGCCCAAATGTGCTGGAATGCTTTAACATATTAGCTCTAGAAGAAATTTAAAAAATCATGATAATAGGCAAGGCAGACGTAATTTGCACTTTAAGTTCTAGCTTGACAAACTGGCAGTTTTTTATAAAGTCCTTCAAAAGGAACTTTTGTTTTCACAGAAGTATGATCCTTTGATTTTGCCGTTCAGAAATCCAGCGAGTGCTGACGTTGGCGTTACGTCAAAAGGTTAAATGTAGACTTAAAGGTTTGGAATGAGATTCACGGCGCATTTATATTTTTTTTCTGTCCCTCTCACACACACACACACACAAACACATACATATATATAGTTTTATTAGTTTATATGTAATTGCTGTATGTTTTTGGAAGGAATTAATTATTTTTTTAATTATTGCTAAGCTTGTTTTCTAAGTCCAGTTTTAATATGGAAAACAAAACATTGAATACGACTAATATTGGAGTGGATTGACATAATGAAAGTGTGCTAAAAGATTAACACCAGTCACTCTCTTTGTTGAGTGAGGGTGCTAAGGAGTGAGGATGAGTGTGAGCATGAGTGTGAGCATGTGTGTGTGTGTGTGTGTGTGTGTGTTGTGTGTGTGTGCGCGCGTTCCGTCATTCACAACACAGACGCACCTGAGCAGGCACCAGCTGGCGACGTGGAGAGGTGCGCTCTAATTTAAAATGCATCTCATTAGAAGAAAGCCTTTGCCTGTCACATTGCAAGACAACAACCACACCGGCTGGAATTAATGACTCTCCCAAGGAAAAAAAAATTCTATTCAAACCTATTTGGGAAAAAAATATACATATGTAGGATACAATGAGAGATATTTCACTCTGATTTAAAACGTAAATTTGTGATTTTTTTTTGGTTGTTGTTCGACCTTGGCGGGGAGTCACGTGCTTTCTGATGAAGGCTTTTGTTTGTTTGTGTCCATTGTGGTTTTTTTTTTTTTTTTAAAGCCATTCCCCCATTTGCGGGCGAAAGCCAAGAGAAATATACTTAAGAGAAAAGAAGTGTTTATTCATTTGTGGCAATGGCGCGGCGCCGCTGCCAAAGAGAGGGGACGTGATGGAAGCTCAGATTCATTAAAACTTAATTAATATGCATCATTATGTAAATGAGGGTGCAGTTAATGAGTTTTTAAAAGAAGCATTCCTTAATTAGTTCACTTTTAATGGCATCATCATTTATCTTTTTCTTCTTTGAAGCAGAATGATGCACAGGACGCGGGCACTTTCTAAAATGCTAATCTACGTTTTATCATCTTGTTTTTTCAATCCCCCTCCTCGGCCCCTCCCCCTCCTGACTCCTCACGTGACGCCTCAAATCTTGTCACTAATGAGCGACGTTTACGTGTTTTAATGTTTTTTTTCATGCAAAAAAAAGATCCTTTTTTTAGGGTGGGAAGGATTACAAACAACACGGACCGCTTATCCTGCCACCTCGGGAAAAAAAGAAATGATAATTAAAAACGTATCGCCCGGTCCAAGTTAAATCCCAAACCCTTCGGCAACTCAACTACAGACTTTTTTTTTTTTTATTGTATTCCCCATTCTGTTTGGAGCCGTTAAAAAAAATAAAAAAATAAAAACTCCTTCCAAGAACTGACGAGGTGACAGGGAACTTGACGGAGACTTCTGACAGTGCCACATTTCGGGGAATAATTGGTCGCCGGCAGTTCACGTGGAAAAGAAAAAAAAAAGTCGTCAAACTTCCTCGTTTAACACACGCACGGCGATAAAAGTTTGGTGGCAACGTCACACCACCGCCGACGAAGGGGAATCGCTCGGCTCTCATTTGCAAAAACAACACCTTGGGGTATGTTCAATTGTTGTCAAATCTTTTAGAGAAATATAGAACGCATACGTTGTTACGTTAAAAAAAGGTCTTAAAGTGTCATGACTTGTATCTACGATTTCATAAAAGACATTTTTATTGGCAAGTTGGACACTGCATTTGATACTCAAACTTTTATGTTTAAAACGGCTTTACAAGCTTTTCATGGGCTCACGTTGATATAATATTCTGAAGCTTCAGCTCTTCTCACACACGCACGCACACACGAGCACGAGCGTGCGCACACACACTGATGAACATCCGGATTGTTCCGCCTCAGAAGGAATCAGTTGCATCATTCCTCCCAGGGCATTAGCACTGGGCGCTACAAGCCTTTTGCATTAACAATAAATTCATCATGCATGAGGATGGATGGCAGCGGAACCCTCCCCAACGTGCCCCCCAGCACCACCACCACCACCACCACCACCACCAGAAAGTAGAAGAGCGTGAGGTCACCGTCACACCAAGAGAGTTCACGCCAGGCGTCACCACGGTGGACACGCTCCTTACATAAAAAAATAGGCCAAAACTATACTAAAGTTTTTTCTGCTTTGTTATTTGTTTTTTAAACTGAAAAATATGAGGTTAAAAAAACCTATAAATTAAATTTGTTTCATTTATTTGCCAATAATGTGACCAGAAAAGTATGTTTTATTCATTTCAAAAAGCGAGTGTCTCATTTCATTTTTTGAAGTCAAAATATAAATGCAACTAAAAGTTAAATACAACTGAGTGCACTTATAACTACATTTAGAATATTTAATTCAGTAGCTATCACTTTTATAGAATTAAAATATATATATATAAGAAATGAAAATCAGCATATTACATTTAAATGCATGTTTCCAGTGTTTTAAACTTTGACACGGGCGATGTATCAAAAATTCAAATATTATTACAGGACTCTGAATGATAATGAGCGGGTCATATGTTGCCCGTAGGCTGTACTTTGCTCACTGGAACCAGCAGAGTTCGTTAAACAAATTTAAATAGCACGTAGACTCCATAAATATCACTTTTTTTTATTGTTATTATTATCATCGTGCTTATTGCGGGCGCCGCTCTTGTTGTTGTTGTTGTTGTTGCGAAGAGAAAAAGCCGCCTTTGTTTGGCTATTATTATCCCCAGCGCTGCGGCTGCTTCTTATAGATGAAATGCAGCAGATTCTCTCATTATTTAGATGTGCATTCCTGTGGAATCAATTCTCATAGACACATATAAATTATTGTTTAACGAGAAGCTGTATCCCATAAATTATTCAAAGCACCTGGGATTACAATATGAGATCAAATGATAGGAAAGAAAGAGCACTCTGCTGGAGGCGGCCCGCACACCAGCCAGCCCCGTCGCCGGTTTGATGTTGCACACGATCTGCTTATGCAGGAATAATTGGGAGGGGGTAAGGCACACCATGTGTTACGAGGGGGGGGGGGGGTAATTGGGCCGCCGGACATGGTCAGCAATGTCAGCCCCCGACTGGTACAACATGCCCCCCCCTCCCTCAGAGAAATAATCACTAGCTGATTTATTCCAAACATGTTTGGGAGGTGTGCCGTGTTTACAAGCGCGTACACCCACAAAGAGAGAGAGAGAAAAGGAGGATGTGTGAGAAAACAGTCGTAATTTTTTTTCCCCTCTACCGGCAGTCTGGGCCAATCCAAAAAGCGCAGCGGCTCTCGAATACGCAAGCAGCGAAAAGAAGGGGAAAAAAAGGAAGAAATTTACGGCGCGTTACGGCGCCCTGAAGTGCCGTAAAAAAAGGGACACTCGTGCAGATAAGCAGGAAGCCATTGTGTGGCGGGTGACTGATGGAGGGCGGTGAGGGTGCGAAGGCGGGGGGGGGGTCTTCGATGGAGTCCTCGGCCATAAAGTAAATAATGTGTGTGTCACCTAAGCGCCGGGCAGATAGAAGGAGAAAAGATGACAATGATCTGCTCTCACGGCACTTTCGGGGAGGGGGCGGGAGGAGGAGGAAAAATAGGGGGGGGGTGTCGGAGTAGGCCCAGACATGGAAGGCGTTGGGGAAAAACTTGCTTCCATGTGAAAGCGTGCAGAGATCCGAGATCCACGCCGAGATGCAGCAACAATTTCATGGGCTTCAAGTTCAGTCGACCCTTGACTGCAATGATTACCGTCGAATCTCTAACAATTGTCGAATTTTATTGAAAGCAGTGTAAAAGCTTTTCTTTTTTTCTTTTTTTTACACGCCGTGAAATGTTGACCTAAATAAATACGGGCTTTTTCCTGCAACCACCTAATTTCGCTCCGCCACAGGCTTTCCAAAACCTCGGACATCATTCATCCCGGCGTCTGCAGACATGACAGCGCCCGAGCGTTTGGCCTTGGCGGAGGTCTGCACCGCTTCACTTGCTTTTACATCGCCGGGACAATTTCCAGAATGACCCAGTAAAATATTGCAAGACAACGAGAGAGACAGAGAGAGGATAAAATGCGTCCGCTCAAAACAAAAGTTATGGAGATGTAAATTATTTTGCTTGAGGATGCACAGGTGCAAAGAGACCCGCAACAGGAAGACAACTTTGGGTTGGTTTTTTTTGCACAGGCACACACATGAATTAAAAATAAAAAAAGTAAGTTAAACGAATACTTTTTTTTAAAGGTAGCTTATCTTGAATTTATAACTTTTGGAAAACCAGCTGTCTAAGTTTACTTCTAGTTCAAAAGAGTGTAAAACTGTGCGGAAAGAATTTTTTCTTATTTTTTTTTCCTCACATGACAACGAAATGTTAATCGACGTGATGTGGCCTGAGCGTGAGCCCTTGACGGAGGTCTGCGTTGCAACACTGGGTTGCACTTTGGGAGGAAAACTTCCAGAACAGGGAAAAAGAAAATATTGCGAGATGAGATGTGTCCACAAAAAAGTTACGAAAGCCGTAAATGATTCTGCTTCACAAAGCGCAGGTGCCGAGATACCCGCAACAGGACGACGACGACGACTTCGTTTGCTTCACCTCTCTCTCACACACACTCAAAAAAAAGTAAGTTATAAAAAAATAAAATTAAAAAAAAGCGGCGGCAGCGTCAGCGACGCCGAGCGAACACACGGAGGAAGATGAAGCAAGGACGGGCCATGGGGAGAGACAAACCGACACAAAGATAGAGGAGGAAGCGGGCGAGTGGGAGGGAAACAGGAAGCGGGAGATCACAGCGGCGAAGAAGAAGAGGAGCCAAAGATCACAAGAAGAAGGCGAGCGATGCGCCATTTGCACACGAGAGGGAAACGAATGCGAAGAAGGAGGTGGGAGGGAGGGAGCCCTGGGACCGTTGGGGACTGTCCCCATTCCGGCACCCCACGCTGAGGCTGACGCTCGGCCCTGGCCCTCGTGACGAGTGGCGGCGCCATCTAAAGGCTGGATCCCCTCTGAATATATCCGCACAAGCTTTTTTTTTTTTTTTTTTCAATTACAAGAGGGACGCGTGTACCCACCCCCACGTCTTCCCATCCGGGGCCTCGGCCGCGGTCCCCTTGTCGTGTGATCTGGTGTAACTCGGCGGGACGACATGGTCGCGATACGCCGACGTGCCATTATCTGCATATTATATGTCGATGCTTACATTAGTGGATACAGCAAAGAGAAGGGTGGTGGAGGCGAGGAGATTAGCATGGGCCCGGGCTGGAGAAGTAGCACGCATACACGCAAAATAAATTTATGAGGGCAAACATGTTGGGAGAGAAAAAGAAATGCCACGCCGTGTTATGAATACATATGAATACAAGCAGGACTGGTTCAACACACACACACACACACACACACACACACACACACACTAAAGTCACACACTGAGCGACTATTACACTCTAATCAGACCCACTACAAAAGATTTGACCCAATGGTTGAGCCAAAAACCCGCAAGCCCTGCTGACTGCAAGGGACACAAATTTAGGCACACCCGCATTATCAAAATAAAACGTCAATAGTTGCACTGACTCCCACAGACGCACTGTAAAATTATTTAAAAAAAAAAAAAAATGTATACATGCATAATACATATTCAAATACATAAAACCGAATTGGACTTCTATTTTCACCCTCTTACTAGCTAGATAAAACAAAATTTAACAAAGTGGGTTCCAATCATTTTTAATCATTTGACACGAGCCATAATATAAGACACACCAATAGCGGCCGTCAAATTCCGTACTCCCACGTAAGATTCAAGTATCGTCACCATGTAAATATCTCGTGGCAAAATTAAGACGATCAAAATATTAGAAGCTGCAATCCTTGGAGCACATTAAAAAATATAAATTTAATACCATAAAAGGTGAGCATTATTACTTTGCATGGAAGGAATTTCCATATTAAGATGCCGCAGGTGTGCCTAATGTTGTGTCCGAGGAATGCTGGCTAATCCACGTGTGCTTTTGCTTGACGGATTAGGAATAAATTGCGCATTTCTTTCCTTCTACCTGAAGTCTTTAACTTCCTATAATCGTGACTTCAATTCCGCCACGGGCTCCTTTTTTGGGGGGCAGGGGGGTGGCTCGACTTCCTATGGCGAAGCCGGGCTCCTCTTTGTGCCTTTTATTTGTGTTTATGCATATGAATGGCATATGCTGAATGCCAATGATTAGATGGCTTAAGTTCCCCTTCAGAGTTCATATCCGCCATAAAACTGTCCAATTACGTGGGAATGTTTTCATGAGGCGGCGCCGCACCAAAGCACGCGCAACACTGCCCCCTATCACCCGATATGGACCACAACGGCATCATCTTGATTTTTTTGGGGGTGGGTGGAGGACAAAAAAATGCTGAATGATACGTCACACAAAAGGGCAAAAAAAAAGAAAAAAAAGATATTTTCTGTGACAATTCCCTGTTTCCTAATCACTCTTTCACGCACGCACACAGTGGTGAAATTTCCAGCCGAGCACATAATATGCATACCTTGTCGACGGAGCGGCACAATACCTCACCGGGAGTCGGTGAGTAATTTTTCGCTGTGTGAGTTCGACGGCGGAGCAGGGGGAGTTATTCGGCGGGCTGATAAGTGCCAAAATAACAGCAGATAATTAGGCCCTTTAGAGCGCGGGGGTGTCTCTTAACAAAGGCACCTGCGGCCCCCCTCCCTCCCTCACCGCACACCCCGTCGAGGCGCCGCCGTGCAACCCCCCCCCAACTGATTGTCATTTTTAATCTGCCTCTCCTGCTGAGGCTTTGTCGGCGACGGCCTTGTTTGTAAGGTGGTGACGCTACCTGTACGCGAATTAGTTGAAATTGGGGGGGGCATGTATGTGCAAAGGTATGCCGACACAGAACATGCCATGAAACTTTATTTACAACGATAATTTTAGAGCAGTAAGTGAAAATGGTCAATATCGAGAGGCCATCAAACTACAAAGACATAGCTTTGCCTTAGGAAAGTCCACTTGGCTTAATGCTAGCCAACAATGCAAAAGGCCATTGACAAGCTAATGAAATGTCATAGCAGTTGTGCCTATAGTAAAACATTAATGGTGCAACAACACATGTAGACCGACAATAGGCTCGGAGACAGATATGCCTCCACACACAAGAGCCCTCGGCTGTGGAACGGACAGCGAGTTTAATGTGGTCCGGGCGTGTTTAAAGCCGACAGTAATACAACGCAATGAACAGACGCTCTCATTTTTACGGCTATCTTTGAACACTAATCAAGGAGAACTGTGGCAATCTTTCGGAAGGCAAATAAAACGATACTTTTGTAGCTCATGTATGTGTTGCATAAGCTGTTGAAGATCGTGTTTGCAAATTACACAGGTTCAATTTAGTTTTTTTTGGGAGGTGGGGGGGGGGGGGGGGTTTGGCATGAACTAAGTAATTTCTTCCGAGCATCTTCGCTCATTCGACAACAAGCTCGCCTCCCTCCCCTTGGCTAACGCACCCCCCTTTTGTCTTTTTTTTCACCCTCCCCCTTCCATCTCTCTCTCACACACTCCAATAAAGCAACAAACGGCGTGCCAAATAAACGCAATTCCTCTCCAGTGCAGCCATCCACATCCCGGACTGTGCCAGAGCTGGGAAATCATTGGGATTGTTTACCCCCTTCGCGCCCGCCTCCACCAGCACCCGAGACCCCCTCAACGTGCCTCCCCGCCTCCTTCTGCTCCTCCGCACACACAAAAAGAAAAGAAGACGTCGGCTCGGTGATGGTCGGAGCCAATTTGCGGGGCCCGCGTGGCACCCTTCCCTTCAGACGCGGGCATTGTGCCTGGCGCTCGCTTGGCAAAGAGGCGAGGAATTATTTTTATCCCCCAAACACGCGGGGCTACGCGCCGATGATTTCCAAAAGGCTCGGCCCTATTGTGCGGACCGTTCGGGCCAGGTGCCAAAGCTATTATATTGATCTCTCTTTTCTCTCGCATTTCAATGCAGATTTAGCGCAGCGAGCATATTAGGGGAATACAATCAAGGCGGGAGAGAACGGTGGACGAGCGGTGAGCGCGTCTGCCTCGCAGCTCTGGGCTCCGGGGTTCTAATCTCTGCTCTGACCTTTTTCTTTTACATCCCTCCCACAAAAACACGGGCGTTGGGTTCACTGAAGACTCAAAAGTTTGAGAGCCCGTCGCTAAAGAAAACGACTGGACGGACAACGGACGCCTTCTGGCATGCCACCCAAATTGCACGTCATTAAGTTTCACAACATTTCCGCTATTATTTCCCTTTCTACTTGTGACATTATTGCTTTGGCATCTCGCCGATCCCCTCGGAGTGAGTTGCTGGCACGTGTAGCGGGCGCCGGCGACTTTGCTCACAAAACTACGAGACCTCCGATGTTTGCCGAGGCGCGTGGGGGAATATTCCAATGTTGAAACTGGCAGTGTAAAAAGGAGGAAGAAGGGCGGGCGGGTGACGAGAGGGCGGCTAATGAGCGTGTCTAGGAGAAAATGATTTGCTTGTTTCCTGAGAGGGGAATCACAGAGAATGGATAAACGGGAGCTCTCCGAAGACGCGGCGGCGGGCTGCGAGCCTTCGTGTTGGGAGGCCGACGACTGGATGTGCCAATGTCATTAGCGCCGAGAAACGAGCGCTAGCGGTGGCCGACGGGTCCCGTCTGTATACTGTCTAAAAACGTCCAGGGACATACATTGGACCAAATGCTATTGTGGATTCAAAACTCCATTTGTTACTGGGTTGATACAGAGAGACGAATGTCAAAATGATGCGCTGTGGGAATGCTGGGAAACGAATAGTCAAAATAATGCGGCTGCCATCGCTGGTGTCGGGAGGCAAATCTGAGTAAACGTGCCAATGTTATCGACGCTCAGAAGCAACCATCACACGGACTGGAGCCAAACACAAAAAGAGGCAAAAACAAAAGGCGGCCCAAATTAGATGGCGAGACGAGGTTACGCCAGGCGTTTGGCGGCCTTTCGGGGCCGACGCGTCTTTAGCCCGTTTGGCAGGAGCAAGGCGGCGCGACGACCAGCCAAAACATAGTGTCGCAATCAATGCATTGATCAGACGTGTAACAGATTTAAAAAAATAAAAATAAAAAATGTTTGGCAGGACAGAACAAGGGCTCAACAAGCTCGCGCTCATGTTTGCTATTAGCCTTCACCTTGGAGCGCAATCAGAGTCAGACTCCCACCAGCGGATAATTTCAATTTGAGTATCAAAAATATTTGGAATTATATGACACGCAACAAACATGAATGCCTACAATTGCTGATGTGCAACAAAAAAAAACAATTTCAGCTGTGTCAAGGTAGAGAATTTCTAAAATGTAGTTTTGTGTTCATTTACATGGCTGACTGACGGCCTCGCATCGATTTTAATTGGTCCTAAGGCCAAAAGGGGAAAGCAGACGCTCGTATCCTCCGGTCAGCATCCGGCACCGTCGGAATAAAGATTGATGACACTGAGGTAAGAAGGGTCATCGTGATATCACGGCGCTTTTAGTAATGAAATAAAATCGCAGGGAGAAGCAATTAGCAAGCTCTCTGCATCTTTGATGAGAGACAAACGCTCCTTGTTCGGCCTTCGCTTTTGCGGAGAGTCGTCCTGCGTTAATTGAGGTCAAAGCGTTTGGGCTAAGCCACGCTTGATTCTCGCAACGATACCGCACATAAGTGCGCACGATGAAAATTAAATTCAAATTCTTAAAGTCTCGTTCTCACTAAGTAGTCCACTCCGAGTTGAGACTTGAGGGACATCCATAGCTAGATGGCTGATTTGAAGTGGTAGGGAGAAGGAAAGGGGCCAGCTGGCAGTAGCTGAAGTCCAACAAAGCAGCGTCTTCCTGCTTCCCGGTGATCCCACAAGGATCCTCCGGCTGGCGGCCCATCAGAACCCGCCCTCCCTCTCTCATCGTTGCAGAGACGCAAGATGGTGCTCAGATGGCGAGCGCAGTATTGTCAGAGGGGCGGCATGTGACTAATCAGGAGTGGGCCCGCCTCGGCGAATAGCGCCGATTCAAAAGGCCACTGAGACCTGGCGGTAATGGAAAAGCATGATGGGGGCCATCAGAGGGAGTCAACAAGTATCGCGCTCGCTATTGCCTTGCTTTGCATCCAATGGCGTGCGTGGCAATATTTCAAGCGGTCTCGCTGAAAGCCATCGTGGGATTCATTACATAATGTAAACAAGTGATTGATCCCCCTCTGCTGTCAATAATCTGCTTTACAAGTCAAGCGCGTGGGAGTGGGGCGAGTAGAAGATGGTGGGGGGGCAGACCAGGGTGTCACCCGTCTCCCGCCTCCATCTTTCTCCCACTCCCTTGTTATCTCTTATTTCTCTCGGCGGTCATACGGTTCCGCCGCACGCGCCCATAAAATGGAGGGCGGCCAGGTTCCAATTCAGATCTCATTTGCGGCGCCGCCGGCCCCCTGCCCGCGCCGCAGTCGCCGAGAGGACCCGGGGGAGCTCCATCGCGGCTCTATATGCAAATGCGCCCGCACCTGGGCAACAGCGTGGGCATGCTGCAACGCCAAGCTTATTTATGCAAATCTGGCAGAGCGCCACACGGAGCCCCGTACGCGGATGGCGACGGAGCGGGAAACGTGCATGACATGAAAGATGTCTTCCGAGGGGGTCGGGACGGGCGTGGGCACGCTCGGCCGACACGTTAGCAACACCGACTTCGGCAAATGTTTCGAGCTGCTTGGGCTTTTTTTCCCGGTAAATTACTACACATAAAAGTTGAATTGATGGCAAATGAACTTCTCTACATACATTTGTGTAACACTACAACTTTTTCTCGAAGCACAAGAAGAAGACTAAGTCTTCTCCGTTCAGCCGCATGACGTCAACAACAAAGCAGAGTGCGTCAAGATGGCGGATGCTCCGAGAAAAAAACAATCTTTTTCCGCGTCAGCAACACTCCCTCGGTGAGCAAGGCGCCACCGCATTAATGTGCAAATGGATGCAAGAAATGACAGAATAACGACCGAGCCAAGAAGGCCACTCAAAATTGTAGGAATTATGATTTTTTTTTTTTTTTGACTGAACTTGACGGTTGAAATTGAACATACACCATACATAAATACATCCAACATATTTCTTATTATTGTCAGTGTATCTGTAAAAGTGTGAAGTAAATTCCTGCATACTAAAAACAGATCATTCAACTTACCTTTGAAGTACATTCTATAGTTCTTACAGTAAATTTACCAATGCATACTCAAAACACATCATTCAACTTACCTTTGAAGTACATTCTATAGTTCTTACAGTAAATCTACCAATGCATACTAAAAACACATCATTCAACTTACCTTTGAAGTACATTCTATAGTTCTTATAGTAAATCTACCAATGCATACTAAAAACACATTATTCAACTTACCTTTAAAGTACATTTTATAGTTCTTACAGTATATCTACCAATAGGTTCAAAATGTTGAGTTCTTTTTGTGTACAAAGTGTAAGAAAGGTGAGGAATTAAAGTGACTTACCGTCTGTACTTGACTCTTCCTGGGCCGGGTCATTTAAATATTTTGCATGACTTGAGCATTTATTCCATGATCATGCTTCAGAATTTCATCAAGGCCCAACTGCGATCCACCATCAGCGCTGAGCTGACTGATGAACGCAACATTCTGATGATTAGAACCTGCGGAGGAGGATCATATGTCTTACATGCCGCATCGAAATCTACAGTCCTTAGGGGGGGGAAACAGGACTTGGTGTCAAAAACAATGGAAAGTCTTTGGGCTGTATTTAGACAGCGGATCCGTCCGTGTGAGCAATTATAATTGAATACATATATTCACATTTCAAGTGACACAAAACAGCTTTTGCTGCATCACCTTAGCCGCATTTTCCCGATCACAACACTCATTTTCTCTTGTCAATAGAAAAGCGCCTCGGCCCGCGGGCTGACTGGCAGCTTTTGATGTTCTGATCACGCTCTGGTTCAAAACCCCGTTCGACAGAAGGCCTCTCGCCGTCCCCCGAGGGGGCGTGACTGACTGCAGCAACGCGCCGTGACGTGGGCTGGCGCGCAGGTAACTTGCCTTTCAAGAAGGTATACCGGTCCGTCGTGAAAGGTACATGAAAGCAGCCCTTTGGAGATGAGACCCGAGAAAGGAAAATGTCAAGGTATTAAAGAAAGCATGCAAAAAGGCAAGGCGAGGGGGGGGGGGGGGGTGGCATTGCTGCTGTTGTTATTGTGTTTGATGTAGCGCTTGACAAGGCGGAGAGAGTTTGGATGTCCTCATGTCATACAATATGCACGCCAGGAGAGGTTTCATTTAAATGCGCGCTCACTCGTATGCGGAGTGGCGGTCTGCCGGGGATTCATCACAGCCTCGCCGATAAAGACTCTCAGCAGAAACCGATCGCTCGCTCGCTCGAGGTGAGATTGCCTTCCGAATGGACACTTGTTATGTCGGAACACGCGACCCTGCCGGATATTATCGGCGCACTTGTGGACAAGCCGGTCTGCCTGTCCGAGGATTGCGTCGCTACTTTGGCTACCGAGCGGTGGAGTGGCCAATTTGGCGGATCGCTAAGTATCCGCTTAAACATAAAAAAAAAAAAAAAAAGAGAGAGACATCCAGCACTGAGTAGAAATAAAGCGTTGAAGCTTATCGAGGTCTGATTGGAAGCAATGGAAACAGATTGTACGAGAGAATTGGACTTCTTTGGCGACGACGCGTGAAGCCATTTTTTTTGCTTGCTTTGAATTTAGCAGATGGTTCTGACCGACCCCTCCGTGAGTCGTCACCTTATCGTGGTGGAGGGGTTTGCGTACCCCTATGATCCTAGGAGCCATGTTGTCTGGGGCTTCATGCCCCTGGTAGGGTCACCCATGGCAGAAGGGTCCTAGGTGAGGGGCCAGACAAAGCACGGCTCAGAAGACCCCTTATGATGATTAAAATATATGGATGTCGTTTTCCCTCGCCCGGATGCGGGTCACCGGGGCCCCTCTCTGGAGCCAGGCCTGGAGGTGGGGCTCGAAGGCGAGCGCCTGGTGGCCGGGCCTTCGCTCATGGGGTCTGGTCGGGCATAGCCCGAAAAGAAAACGTGGGTCCCCCTTCCAATGGGCTCACCACCTATAGGAGGGGCCAAAGGGGTCGGGTGCATAGTGAGCTGGGCGGCGGCCAAAGGCGGGGACCTTGGCTGTCCGAGCCCAGGCTGCAGAGGCTGGCTCTAGGGACATGGAATGTCACCTCTCTAGCTGGAAAGGAGCCCGAGCTGGTGTGTGAGGCAGAAAGGTTCCGACTAGACATAGTCGGACTTGCCTCCACACATAGTTTGGGCTCTGGTACAAGCCCTCTCGAGAGGGGCTGGACTCTCTTCCACTCTGGAGTTGCCCACGGTGAGAGGCGTCGAGCAGGTGTTGGCATACTTATTGCCCCCCGGCTGGGCGCCTGCACATTAGGGTTCACACCGGTGAGCGAGAGGGTAGCCTCCCTCCGTCTTCGGGTGGGGGGACAGGTCCTGACTGTTGTTTGTGTCTATGCACCGAACGGCAGCTCAGAGTACCCACCCTTCTTAGAGTCCGTGGAGGAAGTGCTGGAGAGCGCTCCTTCTAGGGACTCCATCGTTCTACTGGGTGACTTCAATGCTCACGTGGGCAATGACAGTGAGACCTGGAAGGGCGTGATTGGGAGGAACGGCCCCCCCGATCTGAACCCGAGCGGTGTTCTATTATTGGACTTCTGTGCTCGACACGGACTTTCTATAATGAACACAATGTTCAAGCATAAGGGTGTCCATGTGTGCACTTGGCACCAGGACACCCTAGGCCGCAGTTCGTTGATCGACCTTGTAGTCGTGTCATCGGATTTGCGGCCGCATGTTTTGGACACTCGGGTGAAGAGAGGGGCGGAGCTGTCAACTGATCACCACCTGGTGGTGGGTTGGCTCCGATGGTGGGGGAAGATGCTGGTCCGACCTGGCAGACCCAAACGCTCTGTGAGGGTCTGCTGGGAACGTCTGGCAGAATCCCCTGTCAGGAAGAGCTTCAACTCCCACCTCCGGCAAAGCTTTTCCCACGTCCCGGGGGAGGCGGGGGACATTGAGTCCAAGTGGACCATGTTCCGCGCCTCCATTGTTGAGGCAGCCGACCGGAGCTGTGGCCGTAAGGTTGTTGGTGCCTGTCGTGGCGGAAATCCCCGAACCCGCTGGTGGACACCGGCAGTAAGGGATGCCGCCAAGCTGAAGGAGTCCTATAGGGCCGTTTTGGCCTGCGGGACTCCGGAGGCAGCTGACAGGTACCGGATGGCCAAGCGGAACGCGGCTTCGGCGGTTGCTGAGGCAAAAACCCGGGCGTGGGAGGAGTTTGGCGAGGCCATGGAGAATGACTTCTGGACGGCTTCGAGGAAATTCTGGTCCACCATCCGGCGTCTCAGGAGGGGGAAGCAGAACACAGTCAACACTGTTTTTACAGTGGAGATGGTGTGCTGCTGACCTCGACTCGGGATGTCGTGAGTCGGTGGGGGGAATACTTTGAAGACCTCTTCAATTCCACCGACACCCCTTCCATTGTGGAAGCAGGGCCTCGGGACTCTGAGCCGGACTCTCCAATCTCGGAGGTCGAAGTCACTGAGGTAGTTAAAACACTCCTCGGTGGCAAGGCCCCGGGGGTGGATGAGATCCGCCCGGAGTTCTTAAAGGCTCTGGATGTTGTGGGGCTGTCATGGCTGACACGCCTCTACAGCATTGCGTGGACATCAGGGACGGTGCCTCTGGATTGGCAGACTGGGGTGGTGGTTCCCCTCTTTAAGAAGGGGGACCCGAGGGTGTGTTCCAATTACAGGGGAATCACACTCCTCAGCCTCCCTGGTTAGGTCTATTCAGGGGTGCTGGAGAGGAGGATCCGTCAGGAGGTCGAGCCTCGGATTCAGGAGGAGTGTGGCTTTCGTCCTGGCCGTGGAACAGTGGACCAGCTCTACACCCTCGGCAGGATCCTCGAGGGTGCATGGGAGTTCGCCCAACCAGTCCACATGTTTTGTGGACTTGGAGAAGGCGTTCGACCGTGTCCCTCGGGAGGTTCTCTGGAGGGTGCTTTGGGAGTACGGGGTGCCGAGCCAACTGATAAGGGCGGTTTGGTCCCTGTATCACCGATGCCAGAGTTTGGTCCGCATTTCCGGCAGTAAATCGGATTTGTTCCCAGTGAGGGTTGGACTCCGCCAAGGCTGCCCTTTTTCACCGATTCTGTTCATAATTTTTATGGACAGAATTTCTAGGCGCAGCTGAGGCATTGAGGGGGTCCGGTTTGGGGACCTCAGCATTGCGTCACTGTTTTTGGCAGATGACGTGGTGCTGTTGGCTTCTTCAGTCCGTGATCTCCAGCTCTCACTGGAGCGGTTCGCAGCTGAGTGTGAAGCGGTCGGGATGAGGGTCAGCACCTCCAAATCTGAGTCCATGGTCCTCGCTCGGAAAAGGGTGGAATGCCCTCTCCGGATCGGGGATGAGATCCTGCCCCAAGTGGAGGAGTTCAAGTATCTTGGGGTCTTGTTCACGAGTGAGGGCAGGATGGAGCGCAAGATCGACAGGCGGATCGGTGCAGCGTCGGCAGTAATGGGGACTCTGTACCGGTCCGTCGTGGTGAAGAGAGAGCTGAGCCAAATGGCAAAGCTCTCGATTTCCCCTCGGTCGATATACGCTCCTACCCTCACCTATGGTCACGAGCTATGGGTCGTGACCCAAAGAACGAGATCCAGGATACAAGCGGCCGAAATGAGTTTCCTCTGCAGGGTGTCCGGGCTCTCCTTAGAGATAGGGTGAGAAGCTCGGTCATCCGGGAGAGACTCGGAGTAGAGGCGCTGCACCTCCACGTTGAGAGGAGCCAGATGAGATGGCTCGGGCATCTCATCAGATGCCTCCTGGACGCCTCCCTGGGGAGGTGTTCCAGGCATGTCCCACCAGTAAGAGACCCCGGGGACGACCCAGGACGCGCTGGAGAGACTACGTCTCTCGGCTGGCCTGGGAACGCCTTGGGCTCCCCCGGGATGAGCTGGATGAAGTGGCTGGGGAGAGGGAGGTCTGGGAGTCCCTCCTAAAGCTGCTGCCCCCGCGACCCGACCCCGGATAAGCGGAAGAGGATGCCCTTGGGGGGGCTGTTGAAATACCGTAATGTCTGTATTTAATGAAGGTGTTAGCTCTTTTCTGGACAGCTCGGTCAGAACGATGGTTCTGACCGAGCTATCCGTCAATTCTATATTCATAACAAAGTTGAGCTGTTTGAACAGGTGTCCCTAATAAAGTGGTGTACGCTAATGTCACAAACGCCATAAATTAATGACATATTTTAAGGCGTAATTAGTGCAGATGTGCAAGAGAAGAAAAAAAAACGACAGCCTTAGGTGGTGGTGTGATTTTTTTTTTCTCCCCCATTAGTCTACTGAATCTTTATATCAGAATTTATTGGACGCGTGTTTACATTCATAAAACATAAAAATAAATCCTACACTACAGAGAACAAAATGTAAAATCAATTATTTTCTGTTTAGCTACCAGAAAAATTAATTCTGAATTACAGCTAACGTTTTCACTCCGTGGTGGTTACAACACAACTTTTCCCCCTTGATGTAAAGACGCCGGTGGCAACGCGGGATGCTGCAGGTGAGCTTGAGCAGAAGCTGAATCAGCAAACGCTTCACTAGCAATTAGTGCGGCGACTCTCGGTGGCGTCCTTGGACAAAACCGCATCCCCGCCTACATGCATTTGCACAATAACACATGGACTAAAAGAAGTCCAAATGAATGCAAACACGTCCCTCCATCTGTTTCCGCTCCAATTTCCCAACAGGTTACCCATCGCTTTGCTTTTATCTCGTAGATGAGAAAAGTTTTTGGGGAGTGCGGCGGCAGCAAGGGTGGAGGGGCATAGCGTGGTGCCGGTGGTGGCGAAGGAGGCGGCAATTAGCGCTGAGCTAATGAACTGCTGCTCATTATCTGTGAATCAACAGGGCCGGCGCTAATTACGGCTAGCAGGACGGACTGGTCTCCGCCAACGTTGGCCTTGGGGTCCCTCTACAACGAGCACACGGTGGATTGATCTGCCAGGAGCAACAGGTGCTCGCCGATACATAAAAACACGACAGCAGAGCAGAGTTGAGACGATACCAAAGTGGAGATTAAGCTCTCTGACACAACTCGGTAAAATGTTTTAGAACCGAAACTTCGTGACCTTAAACCGACAACTAACTTGGAAAGGAGTGCGCCGTCTCAAGTGTGGCAAACAAACGTGTTTTCCCCCAGCAAACATGGCCTGATATTGGGGCATCAAACGCCCGGCGCCAGCCCACCGCGGCCGCCTTCCATCTACCCGGCAAAAAAAAAAAAGTTCTAAGTGCATTAATGAGGAGACTAAAGGCGATTTAAGCGAGCCGCCGAGGAGAGCAAATAGCAAAAAAGATTCTCCAGCGTCGAGCCGTAAGAAGAAGCGACCTGGGCGTATAAAGTAGCCCCCCTCCTCCTCCCCCCTGCATTTCCTCCCATAACTTAAGCAGAGATCAGTGGCTAACACTCTTAATCCCAAGGGGGTGCTTTCTGAGCTGTAATTTAAAAATAGCGTTTTAATAACACACCACCGCTACAGTACATTAATCTCGGAATTAATTATCTAGCCCACCCCCAGCCTATTTGCTTGAAAGAGACGCTTTGCCCGCATTTCTTGTGTTTTAGTTCTATTTATTCCACGAGCGAGCGGATAAAGAGAAGCTCGCCGAGGCTCTGCCGCGCGTGGCGCTAATTACGCCGCTGTACATTAGCGTGCGAGCGTATTAAATATTTAAACCGGACGAGGAAGCGGCGCGGGCGGGCCGGCGAGGTGTGAATTTCTTAAACGCCGCCCAATCTTGCGGCGGGCGTGCAACGTAAACAAGAATCAATTCAATTAAACGGGGCTAAACGCAAGCGTAATCCAAAGATATTGTCGCAAACGGCTTCGTTTACATTTTCGCATTTTTTTTTCTTCCCCCTTTTAATCAAACGTCACTCGCAGCCGTAGGAATTCAATCCCACGGAGAAATTAAAGACGGCGACGTGACGGCGCGAGAGGCCTAAAGGCAGCGCAAATATTCAAAAACAATATTAAAGTGCAATAAATAAAATATGAAGCTTCTTTGGCAATATAAGACCGGGGGCGTCGGGAGAAGTGGGCACTAAATGCGACTTAATGAAAGACGCTGGCGTTTAAAGGCGCACTAATCACCGTGCCAAAGGTGGCGCCGCTCAGCCCTCCGGCACGAGCTGCAGCCTGACAAGCACCAGACGGAATTTGGGCCACACGCTCGAGGAAGGCAGGAAAAAAAAAAAAAGAGAATAAAATCTGATTTCTTTTAAGGGGAAAAAATTCAACTCTCTGAAATTCATGACTTTTTTTTAATAATTATTGCTCTATTTCCCAAAAATGTGACTTCATTGTCAGATTGCGCCAAGTGAATAAACACAAAAATGTTTTTGCTTCAACTCAATGGCCATATTGCTACACCGTATTTTTCTTTAAAACAAAACCAGATTATTCTTTCATCCAAAAATATGTCTTTCATGGACACAAGATGAAGTCTATGAATTGAAGGCATGTTAATAAAAACGAACGTCGTTCTCGCCTTCCCCCCGATGATTGACTGACTGACCGACCTCTATTGTTACGTCGCTGCCGATCTCCCTGCGCACGCCTCCCTTTGCACGTCCTCGGCTGAATGGCGTCGAGGTACGCGAGGCGAGTGCCCCCGGGTCTGTGTACGGCAGATAACCTTTAAGGAGGTGCGGTTCACGCCTCCTGGCCTCGGGCACCTATCGCGGCGCGGCATCGCCACGCGCTAAAATGCGCAGAGCGGAGGCTCGCCGCGCATGATTGATGTCGACTGCGGCGCGTCCGCTATCGTGAGGTGTAATGCGGGAGATAGCGTGGAGTGGAAGATTGCGCCGGGGAGGAAATAGAAAAAAGAAAAGTATGCGGCGATAGCATCCTGTTTTTTTGCGTCCGCAAAAAAAAGAAAATCAAAGCCTATCGTCGCGGGTTACGTAAAATAATAGCCGTGTCAAAAGACGTTGCTCGCATTCGGTTTGGGCAACTTGGAAGTCAACCAGCAGCAAAAGTTGAGCAGGTTTTGGTTCTGTCCAAGGAAACCCAAGTCCAACCAATTTGTGTCATTTCCACTTTGCAGTGGAATACAAATGGAGTGAAAACGATGTCACTTAGCTAGACAGTGTTGACATTAGGCAGAATTTGGCGCTATGCTAAAAAGTCAAAATCACGGACAGAGGCTTTTTATGACCGGCTACAAATAGTTTTAAACGTTCTAATTAGGCTTGATTGAGTAATGAGAGGCGAGCAGCCGAGCGGGACGAAAAAAGAAAAGACAATTGAAAAAAAAGATGACACCTTTGTTGTTTTTTGGGGGCGACGCGGCGCCACTCTGATTATTTAGCCTGTTCGTTTTGTTTACAGCGAGGCAGGTGGTCGTCGGTTTGAGTCGTCTCGTCAATCATCCTTTTTTTTTTTTTTTTACGTGCGTGCGGTACTGACTGTTTTTTTTTTCCAAACAGCAAAAATAAGTTGCTAAATTTGCCAGTGCTCTTTCTAGACACTGCAGGTTTAATTGCTAATTGTTAACTGGGAATGAATGCATTTGCATATTAATTAGTTAGCCCATTTGCATTTTTAATTTGCCGCCTTCAAAGGGGGTGAGATAAAAGGTCGCACAATTCTGAATAATTTAAATAATTTATGCTCCATTGGTGAAAAGGAGGCGAACAGAGAAGTGTTCCGCGGATATTAACCCCTGAGAGCTTTTACCGAATAAAGCACTCCAAAAATTGTTTTAACAAATCTAATTAAACGGAAAAAGGTCTGAACACACAACCACCCGGAGCACCAGCAGCTCAAGTGTGTCCTCGGGACCAAAACAACGCTGGGGAGCGAGAGGGATGGCGGCGGCGGCGGCGAGGACGCCACTTCCTGTCCTCCGTGCGGATACGAAGGCCCGCGCGAGTCCTTTCATCAGCCGGATTGATCAAATATCCCTACAAGAATGCTGATGGAGTCGCCGCTTGCTAATCGGAATTCTCTCTGAAGTGAAGCTGCTCTCCGCTGAGCGTCACCCTCCATAAGTAATCAAAGAGAAGCGTGCATGCTTGAAAGTTAACCGGGACAACTTTGAGCGACGAGGCGGCCTAATGAATGGCGCGCGGCCCACCGCAAATGCAGTCCAAGCACCAAAGTCCATTGGAAAAAAGGACACTAGCTCAGCACAAAATTTTAACAGTCGCTCAGTTATATCTGGCGCTCCTTTGTTCTAATCAAAGTCCACAATGGCTTCTGGATCTTCTCGGGTGTCCTGGTGATCTTTGGATTTGGTCATCAAAACCCAGACATGGTAGACAATTGCTTCTTCAGTGGAGGCCACACAAAAGTCCTTTGGAAAAAGTGCCAACTTGTCCATTTTTCTCCATGCCCGGTATTAAAATTTGCTCCCCTTCCTCCTCCTTTTCTTGATCCAGGTCCCGAGTTCTTTGTGAGTCTGTCTCCTCTCCGGTGTCCTGGTGATCTTAATTACAGGCCCCAGGAGAGGCCTCTTTGCATCAGAAGACATCCAGCTTCTATTATGGGCTTGGCATTTGTTCTTTGTGCCCGTGCTCTTAAATTACACGTTGCCAATCGTGGTAGGCACAGGCGACGCCAGGACGGCTAAGGGACAAGTTGAAGGAGGGGTGGGCGGCGATGGCGGCGGAGACGCCGGCTTTCGGGGCTGCGCTTGCCAACTGTACCACACCCCCCCCTCCCGTGCCCCTCTTTATCACCAGATAACTTATGCAAAGCGGCAGATGAAATCCATTCCCATTCAAGTCGCGCTGATTGTCAGAGTACGCTCGCATTCCTTTGAGAGCGTGATTGACCGGCTGAAAGGCGACAAATTAGGGGGCCTGCGCCGTCTTTTCTTCCCGTCGGTCGCCGGGTTTATTTGCGGCAGATTCACCCGGGCCCAAAATGAAGTGAACTCAGGCGCCGCTGAATGGGGAGAGCTATGATTGAATAATTGATTTCCTTTGTGTGGCCTGTGTTTAAGAGGGATAACTCGACATCCTTTGGAGTGTAATGATTATAATTACCCCCATGACTGGTCATGTCAAATATGACACAAGAAAGGACTGTTATTAACCTTTATTCTCAACCAGGAGACCAAAAAAAAAAATCCTCTTGTCTCTTGCCTTCTGCGTAGGGTTTTTACAGGCAGGTTGGAACGCTCGGACGGCTAATTGAGTGTGCAGTCGGCGACTCGCTTTTGGGTCAGGCGGTGAAGCTACGGCGATCTGGGCCTGGAGGTCATCTGTTACCTGGGGTCTTGAGGTCATAAGGATGAGTTGAAGGAAGATCAGAGAAAATTTTACTCCAGTCTGGATGTGCCATTGCTAGACATTGTTCTTCTGCAATCCCTTCGGAATCGGAGCAAAATGTCCTGCACGATGAACAGGGGTTGGCTCTACATTTGGGAAACGCCGTTGATGTGGATGGAGATATATTTGGACATCTTCCCAGTGACAAGCACACGCTGCGGTCATGTGTCAGCCGCCCAGCGGGACATGTGACTTTTTTTTTTTTTTTTTTACAAGAGCGCCGATTAGCCTGTCGCGCACTCGGTCGCGCGGAAGTGAAGGCGCTCGTCGTCTGGAGTTGCCTAATGACTTCCTAATTCCTCATCAAGGCATGAATGTCCCCCCACAGCAGGTGGACCAGGCGCGGTGGCGGCCTGGCGGGGTGCCATCCAAGAACAGGTGCCGCGCACCCGCCGTCCGTGGGCCTCAATTAACTCCTTCCGGAAAAATTCTCGATCACCTACTTGCGCCTAACGCTAATCATGCTGATTTTGACAGCTGACGCAAAGGAAGCTGGAAGACTTAGCTTTTTTGAGGGGCTTATTTAGTTTAGTAAATAAAAACGTTTCTGAAATGTACGCAGCAGGTGACAGCAAAATGGCTGTCAATGTTCAAACACTACAATCGATTGGATACATTTGCCTCAGCAGGCAACTGTATATTGCACAATACGTAAAAAAAAACATATTCATGGTTGCAATGCGAATTCAATTAAACTTACCATGGGGTGGTGAATGATTGCTTACCTTTTGTCCTTTTCAAGTTCAGCGCCACAATTGTTTACATAATACACCATTGACATAAAAACTAACCTTGTGGTTCAATAGTGGCCATTTTTGAAACACATTGTACTTTTTTTAGGAAACAGATATTTAATTGAATGGGTAAAAATAGGTTTCATTCCAGACTCAACACAAATATATACTTTAAACTTTTAACCACAAGCATTTACCAAGGGAAAAGTCTCAAGCAACATTGTAAAATTGAATGTGAAAAGGTATTTACATACTAACATTCAAATACCGTACTGCTAAAAACCATGTAATACACATTTTACCTCTTAAACTCAGCAACATTCAGTCAATGTAATATTTATTGAAGAGCAGACAATTGAAATAACTGTTAAGATATGCTAATAAGCTACTTGAACGAAGCTAAATGCTAATTTCTTTAGGATAGCATCTTACCTGTGAGTCATTTTAAACTTGCTGAAAACGTCCCCCGTAAGCGTCCTGAAAGCACAACTTGTATTAAATGTGTTCTACAAATTGACTAAATGTGACTTTTGAACGTTTTGGGCCGCTTACCTCGACGCTTTTCTTCATGGCGTGAAACATTCTGAGCAAGTGTATTGCCGCTTTGATATGCCGCCCCTTTGAAGTGAAAAGAAACCGAAGTAGTTTTAAAGTTCGTTTAGCTAGGTCATACTATAGTAACGTCGCAGGTCTTAAAGAGTATAAATCACGATACAAACACAATTTATATTAAATGTGTGGTCTACTAACAGTCTAAATGTAACATTTGTGCGGTTATTGGAGACATTTTATTACGCTTACCTCGGCGCGCTTCTTCTTCTTCTATGAATTAATTCTCCCGGGAAAGTGTATTACGATGTGAATGTTGATAAGCGCCCCCGTGTGGGGAAAATGAAGAAGTTTACATTTATTTTAGTGGCCCTCAAAGTAATGACGTTTTTCATTCACTTATTGAAAGACATTTTTGTATTTGTGATTCACACATTTCATTTTTTAAATTTAAATGTTCAATAAAAATTCATTTTAATGTGTGAATGCATATATTTCATGTCTTCACTTTTCACTTGAATGGTATCCCAATACTTACAGCATCCGCCATCCGTCATTCCATTAGCCCTGTTGGCATGGTGCCAGCAACCGGGGCTGCGGTCGAGGGGCGACTCAGGGATGTCCGAGGGGGGTCCGAATCGCTCTGTCACTCACAGCGCCGCCAACCCTCATCCAGTCATCAATTGTGACATGTAAGCATCCAGCCAACAGATGGAGGCCTGGCAGGAGGGGATGAGGGGGTGCCCTCAGCTTCCAACCTCACACAGCAAAGATGAGCCACCAGCAGTTATCATGGCCGGCCGGGCCCTCCTGTAGTTAAGTTCTAATGTCACCAGTGATTAAGTAGACTCCAAACGGACGTGTACAAACTAGAGAACACAAGGAGGTCATGTCATGGCTACACAGAAAACAACAAGGGGGAAACTTCATATTATGATATTCAGAATTACTGGGTATTAGTTGGAGGTCTGTATATGCATTTATTTTCCTTTAAATAGAACAAAATAGTCCTGAAAATCTGTACATTTCAACTTTTTAAGCGAGCTTCTATAACGGGAAGATTTTATGATTAGAATTTGTTGCGGAACAACAAAATAAATGTCTTGGTTGCAGCTAACATAAGAAATAAACCCCCTTGTGCCGGATGGTGAGCAAAAATAGCGATTAAGACGGATAAAGATGTCTCGCTGTCTCGGGTGAGATATGTAATGATATTCATAAAAGAGACCACCGACTGGGGGGGACTTAAAAAAAAAAAAAAGAAAGAAAGAAAAAAGTGTTCCTAAGCAACAACAACATACACGCTCACAACAAGCTGCATCTTGGGAAATTTTGACCGGATTGGGACGACGCAAATGGGAAAAGCTTTTTCAAAGTAGGCCATGTTATGTGTGCGTGTGCCGTCTCTGCGGACGCAAACACGAGCCATTGATCAATTAAACATGAGAGCCTTAATCATCAGCCAAAGGTTGAAGCGGAAAGAGGCAAGCCTCAGCCATACGTACACTGGTGCCTTGAGATACGACCTTTGCAAGACACAAACCACCATTTGGTCAAATATTCGCTTTGGAGTTGCTAGATCTAACCTCTGTGAGGTCAAAGTGGCCTCAACTCACTTCACAACAAGGCAGCATGTACATGTTCTGTTTTTCAAGCAAACATATCTATTTGTTAGGTTTCTTTAGAAAAGATAAATTCTACAAATACTACCACTGCAAAAAAAAAACTGGCATGCTACTCATACTCAATACACTTATCTTCTGCTAGCAATATTACAATATTCTATTACAGCAGCTAACAGCTGTAGACTGATATCTATGTTATACTGCCCTCAGGTGGCCATGAGGCGCACAACAGAAAAAAGCAGCGAAATGTCCGTTTAGTAGTATTAGTAATCTGCTTTATAAATTCAGTGTCTTTTATGCGTGTTTACCTAATTATTCTTGATGGCCTGCTCCAGCACCACCTAGAACGAAAAATGGTCAAGGACTTGGATTTCTCCAGTTTGTCTTTGCAACAGGTTCAAAACCTTGCAGCGCTCTTCACCTGTCGATTCATGCTGCAGAAACCTGGTCCTCTGACACCCTCTAGTGGAAGAAAGAAGGAAGAGCATGCACATGCTGAAATACATGTGTGTCAAACATTTGGACGTGTGTGTTTCACCAGTGAGGAATGCAGGGCAGCACCAGACTTCTCTCCAACCACAGCTTGCTGGCCCCATCATCTGACGTCCTGGAGGAGTTAATGTGGAGAATAATGCTGTAAAGAAAAGCTACAAATGTCCATGTTTTGCACACATCCTGCCATTGATGGTTGTCATCCAGGAGAACTAGATCATTTCTTTCTCAGTAAAATCAAATATTCAGTCGTTTTTCTATTTTTAATATCGATTTGACGTACATGCAACGCCCCCCCCCCCCACACACACACACAAATATAGTACAGTTAGAGTAATGTAGAGCATTTGATGAAGACTTAATGCCCCAAATTCAGTGGTGAGCACACTAGTAGGCTTTCCTTGTACAACAGAATATTTGCAAACAATCTCCACACATAGCAACGTCAGCTGCCTACAATGGCTACAAGGGGATAACACATTGACGTCCACCACAGAAGACAGTTGGTGTTTTGAAGCTATGCAGGAATTTAGAGGGAAATCACACACACACACACAAAAACGGGTTCAATGAAAATGTAAAGAATGTTTTCTTGTCGGATATGTTTAAAAAAATAAATAAAAGCCAGCAAGATTTGCAAATGATGGACATGATGGTCTCAATAAATTCCACAGAGCTTTATAAGTCATTAAAGTTATGGAAGATTTTTTTTTAAATATTTGTATATATGTTTCAAACAACCTTAGAAAGTCCTCAACCAACATTTGCAGCTTGAGGGTTCAGGCTTTGGCCTCTAGCAGCTCCAGTAAGAGTTTGTGCATGGGCACGCGGCCGTCCCGCTTGACGCCACAGAAGTGCTGCACGGCTCGAGCGGCCGTCTGACGCAGCAGGGGGAGGCTCATGATCAGCTTGCCGGCCCGCCGAGGCTCCTGCGCGTGCTGGCCCGCCTCGTAGTCCTGCAAAGCCCCCTGCAGGACGTCCTGGAGGTGCTGGACCGCCTCCGAGTCTTCCACATGCACCGAGTCTGTGGGCGGAGGACAAAAAGAGAACATCAACCTTTACTGCTTCACTAGACCATGCAAGTCCTTCATTGGACTACCTGAGTTGACCAACGCGATGGCCTTGAGGAGCACAAACTCTTCCCTATCCAGCCGGATGCTTTTGTATTTCTTGACCAGCTGCAGGATGGCGTTGTTCAGGTCCAGCAGGCCGGCCATTTTGGAGCGGTCCCGGTCCATCACGTAGTCGTCGGCGTACGCCAGCCGCTCGTGTAGCGCCAGCGAGCGGAAAACCACGCGCAGGATCAGGATCTCCATCCAGCCGCTCTGCAGGAGGCTCATCTGGTCGGCCAGCGACAGCGACGGGAAGCCTGGCGGGAGGTCACACGGGGTCACATGGCAGCAAAGCTTGGGCTGCATCATCGTCGTCACGGCCCAAAGCCAGCGCGGGGCTTCACTCGGCCTCCATCAGCGTCAACGTCGCACAGACACTGTCACCTCCCCCGAGGGCCGAGGACTCAGATGGCTCAAACCGAGCCTTCGGCGGTCGCATCGTGCGGGACCGTCACTTGGCCCCGAACGGCATGACGCTGACTTTTGAATTGGGATTATTATTTGCTATGTCTCATCTATGTATCATTGGGCCTACAAAGGTCTGTCAGAAGACAGTGGGCTCTTGGGCCTACCTGGGATGTGTTTGGCCCAGCCGATGTTGACCACCAGCTCGCGGTCGGCCAGGTCGCACAGCGTGGTCAGCGCCTTGATGTCGCTGTCGGGCTCCGTCGGGTCGGCCATGGCCAAAATGGCGTCGGGTTCGGCCAGCAGGAGCAGCGACACCACTTGGTTGGTGGTGTCGCTTGCTGGAACGTCGGCCAAACATCAGCGACAAATGAATCTTCCATTTTTTGGGGGAATGGACCCAACTTACAGGTTTTCTTGTGCAGCTGGCCATAAGAGCAGGTTCCGTCGTCAGCGTCCACTCGCCGCTTGTACTTTTGCCGGCCGCCTCGAACGCGATCCAGACGCACACCTACGATAATATGGAAAACCTTTTAATAGGTGGACAAGGCGGACACAAAAACGTGAAGAGGGTGAGGAAGGAATTAAAGAAATGGATTCGCTGCCCTTTGACCTTTCCCGGATGTCACGGCAGGGGAAGCAAATACTAAGTGTGGATTAGCCCGGTCACTTGGCAGGTGCCGGTCCAGAGGTCACATGACTCTAAGTCTTTCCCAGTCTGAAAGAGTTTTTGTATTTTTAGGGTCGCTACGCTAAATGGGAGAAGCGTGTGATTGTTTGTCATGTAGACACGTAGCGATGGGGGTGAGGGGACCGTGGCCAGCTTTCCGGCGCCACGGGAACAGAACGGGTCAACTGGGTCGTGCCGCCGGACACGCCCCCCACACACACACACAGACCCTCGAAAGCAGTGATGAAAGTGTCCCCGAAATAGATGAAGAGATGCCAGAGTGCGTTTACGCTTGTTTGTTCTCCACACAAACTATTTCTGGCCTGGCTTCCTGTCGGCACATTCCCACGTCGCAGAGGAGCAAATCTCCAAATTCACTCGCCGGGATCTTTAATTTGACACGGCACTCCGAGAAGAAGCCAGCAGATTTTGTGTTGTCCTTTATTTCTTTTTTTTTTTAGGAGTGAGACTGAGTGTGGCCCAATTACAGCTCTCTGGCCCTTTATTGCGCCCTCTCCTGGGGCGGAGGGCGTTACGAGTCACACTCGCCTTTCACGCAACGACGGGAATCCCGTGGGGCATCTGGAGGTATTTACAAGAGTGGTGAGGGTGCCGGGGTGATGCGCGGAGCCTTATTAAAAAAAAAAAGCATAATGGAGGCATGCACGCATGTAGAAATGTCAGCTCAGGCTGAGTCATTCAACAAAGTCAGACAAAGAAGAAAAGGAGTCGTGGCTGCAGTAGGACGCCACCAATGTTTTCCTTTTGGCGTCACTTCTAAATCGGGACAACAATATGTCAGCACGCACATGCGCGAGCACCTGACCACTGGTACGCACACACACGTGCAGCGCTATGTACAACACGTCACCCAAAGCTTGTAACGGAAAAATACTAATAGGACGGGAGCGAGCTCGGTGCATTTGGGAGCTCACCTTCCCTCAGCATGCCCACGGCCAGACACTTGACAAAGCGACACGCCTGGCACGACTTCCTTCTACGCTTGGTGATTTCACATTGGTTGGAGCCCGGGCAGCTGTACTCGATGCTGCCTGAGTCGCAAGGACAGCACGGTTGAGTTGCGTTTCAATTGTCAGAAGAAGGCATGGCGTGGCGTGGCTCACCCTGGATGGTCCTCTTGAAGAAAGCCTTGCAGGCCTCGCAGGAGGCCACGCCGTAGTGGTAGCCCGAAGCCACGTCGCCACACACCAGACACGCGCGCTTGGCCGCCGAGCCCAGCAGGAATTGGCATTTGACCAGGGCCTCGTCTTCCGCCAACCTTGCACCAAACAGACAAATGGAAATGAATAAATCCATGTCATTAGATTGCAAAGCAAAGAAAGGCACCTGATTGGCTCTCGGCCATGGGCGGATCCCAGATCTTTGGCGTGGCCCTTGTCCAAGCTGGAGTTGGTGGACGAGGACGAGGCGCCGGGGCTGGGCCGGGCCGGGCTGGCGTCACCCTGCGAGCTGCCGGGGCTGGGGGGCTCGCGCTTGACGAAGGGGGGGCACGCCGGGTCCGGACCCCTCGCCGACATCCTGTTCAGCTCTCTGCGGGACGACAAACAAGGCCACTGCTGACCTTCTGGACTGGATTCATCACGACAATTGAGGTTCCACCGTAGCATTCATTCACGCATTCATCCATCCATCCATCCATCCATCCATCCGAGCGGCAGTTTGTGATTGGCCGCATTATGCAAACGCAGGCGGCAAACCACCAGACTGCTTTGCTTTCAACGAGGGGAAATGCCCAAGCAAATTTAGGCAAATACACGAGTGGAAGTAAAAATATAAACTGATCGGGAGTACGTTGAAGTACGTGTGCGTGCCAGCCACAGTTAAAAAAAAAAAGCATGTGTCTTCATAAACACCCTGACACATTTCAGCATGCAACTGTTTGTCGTCAGGCCCACTTGGGAAAAAAAAGAAAAACTCCTCTGCTGTCTGTCACTCACATATAGATGTGCACACGCACACACATGCACGCACGCACACACACGTCAATCGGCTTCCTGCCATGAAAATGCCAGTGGCATGAGCCACAACTCATTTGCTTGGCAAAGGCCTCTGGTCGCTTTTAAGCGTTGCCTCAGTAAACTGCGGCCACGCGCTACTAACGCCTCCACAAAACCGCAAACACACACACATTTGTTATGTGCAGAATTCTGAGCAGAAAAATGTGCAATTTTCAATAGTAGTGATTCTCAAAGTGCAAGATAACTAGCTCCCTCTAGTGGATAGCGAGAGAAACACTCAATGAAATACAAATAAATTCAAAGTAAGACATTTTAAACAAGGTAGAACGACCCTTAGACTCCGTTTGCCTTTTTCAAAAATCCACTATAGTGATTTATTTTTACTTATCAGATGTAATAGTATTTTTTGAAGTAGAGTTCAGCTGTATTTAACTTTAAAGTCCAAGTTGTGTCATTGTTTAACATTTAGCAACACCAAGCGTGCTCACGCTCAAGTTGGAATAGGGTGCATTTCTTTCCGGCATTATTCCATCGGTCATTCTTTTCCAATCCACTTTGAGACTATAAAAAAAAAACAATACAGCACGAGGCTCTCTAAAAGGACTCGTGGTAACCTTGGCGATCCATCACAGGCGTCTCGATTGGCTTGTCAGGCACCGAGTGACATATACGTGCGGCCATATACACCCACTCGCCATTAGAAAGCAGAACAATTTAGCTGGGCTAATGAAATGGCATGAGGAGATCATGTGATCATCACCATAAAAAGCCATCAAAAGGCAGGCCGGCATCAATCAAAGTTAGCACACTTCTTTTTTTTCCGTAGCCAAAATGAGGAGGAAAGCCTGTCACAACATTTGGATTGACATGTAATCTATTTTTATCATCTGAACAATTGCTCACTTAAAAAAAAAAAAAAAGAGAGATGCTGTCCAGAAATAAAAATAAATATGAGCTCTGCTAATGAGAGCCCCCTTGTGTGGAAGTCGTTTCCCACCAAACTGGTTCTCGTCATTTACCATCACTAGCAACAAACAAGCCGGCTGCGTAACTGTAACCACTGCAACTATTACCATCGCAAACAAACCTGCGCATCGGTACAGAAACACAATTCCACCCTGGGACAAAGAAAAAAAAACAGCCTAACACTAAATTCAAGAAGTATCTTCATAGCCTGGCAAACTTGACTTCATCACAAACTTCAGATAAATAATGCTGGTGTTCCACAAGGCTCTATACGAGGTCCAGGGATTTTTTACATTGTTTTCCACTTATTTTAAGAAAAATATCTTGATGGTGCGTACTCACTGTGCGCCAGGGTGGTAGGTGAAGCACTCGGGGAGGTAGAGGTCAACTAAATCCATGTGGGATTATGCCAGCATAATCTGGGGGAGCAGAAAAAAAAATCTTTGCTATGCAGCAGTGGTCATCAGGCAATCTGACGGCTCCTTGTGGGCAAAGACGGCCCTCGTCAAGGTCCGACCGAAGCTTTTGAAAGCCCCACCACCCCTCCCCTCCGTCAGACGCCCAGCCGGAGCACCATTGGTTCCGGGCTGGGCCAATGGCAGCCGGATCAAGTCAAATAAGAGGCAGTACGAGGAAGTCATCATGTGATGGATGACATCACATGAGGAGCCTTTCACAAATAGTTAGAACAGAAAGAATAACTAACTAATCCGTTAGTGCCGGTGAACTTTAGATTAGAACTGAGGGAAAATCTGTGATGAAGCAACTCTCCACTCATTTTGAAGTTTTTGGACCGTGAGCCGATTAATGAATGATTATACAGAGTCATATTTCAAAAAGATAATCTCACCTGTTTTTTCTCTTGTGTGTATGCCAATTGGGATTTAGAGCGTCTGTCACTTGGCGTGTGGATGATGACCGGCGTCACTTTGGCACACGGCCGCAGCTGATTAGCTCAAAGTATCACACTGGCTCTAATTCACTTCAAGCCTGCTGTGCTGTCCTGATGTCTCTAGGAAAACGGCGAGGAGTTCTCAAAACAATTCACCGATTTGATACGGAAAGGAGGCGGGGCATCAAATAACATGCGAGTGTCTGGATGTGAGCTGTGGCTTACAGCAGTTCCTGCAAAACCATCACTTTATCAAACGTGATGTAGCGGGGGAGGACTACTCCCCCTCGCTGAGATGCCCGGCGTTTCTGGTAAAAATGCAAGTGAATCACACAACCCGTGTGTGTGTGTGTGTGTGTTGATGATATCAACACACACACAGAGGTACACAAAGAGGAGCATCAGGATGCCGATGGAGTAAGTGTAATCTACTTAGGTTTGGTTCTGACTCGCAGCCATCCGTCAATTAGCAAGACTGAAGCAAAGAGTCTTGACAGTGTGTGCAAACATCATTGTCTCGGTATACTGCCGGGGCAAATGCACGCAAACGCACAGGCGGGGGAACGTAGGAGCGCGACAGACGGAGTAAAAATAAAACCACGGCCTAATAAAGAACGTCGGGCCCATTAGTTACAGTGAGTTGATTCAAAATAGATTCAAGAGAATCAAATAGATTGGCCAACAAAGAACTGTTTGGAATTGAATCACTGTTGTTTTATTCATTAGGATATTCAAGGACGGGTCAAAGGTCACAAAAATGCACATTTGTCACATTAGATGGCCTGAAGAAGGAAGGTTGGTGAAAATAAAGAAGGCCTGTGGGGCAATTGAGCTGCTTGCTTTTGCTGCCCTCCTGTGGAAGAATGCGGAACTGGTCGGACCTGATGCAAGTGGCAGACGTGAAGCTTACGTTGGATTTCTTGCAATATTCTTTACAAAGCCGCCGCCATATTGTGATGCAATTCACCCAGACTACACCTGCTTTTTTTTTTTTTTTTTTTCCTCACACACATCGACCATGATGATAGCGCGCACACACCACAGCCTGGGATATGAAAATTTTAATTTCCTTGCCCACAGGTGGTTTGTTTATCGCCGGCTGCCTGCCAGCAGGTCGGTAATAAACAAACAAAACAAAAAAAAGTCAGCTCCACCTGCACGCTCTCGTGAGGTCCATTGTAAAAATGAGAAGAACTTTGGTGAGTTTACAGCCTGTCAATCAAAACGGAACACTTTTATCACGCTGTGTCGGTTCATGTGGGCTTTTCCTGACTTTGTTAGCAAACACATCATGCCCCCCTCCCCAAAAAAAAACAACACAGACCTTACCTGGAAACCTCGCCTACATCACCTGGGTTGTCCAATCTTCACGCTGGTGATCCAACCTTCCACCAGTTTCTAATCAGACACAAGCATGGAAAAAAGTCAACATTGAAAGAAGATGCTGGCACCTTCTTCCTTGCTTCTCTTTCAGGACGCCCTGCTTGCTCCACGTCTGCAGTCAGTCAGTCAATCTCAAGGACAAATACTCCGCTCTCCTCGCCGCCGGGGGCTGTGTGGCTCAGCGATGCTGCAGAAACACACACACACACACCTTCCTTGCACAGCGTTTGAGTTCACCCACCCGCCTGCTCGCTTGGTTCACTGGGGACTCCTCAAAGTGTGAAAGTGCGTCGGGGAGAAGGCATGAGACGGAACACTCCCATTTTCTTCCGAGACCAGACCGTTCTGGTCGCCACGGACGGACCAGAGAGCGGCAAAGTCAGATGAGATGATGGGAGGAGGATGGGAGGAGGGCAAGACTCAACTGTCCTGTATTTGTGTTTTGTTTGTGGCTCGTGACCTTGGATAATAATCTCTGCTTTATAGTAGCGAGCTAGCTAGCTAGCTGCAGATGGCAAACAAGGATTTGATCCAATAATTATTTTTCATGTTGGTGTCACGTCATTTTATTGGACGCGTGTCTCCTGGACAAATGAACATCTTCAGGATCATAATACAGTCGCTCACACTTTGGAAGGATTTGCAATCAAGACAAAGACAAAAAGTCAAAACAAAATAAAACATGAATACAATTCTTACAAGTTCTCGTGATTTCACTTGGAATCTAATACACATCCTCATTTAATACACATCCTCATTTAAAACTTGGCTTAAAATCATCTTTTTCTTGAACTTTACGCTAAGCCAATTTCCAAACATATACACTGGAACAGTAAAATGGTTGAAACGTCAACAAGCATTAAAACCGTTCTAACAAAAGCAATATTTTGAATTTATGCCAAAGGGATAATAGACTTCACATTCATGAGCAAAACAATCGGGCAGATGATTTTTTTTACCCGCCCAAGATGAAGACTTGACAGCATGACGGGCATCCATCCGTACAGTTTGAGTTCGCTTCATGACACACCTGGAAATCTCTGACAGGTCACTGACCTGCGCGGTCCAAGTTGATCAGTGGCTCATTTTTCTGGCGCCTTCTTTGATGAGGCAGAAAAGGTCATAAAATGTCCTCCGAGGTGGAATTCAGTCTCGGCTTCGAGTCTTTTGCGTCTCCCCAATATGGGAAATCTGTCTCCTTCTTTGCCCCGCGGCTTTGAGGTGGGCCGACGGCTCGGCGGTCAGTTGAAGCCCAAGCCCGCGCCTTTGGGTCTCTGCAGGGCCCGGACGGGCTCGGTGATTCCCCGCCCGTCGGCGCCCAGGCCCACGCCGGGGATCCATCCCATGCTCTGCAACATGCGGTTGCCCAGGTTGCTGTCGGGAATGGGCGGCGCGTTTTCGCCCACCGCCGCTGAAACCAAAAGCCGAGGGGAGACGTTAGAAAACAGCGGCCGCCAATGAAATGGAAAATCAGAGGTGAGGCGCGTACCTGAGGGCCCGGTGGAACCGAGGGGGGCCGCCTTCCGCCTGCGCTTGACATCCCCCATGCACAGCGAGCCCAGGTGCCCGCTGGTCTGCCTGGCGAAGCCAACGCGAGCGTTCAGCAAAAGCGGACCGGCAACCGGCTAAGACGTCCTCACCTGTTGGCCGTTTTGACCGAGCAGCTCCTGCGATGGCCTCGCTCCGTCCGAGGGTCCCAGTGTAACTGAAGCGGTGGGAGGACAAGCTTAAGCAATGTCAAACTTTTTTTTTTTTTACCATGCAGGATTAATTCATGGAACGAAGGCGGCCAAAGCAAACCTGCTTTTTTTTGTGGAGTATAAAGGAGAGTGAAGTGGAGCGCCCTCGAGACTCACCTGTGCGTGTTCCCTCCTGGGACTGGAGCTGAACCACGGCCTGTTGAAGGCCACACGTTAGCCCACGTGACATCATCAAATCAATCCCGCGTTTGGAAAAGGAAAGTGACTCACTCGTGAGCGTCGCTAAAGTCCTGAGCGCTTTCGCCCTGCAGAACATCGCCGCAGGGCCTCTGGTGCCCGTGGTGGAGTCGGCTGAGCCGGGCCTGGAACCCTGATGGAGATACAGCACTGCTGAGTCCAACAATGTTAACCTCGCCCCCCCCAAAAAAGCTGTTACCTGTCCTGGCCTCGGAGGTCATGATGGGAAAGGAGCCCGCGAGGATGTTGTTGAAGACTGGGTCGTTCAAGTCCAGCTCCTCCGAGCAGCCGTCCCGCTCCCACCAGGGGATGACGCCGGCTACCCCGCACGCGCCGCCGCTGCCCAAGCTGGCTTCGCCCTCGCAGAACCAGTCGCTTTGCTCGTCGTCACCTGGCGGCCGACAGAACGCGTTATTTTGTGGATGCTAATGTAGCGGAAAGCCACAATGTGTACTTGGAACACAAAGCGTACCTTGGCGTCCTTCATCGTTGGTGTAGAGGCCGCCATCGCTGCTGTTGCTCACGCTGCTGGTTTCACTAAAGCACGGGAGGAGGACATAACACCAATGAAAGGACAACTGCATTTCAATCATTTGTCATTTGATTTTGCATGTCTTTATATAGTGCAAGATGGTCATCCTGACCCGGACTGAAAGAAACTAAAGTCCAAACACTAACCACCTGTCGCTCATCTCCTCATCGGAGCCCTTGTGCTCGTCCAGCTCCATCTTGTCCTTGGATCCTTCCAGCACACACGAGACGAGCTCCTCGCTTTCCACCACCACCCCTTCGTCGGCAGCCTCCGCTCCTGACCTGTGAGGGGCCAGCTTCCTCTTCTTCATCCGGTTCTTCCCTCCCACCGCCAGCAGCGAGCCGCTCCCGCAGATCTCCATGGCCGCCCGGCCTTCGCCGGGGCTCAGCCGGCGGGGTCCGGCGGTCGCCGCGCGAGCCTTGGGAATGGACGGAGGGGCCGGCATCACGGCGGAGGGGGGCTCCGGCTCTCCGGGGGGGTCCACGGCCATGCGCTTGACCTTGCGCCGCCGCCTGAGGCTGCGGGTTCCCTCGGCGGAGCCCAGGACGCCCAGATCGTCCGGCCACAGGGGCCGCTTGCTCCTGCCGGCGTCAGACATCTGCGGGGTGCGGCGTTTGGGCCCCAGCTGCTCGTCCGAGTCGCTGTTGTCGCGAGCGTGGTTGTTGGTGCCGGATACGGCTCCTGTGCTGGTGCGGTAGTCCTGCCACAAAGAAATGTCAGCGTGTGCATTCATTTCATCTCTAGCGGTCAATGTTGCGGACTCACCTTGTGTTCTTCTGCGCTGGACTCGGAGCCCTCGCTCAGGTGCGCCGTCTCCCAGGGCGGGTGCGGGTTGTCGGAGCGCCTTTTGCGGCCCCTGCGCTTCCTGGCCTGTCTCTTCAGCAGGCAGCCCACCGTCACGGCGTGGTCCCCGCCGTCGCCAAAGCCGCCGCGCGCCGCCTGCTCCGAGCTCTCCTCCAAGGCTGACACCAGATCATGGACCAGCTCGTCCATCGTCCGGCGAAAGTGCCTGAGAGGAAGATGAAGTTAATGCAATAAAAAGGATATGGGCAAAGGTTTGAGACAACAATGGAGTTACCCGGCAAGCTAACTGGACCAGTTACTACCATCTGTGACAACAATCAATCAGCATTTCCACTAAATGAGGCTGTTACTTGCAGAAGTACTCGAGGTTTTGACAACAAATAGCGATCGAACAAGGCCATTGTCAAGCGGCCAGTCGCTGAAAGACCCAGAAACAACTGTACCATTTAGGGAAGCCGACTGTCACAACAGTCATTTACGAAATTGATGAGATTAAATCTCAACAACGCTGCTACTACTAGAGTTGGCTTCATAAATCCAGTTATCTTAAAAAAATGTCATTTAGCCAAGAACTGTCACTAAGACGACAGTTTAACATACCTAGGACAATAACTGTTTATAATGCTACCTCTTGTTTTGTTTTTGCAGCCATAAAAACTAGCTTGATTTATTATTAGCTTCAGATGCTAACAACACTTACTAGTTGCTCACTTACCTCTTGACAGTCATTCAGAAACGCAACTAAGCTTTAATTGCATGTCACTTACGTTCATTAGTTGTTGAGCTTTTTTTTCTATTTTTCACAAAAAACAAAAGACACACGACGAGGACGAAGTTACGATGCTAATGGGATAGCACGGCTAGCTGTAGCCGACCTTAGCCGGCTGCTGCTTTCAGCGTCAGACCACAATCTCTTTTCTTTTTTTCTTTTTGTTCCGTCCTCCCAATAAAATGACGACCTACCAGCCGTTCCCCGCTTTGCTGATGCTTTTTCGGTTAGCCGCGCGGAACATCAAAGCCACCGAATGCCGTGCACTTTTAACCAGAAATGACGAAAATACATTTACTCATCACAAGCACCATCCTGACACAAAAGCGAGTACAGGAGCAGAGACAACTAGTGTTGGCTCATCAGTGAACGATTCGTTCAAAAGAACGAATGTTTTCAGTGAACGAGAGTGTACGAATCAGTGATTCGTTCTTTTTTTCAGTTCATATGAATTCAACCAGTAGGTGTCAGTCATGCGCATTGAAGCTGGTGCCACCACGCCGTAAACCAAAACGAAGAAGAAAATGACGTAACTTCCTGTTAACGAACGAGTCGTGAATTGCATTTCCCGTTCACCAACTGAACGGATCTGTGAGTGAACGAGTGAGTGAGTGAGTGTTTTGCATTTCCAGTTCATCGCGAGAACGAACGGATCAGTGAGGGAACGAGTGAGTAGCAGCAGCGGGGAGATTGGGGAAATGTCGCCGTCTGGCGGACACGCCGTTGTAAATGAATGGGGTTTGGCATTTAGTGCATTTTTTTTATTTTTTGTTTAATTTCCCCTTCCGAATGACACTTTGTAATTTTTTTACGACCCGCTGGGGTTCCGTGGGACTTATGCTTCTCTTTTGGGTCATCTTGATTTGATAACACTTACAGTAGTTTTATAATAACGTGTATGCATATACACATCTAAATATTATTATCCAATATATCTGCTGCAATTTCACATTATATTGCTGGTTTGAAATTTACTTTTATTATGATTGTTTTAATAAACATTGATGCTCAAACTTGTTTCCAGTTCATCGCGAGAACGAACGGATCAGTGAGGGACAGTGAGTAGCAGCAGCGGGGAGATTGGGGAAATGTCGCCGTCTGGCGGACACGCCGTTGTAAATGAATGGGGTTTGGCATTTAGTGCATTTTTTTATTTTTTGTTGAATTTCCCCTTCCGAATGACACTTTGTAATTTTTTTACGACCCGCTGGGGTTCCGTGGGACTTATGCTTCTCTTTGGGTCATCTTGATTTGATAACACTTGCAGTAGTTTTATAATAACGTGTATACACGTCTAAATATTGTTATCCAATATATCTGCTGCAATTTCACATTAGATTGCTGGTTTGAAATGTACTTTTATTATGATTGTTTTAATAAACATTGATGTTCAAACTTGTCTGGTGTTTTTTTATTCATCGTTTGATGTCTCCCTCGTCATCTTCTTTTTCTCCATCCTCCATCCCACCCAGCGCCGTGTGCTGTCCGGAGGGAGGTACATGTTACAATGATGAGCAGATCTCCGTTTGCTCATATCATTACAACTCGGTCATAAATTTGTACGAAACTCAGCCGAGATGACAAAATATGATTTATTTTTTTTACAAGGCTGGTCTTTTTGACGAGTTTTTGAGCATCTTTTATGCGTGTTTACTTCATGATCCGAATTAGTGTATGAGAATATTTGTCATTTTCACATGTCCTGAGTGTTGAACAGAGGCTGTGATGCACCGAAGTCAAATTCCGTGTTTGGCGAATAAAAACTCTTGAATCGAGTGTCGTCTGCATGATGTGGGAGTGTCTTTTGTGCACGTTGCCAAAGACGCGCTTGCTTTTGTGTGACTTAAATTGAGCATTCTCGGCTACCGTACACTTCACCTTCAGCGAGCAGCTAGCTAGCTCTTCAGGTTGTTACCATTTGGGCTTTCGAGTGAGTCATGTCAACTTTTTCCAAGCTCTGGATTTGCTGTATGTATGTAAATGCGTACATGTAAACAATGACATAAAAGGAGAAGATTTGTTAGTCGTTAGGTCAGTGTAAACTCGCTGGCTCTCGTCAGACAAGAGGTGGAGCGATAGCTAGCACAGCCACAAGTAGCACTCACTTGGCTGTCAATCAATCAGCGTTTGACTTGAACGTTGTTTTTCCATGTCCAAACTTGAAGACTGGAGGCTCCACGTCGGCTGCTGGTCGTCTATCTGCATATCTCCAAAGGTAGGTACCTCCCCATTTTGTTTGCCTTCTAATCTTAAATGTAGAAGGGCGTGTCATATATGTTATCAAAGGACATTTGAATTGGTCATTTTCCAAATGAATCATGTCCTGATGATTATTTGGGCCACAGTGAAATAAAGCAAAATAATTGCTCTACAATGGTTCAAGTTACATGTCAATGTAAGAAGTATAGTTTTGAAAAAATGCATTTGAACTTAAAAAGTCTATTTCTGATCATAGTTGGCACACATGAAAAGTGAAGGTGTACCACTTTGTTCTTCTAAAATGATGACTTCAATCTAAAACAGAAGAAAAAAATGTTGTTAGTTAGTTGGGAGTGTTATGTGCTTGAGGAGTTGAAGTCATCTTGTCATGGCACACCAGGGAGAAGGTGAGCACATGCAAGCAGCTGACATCTCTCACAAAACCTAAGTGCCAGCTACTGCACAATATCATCATCACACTCGTCTGGATGTGTTTTTTCATGACATTGATGCAAACCAAGTTAGTCAGAAACATCTATTTAACTAACTTGGTTTGCGTCAGTGTCATGGAAAAACTTGTCCAAAAGTGTGTGGTGGTGGTGGTGGTGGTACTGTGTAGTACCTGGCTGGCACTTAGGTTTTGTCCCAGTGAGAGATGTTTGCACTGTTTGCATGTGCTCACCTTTCCCCTCGTGCCTGCCACGAGAAGTAAGTGACATCGCGAGCTCATCAAGCACTTAAGCTGCTTCTTTGCAGGCTTTTTCAAACTGCTTTTCTACTCAATAAATTGTTCAAGTGGAATGCGAGTCTTTGTGATTTATGAGCAAATGTGCTCATTTGAAGTCTTTCATGCTTGCTGGTCACTGCATTGGCACTGTAGTACTGTCTGAAAACCTAAGTGTCTGTCCACTTCTATGTTTTCAGCAGCCTTGAGGTGAGTGTTACTGCAACAGAGCCAAGTCTTTGCTGCTTCTCTCTGTCTCCACATGAGTCAAAGTGACTGCTTGACTCATGTGAAGACAGAGAGAAGCAGTCAAACACTTGGCTCTGTTCAGTGGCTGAAGGCAAACACTCAACTCAAAGCTGAAAAGAGCCTTCCAAAACCTAAGTGCCACTTTGCCCGCCTCCTACCTCCACCCAAATTCAGCCTGGCCAATCACGTCTCTCCATGAATTTGCATAACCACGCCCACTTTTGGCCAGCCAATCAAAATACTCCATTTTGCACATCTGACCAATCAGATTGCTCCATTTTAATGAGACCACGCCCACTCGCAATCGGACCAATCACATAGCACCTCATTTGCATATCCACACCCACTTTTCGACCAATCACAGCCTTTCATTCTCATTGCTCCGCCCAGTTTTAGAGCTCTCAACCAATCATGAAGCAGTATACCAGTTTTGATCCGCCCCCTTTCTCAAAAAATGTCGCCAGAAAAAAAAAAAAAAAAAATTCATAAAAAAAATCCAGAAATTTTTGGGGCAGGGAAAAAAAATTTTTTTTTTAATTGGAAAGAAAGGATTTTGTGAGGTTTGAAAATGAAGAGTTGAAGGTTTTGTCATTTGTAATAAAGCTTTATTTCTTTTGCAGAGTAATCGTTCAATCAAAACAAAGTAACAAGTTGGATGGCAGTCTGTTAGTTGCCCAGTGGTGAAGTGGTCGGCCAGAGGGACGAGTGGTCAAGTGGTCGGCCAGAGAGACGAGTGGTCAAGTGGTCGGCCAGAGGGACGGGTTTTACTCCATGCCTGGACCTAAGACAAAAAGAGATTGGTAAGTAAAGCGTAAAGTCAATGTTTTGTGCAGAAAATGGTTTGGCATGTAACATACCAGTGCGCAAGTAGTTCATTACACCAGGGGTTGTGAGCTGGATGACTAGGAAGCAGATTTTTTCCTTGCGGCATGATTAGGAAGCTGATTTTTTCCTTGATACCTGTCAGAAAATTGGAGAAAAGATTATTGGAATAAAGATAACATTTAAAGTGCCTCACTTCTCAGATTGCCTTAGAGCTGAGTAAGGAACAATGAAACCAAAGTGCTTCTGGTCTGCGGCTTTGCACTGGTCCTCAGCTTCCGCTATGAGCAGGTACTTGATGGTGCTTCACACTTCAGACAAAAAACAAAACAAAAAAACAGTCATTCAAATTTTGAAACGTTGGCTAAAATGTCATTTACTTTCCTTCTCTTACCAGCAGAGGGCTCTTAAGGCAGCACAGATCCAGGTGAACGAGCTCAGAGGCTGAAGACAAACTGGCAGGCTTTTCACTTTGTGGACCAGGATTTGCCACCTCTGCCTGGAAAGAAAAAGGAACATTGTCACAACAACTCTATTTAAGTTGACTGCTTTTCTTTTTTAACTGTAGACTGGAAGCGGACGGTCGGTCGCTGTTGCAGTTCCTGAAATGTTGTCAAGACTCTCCAGGGTGGACACCTGCACACAACACAAATGAGGGAGAGAGCCATCAAGCTGCCATTTAGTACATTCCATTTGAACGTCAATTCTGAAAATGGAGGGAGCCTTGAGGAACCTCGGTATAGTTTTCAAAGGCTTTGGCCAGCAGGTGGCAGATTTTCCAACTGCATCCTTACTGGAAACTGCTCTGCAAGAATAGAGAGGCATAAAAAAAGCAGCTGAGTGCTTTTAAACAATGCCAAGTTTGTAGTAAATTGTTACCCGTCAGCACGTCAGACAAGAGGTTGATGATTCCACAGGTTCAAAACCTTGTAGAGCCATGCTGCAGAAACCTGGTCCTTTGGCACCACCTGGTGGACAAAAGGGGGAAGGACAAGCTTAAATGTTTGACACGTGTCAAACATTAGGACGCGTGCGTGCGTGCTTCACCAGTGAGGAATGGAGGGCAGCTCCGGACGGACGGCTGGATGTCTCTCCAACCACAGCTTGCTGGTCTGAAAGACAAGGTAACGTGACAACCATTCTGCAGCCTTACATGCAAATTGGGTTGAGCAAGAGTAGACCTACCTGCAAGTGTCTCATGGAGCCATAGGACTGCAAGGCAGCCATCTTGGACTCTGCAGACAAGAAAAAGAACAAATGTTTGATAAGATGCCTTGCTAATAAAACTACTTTTACCATTTTGCAGTCAATCTGCTCCCTCTGTTCCAGATGCAGGCCTGTGGACAGAAAGGATAAGACAATTAGAAGCAGTCGATTGACTTGAAAACTCACAGAAAGTCGGTCGGCCATGCCGGGGTAGTTTTAACGATTGGCACCTGCAGACAGAAAGCAGAAAATTAGCACCAAAAATATTGGAGTCATTCATTCTCTGGTGGATTTATGCAAACGTTGCTTTGTCTACTTACCTTCCGGCGCTGTCGTCCAGACGTTGCTAAATGTTTGAGCAAAAAATGGCGTTAGTGCTCTTTCCACACGGTGCGTGCGTGCGTGCTTGAGTTTGCAAAATGTAGCTGTACTTACCCACCGTCAATTGTTTGGTTGCACGCCAAACGAATGCGTTTTGGTGGTCGTTGAAGACGCTGACTGCTAACGCTAGCTTCTGCAAACTTTTTAGCTTGCAAGATGGAAGCACGCTCACACGCCCAAAGTGCAAGTTGACGCTGAAAGAGAGCAAAAGCAGTTAGTTTGAAAAGGTTAACAAACGTTGAACACTTACCTTGTGACTTCCAACGCTGTCGTGCAGCAGGTGGACCAGAGCAGCGTGGCGTCCGCTCGCTGTCAGAGGAAAGAATGAGCGCCGTCGCGTTCGTGACGCCTTTTATAGTCTTTTAGTGATGACGTCATCAGAAGGGGGAAAAAAAAAAAAAAACTTCGTTATGTTTTGGCGGTCCCTGGTCTCGAACCAGCGCTGCAATCATCAAAGTCAATGGCGTTATCCCTTCGACCATTGTCCGCTTGTCACTGCACATTGAATTATTTATATTCTCCGAAATTATGAAGCGATCTTCAGGAAAGGTTCAGAGTAACCTTCAATTACAAACACTTGACGTCTAGTTTAAGATCTTGAATGGTCGAATGGTTATAGCTTTTCCCTTGAGTTTGGGAGAGGCGGGTTCGAATCTTATGTGTCACTCCATTTAATTTGCAAAAGCTGCATAGACGAGTCTCGAACCCGAGGCTGCTGGACACCAACCCAAGACCTAAACCACTCAACCATTTTGACGTTGAAATTTTCCAAGTTTTTTTCTGTATTCATAGTATATGTTACACGAAATCGATAAATTTACTAAATCACCTTCATAACTTAGAATACTCAGTGGTGTAGTACCTAAAGCTTTTGCCTTATGTTCCGGAGAACCGAGTTCGAGTCTCATACTATTCAAACTTTAGCTCAGAGTCTGCTTCATGTGGGGCTCGAACCATGGTCTCCCGAACACCGGGTAAAGTTAAAATCCATTATGCCATTTTGCCGGCGAAATTCGACTTATTTTTTTGGGTAGTGTACTTTAAAATGTACATTTGCTCGTGCTAAATTACCAAATCTAGACAGAACATTCAGTGGTGTAGTGCTCAAAGCTTTTACCTTATGCGCGGGAGAATTCGAGTCTCCCACTATTCAAACTTGTGTCAATGAAAAATGCTCATTACCGTTGATTGACAGAACACTGAATGGTGTAGTACTCAAAGCTTTTGACTTATGTGCGGGAGAACCGAAGTAGAACCATACACTATGCAATCTTAAGCTAAAAGTCGGCCTCGTGTGGGGCCCGAACCATGTTCTCCCGATCACCGGGTCAAGTTAAAAACCATTTTGCCATTTTGCCAGCAAATCAATATTCCTTTTGTTTGGGTAGTGTACTTTAAAAAAAATATCAACGGTGTACTCAATGCCGACACACATTATGCCGACATTGATGTTTTAATTTTGTATTTGTTGGATTGAAGTTGATGGTGCTAATATACCGAATGTGTTTGAATAAAAGGTTGAAAAAAACCTTATGCCAACATTTGTAAAAAAAAACAACAAAACACAAAAAAAACGGATCAGTGCGTATGTGGGGTGGAGGGGGACGATTCGTTGAACGATTCGTTTGAACGAATCTTTTGAGTGAACTGATTCTAAAGATTCACGTCACTTAAAAGAACTGGAATGCACATCTTTCGAGACCACTGAACGCAACCATAGGTAAGGATTCTTCACGTACCCTGGGAAAGTCGGAATGTCTTTCCACTCAAATACATTTTTCTATCAAATTGTTAGTTTATTTATTTTAGTTATAATATTAATCTGGAATCATGAATAAGTTTAAACATTTATAGGAAGCATAAAAAAATAAATAAAGACCTTACACCCTTGCGTGTAATAACCCGGTTTAACCACTAGATGTAAGTGTTGCTCACCTCTGGAGAAAAAGCTGCCGTCAGGCCAGTCAAGCGCAACATACCAAAAGGTTAGCGGTTAAATCGTGGCTTGATCGTAACAGTAATCACAACGGGCACCGCGGATGTCTTGAGTCTCAGGCCGCGGTAATCTGATCTCATCTTGGACGTCAATGACATTGCGCCTGCCGTCAACAACAGCTGTCCCCAAAAAGACAGAACAAGAGTCCAGCAAGGTCTCCACCATCTGCAAAACAAACATTCCGAGAAGCTGTCCAAGCAAAGTGCCCTCTTCCGAAATGCCAAAGAAGTCAGCGGGTCCGGTTTATTAAACAGGGGGGCCCGGTCTCAAGTTTCTTCAACTTGAAGGCCCCAGGTAAATTTAGTCAGTTGCACTTGCAGTTCTGGTCAGACTCATTGAGGCCACTACAGAGTGAGGATCACTGGATGGGACTCGGGGGACTTGTATACATTTGTGGACACGTACTATGGAATCATGACATCGGCAGAAGAGGGCGAAGAGCTGGAAGAGGCAGTGGAACATGATGCCACTGACAGAACATGGAGCTGGGTAATAAGAGCATGTTGGAAGATGCCAATGCAGCCATATGACTTGACTTACATTCATTAAGGACCTGCCGCTATTTATCCACAAGGCAATCAATAAGAAAACTCATTTTGCATGACAGTTATGCAGTGTTTCCCTTTCTGGTCACATTACGTTGATATAATATTGGTGTCACATCTGAAGAGCCTGACCCAATCAGAGGCCTCCAAATCTGCCCAAGCTGTAAAAGAGATTTTTACATGCTACAGTGAGAAAGTTGAGTCAGCAGAAAGGGCGAGAACTCCAGCGCCAGGGTCAACGGGCTCACGTGATAACACATTTGCATGAAAGGAAATGCAGTGCCAGCAAAAAAAAAATGGACATGAGTCAAGTTTTGGCTTTGGTTTTTTGTAAACAGTGAATTTCGACAACATGAGGGTTTTGAATGAGGCCAGACTTAAGTCACATGACTGGACTCTGGCAATGCATCTTGTTCCTTGAAACTGTGACTAAGAAAAGCGGTCAGTCTCGTGTGTCCTCAGAGGATTTATGTATTACTAGGAATCCATTTTCACATGTAGGGAGGGGAGGGACTTGAGGACACAGACCTCAAAATTCCACTGAAGCACAGTTCTTTATATGAGGAAATATTTACAGGGCATGTTTATGCTCAAAGGAGCGGCTATGGATGAGAAGGAGGAACGAGAGCCGGAGGCATTTCACACGAAAAACCGCAAACAAGAAATGTGGCTTGTGATTGGCTAAGAGGATCGCCTCAGCATCAGCTCGTTCATGTGACGTCATCTGGTCAGCCACAGTTAATTTGATCACATTTGGTTTAATTGTTTCATTTACAATTCTACTAAAAGTAATTAATTAAATTCCTTTTCATGATTCTTTTGCTTTTAACTTTTATTTGCTCATGCAAGTGACAGCCTTTCCACCAGCTCTATGCTTGTTTAATTTTTTTCAAGTATTTTTTTTGGTCAATGAAGTGAATTCCCCTTATGAATGAACCAATTATCTACCTGCAAATCGATCAACGTATCAAACCTATCGCTTCAGAAAAAGATTTGTCACCGCGGTGGCACTTTCACCGGTGAGTTTAGCAACGTAAAAAGCTCGACGCTGATTGGCCGGTGGGCGGGGCCTTGTGCATAGCACGCGCCAGCGAGACCGAGCGATGCGTCAGCTGTTCGGAGGAATGACTGCTCCATTTAGACATCTTACGTTTCCTCTCGCTTTACATGAGATAAGGAATTGCGTTGGAAGGGCAAGTGGCTACTTTCTAATGCTGCGCTGAGGAACTGCTTGGTTTTTCCTCAAAGGACTCAGAAGGTAAGTTTGCATTTTCATGTCTTCAGCATACTGTCTGACAAAAGTGTGCAGGAGTTCACATCTGGGCACCATAGCGCAAAACATTACATCGTAGAAGACAGTCAGCTTTCAGTTTTTGCTTAGTAACGAGTAAGATGAGGGCATCCATCAAATGCATGTTGTGTGTGTGCATAGGACGGCACACTAGTATGAGACCTGGGGGTCGTTCATGGCCATCAGACATTTCCTCTTCTCAGACATTCCCATTTTGGGCCTCAAGAGAAAGTGGAGGAGATAGGGAAGGGGGGGGACGCTGCTGGCGTTAATTCCTTCTAACGTCTGCTACTCTCAGAAAAAAAGATCTGAAAGGAAATTTTAAAAATAGCCAGCGTCTGGAGAGGAACTCTTTTCAATTTACAGCAAACATTGGGGCGTGTTGAGACTGACATGTTGTCAACTCAGCTGGTGAGTCACGGCTCTTCTTGCGCAACACCATTCAAAAGTGCGTTTGTGGCTATTTAACATCCTCTTCCCATTTCGGAGAATACATGACAGAGTTGGCTTTTTGAACAGTCTCACCCGCTTGTCTCCATCAGACTCGTCAGACCATGAACTACGTGGGCCAGTTGGCGGGTCAGGTGTTCGTGCAGGTCAAGGAGCTGTACCGAGGCCTGAACCCGGCCACGCTGTCGGGCTGCATCGACGTCATCGTGGTGCGGCGCCCCGACGGCTCGCTGCACTGCTCGCCCTTTCACGTCCGCTTCGGCAAGATGGGCGTCCTGCGTTCGCGAGAGAAAGTGGTCAGCGAATATATGCAAAACTTGAGGAAAAAAAACAAAAAACAACACATGAATATATTTTACAGGTGGACATCGAGATTAACGGAGAGCCAGTGGATCTACATATGAAGCTCGGAGACAACGGAGAGGCCTTCTTTGTCCAGGAAATGGAAAATAATCAGGTCTGCACAAAAAGAGAATTGAAAGGAAAACTGATTTGAAATGTAAACACGGCAAATATTTGACACGCTTTGAGGAATATAGGTCAGGCTGTGTGTGCACACTTGGGCCGACCGCCAGGAATTTTTTTTTCCTTTTATAGCTGGAAAGCGATCCTTGGTTTCCCAGAAAGCATTTAAGCTATATTCAAGGAATGCTTGGGCCATAAATTTCGAAAAGAAACGAAGGCGGTATTATTTTTCCCCAACCAGACGAGTGTCAGATTTCCAGAAAAGGAAAAGAGTTGGGTTTTTTTTTCTTCCCCCCAACCACTCCGAGTTGTTTACATACAAAACGTGGCGACTACTACGCAGAGCACGACATGGTATTCCTTCGCCCTGACTTACTCTTTTGGAGCTACAGTAGAAGCTCCTGGAAAGTGTTCTACTTTCCTGGAGCCAAGTGTAATCAAACCGTTTTTTTTCTCTGGCTGCTTTTTATAGTTCAGTTTATACTTGGAAACACCAGGAAAAGAAGAGACATGTTTGCTAATCACTCCAAAAGCCATATTTTTTTTTTTTTTTTGCTTATCAATGTTCACCTCAATAGGAAGTGGTTCCCGCCTACTTGGCCACCTCTCCCATCCCGTCAGACGGGCTGGTTCTGATGAGCTCCTCGCTGATGGGGAAGAGCCCGGGAAGTCCCGTGCAGACCTTGGGCTGCGCGGGGAGCAGCGGAGAGACAGGCACGGCGGCCACCATGACGATAAAAAAGCGAAGGAAGAGGAGGAGGAAAGCTCGGACAGACAGCCTGAAGAAGGAGGAGAGCGGCGACGACTACTCGGAGGACGAGGACATGTTCACCATGGATATCAGCTCTGATGAGGAAATGGAGAGTAACAGGTAAGCGAGAAGAAAGTCAAACACGTTTGCAGAAACAAAGCCGCATCATGTAGGTCACGTCATTGGATATGTGCGAGATCGGGTTCGGATCTAAACTTGGACGGGACTGAAGAGTGTATAACTTGACCTCCTTTTTTTTTTTTTTTTTTTATAGAAGGCTGAGATGACCCCAAATAATCCAATTTATTTTGACTGAATGAGTCATTGCGTTTCAGGCCTCCTCCTCGAGAAGCGGCAGCGGCTCTTTCAAAACAAGCGTCCGTCTACGCTCACTCGGACGGCGACTGGAGCCCCCTCCAGAGGTGCCTTCTTCGCTCACCATTCAAAAACTACATATGATTATTTTATTATTATATTTATGTCTATTATTTTTTTGATATTATTTTTCATCTTATTTTAAAAGTATTTTTCTTGATATTTTCTCATTTAAATGTATTATCGTTATATTATTATTATTTTCTTGTAACAATCTTTTTTCCAGCCCCAGGAACTCCCGTCCCGCATCCCCCAAAAGCGACTCCGAGATCATGACGAAGCCGTCCGACGCGGGCAATCAGGATTCGGCCATGCACTGGGCGTGGGGGGAGCTGCCGCAGGCCGCCACCGTAAGCTGCGTTTTTAACTTTGTCCTTCAGCGCCCTTCCCAACGTAACGCGACCCCCCGACCTCCCAGCCATCCTTCCTCCTGACGAAAGCCGAGCCGCCGCCGATCGCTCCCGTGCCCATCCCGCTATCGGAGAGCGCTCGCTTCTGTGCGATACGAACCGTCGGCCCGTCGGACGCGGAGGACGCGACGGGCCAGCCGGCGGGAAAGAACGACTCCCCGTCCAAGAAAAAAGGTTCGGTTTGACCCAAACGGCATCCGGCTATTGCTTGAAAGGGGCTCAGAATCTTGCGTGCATTTCCGTAGACAAACGAAGCCGTCACCTGGGCGCCGATGGAGTTTACCTGGATGACCTCACGCAGCTGGAGCCGGAAGTGGCCGCCTTGTATTTCCCAAAGAGGTACAGCCGGCTCGCTCGGACCCGATTCGTCAAACGCGGCATCATCTGGCGTCTCGCCACAGCGGCGCGGCGCCGAGGAGCGGCGAGGAGCCGGGTCTCCGCAGCCACTCCCCGCAGTCGCTGAGCTCCGGGGGCGACAGCGGCGTGGACGGCGACCTGCCCTCCATCGCCATCTCGCTGTGCGGCGGCCTGAACGACAACAAGGAGATCGGATCAGAAGAGTTCCACGCCAAGATCATCTCGTACCAGCAGTTTGTTCAGAACCCGTCCGTCATCGACGACCCCAACCTGGTGGTGAAAATCGACTCCAAGTAAGTTTGGGCTTTCGTATCGCATGGCGAGAAGCTTCGCGGGCGTACCTAATGAAGTGGACTGCGCTTTCAGATACTATAATTGGAGCAGCGCTGCTCCCATCATGCTGGCCATGCAGGCCTTCCACAAGCCGCTGCCAAAGGTCGGACATCACACACACGCACACACACACACGCGCTCTCTCGGGTTCTCTTATGTCAACTCTTCGTCGTGTCCTTCCTCCTCGTTCATTTCCATCCCGCTTTCATCCATTAGACAAAATGCGTGTCTATTATTTACTCCTCCCTGCAATCGCTTCTGTGCCGTGCAGCTGATCTGCTGGGCTTCAGCTCTGTAACTTCATCATCATCATCATCATCACCCCTGCATGATGATTTGTTTTTTTTTTTAAGGTCTGCTTCTGTTGTCTTAAGTTGATTATTTTTTTTTTTTTTCCCCTCCCTGGTGTTTTGTGTTTCCCGCGATCCGCTCCAGGCTGCCGTGGAAAACATCATGAAGGAGAAAATGCCCAAGAAAGGAGGGAGGTGGTGGTTCTCCTGGAGAGGCCGCAACAGCAAATCGGTACAATTGAAATGTCCGCGCTAAAAAATTCTAACGTCCTTTTTTTTTGGGCCACTGGAGGGCAGTATAGTATAGATGAAGACACCCACAACGACTTGAAGTTCTTTTTTTACAGCGTCTCCCTTTTGCTAGGACTCCATCTCGGAACGCAGCGCCGCCGGCTCGGATCAACTCGGGCCGTCGGCCACGGGCCGGCGTAAAGAGGAGTCATCGTCCAGCGACGAAGACCACCGGGTGGCCAGGCAGAGCTCGGCCACGATCCAGTCGGAGGCCGGGACGGTCGCGGGAACAGTGTCGTACAAGAAGACGCTCAGACTCACCTCCGAGCAGCTGGTGAGGAGCTTCGACTTTGTCCCTGGCTCTCCTGCTCCACGGCATTTTCTAAAAGCATCTTTTGGCAGATGTCGCTGCAGCTGCGTGACGGGGCCAACGAGGCGGTGTTCAGCGTCACCACTCAATACCAGGGCACGTGTCGTTGCCAGGGAACCATCTACCTCTGGAACTGGGATGACAAGATCATCATTTCAGACATAGACGGGACCATCACGAGGTGTGTGCGCGTCATCCCTCGCATTTTTATCCTCAATGGCCATTTTGAGGCCCCGATCCATGTTTGGCTTGCAGGTCGGACACGCTGGGCCACATCCTGCCCACCTTGGGGAAGGACTGGACTCACCAGGGCATCGCGCAGCTCTACCATAAAGTCAGCCAGTAAGCCAATCTCGTCGACGCTCGGCTCGGTTTGGGCGGTAGCGGCGCTCAAACCGTCGTCCCGCCTCACATCAGGAACGGCTACAAGATCCTGTACTGCTCGGCCCGAGCTATCGGCATGGCCGACATGACGCGGGGCTACCTGCACTGGGTCAACGAGAGGGGCACCATGCTGCCCGTGGGGCCCGTCTTGCTCAGCCCCAGCAGCCTTTTCTCAGCTCTGCACAGGTGAGTGACGTCATGGCGCGCTACTGCTAAGCAAGAAACGCTCTAAGCGGTTCCCATACCTGCCCGCCTAACCAGGGAAGTGATCGAGAAGAAGCCGGAGAAGTTCAAGGTGGAATGTCTGACCGATATCAGGAACCTCTTTTACCCCAACACGCAACCTTTCTACGCAGCCTTCGGCAACCGGCCCACGGTAAACACACACAAACAAAGGATCCAAGATGGCCGCCATCTTGCTAACCTTTGGTCACCCATTTGGATCGACAGGACGTGTTTTCCTACAAAGAAGTCGGGGTGCCGCTGAAGCGGATTTTCACGGTGAACCCCAAAGGGGAGCTGGTGCAGGAACACGCCAAGACCAACATCTCGTCGTGAGTCCACGTCACGGTGACTATTTTGGAACGTGAGCCTAACTTGAAGTGACCGTGTTGCAGGTACGTCCGTCTGGGGGAGGTGGTGGACCACGTGTTCCCCCTCAAGGCCCGAGCCTCGTCCTCGGACTTCCCCTGCTCGGACACCTACAGCCACTTCACCTACTGGAGGGAGCAGCTCCCCCAGGTGGCCCGCCAGGGAACCACACCCCCTCGGACGCCCGTCCCCGCCCCGGCAGCCGACTCCTTTTAGCAGCGTGATGCATTCAAATGCACTTTGTGACTGAATCATTTATTCAGGGCAGCTTATTAATTTGGAGGGAGCCTTTATATTTTTGGTAGAGGAGCTCAACTTGGTGCCAAATATATACCTTTATTTTCGTACACGCGTGACGAGTTAGTCCATCCAAATGCAATTTACTGCACAAATTTCCTTTTGTTATTTTGGTTTTGATGCAAATCATCTGTCTATAACTGCAATCTAAAGTCATGTGGGGAAAAAAAGTTACAAAGGGAATTTGACAGCATTTCTCAGGCTGGGATGCATGGCAACAAACCAAAGGTTTCTCTGTCTCGCTTTTGATGGCGCATTATGGTTGAAAATACCTCCTATTCTTTCTATGAAAGAGCTGGAATTTTGTGTGATATCTTCCACATTCACTGTTAAGGTCAAATAAATGCTCTTGTAGAATTTCTTTTTGTCATGAGTGGGGAAAATATTAAAGATGCCATAGGCTGTCATAACAGCATTCAGTATTGAGAATGAATGGATGGCTGAATTATACTGCCCTCTAGTGGCCGAGATGTGCGCAACAAGGTTTGCAGAGGAGTTCAAATCAAAACCGAAAGTAAAAAGATATAGGACGCTCTCAAAAAAAGCGGAAGCTCCGCTGGCATTTTTCATCATTTTTGTTTTGTGTTTGCCCCTTAAATCGTTTGTATGTATTTCCGGTCGACTTGCGCGTCATAAAAACCCGCAGGGGGCATTCGGTGGAGTTCGGTTCGGGAAGACTCGTCAGACGCCTACCGAAAGATGAAAAAAACGGTAAGGAGAAGTTGGTCGGGTGAGTCTTTTTTTTCCCTCTAAATCATTTTAAGATATTGGAAATTGACGTGCAATTGACTCCGTGTGAGCCATTGCACAAACATAGCGGCATGACGGTATTTGTCATTCATTCATTCTTTTTGTATTTTGTCTTACACAAAAAAAATGTTTGCCTTTCTTTTTCACTCCTCTGTATTCACTTTATAAATAGGTCAGATTGTATTCTTTACTTTGGCTGGCTTTAGTAGGTCACTGACCCACTTTTGTGCCAAGTTATGAATGATTGCTGTCTAACAACCACATGTTGATTGTCAATAGCGGGAGTACGTGCGACTTGGCCTTCACGAGGACGATGACGAGGAGGACATGGTGGACATATTGGAAGAAAGGAGGAGAAGCAGTGACATAGGCCACGCCCTCAGAAACTTTCGGCCCCGCCCTTACAAAAGGGCAGAGGCCTTTTCCGCCAGTCAACTCAACGCGGCCGTGCTGGACTCCCACCAAGTACGCCGCGTGATGGTCGAGGTAGGCTTGCATCCAAAAGCCACCTAAACGTAGCGGCATAACTGAAAGCGACCTTTGCTCAGGTTGCCATGGAGACGGGGTCGCCGCCAGAGGCAGTGAGAGCGCAGGCGGCGGCCATTTTGGAGGAGATGTCCCAAAAGCTGCAGTTGGGTTATGTGCGTCTGATGGGCTTCATGCTCAGCAAAGTCCTCAAACGCATCTACTCCGCCATCTTGGTCAACACCACGGCGCTCAGCACGGTCGCTACACTTGACGCGTGCGGAAAATTCACTTTGATTCGACGCACTCTTTAACACATTTTTATCACATATTTTGCAGCTTCGGAAACTAACGGAGGACGCGCCCGTCGTCCTGCTGCCCAACCACAGGAGCTACACGGATTTTTTAGTCATCTCCTACATTATGTTTACTTACGACGTCCCGCTACCCGTCATCGCTTCCGGACTGGGTCAGTGTTTTTTTTTTTTTCCCTGTCTTCCAGCTAAGGTGGGGAACTCTTGCATTTGCCCCTCAAGCAAAACAGCAATCATAGTAAAGATTCAAAGAGTGACTCACCGTTGCTGTTTCTTTTCCGTGAAGCTCTGGCTGGGATGAAGTTGATGGGCGAGATGCTGCGTCGCTGCGGCGCTTTCTACATCAGGCGCGACATCGCCTCCAACAGGCTGTACTGTGAAGTGCTGTCGGAATATGTGAAGAGCCTGGTCAGGGTAGGTACGACGCCTTTTTGCTGCAAGCAGGAAATATCTACAAATGTTCTCAATTTTTTTTTTGTCCCGCAGACAGGATTCGCGCCGGTGGAATTTTACATCGAAGGCTACCGGAGTCGCTCGCTCAAATCCTTGACGCCCAAGTTAGGTGAGTCCATGATGTTTTGAAAGGATTTTTTTTTAAAAAAGTCTACATGGAAAAATTGGAAATAACTGTGCGTAGGGATGCTGGAGATGGTTCTGGATCCCTACTTTAAAGGCCAGGTGGACGACGTCATCTTGGTTCCTATCAGTTTGAGCTACGACAGACTTTTAGAAGAATCCCTGCTGGCCCGCGAGCTACTGGGCATTCCCAAACCCAAAGAGAGCAGCCTGGTGCGTCACCACCTCCCACGGGTTCTCGGTGCCGAGAACCTAACCCGCGTCTCGGTTTTGGTCCGCAGGGCCTGCTGAAGGCCGCCAAGGTCCTAGGCGAGGATTACGGCCGCATGCATATCAACTTTGGCCGGCCCGTGTCAGCCAGACAACTTTGTCAAGGCAAAATGGAGTCGCTGGTGTCTGAGTGAGTCACGTGATTGATTTGAATTTTTAAATAGCTATGAAATCAAACCATTTGGGGGATTTCGCCTTTGATTTGTTTCCGCAGAGACGTTCTTCCCGAGGAGAAACAGGCTTTTTTGAAGCGGCTGGCTCACGTGATGGTTCGAAGCCAAGAGCGAGGTTGCTTCCACAGTCCGTGGTCCCTCATGGCCTGCCTGCTGCTGCAATGGCCGCCATCGGTCTTGACCCAAACGGGCCTACCTTGGCGACACCTGGCCGAAAGGACGCTATGGTTGAAGAGATTGGCGCTGAGCTTCGGGGCCCGGCTCAACTGGCCCGGTGGGTCCGATGGGAAATCGCATCCCAGATCACCACTAGGCCACCGTGTTGTACAAAGTTCATGTCGGGAGGGGCACTTTGCAGCTTTGAGCGAGATCAGACAGATTAAAGCAATGCGAGTTGGCACGAGCGTTCACATTCACTTATGGGATGTTAGCTAAGATTAGCGCTGATCCCAAGAGGGACCCGCTCAAACATCTCATGACGAGTAAACACACACCTTAGAAAAATAGAAAGGTCACCTCCGGTCCGCTCTTTAGGACACACCCCCGACCTGGAAGTGATGTCATCGGCCGTGGCTCTCCATTACCCATCGGTCCGCCTGAAGGCACAACGCGTCTTCCTGGTCGTGGAGGACGAGGAAGCGGCGGCGGGCGGGCGGCAAATCGGCGTGGCCAAGATGGCGGCGGCCATGTTGATGATGGCGTCCTACCGCAACCAGTCACTGCACCTTTTCGTCCGGCCGGCCTTGCTGGCCGTGGCCTTGAGTCTTTCTCCGAGCGTCCGGAGGGGTAAGGAAGCTGAAGGTGGTAACCGTGGCAACGGCGCGTAAACCAATGCTGTGGTGTTGTCACAGATGAGGTCTTTGCCACCTTCTGCTTCCTCCGGGAGGTCTTCACAAGTGAATTCATCTTCATTCCTGGCGAGGATGATGAGGTAAACCGGCTTTTTAGACTTTTTGCTCGAATACGTCTTTGTCTCTTTTCAGGACTTTGAGGAGGCGTGCAGCCTCTTGAAGAAATGCGGCGCCCTCGACGCTACCGACTCTCAGGAAGTGACGCCGTCGGAGGGAGGCGGCGCCGAGGTGTTGTCTTTCCTGCGGGGGATTCTGAAACCTTTCGTGGACTCCTACCTGGTACATTTCGCCGTCAGTTGACTTTTTGTGACCTTCTTCTCAAGTTTGTGCTTGGCGTCTAGGTCATGTTGAGGTTCCTCAGTGAGCTGGATGCACACGTGATCAGCGAGCAAGACTTCCTACCTGCTGTGAGGAGTTTGGCGACCAAGCTCATTCTCGCAGGTATGGAGCGCCGCCGCCGTTGACGTCTCAGCCGTCTTCTTCTCGGGCCTCCGTCGGCAGGCGAGCTCCACACCTACGAGACCTTCTCGTCAGACGTCCAGAAGAACGTCCTGGCGGCCCTCAGGAACTTGGCAGCTGTGACAAAGTTGAAGGCGTGAGTAATGAGATTAAAGTCATGAGGGAAAAACTGTTTGGCCGCTAAGCTCATTTTGTCTGCAACCCGCTTGACCGCTTTGGTCTCGTTTACAGATCAGAGAAGACGTACCGTGTGGATAAAGACGCCGTGAGACGGATTGAAGGCGCGCTCTGTAAGACACCTGCTTGTTGTTTTGCATTACCCGAAAATATTTGAAGCAAGTCGCCCGTCGTGTTGACCGGCGCTCGGCTTGGAATTACGCTCAAGTGTTTTTCTCGTCTCTAGCTGGCCAAATCCGTCCCCCGAAGATCCAGACTGAACCTGACGCAAGACTTTAGTCTCCACTGGAACAAGTCCAGCATCACACCACATTTGCACGCTCACCTCCACTTGACCTCTGTCCTCCTTCTCGTCATTCGTCTTGCGCCGGGCTTAATTTTCAGTGTCGGCAAGCATCTGAAGACATCGGCAGCGTTTAGATTTGAGCCAGTTAAATTTCTTTGAAACTTTGTTGGAACTACATTGAAAGGAAATATCATGACAAAGTTAGCAGACTGAAGCCAAAAAAAAAATGAAGACATGTATTCTACTTTTTTTTTCTACTAAAAGATTTTTAGTTTATTGGCTTTTAATGTCAAATACCACAGCAAATCAAGATTCTATTTGAGACTTTTATTTTTTGACATAATCAATAAATGTGAAATAAGCAGAACAAAATGCACCATGGATGAACTGTCTCGGACGCCGTCGCCTCTTTCAACAAGAGTGAGAACCAGAAGGCAAAGTTCAGAGTTCATCACTGCTGACCCGCACTGGAGTTAAAAGGCCTCGTAAAGTGCCACTCGGCCGAGCCAGCGGACACTACATTAGGTACGGATGCTTTGCCCAATATTCTCCAGGTGTACCTCAGCAAGGGTCGGGGGGGCCGAGGATTATCTGTACACGGGCGGGACGTCCACCTTGATCCGCAGGGCGCTGACGGGGTCCTGGCAAAAGACGGAGATGTACTCGAGCACTTTGGAGTTGAGCTTCTTCTCGCTTTCTTTGGCGCGGTGGCGCTCCTTGTCCCAGCGCTCGCGCTCGCCGTTCATCTGCCTGAAGAGGTTGAGCTGGATGGCGCGCAGGGTGGCCGCCAGCACGTAGGCGCAGCCCTGCAGGCCGTGGCACAGCGCGGCGCCCACGCTCAGCGCCGCCGCCATCAAGTTGGGCATGGTCTCGCACAGCACGCACGTGCCCTCCAAGAGGTGCAGCGTGCACGCGCGGCCCGCCAGAGGCGCGCCGTGCGAGACGGGCGGTGCAGGGCCTTGCTGATGCTGCGCGCTGGCCAGCAGGTGGCGCGCGCAGTTGCTGAAGTGGGCGGCGGCGCGACGCAGGGGCAACAGGGCAAGGTACAGGTGGCACGCCGCCTTAGTCAGGGCGTGGAAGAGCAAACGCAGCTCCAACACGGCGTTGCCTGCAGCCCGAGAAAAGAGAGATTAGGAAGTGGCCCGGAGCCTAATCTGATGCGGTGACTAATGTCAGATAGCATTAAAGTCACCCGAGCACGCAAAGAAGCACAAAGTTCGGCATTAGCAACGTGAAAACTAGCAAAAATGACTACAACGGAGCATCTTAACTGTCAAAGTGAAGAACATTCAAATGACACTGCTGTCTTCAATTCAGACTTTATACATGAATTGATGCACATTATGAGTGTTTTCAGTGAAACAAGACTGCTAAAGCTAAGCAAAATAACTAACATGACTAGTGCATCTCAAAACATTAAACTATTAAAACGTGTCAGTGAGTGGAAGAAGCTCCAAATTTTTTTTTGCACACATCTTTAAATTCGATCCAATAATAAATTTCTTACCGTCTATGAAGCAGAAAATCCACAGGAGGACAATACACGCGGCCAAATAGGTGAACCAATCCATGTGAGCCGCTTTTCCTCGCCGGCAGCGGAACTCCGAGAAATAAATCAAGAAAATGAAACTAAGGTGGACTTGAGATGACGATGATGTCGTCCTGACGCCTTTGACGCACTCACATGATCAGATGGATGATCGCGTCTGCAGCGTGTGCGCGACTCGGACAGAGGGACGCACGGACGGACGGAGACACCCGCAGTTAAGACTTTCGATTAGTCGACTGCGTCCAATAGCTCACGTTGTTTTATCGTTCGGTTCTGCTTTTAAACTTGAGGAACGAGGGGGCCCGTCAGTGATGTCATGACAACGCGTCACCGTGCGTAAATGGAAGACGTCGAGTTTACTAATTACAAGATTGTCTGTCTTATCTTACTAATCGGTCAACTTTACTTACATTTAATGGAAATCCCCACATTCCTTTCAAATTCTCAAATAGTTATTCAATAATTCTATTTGCGCACAAAGGCTGTAAAACTAACAAATATTTGACACTGCTATTGTGTTTTGCTTGTTCGTTTTACTAAACATGTAATTTATGTCATTTTCACGTTTGTACACTTCGTTTTAAACCAATTACCTGCATGTATATTTGTTATTTTGACACCTTGAATAACAACCGATCACATTCTTGGCTGCATACAGAACAATTAGAGAGAAAGTGTTTGCTATATTTAAAGTTTGATTGAAAGATTTCATCGGTCCTCTGTCACAAAGTGTGACGTCACAGAGTTGTCACGGTAACGGAGCAGATCGATTTGCACTCACTATAAACACCCGTTCTCCATCTTGGGCGCAAAAGTTGGGGCCAAACTTCAAGCTTTTTGACAGAGGGTTAAAAATGTGCTGAATTAAGTCTCCCTCAAGTGTTGGCTGTTGCTTTTTAATGTTGATCACCTTGCAAACACCTTGAAACCTCGCACAAGGTAAGAGAAGAGTGGGGGGGGGGGGGGGGGGGGGCGCACAATGCATCGCGAGTGATGTTGGTTTACTTATTAAATGCATTTTGAAATGTGGACGGCTACTTTTGTTTGTGATTTTTTTTTTTTAGACATGAGCGCAAAGAGGAACAATGAGGGTATCATCACCTACCATATCCCGTTCAATATTAGACTTCTGGCATCCGAGGTACATCAGTGTCACTTTGGGTGCTGGGCCAATGCAGTTGTGCTAAAAAAAAAAGAAAAAAAAAGTCATTAGTCATCTTAGTGTTTTATATCCACGCAACTTGTGCAAATTAACAATCTACAGGGGACAGAATCCAAGTGCCTGCGGCCCGAGGTGAAACAGAGTGCGCCGGTGAAGGAGAGGAAATCTGACGCCCCCATCAAACTCAATAAACGGGATGAAGCCATGGAGGCGCACGGATCCAGGCCGCGGCGAAACACGCTCTCTTACATCCCCACCAGGCGACTGGAGGTACTGCACGAAGCCGCAGCCACCACCAACGATATAATGTATTATTTAACTTTACGTTTATGTTTCAGATAAAAATGGAGGCTGAAATTCGAGAGGCTAAAGAATTGATTAGACCTTTAGTGGAAACAGACAAGGTATGAGTTAAAGTGGAACTCAAGGTTGTTCGTCCCCCCCCCCCAAAAAAAACCCCACACAAATCTAAACACAGTAGTGCCCTCTTGTGGCATCTAAGGGTGTTGCAGAAATCACCAAAACAACAAATAGTTTACAGCAAATGAATTATTTTGGATTTTATTTTTTAAATAGTTGAATCCACATTTAGCAAATTGAGAAAGCAAGTCAACTTATTTTTTTGTCTGGAACAGATTGGCATTTCAATTCATTTCAACGTGGAAAATAGTTTTGAGATCCAAGTGCGAGCTTGGCAAATGTCATCAATGAAACTGAAGTGGCGCCACAGAGAAGCTAGCAAAAGCTAACTTGTGTAGGAGCTGGAGACTTTCCTGAGCAGGGAGCACGAAGCCAAGACGATCGGGAGGGAGGTGACGCGCAAGCGTGTGCACGAGATGGAGTGGGGTGCGCGCCAAAATAAGCTCCAGCACCACATGGCTGTCTGCAACCCGCTGGAGGTCAAGCTGCGCCAGAACTTGTACCAGCAATTCCTGAATCACGGAAACACCAAGGTACCGCTGGCGCGAGGCCCGAGACGGGCGTCGGGGCTGACGCTGACGCTTTACGCTTTCAGGGCTTCGTCTTTCTGGATATGTGCGACCTGAATGCGTACAACCCGTACGTCCTCCGCGACAAAAAGCCGCACCAGTGCAAGGTGAGCGAGCTACATATTTTTGAACTTGATATCATTTGGTTAAATATACATAAGAGGAGATCAAAATAGAATCAATTCAGCATTTCGTTCCAAAGATGAGCAATGAAAGGAAATGTATAAAAGGTGAAGTTTGCGTCAAATGCCTTTCGCAGCTGAGGGCGGCCGAGCTGAAGGAGAAGGAATTTTTCAACGTCAAGTTCAAAATGAGGACTCGCTGTGACGCAGGTAAGCCACCTTTGGTCACATGACCTCATCGCAAGAACCGTTCGATATCCGTTTTGTTTTCCTGCATTCAGGATGCCACTTCAAGTGGATCAGCCAGAGCCAAACGGAGCACGACGGCTACACCACGCCTTCGACCGTCGTGGCGCTCCCCCTTCAGCCGGCAGACAAGAGCAAGGCTAACCGCGCCAGGTCTTGGTACGACCATCGTAATTTAACTCTGGATTTGATCAATGTTTTAAGTTATGAGCCCCCCCCCCAAAAAAAGAGCAACATACCGCTGATGACGTGTGATGTGTCGTGCAGCTTGAAGGTGCCGTTCCACATCCGCGAGAGCTCGGTGCTGGACGGAACGTGCCATCAGGCTGACTGCTGGTTCTCCAGATGAGGAGGGCTTTTTTTCTTCTTCTGCCACCTGTCGGTAAACCAAAGACCCACGCTGGCCGGAATAAGCGAGCCCTGAGCAGAAGACTAGACCGCATGTTGTGTTTTATTCCACCTTTGACCCTTCTGAGCTGCATCATCTACCTGACAAGTTTGGACGAATAAAAGCTCGTCATCACAACGTCAGGTCCAAAAGGTTGTGTTTGGAAAATGAAAAAGATACGATTGCCGTTTGTGGGGCAAGGCACTTGTGAGCGCAAAGTGGCTCGGAAGTCATTTGTGGGGCGGCTCGTAGAGCTGCAGGTCCAACTTGACCCAGACTTCTCCGGTGGGGACTTCGTGGAGCAGCAGGCGACGACCGGCAGCGCCTTTGCTCTCCATTTCCTTCTTGATGGTGGCCACGGGAACCTCGGCGCGACCCAGGAATTCTGACGAAAGCGAGCGAGCGCCGCTGATGAGACAAGCGGTTTTCCTCCCGAGACGTGTCCACTCACCGTCCGGCGAGAACTGGTTCTTCTCAAAGACGGTGATGCTCAGGACGTCCTGGTAGAGGTCTTTGATGAAGAACTGGCAGTTGAAGTTCCACTTGGGGTTGAGCGTGTTGCTGGCGGGTCGAGACGTGTAGCACTGGGCGCCCATGGTCAGCTCGCAGTATGGGTTGCTCTTGCCTGCAGGGGGCGCCGGGGGTGAGATGCCGCTCACAACAACTCCGTGTGTGTGTGTGTGTGTGTATCACCGTTGGGCTTGCTAGCTTTGAGCTCCTGGGCCTCAGAGACGGTCACCAGAAGCCTGCCGATGCCGCTCGTCTTCAGAGAGCGAGCTGCGGGAAGCGTAGACGTCAGAAAAGCACGACGTGCGAAGAGACAGAATGTCTTCGCTGACCTTGATAGGCCTTCTCGCGTTTCTTCTTCTCCGTCTCGATGAAAAGTTCAGACGCCACTTTGATTTTCTGTACCCACGCCGCCCTGACAAAACCCAAACAGGTCCTGCTTGTTACGCCATCGAATGTGTCCAATCAGGCATTGTAAAACCGTCGCTCGCCGTCACCTTTCGTTCAAGGTGTCCGTCCTGAGCGAGTAGACGCGGTTGATGTGCGAGACGAGGAAGAGCGGCTCGTCGCTGGACGGGTCCGGTGGCATTTTGACCAGAACCTCATTGAGGAAAAGTGGCTGTGGACAAAATAAAGGCAAGACGAGCGAGGGGAGTGACGTCAGGCAGCGGGCGCTTCGGCTCACCAATTTGTACATCTTGAGCTGGACGCCGTTGCTCTTGGGTCCGAAGAGCCTGTCGGGCCCAGAGGAGGACAAGGACTTGGCGCTCTGCGTCAGGAGCAGGAAGTCGTTGAAGAGGAAGGCCCACAATTCGCGGCTGCTCTTGGTCTTGTGCAGCCGGCCGCTGTGCAGCAGCTTGCGCGGTCCGAGGCAATTGGTCAGCGAGTCCAACACCAAGTTCTGCCCATCACACAAATGTTTTGTTTTTCTTGTCCCAAATGACATTTCTTAAAGGGGGCCATCTCACCTCGATGGCGCCATCGCACTGCACGTGGGTCTGGATCCACTCCAGGCGGTCCGAGTTCTCCTTCTCCCTGACGCCCTCGTTGACCTGAGAGCACAGCTCCTCGGCCCGCTCCAGAGCCTCCCGCAGAGGGGCGTGGTCCGCGTGCTGCTTGGGCGTGTGCTCCAGGATCTGAAACCGCGTCAAGACGACACGCTCAGGAGAAGAGCGCAAAGACGGACGGAGGCGGTACGTACGTTCTTGATGAGCAGAGGGTAGCGGGTGATCCTCTGCATGGGCTTGAGAAGAAAGCTGGACAGAGGCATCCCCTTACAGCGGTAGTTGGTAGCGATCTTCTGCTCGGCACGGAAGAGGTCAGGTGATTAAAAAAAAAAAAGAAAACCAAGTCATGGTCGCGCATTTGCACGACTACCTTGAGAAAGTCCTTGAAGTCGGGCTGGTTATGAGTTTTGCTCTGCAGCAGGGCGGCGGCGTTGAGCTGGCAAGAGCAGAAGCCCACGTAGGGCCGCAATCGCGTCAGCTCCGACGCCAGCAGATCGCCGATCAGCTGCACAGGCATGTTGTCGCCGCCCGTCTGCTTGCGCAGGCGCAGCGCTCTGAAAGACGCCAGAGGGGTGAGTGTGTGTGTGTGTGTGTGTGTGAGGGGGTGGGGGGGCGTACTCACTGTAGGAATCTGCTGTTGCACACGATCAGCTCTCGCCAGTTGATGAAAATGACGCCCATCTCCGCTTCCGTTAGGCGACCCGACTCCGACATGGGCTTGTAGAACACCTGATGAAGTCCAATTGGAGCATTTTTGTAAATGGAGTGATAATCTTGTGTGTGTGGTTTTTTTTTTTTTTTTTTTTTTTTTTTTTTTTTTGAGACCTCCAGCACCAGCTCCAGGTCGTCCACGTAGGTCTCCTCAGTGCGGATGAGCTCGTGGATGTAACCCTGCCTTTTCCTTTCCTGGGGGCTCATGGTGTCCAGCGTCATCAGGTCCGCGCACCCTTTTGACGCACACACACACACACACACACACACGAGACGCAAGCCATGTTCGAACCTCTATTTATTCTCAACTTTTCAGCACCTTCCGTGATTGCATAGGCAAAAAATGGAGGGAAGAGAGCGGAGAGGAAGACGAGTTGCTGCTGGTAAATGTCATTTGTAATTCTCATACGGCAGTGTTCCTAATATTGTGGTGTCACGTCACAATGTGTCATCATGCTTTGTCCCAGTGTCAAGGTTAGTTGAGCAAAATGAGAGGCAAAGCCCCCACCCCCACCCCGAAAAAAACAATACAATAAAATAAAATAAGAACAAGCAAGGCTGGTTCTGTCCCCGCCCGCAGGTGGTCGTGATTCCGGTAAGGTGAGGAAGAGGAGGAGAAGGAAGAGGAAGAGGAGGAGGACAGGAAAGCCCACATTGTTTGTCCTACGGAGGAAACAAAAGGAAAGATGACGCAGGAGGAGGAGGAGAAGGGGAGGGGGGGGGTGAGTGGGATGAGGCAGAGAGCACAGACATTAATCAAGCGGGAATATTAATGCGGGGCCTCGCCATGCACGTGCGCTCGTTACATGGCCGCTAATTACTTGGGGCGTTTGTTCAGAGATGCTAATTAAATGTGGGGCTTGTTAACAACATGTTAAATCGAGTAACCTGAGACTCAGCTCGGGGAGGCCGTTTCCTTCTCGCCGCCGTCTGAAAGGTATTTGGCGTACTCACATTGCTGACTGGGGTCGGACTCGGTGGTCATCTTGACGTAGTTGGTGGGGATCAGCCCCGTGACGCCGTCGGCTTCGCCTTTCCACCAGTCCGGGTTGGTCTTGTCCAGGACGTTGATGAGCCGGCCCTTGGAGAAGCTCAGCTCGTCGGGGTTGGCCGCCGTGTAGTCGTACATGGCGATGACTTGGCACACTGCCGACACGCGCCGACAAAGTCTTTGAGGTTTTCATTCCGGATCCTCGCGATGTACGTTCGGCTGCGTGGGAAAATGTGGCCGGCGGACGGGATTGCGACCGACCTGGTAGAGGCGAGGGGGACAACTTGCTGCCGGAGGGTCCGAGGAGCTTGACATGGGAGGAGTGAAGCCAGCCTCTCTGACGCTTCTTGCCACGGGCCTGCCACAAAAAACAAAAACAAAAAAAAAGTTATGAAAACAGATGGAGTGTAAAAAAAATAAATAAAAAAAAAACCTGATAAAAAAAAAAGACAGATAAATGAATACATAATTAAATAAACAAACAAAAAAATCCCAGCGACTGACCTGCAGTTCTCCCAACCACCAGCCACTGGAGTTCTTGGCCAGGACCACAACAAGTTGCCCGGGAGTCAGATGAAGCTGATGCGTCGTCGGGGCAACGGCGGCTGAGGCGGCGACGGCCTGGGCGAGCTCTGCTGACCAATGGGCACAATTCAGATCCGCGTGATGGTCCCCCTGCCACTCGTGGGTTTTGCGTTCTCACCGGGCTTCTTTGTCGGCCCACCGGGTCTTGACACCTATGAGAAGGACATTGATGAATGGCGAAATTGCATCTCGTATCCATGGCTGCACTTGGGCTTTACCTCCAGCTCCACGGGCCTGACGTAGTTGGAAGGGAAAAGGCCGGTTTGGTCGCCGATGCAGCCTCGCCACCACTCGCCTTCCCGCTCCGTCACCACCAGCACGTCGCCCTCCTCGAAGGTGAGGTCGCCCGCCTCCGGGCTCTCGTAGGTGTACAGCGCCACGTATTCTGTTTTGGGCGACGGAGGTGTTACGTCCGATGGGACGGCCAAGCTTTGAGGCGTCGGCTCACCTTCAAGTTGAGCACCGTCGCCTCCATCTGCCGGCTCCGTGCTTTCAAAAGAACCGCGCGGCGTTAGCTCGCCCCGAGACAGACTGCGGTGTGCGTGTGTGTTCATACTCTGCGGCCGTTTCGCCCTCGAACGGGAGGTTGTTTGTTTCGGAGGAACCAGTGGTGGTGGTGCCGGTGGCCGACCAGGGTGACCCGATCTGAGTCGGTCCAGGAGCTGGAAACTGAGAAGCAGAATTTTATTATCCTCATAATTGTGGGATGTCGTGCAAAGCGTACCTAATGAAGTGTCGAATTATTTGTTGTTTTATTTAAAAAAAGCAAAATTGCGGCCGACGTATTTACCTGCGACGTGTCTGACTGGACGGGAGGAGCGCCATCGTCGTCCGTGCGTTCGCCATCCGTCACTCTTCATGTAAACACGACAAAACATCGTTCAAAAGTGCTTCTGTGAGATTTGCTCTACTCCAAGTAAAATTACCCGGCGACGGGAAGCAGGGCTGGACAGGAAGCGGGCGGCGCTGGGTCGGCCTCGGTGCATTTCTCGGCGTAACTGTGAGGGAACCAGCCCTTGTTTCCACGGTAACTGCCGCACAGCCAGCCCGGCTCGCCCACCGTCTGCTCGTCCACCTGCGGAGCAGACCCGTCTCAATTTTTCATCGGTCAAAACCGAGCGGGCCGGCGTCAAACCTCAATAAGGCAGTCGGCGTCGATGCTCAGCTCGTCCTTGTTGCGTGCTGCAAACGAGTACAGCGCTTTGTAGAGGCGCACCCTGGAGGCCGCCTGCGCCTCCTCCTGCGCCCTTCGAGCCTCCTCTTCCCTCCTTTTTCGCTGCTGCTCCTCCTCCTCCTCCCTGGCCATCCTCTCCTGCTCCAGCTTGGCCCGCCTGGGTGCAAAAAATGTCTCTGCAAATGACTCCAAGATTTGCATTTGTGTGAAGGCATCTACCTGGCTTCCTCCTCCCTCCGCCGTCTCTCCCGCTCCTCAATCCTCCGTCTCTCCTGCTCCTCTTCCTCCCTCCTCCGCTGCTCCTCTTCCTCTTTCCTCCGTCTCTCCTGCTCCTCCTCTTCCTCCCTCCTCCGCCGCTCCTCCTCCTCCTCTTTCCTCCGTCTCTCTCGCTCTTCCTCCTCCTCCTCCTCTTTCCTCCGTCTCTCTCGCTCTTCCTCCTCCTCCTCTTTCCTCCGTCTGGCTCTCTCCTCCTCTTCCTCTCTCCTCCGCCGCTCTTCTTCCTCCTCCTTGCGTCTCTTCAACTGGCGCGATTTCTCCTCCTTGACGCGCCGCAAGTCATCCAGGACGGACTGTTGCTTGACTTGCTTCTCCCTCAGCTCCTGATGGCAGGGACGCACATCGAAACAGCTTTCACGGAATAATAATCGTGAAGACGTCTCGAGAACATCGCAAAGCGGGCCTCACTTCGTCGAGGGGGTCACACACACTTACCGTCCGCCACAAAGCAAATATAAACATGAAGAATGGAAGGGAAGAAAACAAAAGCTCAACAAAACACGAGAACCTTGAAGAGAAGAAAGAGTTGGCTGAGACAAGCCAGCAGAGACAGAAGCGCTCGCAGGAGACAGTCATCCATGTCCTCGAGCTGACCACATGCAACATGGTTAGAAAAAATGGAGGAAGAAAGACATCCGGAAGCAGGATTAAGAGGAGAAAGCAGAGAAAGGAGTTAAAATGCAGTTCCAAGCAGCACAAGCCGTAAAAGAAACCACACAAGATAATTGACGAGATGGTTTTGGACTGACCTGAAGTTCTTTGTTGTGCAGTTGCATCTGTGCCAGCTTGTCAGTGGTTTCCTTCTGCAGGGCGTCCAGCTGTTCCTTCAGATGGCGGCAGGCTACTCCTTTGTCGCTCACCTTGGCCGCCAGCGAGGACAACGTCGAGGCTGCAAGAAAAGTCCAAATGCCTTTGTCCATGATGCGAGCTTGGAGGCTTTAGGGGGTGGGACTTACGTAAGATTTTGTTGAGGTGGACGTTATGCAGCTTCTCAGTCAGCTTCTGATGCTCGGGAGCCAGCGTGGAGAGCTTCAGCTGCCATTCCTGAGAAAAAAAAAAAAAAAGAACGGAAATGAGTCGAGGTTGAAAACAAAAAGAAATAAAAACTTGGTTTTGTTTGTACCTCCAACTGGAGCTGCAGCGTGTTGATCTCGGCGACGCGCGTGTCTCTCTTCTGGTTGATGAGCTCCACTTCGGCCTTCCGGACGCGTCGCTTGCTCTGCGCGTCGCGGAGGCGGTCCGAGATCTGCTTGTGCTTGTTGCCCTGGGCGACGGAAAGCCGACATTCTGTAACAAGCTCGCCGGCTAGCTCGGCTCGAGCGGCGCGGGCCTCACCACGGCCTCCAGCTCCAGTTCCAGACTCTTCTTCTTGGCTCGGAGCTGAGAGAGTTCCCGTTGGTCGCCGTCTCGCGCCCTGCTCAGCTCCTCCCTGCGACTGCGTTCCCACTGCTCCTGCCGCTGGCGCTCCAGCTCCTGCTTGGCAACGCAAAAGATTGCGCAATGTTTGCATTTTGAAATCTTGCTTTCAAGTGACTCACCTCTTTCCTCTCCAGCTCCCTCAGCCGGTCCTCCTCGCGCTGCCGCTCCACTTGCCGCTGCCTCTCCAGGCGCCGCTCCTCCTCTAGCCGGCGCCGCTGTTCGCTTTGATGGGCTTCCCTCTCCCGCCGCTCCCGGTCTTCCTGCTCCTCACGGGCCCGGCGCTCTCGCTCCTTCCTCTGCTGCTCCTCCAGAGCCTGCCTTCGTTTCTCTAGCTCGGCGCTGCCACGTGCAAAGTTCTCCTTCAGTTTGTCCTCAAAGGACACTGGAGGGGAGGGGAAAAAGGATGGGTCAGCGTTTTCTTACGTGACGCAAGATTAAAAACCGTACCGCTGCTCTTGTTCTTCAGGACGGGTTCTATCTCCGGTGAGTCCATCAAAGAGGGGCTGCCGTAAGGTCCGCTGCCGTTGAGGAGCTCGCCGCACTTGAGGCCACCTCTACGAGCGACAGATTCAAAAGGTTACTTTCTGGGTGGCAAAAGCAGAGCGTTTATTTTTTTTTAAAGTTGACCTGAGAGAAGGCGGGATGAGGTCTTGGGGCAGGGTGAGCGGCAGCGGGCGGCCCGTCTTGGCCGTGTCCACCAGATGCATGGCCAGGATGAACTCGTCGGCCCGCAGACGGCCGTCTTTGTCCACGTCTGCTAGGTTCCTGCAAAATGACGTGCCACATTGTGAACAAAATTCATCCAAAAGGACATAATGGAAACAAATACAGTTTAAAAATTTGCGTTAAATAAAATTTTGAATTACACACCAGATTGCAGCCAGCTGAGTCTGCGTGAGGTTGGATGCAATCAGTGCGTTTCTCACTTGAGGTCCTGGGGGGACAAAAAATAAAAATAAGAACATTTTAAATAAATAAATAAAAAAAAAATAAAAAATTGGGGCTGATTGAGCAGTCCGCCTGCCGCCATTTTGTTAGTTTTCCCTCACCTGACAAGTAGCCACTCATGAGCTTGTCCAGAGTGTTGAACTGCTGCCTGTACTTGAGTCTGGACGCTTGAGGCACGGCCCAGTCGCTCGAGCCCGCCGCCGCCTTGGGAGAGTTACTGGCCAGTGAGGTGGTGGACGAAGAGTTGGAGCTAGCAAAAATTCAAGGAGGTCAACTCATGCCCAACGACAATTTAAAAATTTGCTGTCTCATTGCAATCAAAACGTGTGCGTGTTCCAAAATGAGTTTTGTGCGCATTCCTGGTGCTTGTTCAAACATCTTCGGACGGGGCGAGGACGGCGTTCAAAAGTGTGAAATCAGATACAAGACCCGACCTGTTCCCTCAAGACACGCGCGCGCACGCTAGCAACGATATTAGATACTATTGTCGCACAAAGCTTAGCGCAGACCTCTTTGTTCACAAGAAAAAAAAAAAAAAAAAAAAAAAAAACAACTTGCAGGATCATCTCCTAGTCCTCATTTTGAGTCCATGGTAAACAAAATGAGCCCGGAATGTCCCAAACAATTTCAGCTAATGTGTTTGGAGAGGAAAGCACGCAAATTTCCGTTGCGCTCTGATTGCGAATTTCCTGCCGTGTCATCTGATTTGGGGGAAAAACTACTTCCTGCTCTGTCCCGGTTATCAAGTCATTCATTCACCCGCCTAGTCGCAGGCCAATCTTTCTTTTCTGTGGTGAAACATTAACGCTGAGAAATCTTTTTTTTGCAGGCTCACCTGCTGGAGCCAAGGTCCCCCAGAGAGTTGGCCTGAGACATGCCCCGGCTTCCAGGTGGAGAAAAGGTCAGCGGCGAGGAGAACCCCGACAGGGGAGGACCTGCAAAAAAAATGACCGGGAATGTGGGCTTTCATTTGCAGGGCAAAATTATTCGCATCTTGGCGTGAATACAAAACTTTGTCAGAGACGTTATGTAAGCGACCTGTCATGGCCTTCAAGCGCTAATCTTGTCTGCCTGCGCTTCAAACAGACAAATGAGATGACCCAACTAAACGGCTCCAGTGTGGAACCGACCTGCGGCCATGGGTGGGGCGGGGCCGAGGAAGTGAAGGTGGCAGCGGGGGAAGCCGGCGAATCCCAACGGGGCGCCCAGCGGCAGAGTCATCACGGGCGGTGCCGCTCGCATGGGGGGGTTAGCGGGGATGGGGGTTAGGATGGACATGGGCGGCGGCGGCATGGCGACCGACAAGTTTGGCAAAGAACCCATCCCTGCAAGGAGGACGTGCAAAGTGGGTTAGTAGGATGGGATGAAAAGTGGGGCACAGAGGGGACAGTTTTTTTTTTTTTTTTTTTTTTTATATACCAAAGCGAGCCGACGAGGGCACAGGAAGCTGCCTCAAGCCCATGGGTAGCGCCGCGGGCAAACTGCGGCCCTGCAGTTTCACCTTGATGAGCTTCATGGCGATGGAGAACTCCTGCCGGTCCATCTTGCCGTCGCCGTCCATGTCGGCCAGGTTCCTGAAAGACCAAATTCACGATTCGACCGCTTCGAGGTGAACGGACACTCTGGACGAAAGCGCCGACTTACCAGATCTCGGCCAGGACGGCCGGCGGCAGGCCCGACTGCAGGAAGAATCCTCGGGCTTGCTCGCCTGTCGACGGGAGAACAAAAAAAAGTCAGGCGACATACCGGCCCGGAGGACTTTGCGCGGCGCCTACCCGAGACGTAGCCCAGGACGGGGGCCAGGGTGTCAAACTGCTTGTCATGCTTCCCTCGCTCCTCCGGGGAAATGGACCAGGCGGCGCCACCACCTGCATGCGAGAAGAACCGACATCAAGTCGACTCAAACGCGAAAGCCGCAAAGGAAAAAAAGAAGTCAAGAATAATCAACAAAAACTCAAAACTCTTTCAAAGTTTGAGGGACAAATTTCTGCCGAGCTTGCATAATTGGGCCGCCGTGCACCCTTGAAGCGAGCCACTCTCTCGCCAATGATGACTGCGTGAAAATTCAGAGTCAGCTGCTTTGGCTCCCGCCCCGTTGCACGTCTCCCGGCGCTTTTGCGCACCGGCTATTAAAAATGCAGCTGAGCCGTCCGTAAAAGCGGCAAAGGAGGAGATATCAATCAATTAGTCACGAGGGAGTCGCCACAATTGTATCGTGATGAGGCTGCGACCACTTGTTTTATTTTTTTGTTTTGTTTTTAATGAGGAAAATTGACCGGCTGGACGTTATTGTGATGAATGGACTTGTCACGGCAAATTCATCCGTCACGCACGCAAATTTCTCACTTATTTTGATTCCAATTAGGGACATTGCAATCTACGCAGATTTCTATCCTCTAAAATTTTTTTTTGGGGGGGAATTGTTAGCTCGTATGATTGAACAGACTGGCTCACGCTGGCCCACGTCAGAGAGCACCTGAGCAGGTGCCTGACCCACTTTGTGGCATCGTCAGCAAAACCCGCGGTAATTAATCTGGCGCTGGGATTTGGCACAGCCCCGCGGGGAGCACAAGTGGGACACGGCAAAGATTCGCAACACGTCGACGGTTTGATTCCGACAGGTCGGGTTCGACGCCGTCACGGCTACTCACAGAAGAGATATATATATTTTTTTTCTATTATTTCTTTTTATTGACTTTTAGATTCATGAGTTGTTGTTTTTTTCTCAATTCTGCAGCCCTCCACTGCAAAGAGCTCCTAAGCCACACGGGCCCTCCTGCTAAAATTGAAGAAATACAAAGCGGCGCAGGTGCCTGCCTGAGCGGAATTTCAATCGACTGCAACGTTTCGCTTTGTTGTCTTGGTGCCGTGTTGAGTCAAACCTCCGTAGACCTTCCTCAGGTACCTTCCGCCCCTCAGGGGGGGGGTCTCTGCTTTCTTACCGTTCATGGCTGCAGGTGGAGGTGTCCTCCGCACGGCCGGCTAGCTCGCAGACATCTATCTGCAGGGAGGGATGTTAAAGTCATCGTTTTCATCCAATACGTTTTCCACGTCAGGTGACACCTGTGTTCAACTTTCTATTCTCTTGTGCAAACAAGGCAATCATATCCACCCTGGTTGACAAACACTCGAGCGCTCCGAGGTGTGTTGTGAGTGAGCCGTGTCAAATGCACACCAACGGCTTCTGTTCGTCCTTCTTTTTCTCTCTCTCCCGCTACCAAAACAACACGACGGGAAACATTTGAACACGGATTTTGGCTCAGACGTGAATGTCGCTTAAAGCTCGCAAAGACCCTCGGACTCTCCCCGCATGCTGATTGACACCTGCGCTCGGACGCGTCTATCAATGCATCGCTCTGTGTGTGCGTGAGAGAGAGAGAGAGAAAGAGAGAACGTGTCAAGCGCACACACACTTTGCATAGAACCTTCCTGTCGGAGCGCCGGAAGCTCGGCCAAGCCACTGGGAAGAAAGAAGCCAGTGTGTGTCGTGTGTGTGTGTGTGTGTGTGTGCGCGTGCGTAGTGTAATACTCACTTTCCCCCTGTTGTGCTGGTGAAGGCGTAAATCAATGTCCAAGCTCCTTTTGGGTCATCTATGAACAACAAACAAGCAATTAATTTGCTTCCTTGTGCCCTATGTTACAACACATTTTTACTGCAACATTTAGAGGGCATAAGATGAGGTGAATGTTTCAGATAAAAACAGATCGTGAGCAAATGTGACAACAACAGCCACAAGACCATAGGCCACATTATTAGGTACATCTAGATGCAAGTTTCCACCCCTCACCAAATCCATTGAACTTAAGTATTCGGAGTTACTTGTCACACTATCTGCCCTTCCAATAACAGTTACAATTTGTGTCACCAATACCCATAAGAAGAAAAATGTTTTTTTTTTTTTTTTTTTAGGGCTACTGAATTTCAGGTTCAGGTGTACCTAATGTTTTGGCCTTTCCCGAGCACAAGCAAAAGGGAAGAGAGGGCCCGGGAATATTTAGTGACTTGTGAATGAAGCTCGTAGGTTGGCTGCCGTTGGTGTTAAATAAAGGCAGCATTTGTTCAGGAGAAGCGAGTGAGAAGTGGCAGGCTTCTGACGGGAGTAAAAATAAAAACAAGCAAAAAAAACAAAAAGCCATGTAGATGTATGTCACTAACGGGCAGAGCACGCCAAGCTGTCTATCGTCGAGAATAACGATTCAATTATGAACAAATGTAGAAACATTTCCGAGCGTTTTTCGTGACATAATGTGAGACTGCTAACGGATTATTTACCTGTTGCGGTGGAACAGCGCCCGGTAGTCAAGACATTCACGGGAGGGCAATTCGGATAGTGGAGGAGGAGGACGGAAGGAGGCGAAGACGCGACGAAGGCGGGACCGACGTCAAACTGGAAGAGGGCGGAGCTAGGGAGTCAAGCCGGAAGCCTTTTTGCAGTTGGGTTCCGCCAGGATGTTTCAACATAAAACTTACCATCGAAATGCGTGGAAGCCAGGTTTCAAAATAAAAGCTCCATGAAAAGTGATAGATTTTAACAAGTGATGCATGCATGGCTTAGTGTTTCTTTTTGTGAGATTAAAACTGCCACCATGTCACCCAGCTGGACATCACAATACAATTTTGATCCAACAGTGCAAGTAATAAACCCCCACTGAGTGCTCACCACAGTTTATTTCAGAAAAGAAAAGACAGAGGCATCAAATGCTCCTGCAAATTGCAACTTATTCAACCAAGTGATTCTTTTTTTTTTTTAAGCTATCTGCACCATACAGGCCTGGACAAGGATGGGAGCCGCTCGATGCTGCTGCGCTCAGAAAGCTCTGAAGAGCTGGTTGGGCAAGTATCCCAGGTGGAGGAAGGACGTCTGGGCTTCTCTCTCCAGGTTGGCCAGTTCTTGCACGGTGGGGGCCAGCACATCCACGTGACCCTTGTAGTTACCACCTAGCGCCGCCACATGTACAGCGAGGGCTAAACATCGCAAACGCAAGGCAGACATGTTCCCTTTGGAATGTCGTACCTCCCAGCGTCCGGCGTTGGCCATAAGTGACCTTCCCGTCAAAATCGTCCACGGGGACCTTGATGTCGGGCTCGCACTGGGTGATGGTGCACTTGAGGTGTTCCTCGATTTCCGAAAGGAGCTGCGATTGAAAAAGGGTGGCGGGTAATGACGAGCGTCACGAGCAACGGCTTTGCGAAGGCGGGAGCGCCGCTCACTTCTTTCTCGTTGTACCAGATGGTGCAGCCGCCGTCCTGCTTGAGTCGTGTGTTGTAGCAGCCCCTTCCTCGGTTGGCGCACACGTGGTACCACACCTGCGTCACCGCAAATACTACAACAGTCTGTTCCCAAAAGAGCCAGAAATACAAAACACTCTTACCTTCTCCTTCTCCATGGCAACCAATGAGATGGCCAAGCCCATTCTGTGTTTCAGAAAAAGCAAAATTAGCACAATGTCGAAGATTGATGAAAAATAGCCGAACCGTTCGAGTCCTCACTTCTCTGCCCGACCCACCCTGCCGATGCGGTGGACGTAGTTCTGCTTCTCGTCTGGCAGCGTCACGTTAATCACTGCCCAAACGAAAAGCACTTTAGACGTAAGGCGCGGGGTAAATTAAAATGCATGACGGCTACCGTAGGGAACGCCGCGGATGTCGATCCCCCTGGCGGCCACGTCTGTGCAGATGAGAAGCCGCACTTCCTTTCTCTGAGGACGCGAGATAATGTCAAATGCAGGTCGGCGGCGGCGACGACGTCGGGTGTCGAGTTCTTCCTTTACCTTGAAGCGATCTAAGTTGTTCTTCCTCTCTTGGGGCTTGCGATCGCCATGGAGACAGACGCAGGAAAACTGGTGGTTTTTACTCTGCGGGCCTGATGTAAAGTAAAGGGGCCACGTTACCCCCCAAATTTTTTTTTTTTTAATAATTGTGATTCATTACCTCCTCCTTGCTGGATGAAGTACTGCTCCATGTTGTCACAGTCGATCTTGGTGCGGCAGAAGATGATGGCCTGGTCCATTTTGTGCTCTTTGATGGCCCTCACCGTGTACTCGCCTTTCAGTACCTTGATGGCTTCCGACCACATTTCTGGAACACGCAGAAGGTACCTGTGTGAGGGCCGGTGTGGCCCGCACACACGAACCACACCAAACGCACCTGCTGAGTTGCTTCCTGGTCTGGTGTTGTCTTTTGCGTGGACCTCATCCGTCTGGGAAAAAAAAACAAAAACAAAAAAAACAAAAAAAATTGTTAACAGCAGCCAATTTCTGGTGGCCATCTGCCAGCCCAGTTGGCCCAACTGACCCGGATCTGGTTCTTGCCCAGCCGCTCCCAGATCCGGTCGGCCTTGGGGTTGACGGGCACGACCACGTGGTGGACTGTCTCGGGCACCGAGTCCTCGCCCTTCAGGTCCACCCAGGTGGGGAAGTGCATGATGCGCTCCGACAGCTTCTTCACGTCGAACGAGTGCAGCGTGGCAGAGCACACGATCACCTGCGTGCGTCCATCGGGAAGGTCAAAATCAAATCCGCTTGGCTCCGTTACGGAGGACCCACCCCCTGGCGGTACCTGCAGCCGTTTTCCGTCGGATGTCACTTGAGGGATCTGATTATGGATTCTGTTGATGAAGTCCGTGTAGCCCGCCGACAGGAGCCCGTCCTGGAGACGACAAAACGAGCGTGGCGGATGATTGCCTCCATCTGTAAAGCCCCGCAAATAAAAGCGGTCATCCTTACGCATTCGTCCAGGACCAGAAAGCGGACTTGGGACAGGCTGAGCTTTCCGGTGGATATGAGGTCGTCCAAACGACCGGGGGTCCCCACCACAATGTCCACCTAACAAGAGATGGCAAAATAATTGACAAGGCGGGAGCGGCACGCTAAATTTTAGGGTGCGGCTACGCACGCCTTGCTCCAGGGCGGCCATTTGCTCCTTGGCGGCCACTCCGCCAATCACCAGCAGCTCTCTGCAAAGCACACAAGGAAAGCATCAGGGCATTGGCGCCATCTGCTGGTGAGTTACCAGCATTGCGCTTCAGGGAAACAAAATTTTGAGCGGCACCTGAGCTTGGGGTCGACCACGTATTTCTTGAACTGCGTCACGTTGTTGAGTGTCTGCTCGGCCAACTCCTTGGACGGCTCGATGATGAGCGCCTTGGGGGCGTTGCTGGACCCTTTGGCCTGACTCACCTTGGCGCTCCCTGCCAAGAGACACACAAAATGAACGCTCGGTCACAGCTTTGAGCTTTTTTTTTTTTTTTTGGAAGCCACGGACCCGTCTGCGAAGACTTGACCATGTGAGCGTCCGGCGCCTGATCCAAGGCGACAAAGCCGCTCTTGGGCGCATGCTTGAAGTCTTCGCTGCCAAAGTTGAATTTCAGTTCTGCGTTCTGGCTCACCCAAAAAATAAAAATAAATACATTGTCAGTGCTGTGAGCTGACACTTTATCAGAAATAAGCGACAATACCTTGAGGACGCAAGACGCAAAGAAGGGTTGACTCCTCAGATTCTGAGGGATCTCGAAAGCTAAACCCAGATCGTTACCTGGATGATTTGAAAAAGTCGTATCAGAAAACTGATTGTCCATGTGAACGTACAGTAGATAATAAATACCATTTTTGGAGAAGGAAATGTGGCCCTTGTCCAAGTCGAGGTAGCATCCAATCGTGTCGTGCATGGTGAACTCCTGTCAGGGAGCAAAAAAAGAAAAAAAAAATTATCCTTTCCCAAATGAACACGCGGCGTCAAGTCAACCAAGGTGGTTTTTGTGTTTGACCTCGCCATAGCTGTCAAATTGCTTGTTGTTTGATTTCTTCCCGGTTCCGCCAAAACCAAAACCGTACTTGTCGGTTCCTACAGAGGAAGAAAAAAAAAAAAAAGTCAGGCAAAATAAATTAGAATTTTGAGTTGGTCAAAAAACAAAAAGCGTACCCAGGTCGAGAGCCGCCTGGCTGGTGCACCAGCCGATGCGACACAGGCCTTGGTCGTGGCACGAGACCTCGTAATAGTACTTCCCTGCTCGCACAACGGGAGATGCGCTAGTTACAGAACGTGGCTCGTGCTGAAGTTCGAACGGCTCACCTTTGGTCACGGCCTTGGTGGAGCGACAGCCGTGCCATTCCTTAAACTCTCGGCTCTGGCAGCACATGCCGTCCGCCCCGATGGCTGCAAGAAAGCGACGAGTCGGGAGAAGTTGCAAAAAATTGCAACATTCAACTTTTCCCTGTCTTAAATTTGTCGTTGTTGCTCTTCTCACCAAATGCAGCACTTCGGTCATAAGGGTTCATCTGCCAATTGTTGAAGACTGACAAAGAAGACAAGATATCTTCAATATTTCAGACAATATTCTCAACAAAGTGCCAAATATAGATACAAACCTGCTCCGCCCGTTGTGACGTTGGCTCTGCCTTTCTTGCCCTGCTGTTGGTCGGTCAGCGTTTCATGCACAATCTGAATGACGGGAATGCTGAAGGCCTGCCGATCACAACATACCCTGAGCAAAATCTTTCAGAAGTCAACGTCCATTTAAAAAAAATGGCTCAATACTCACTCCTGTCTTACCGCTACCGGTTTCTGCTGCCTTCAAGAAGAAAAAAAAAACTGTCAATTGTTCTTGTCGCACTGCATGGATGCTACATTTTTATGTCCAATCTGAATTCCGACTGATGTAATTTAAAAAATACGGCCCACCACCGCGAAATATTGACAGGCTCACCATGAGGACATCTCCTCCACCGAGAATCAATGGAATGGACTCAGCTTGGATGTCCGTGGGAAGCCTGACATGAAATCATGGCAATAAAACGCATTCATGGGAAAACATGACTGACAGCAAGATGGAAAGGTTGACAAAACAAGTGACTTACAGCCAGTCCATTTCCTCCACGGCCCTTGCGATTTCGGGCATCACGCCCATTTCTACACAACATAACGTTTACTCTCAATGACATTACGTCAATAAAACACGTTATGTTCATCGTACGGTCACGTTACAAGTTGAACTCACCAGAAAATGCTGCCATAGTTGCTTTAGGTTGCTGACGGATAGAACGCGTACACGAATGGACCTCGGGTGCACTTTTATATCCAGTCGATAGGAAACAGCGCTGTGATATTTGTTCCGGCTCTTTTATAATTAAAAAAAACCCCATCAAAACACAACAACAACAAATTAAATTAAAAACTATTATGAGACTGTTCAAACATATTGGATAAGCAGGTCCTTAAAATTAAAGTCGAATCACCGTTTAAAAAGAAAATACAACATTATTAAAATATTTTAAAAGTATGTATATTTATATGTATATAAATCTATATTTCTATGTATGGAAATAATCAGATGAATTAAAATGTGTATTCCAATGCATAGGTGGTGCTAGAGCACTTCAGGATTCAATGCACCGTGTGAGCGTTGGTTTTCAATGTGGATGTGGGCATATGTGTTTTTTCATTAGCACTCTTGTCTGATGTGAGAATATGTCACAAGCAGATGGAGATGTCATCCCATAATAAGAATAATAAGGAATGTCCACACATATACATCAACATTTAAGCGCACCTATAAAATATGATTAGACATCACTTTAAGAGCTTTATGGTCGACTGTAGTTAATATAATAAAGTGCTGAGTCAGGAGGGGAATAAAGTGCAGCCGGTGTTTAATTAGACTTACGTTTATGTATGATATCACAGTAGATGCTAAATTGATATTTTCATATACTTTTACAAGGTAATCTCAAACTGTGCCAGTATATTTTTTTTACCCTTCCTATTCAAAACTCATTTGACAAATCCCCGTATTCAACCACTGCAGTTCATTTAATGCTTCTGACATAGCGTCGCCTATTTTTGAAAATGGATGCAGAAAATTGAAGGAAGGGGGGGAAAAAAAAGAGACAGCAAAGGCATCTTAGGGAGAATTAAAGAGTGCGCAAGTCACGGAAGGAGGCTGAAGTGTGTTTGCTTTCCATTCTGGAGAGGCTCTTGTAATCCTGCGCTAGCTCCTGCTGGGCCTTCACTATCATCAACGCCTTGGCTGCTGCTTGTGTGTGTGTGTGTGTGTGTGTGCCAAGTCCCTGTGTATTTAGCAATAAGCTGTGCATGACTTTCAAAGGGGGATGAGGATGATAAAGTGAGATGACAGAAGAGCAAGCAAAAGAACGAAATGATGCTGGCCGCCATCCATCTATCCATCAGACGCTCCTAATTCAGCTAATGAGACTTCAGAAGCTTCTTGATAGGCTCGATTGATATTTCTTCTTCTCATATTGCAAATAGAAAACATCCTGACCACCTCTGAGCCCAGAATCAAGACGACAGGATTGATTAAAAAAAATAATTACATGTTAAGGTATTTTACACATGCATACCTGACATCAAGATCATTTCTAATTGACTGACTTGAAAATCTTTTTGCACGCATGACCCCTTGTTGCTAGGCAGATTTGGTCAGGCGCAGTCAGAACCGCACGACAGGCCAATCGCGCAACGCAAATAATGAACGAGACTTAAAATTGAGGAGACCCTGACGGACGGCGAGATGGACAGAAAGCCCGTCGTCGCCTCGTGGTAATGGGCAGAGTGCTCCCGGCCTGTTCCATGGAGGTCAAAGTTGGGCGTCCCCGCCGGCGTGGCCATCCCGGCTGAATGGAAGCACTCAAGATGTTGTGGATAAAAGCAGCGCATTAAAGCAAACAAGTGGCAGCCGGCTATATGCGGCGTGCTAAAAGCCACCGGCTGGTTCACCAGCGGCCACCCCCCCTTTTTGCATCCGTCCATTCCAGACAATAGAGCGTGTGCGTGTTTGCGTATGTTTACTCTCTGCATTTAGCTGGTAAAAGCTTTCGCTGCGCCTATTTACGCTACTACAAAGACCTAACAGCAGCACGACAGTTTGAAGACGCGTGGTAAAAGCTGAGGTGATTTTTCTTCGAACGGCCCGCAAAAAGGCAATTTGGGTTCCGACGAGGCCGTGTCGAAAACAAACATGACTCTTGAGTCCCACTGGAGACGGCAGTTAATATTCTTCACCCATGTCAGTGTCGCGCACTTTAGCAAATTTGCCAATTACTCCGTTTTTGAAGAAGTTTGCATTATGTCGCCGGATGAATAATCACCGCGGGCGGCGGGAATTAACCTTTGAATGCCTTTGTGGTCTCGCCTCATAAACACGCCCCCGCACACACAGGCGGAAAAGTCAACTCGTTGCGGAAATTGCCGCAGTATCGAAATCCCACATTGGAATAATAATAAGCGCGTCATTGTAATTCAGGTGGATCGAATGGAAATTGGATTTCTTTTCTTTTTTTTTTTTTTTTGCATATCTCTTGCATAAAAGGCAAAATGAAGGGATGCTTTGACGTCTTCATGGCATCAGAGGAAAGGAGCCAAATGAAAATCCTCGCAAGCACTCGCGGCAGACAACGAGGCACAGATCAATCAGACTATTTATATGAGAATATTCAGGATGCTCGACTCCTGGAGGCAAATTAGTCTCGGGCGAGCCCAAGCGAGAGTGACATTAATTATTTCTGCGGCAATTTGGGGGTGCGCCGCGTGAACTACCGTGATGAGAGATCCTCTCATACAGAAATGTTGTTTTCTCTCATTGTAATTGCCGGCGCACTTCGGGTTATTGCAGCCATTTACTTTGTGGTGGCGACACAGCGAGCGTGCCCGCTGAGCGCGAGCGGTTTGCTTTCGGGAAAATTTAGGAGCGTTTGCTTGCAAAAAAGGTAACGTTTTCCAGGTGGGAGGGGTGAGCGGCCTTTGGCACAGGCATGGCGGATGTCGCCTGATCCGAACTTCACTACGCTTTGAATATTATCTATCGCCATTTTTTTTCATTCACCGCTTATCCTGTTCATGTTCACTTATGGATGCGCGAGATAAACGTGTTGATTTCCTAGCGCAAAAAGATCAGACGTTCTACGGCGCGGCTCAGACGATTGAGTTGATTTGATTTTTTTTGGGCCTCTCGTCAGAATTAGGGGATTAGGATTGCCCCCCCCCCCACCTCCAAACCCCCGGAAGGCGACTGTTCTTTGAAATGTGTTTGTGTGGAGGTTGCCGACGCATTTGGGGCTCATGAATAAGTGATTTCTGTTTATAGGAGCATGACGCCGCTGCAATATTGATGCCGCTCGGACCGACGACGCGCCCGCCCGCAGGAGAAATTCTCCGCCGGCGTTGCAATATTTAGCGGGTGGCGATGGATGTGTTTGATAAGAAGGCGCAAAAACAAAACAGAGATGAATCCCAGGCTCGGTTTTCATTCGGTGAAAACGCGGACCCCCCGCTTGGTGCCTTGAAGTTCAAGTTGTCCTGCGTGAGAAATAAAATGGAACAGGAAGTCAGCCATTTTGGTTTGGAAGCAACAAATTAGAAATGGATTGCGCGGTCGCCTACATACTTCTATATCGGCTACGACCTTGTACACAGCGAAGTAAGGATTCCAAAGCGTGTTCCACGGCTCATTAGACACACAAGTTCAAAGTTAGGCCTTCAAAATAAAAAGCACTTTACAAGGGCACATGACGTTGCACTTTTCAAGCAAACGTTTTGGCAAATCCCACGCAGCCTCGGCTCCATCCTCGCCGCCGATCCCGAGCCGGAATGGTCTCGCCGAGAGCTCAGCTGTGACTTTGCTGCGTCTCAAACGTAATCAATCAAGAGTCCACCTGCGCCGTCCTTGGCCACGTCGGCAGAACGAATACAAAACAAGGCAGTCAAGATAAGTTATGGCCGTCGGCGCATCCCGCTCGCCACCAAAGTATTGCTTCTTTGATGGATGTCCGGTTTCCGCACGGCAATCACGTCACACGCTGTAATCTGGGACTGTACGATTTTTCCTTTGTCTTTGGTGGAGGGGTCACTGGGGGCGCCGTCCGCAAACACATCGATAGCGATCAATGATGCTTTAGGGGACCACAAAATAAATGGAAGCTCTTCTTATTTTTATTTGATCAGCTTCCATAAACGCCTACTTTTGCAAGTCCGGCGTCTAACGCTAAAGCCGCAGACCCCCTTTATCAGTGTTTGTACTCGGCTACCCCGGTGGCTGCTTTTCATGTTCCATTAAACACCAATCCGATGTTCCCATCTCGACGACATGAATAATGTCTTCGCTCAAAGTCGACAATCTGCGCTCGGCTGCCGACGTGACGGCGCTTGAGGGAGAAGCCGCTCGAGCGGCGACGCATGTTTGACATATGCGGGGAGCGACCGAAGTGACTGAATCTCTTCTGTTTTTATTTTAAACGTCCTCTGTGACAATAGGCGAGTTGTCGCGGCGGAGAGAAAAAACAAAACAAAAGCGCAAACAAGACAGAAATGATGGCGTCTCTTTTGACCCGACGTGTTTTGCGTAACGACACTCGACCGCATCGATGATGTACAATCCAATATAAGGACGCGATAGCGCGAGTCGACAGGCGGCGCCGATACGCATCTGAAAGGCCGCGCGACGGACAGCGCCATCCACTTGGCGGGTAATCTTGCCGAAGCAGGTCGAGGCTGCGTATTTATCAGGTAGGCCCATCTTGTTGGAGGAATATTTCACGCAGATATCGCAGTGACATCTTCGACGGGCTCGTTAATAAACGACGTCGAGCTCGGGCTCACCCGCCCTTGCCGTCGACTTAACGCTTGGTTACACCGAATTGGAGGTTCTGTTTTTAAAAAAAACCATCGCTCTTGACAACGGACTAATTGGAACGCCGACGCTACTGATTAGCGACAGCGCCTTCTATTAGCGCATTTAGGTTGGAGCCGACGGGAATTCACAAGCGCGGGTAAAAACGTTTTACCGACAACAAGATGGCATTAGTGCCATTTGACAAAAAAAATGTTGGTTTTTTTTTGGATGTACAATTTCAATCCTGGTGAAAACCTTAGGGGACTCAAACATGATCCCCTTCCCATATTTTGAAAATGATATACTTGACTTTTTTTTATGATTGAAAGAGGAATTGTCTTCATCGCCGTTTGTTGCCTCGGCTACCGGGGCAACGCCGTCGATATGTGCACCTTAATATGCTTATTAAAAACGCAAGTGATGGAAATGCGCACTGAGGAGAGATGGATTGCATTGATTACAGGTCTCCCTTTCCACGGAGGCGGAACCCGAGCAAAGTGGTCGGTAAGAACAAAGTTAAGAGGCCAAAAACGACAGCCACAGCTCGGCAAAAGAAAAAAGACTTTGCTTGTGAAACCATGCTTCGAGGAGAAAAGTACACAAGAGATGGTTTTATATGGGAGGCTGTGAGTGTGTTTGGGGCCTTAAGCTCCACGCTAAGCTAATCCTACGAGCGCTTCCTTCAGCTTTTCTCAGATGGTGCAAGAGGAGGTTACAACTTGCGGAGAAACCAAAAGATACACAGCAACAATTTTCAAAAACAACAAATAAAGGGTAAAAAATATAGGGGAAAAAAAAGTGGAGTGAATACGTGAGACGCGACTGTCGAATCGCATTTAGCAATACTGGAGAAGAAATATCTGCGGGACGGCAAACACAAAAAGGAAGCTTGCCAATGGGTGATTGATTCCCCCCACTTGTGTGCTCTGTGTTCTTTATCGCTTTGATTGTTTTTGTCCTCAAACGCGACATACTAGTGGGCAAAAACAAACCATTAGGCTGCAACTGAGTAGACATACATGCACTCCAATCTTCTTTGCTTTTTGTTCATTAGGACAAAAGTGATGGCTGGGAGTTGCTCAGATGGGAATGACCAACACGAGTGTGATTCTTCATCCTTTGTGAAGAAAAACTCTTATTAGTGCCGTACCGACGAGCTGAGCATCTCCCGTGTCAAGGACGCACACAATGTCCACTGAATGAAAATTGTGGCACAAAGTGTGGAAATGGGATTGTTCTTACCGAAGGCTTGAAATAAAGTACAGCCAGCCCGGGAGTCATAACAAAAGACAAAATGGTCACGCATTAAATGCTACACCTCTGTGAGGCCATCGCAACAACACATATTGGAACTCCCGAGGCGGGGAAAAACAACCTGCCGTGTCGAATTCATCAAGCCCACTTTTGCTCAACTTTCCCGAGAAAGGAGGACTTTGTCAAATGTCAGCAGAGAGGGGCTTGAAGTGGCTGATAAAGACGCGCGGAGCCAAAGCCAGGCTTCGTCCATCACGTCCGCACGGCTGGTGAGTCTTTTATTTGGCGTCACGCCGCAACGCGCCGTATCATCTTCTCCCGGGCTGTTTTGACTTACGGTGATATCGGAGGAGGGCGAGTCGGCGACGGAGTGCCGATGCAAGATAAATTAGTCGCGTGTTAGACCACGTGGCCGTCCAAGCGTGACGTTAGCTCCGAGCCGCTGGGAAACCTCCGCTCGATTATGTCGTCCATTTTGAAACCGATGGTTTTATGCGGGGGAATTAACAGTCATATATTTTGTCATTTCAATAGTCGTTGTCTCCACAAAGCAAAGAGAAAATTTGAGTACGGTTTCTATTTTAATCCGTTGGAAGTCGGCCATTTTGGCGGCCATTTTGGCGGCAAGTTTGCCGATGTGTAGAACATTTCGCTACGTGAAAGCTATGAGGCAGGTCTATCGTGAGGAGACTGACAGGTTTGACAATAAAACGCTCATCCCATTTTTGATAGCGTGAAATTCCTTCCCTGCCACGAGACGCTGCAAATCGTGTGAGCCTGACCCGTAGGTGTGAGTCACAACTCTTTCGAGCGCTAGCTGCCTCTGAAGGCCACTGATAAGGCCTCCCGTGGGCCACCTGACAATCCCCACGCTTATTTACCGCACTTCAGGCACAGCGAGTTTTATCTGCGAACAAAAATGTCACAATTTTGGGTTGAGTTTGCATCAGCCGCTTGCCTCGCGGAGAGACCGCCGAAAAAGCCGTACGCACCAGATGGCGGACAATTTTCTGTGCGAGACTTTGAAATGGAAATGCTGCGAGTAGATGAGCTGCCAGGTGCGGCGAGCGTGTGAAGTATAGTGGGTGGATAAATATATGGCTCATCTTGGCACACGAGACATCATCAGCCATTTAAGCGCCTCTCTATACATGCAGATGGCATGCAGAGTATTTGCACAAAAGACACATCAGGAAACAGCTTAAGGCACGCTGACTATTTTTTTTTTCATCTTGTGATCCCGAGGAGGCACAAGCGGGGATTGGACAACCTGCTGCGTCGATTTGTTCACAACACCAACAATAAAAAACGAGTATTATAAAGTGAGCAAAAAATAAACAGTTAAAGCAGTTAAAGGAAAATATAACGGGAATATTATGGGAATAAAATAGCCATTTTCAAGATATATTTAAAAATCTATTTTTCATTATTAGATTTAGCGATGCTTTTACATTTATTTTTATTGCCACATTTTTGGACTTGCTATTTAAAGACGCAATATATATTTAAAGGCACACAATATATTTATATCAATAAGCCACAACCCAATTTCATGTGTTAGCATCGTTGCTATTTTTCTTACGGCAAGCGGCCGACATCTGATGCTTAAAGGACAAAATGCAGCGTTTGACATCCACGTGGCTCCGAAATAAGAAGAAGGAAGTCAACTGGCAGGTCAAAGTTGTCGCGTCATTATTGGCTTTGTGCAGAAGCGAGAAGGCACATATTTGTCCAATAACTCGGGGTTAGTGGGCAGCGGCTAACCTCCCCTCCGCTGCACACGTGCGAGACGGCGAGGAGGCAAGACCCTCGAGAGGAAACGCATGACCGCTGCCATTGATCATTACTTTGCTATGTTTAACAGCCAACAGCAAGACGGGCTCCCCGCAGCAGACATGGACGTTCCCCGCCGGTGGGTGGACATAAAACGACGCTGGAGCTAATGAAGGTGCACGGTGGCTGCGCCGAATCCTCTACGGAAGGCCCGCAGACAAGACCGAGTCTCCGTGTCGCAGTCAAGCAGAATTTGTTCATTTACATATAGCATGCTCTTAGATGAATAACGGAAAATAGCAGATGTCCCGAAGGAAATGAAAGTTTAATGTTTACTGTATCTTATTAATTCCCCCCCGATCCCGCCCTCTCTCCTTTCGCTCAACACTCGCCGAGGAGTCGCCCACGCTGAGTGAATCAATTACGAGCGTGGCGAATGCAAAACATATTGGCGTCGAAGCACTGTGTCATCATTAAAATACACAAGCCTCAACGAGAGTGACGGCGCATGCTAATGTAGCTTTTTTGTCAACGCTCGCCGATCGCCTGGCTGGAGGAGCGCAAGCCTTCCACTAGATTACGCTGTGAAACCGAGCGCGACATTTCAAAAGTCAAGCTAGCCCTCTTATAAGCTAACGTCTTTGCCGGGTGTCTGGCGCCACTTGCGTCGCCGCGTTTGCCTGATTTCCAAAGGGAATTACGGTGTGAGAGTTCGTAATTAAAGTGTGGCGTATCGCCGAGCGCCGCCGACGAGCGGATGTGTTGCTGCCTGTCTAAAGTGTTAGCTAGCTAGCTACATCAAGTACATCAAGTCTATTAATAGCCCGCCGACTTCCTTCAAGCAATATTAGCGTTCATCACGCCGCGGGCCGAGGCAACATTGACAACGAGCGCCCATCGACGCTTCACCTGATTACTTGAGTGCACTCAAAGCACAAAAGTCTGGTCACCAGTCAATTGAGATGATGTCAAAGTTGAGCAAATCAAAATCCTTTGGTGCACTGGGAAATGGCTTGAGATCGTCATTTTCCAGCATTCTTCTCTTAGCCTGGAGTCCTCCAGTTAATTATGCGTGGCGCCGTCATTTTTACCCCATCTCGCTGGTTCCCGTACAATCAGCCTAATCAGATTGCGGCAAAGTGGCCTGGCACCTTGCTTGCCTTGATAGTCCCTCTTGATTACTTGGCGGGCAGAACAGTGGGAGCTAATGGCCTATTTGACAAGCTCTCTCTCTCTCGCTCATCGTGCCTGAGCGGTAGATATCTTCGGAATCAGAACATATTTTCAACACCTACGGCGATCATTTGCGATGATGCAATCCGAGCAAATCCTACAGTTGAAGATCTCGAGGACCATTTCTCACTTCCTGCGTGCCGACTGGCTGTCGTGACACTCCTGAGCTGTTTGCCGGGAGGCGTGTAAGCCGCCTCAGTGTGTCCCTGGCGATGAGCTACAGGTTACGCAGAGGACGCGTGAATCGCAAAGTGGAAGCCCGCCAACATGCCAGGAGACGCTTCAGATGGCATGACGGGGGGCGGGGCCCCGGATGTCATCTCTCATAAATGTGAGTGACTGGAGGGCACTCGGCAATGACAAGCAAATGCTAGCCGCATTTTCTGCATGTCCTTGTGGAGAGGGTCATGAAGGCATCAGACAAGGGGGAGGCTCCGTCCGTCCGTCCGTCCGTCATCGCTCAGCGTCTGCGTGTCTTGATGCTAATCGGAGCTGATCATCAAACCTAATTGGCCTCTTCGACTGGAGGAAGCGCCGACGTTTGGTTCAAAGGTCGCTCTCACTTCTGCCATCTGAGGTGCATTGGAAATCTTCATGTGCTAAAAATAGCAAACTGTAAAACCAAGATAGACAACGACGTCCCGCAAGGCTCAATACTAGAACCGCAGACTTTTTCCGCAAAGTTCAAACTGTCTGCAGTTACAGTTGAAACCTTTCCCCCCCCATCTGACTAACAAACACTTCGACACACACACACACACACTTCGACACCGTTAATGCGCCGCTCCAGTCAGATGAACAGCGGGCGCCGAGTGCACCACCGGCAGACGAGTCAAAGGTTCTTCCTCTCTGGGGAGGAGATGAAGAAATATAGTTTGACAAGGCGAGAAAGGAAGCAGAGGTGATTCCTGTGACACGTGCCGTCTCTTTAATCCCCGTTTTAATTTCCACGGGCGCCACCTCTGTCACCCCGTTCTCGCTTATCTCCGCTTCTGTCTCGTCGCATCCGCCTTGCATTCGCCACCTTATCTTTGTCATCTTCTCACCTGGCACGACCACCCGTTTTTACTCTCCCCCTCCTCGTCTCTCTCGCTTTCTGGGCTCGGTTGTTTGAGGTCGCGCTCGGGGCGTACTGGGACTTGAGTCTATTGATGTAGTCGTAGTTAAAAAGCATCCTTGTCCAAGCACTTCACTAGCGACCGCAATAATCAATACGGGAAGTCAGACATCACGGAGCCAATGTGCTAGGTGTGCATTTTCTTGCTATTAACCTCAAAGTAGCTGGGATATTGGGGGACTTGCCGCGTTCCAATAGATGCAATTTAGAGCGGAGTTCCTCTAGGATACGTTTAAGGTCCATTCATTTTGTGTCCAGGTCGAAGCCTTCAGCAAAGGTAGAAAATCGCCATGGCGACTCAAAGATCTCAACCGGAACGGATTTCCACAGGAGTCGAGAACCGGCCTAGTCGCCAGATGCTCCCTCGCATGAAAATTGCACAAAAGCGTTTGGAAGTCTTGGCGCAACGCTTCGTTCTCACACTGGCAAATTTGCATGAAAGCAATTATCTGGAGGTTCTTCCCCCCTCCCACGGAAATTTTGCCGCGAGTGTACGCGCAGCGATTGCAAATGTAGACGTGGTTAAAAACGCCCCTGTGCTGTTTTTTTTTTTTTTTTTAACCGTTGGTGCTAAAAAAGAAAATAAAAAATGTGCGGATGATACTTTAAGTTATTTATGGAGTGTGTGAGTCGGCTACTCCGCCAGAGCATCCAGCAGAAGCAAAAAGAAGGGAAGAAAAAAACTACAAACAATGTGTCAATATTAAAAAAAAAAAAAAATCCAAATTGAATTTTCGAATGAACAGCAAATCGTTAACGAGGAGTCAAGTTGTTTGGCGCCGCCCTAGAGGCAGCTTTGATCTACTCTTGCTTGTTTTTGTTTTGGGGTTTTTTTTCTTTGAAAATGAGTTTAAGAGCCTCCTGGGAGTTTCTTCCTTGAGAATATAGATTGTATTCTATTTCAAGGCAAGAGATTAGTGGCGACTCCTGCTGCTTGCCGCGTCTTAATTGTTCAACGTTGTGCTTTCATAGACACATTTGGCATTTGGTCAAAAATAGTCCGTTTGAACATTTCTACATGAGTCATACCAAATATTCCCTTTGGCTACTATTTTTGGATCTCAACTTAGTTGAAATTAACTCATTTAGTGCCATTGACGGTTACAGACGTCAAATTTATGAACTGGGTTGGCAGTACATTTTCAAGCACATTTGATATTTTGCATTTTCATGGGAATTCTTTTAGCAGGGGACTTTCAAAGTGATGTGAAGAAAAGACCAGCAAACTTGAAAATTGCCCAGACCGAGGCTTTCATCCTCGCTCTGTACGCCGTTGTTCGAGTTCTTTGGTGTGTGAGTAACAATGATTGGGCCTTCCGTGGACTCAGACATAATTACCGCTAATCGTGTTGGCATTCACGGCCCAATTAAAACGTTTGCGTGAGCAGGCCGCACGGAACGGAACGATGCCCGCATGGGCGAGCGCTATCGACACTTCATCTCCGATGGCTGGCAAAAGCGACACCCGGCTTGTGTTTACACCAAGAAATGGGAAGATCTGCTATCTGTGCCGCAAGGACACACATTCCAAAATATTTGGAGTCGTTCTATATAAATCAGGGCAAAAATCCAATTTTTTATTCCTCGCTTGTGACTTTAATTGGCTTTTGGATGGAATTTCCCTCCAACCCAAACAAAACGGGGTCGCACTGAGCCAAAGGCAGATGTAAAAATAGTAAATTTAAGACTGATACATAATAAAATAGTCAGACTTCAAAAGAAGCTGAGGACACAAATTCCCTTTGCAGGAGGATTAAATGGCCGCCCATTAAAATTGTGTCTTGAGGAACTTCACCTGAACCTGTAGATGAAGGCTGGCGGACATTAACATTTTTTTTTTTTTTTTTCCGCTGTCCGTTAATCTGTCGCCAGCTGACCCTTTTGCTGACTGCTGCAGAGTGACTTTCGCTAGATTGTATGGAGTGGGCGGCGTGCGATAGGACCATTGCTGCGTTTGATACATTCAAAGGCCGCTGCCTTTGAAGGTCTCAAACGATTGGCTTTCCCTTTACATACAGTCGCTGTTCATTCAAATTAAACTGTTGCTTGGATAAGATGTAAAAAAAAAAAAAAAAGAAAAAAAAATGGCACTACATTTGTGCTTATAGATTGGCGTCCCACACGGCTCTATGCTAGGTCCACTGCTTTTTTTTTGTCAACATTGTAAATATGTATGTAATTAACTGCTGCACCAATTTCAACTCAGTTGCACAAATTTGCTAGTGCCTTGCATACATTTAAAAAAAAAATCCAAAGTGATTCTTATCATTGCTCGACTCTCTGGACATTTTCTTCAGAAAATTTGGTCCAAACTCAGAATTACATGACACCAGGAACCTTTAAGGTTCTTTGGTATACCTTTGTGTTTTAAAATGCCTTCAGTGTCTGTGCATGATAAGGAAAAGGTGGAACATGACTTAAAAAAAAAAAAAAGAAAAAAGCCTCGCCGGGGTGTTGCGTAACACGCTGTTGAATGACAAGCTCTTAAAAGCCAGGCCTCGGCCCTCATGCGCCGCTGATCCGGGTATTAAAAGACAACATAGTCGTAATTGTGCACAATTGCCGGCCTAGTCGGCCCGGTGATGAAGAAGCAACCGGCGGTGTCTCGCCGGCGAGAAGGTCAAGCGCATCTATATGCAAATGGGCGCCGCTCTCCGAGAAGACAACTTTCACCTTTTGCCTTTTTCTGTTTGCCGAGGGAGCGAGTTCTAGTCGTCACAGAGCTCAGCTTTCAATTCGTTCCAATCGGGACCATTCATTTGACGATAAATCGACACACGTGACAGGGGTCGGGGGAAAAAGAAAAAAAAACACGCAAAAGCTCACGTGAGGGCAAGTCGATATTTTGTGTTAAACTAAGACAATAGCCAAGTCTGATAAGACAATATTAAAGTCAATATTTCATTTGTTGACCAGAAGGCTCTCCGAAGAATAAAAGTTAGCAAATATGAAAATTCAATAAACCTGCGTCCCAAATGACTTTTAAATGAAAATGAGTTGAAATATTGCCAATGTTCAGCGAGGGGGGGCCCCATCATGGAAGGCAAAGGACAATTTGAAATTTGAACGTGATTTTGTTTGCCGCAAATGTAAATGAGATTTTTTTCCAATTCAGGCCCGTTTCAAGGCTCCATTTGCAATTCATCAGCGAGCAGCCTTGCTAGCAAGACTTTCCTCTTGGGAATAGTAATCATGAAATTATTGATCACGGCAGGCCGCAGATTGATTCCGGATCTACTTTTTCCTACCGTGAAACAAAGCGGCCCCATAAAACGCCGCCGCTACCTTTAGACACATTTACCTTGGCAAACAGAAACGACCTTCCCCTCGTAGCCCGCCAGGTAAATCATTAAACAGGAAACTAGTTTCTTCTCTCCACCATTCCAGGTCAAAGAAGGCAATATATTTGAAAAGAAATAAAATTGTACAAAACTTGAAGAGGACGCTGAAAATGCCCCACTGAAGAATTTCCACTACAGTCAAAGCGCACGCATGACATCCCGACATTATTGACTGGAGATTTCCGCCGGGCTTGAGAAGGCGAGTACAAAAAGGAGGCGGGCAGCGGGAGGAGGAAGAGGGCGGGAAAGCGTGTGCGCTGATGCAAAGGCTGCCGAGCTGCAGAGCCAGCCACAACCAGATGAGGAAACATTTCTTTAACATGGGGGTCAAGGAGAGCAACTCTGCAGGTGCAACATCTGGACAAATACATGAAGGGCAAAACGAATTGCAAGAATGGCGGAAATAAGAAAATAAATAAATCAAATATATATATATTATTAATAAATATAATATGATTAAAATACAACACTGAGCCCGATTTCATCCGACAGGCTCCGAACAACATGTAGAAAATCTCGTAATAATGTCTTCTAGGTGCGAGAAAAAACAATGACTGTCAGATTTCTCAAGCTGTGACCTTTACGGCTCAGCGACGCTCGCAAAACATTTCCCCGTTTCAGCTCATTGTTTTGATGTCGGCCCTGAAATGGAGTTTCATTATTGCGCCTCCGCTTGCACCAAAACTCTTTTCAACAACAAAAAGTGGATGTTTTCTTTTCAGTTGAGTGATCAACCAACTGAAAAGTTCACTCAATTCTAGTAGTGAGAGTTTGAAGACCAAAAGATGTGATCCTGATCTTGTGGAACACCTACAGTTTTTGTGTGCAGAGGTCTTAACTCTTCTCTCCTGCATGGACAAGCCCCCCAAAAAAAAACAACAACACCCCTAGGAAATTGTAATTGGCCCCCTCGGCAGCAGACAGTAGTGATGATTGTTTGAAAATTGACACGGCAGAGAGAGAGAAAGAGATTTATTTCCTTATTTCCTGTCTCATTGCTCCCGTTAATTGAGTTGCGCCAGTGTCACAAACAACAGCCGCTGCCACGGCGAGCAGATATTGGACTTATGAGACCGTTATAAATCCTTGATTGTGTACTTTAAGAAAGAAAAAAAAAGAAAAAAACACATCGACTATTGACTAATGCTCAGCGGCAGCCCAAGCGAGAGCCGTTATTGACGTGCCGTCGGGTCGCTAATCTTAACGCACGCTGGGCTCGTTTACAAACCTTTCTCAGGACTGCATCAGTATCGGGCCGGTGGAATTGAAAACGAACATTGCCTTTTATTAAGGAGAAACAACAAAACAGACGAAGATTGAGAAGGCTTTTGTAGGTTGGTGGCGTCCCCCCCTGGCTCCCTACCGAGACCACTGACAATCCAAGGCTCCCAGGTGAACAATCTAACCTCTTTTCGCCGGCGAGGAACAGATGTGGGATAATACGTATCAATTTTGGCCCAGATTTTGCGCCACAGCTGCATGGTGCTGAGTGGCAACAGCTGGATAATAATGTGAACTTGTGAAAAATCGAAATGTGTTCTTGGCGGACTTCCCATTATTAGGCGCAATTGAGCAGATCTGAAAGAATCCACTTTGTATCTCCACAAGGTACACAGGGGGGGAACGCATTCACCAAATGACATCGTAAACTCCACGACTTGGCCACAAAGGCGATTCCCCCGACGCCGACCGCCCGTTAATTCATCAAGGCGGCAGCGTCCCAATGACAGCACACCGATTGTCACACACGCCCACTAATGAGGACTCGGCGGCCATTGCGAGGGGGCAAAGGTCGGCGGCGGGAGCGTTTGATGGAAGATTAGGTCGGTGAGTCACGCGAGGGACGGGGACACACACAAAGACGCCGCATGCCAAAGCACAAAGAATGCTATTGGCCAATTTGAACGACCCCCCCCCCCAAAAAAAACCCTGCAAATATATAAAATCAGGCTTCGACATTATGTTGTGTTTTTACATTCACATGAATGTCAACATTACTGATGGTGTTCCACAAGGCTCAATTCTATGCCCTCTAATAAACATCACAATGTTGAAGAACGATGACTACCATCAGTGGCCCTTCCGCAAATGGGTTGGGGAAGAACACGCTAATTAATTCATAATAAAATCAGAGTCCATTTTGAAGCGCCTCCCGCGACACGAATTTGTCGTCATAACGAAGACGACGACCTCCGTCCGACCTCATTCGACACGGCCGACTCGGGTCGGGTAATTACGCACGCGGTCTGCCGGGCGGCGTTGCTGATGTCGGCACATTTGTGCTGTGGGACCTGAGTCGCTTCACTGCAGCTGATTAACACTTTTAGGCCCGCGCCGACGCCGGCTCGCATACCGGCCGGCGAGTCAGACGAAATGCCAAGACGACGGCGAGGGAGGGAGGTAAATACTCGGCGTGCAAGCTGTAAGTACCGGAAAGGAAGTCGGCATTCAAGGCCGCCTCGTGGACGAGCTTCCCGTGTGTCAGCCGAGGCCATCCCGAATGAGTCACAGTCTGACGAGAGCTGATAAGAGCCCGCCGACGGAGAAGACGCCGCTTTTCAATCACACGCAGATGCGAGGCGGCAGGCAAACACGCACGCACACAAAAACAGTCCTTTGCCAAAAAGGCTTTGGAAAAATCCAATCAGGCGGATGTTTAGGGTTGGGTTGTTGTTTTTTTAAGCAACATCGACTTGCATGTAAGGTGGTCCGCCAGAAAAGGCTCGAGTGAACTGTTTGAGTCGTCGCTGAGCTTCTGTTTCACGAGAGACCTTTTGCCAAATCAATTACCCACGTTGGCAAAACGAAAACGTCGCCTCGCTAAAAAGTTGCCATTTTCCTGTCCGCTCGACTTGAAGACATTTTTGCCACTCTTAATTGATTCAACCGGAAAATCAAAGCCAATCGTCGCCGACATATTTTCAAAGTTGCCACGAATGCCTTTTGCGACGTAAACACATCTTTTATAGTAAAGTGAATCCAAAGGCAGATCGCCATGGCAACACAGAGGCTGAAATCTAATTGGATAAAAACATCTTAACAGAGATGGAGAAACTTGATTAAAAAAAAAAAAACGAAGCCAAAACACAAAGTCCTTTTACTACTGCAGCTTTTGAGTGTTTTTTTTCTTTCTTTTTTTTTTAACCTTGGATGGATTTATCAGGTTTCGGGATCACGAACTTTGGGAGCTCCCATTCTCTCTTATTACAAAGCGCTCCAACAAGTGCGCTAACTAATGACTACTCAGGATGCAGGCAAGTGTAAATACAGAAGAGCCGAGAGCTGAGTGGATGTTTTTGTCCTCTCTGTATGTGTAGAGCAATATCTCCCCTCACAAACAGCCCCCCCCCCCCACCCTCCTCCTCCTCCTCACCACCGCTGGAAACAAAGAGCAAGGACTCTTCCATGTCGGCGCAATCTGCCGCCATCTGGGAGAGCGACTCAGAATCTGTGTGATGAGGAAGGCATAACACATTTTGGATGAGGAGGTGTAGAGAGAAAACACGGCTGGGGAGGCTGATGTAAATGGCAAGATAGTGATCTGCTGATGAAAAGCAGCCCCGGATGACACTACAGCGACCGCACGCACGCACGCACGCACGCTACATTATGCATGCGGCACTGGCTCGGAAAATTTGAAGCCACTTTTATTTGGGGCTGACGCAACATCCGCCGGGTCAAAAATCTTACACACTTTGGAATGGTCTCGCTGGGGAATGGCTTGTTTTGGCTGCTGCCGCCCGTCACACACTCAGAGAAGCTTAGAAGTGAACAAAAATGCTGGGGCAGCACACGTAGACATGCATATATTCTTTATCGTGCAGGGAAAACGACTCATGTGACAGCATTAAACGGCATTCCTGTCACACTGCCTCCTGGTGGCGAAAACACAAACAGCCGACAGATGTTTTGAGTAACAAGCAAGTTCAACTGGAATCTCAAGGCGCTACTGTATCAGACAAAGAACAACTCAAATGTGACATCACAGGTTCATTTTCAGAATTTTTTTTCCTGCTTCAAAATAAACTATGTGCCTGGGCTCAACCAAGATTGGGAGAGCTTAAAAAAAAAAAAACCATGAATGGTGCGTTACATACTGCTCATTTGGTGGCGACCTCTTTAACGGCACATCCCAAGTGGAAGCTTGTAGAACACAATTCAAGCTCGCTTGCCGCTGTGATGGAGCTCGGCTCCCTCTCGTCAAGAATTTCCACAGCTATGCGACACACGCACAAGCGCGCACGCGCACACACACACATACACACACACACACACACACACACACACACACACACACACACACACACACACACACACACACACACACACACACACCCCATACACGGCACGGTAACAAGCGCCTACAGTGGCCACACGGCCGTGCGCGTCTCCGATTGGACGGCGGCGCTGAATGGCGTTTTCCACCCACTTTGCTCATTGGTGCGCCGGCGAGGAGAATCGTGCGGCGCGGTCCACTACCACCGAGAGGAGGGGGCGGGACTACAGCGGCCACCTTAAATTCCGAGGACGCCGGAGGAGCTCAAGTGTCGGCAGGCTCGGACTCCATCCGCGGAACGGCGCAGTGAGCACAGTGGAAGAGGAGCGAGGACGCGCGCGCGCGCTCATGGAAGTGAAGGATATTTAAGCACCTGCCTGGGGGGCGCACAGGTATTCTTTGTTTCTGAGGAGGTTGGCATGCATAAAAAGGCGCGCGTCCGCATCGGTGCGCGCCTGGCTCTTCTCGAGGCGGAGCGCGCCGAGTCGAGTGTCTTTGTTGAGGCAGCAGCGTCCGTGCGTAAAATGTGCGCACTGGCGTGTTTGGGTGACGCCTGTGCTTATCCCTCCCACGCAGACACCGCAGTCCATGCCTCTGCCTTGCCGGGTCCTTGATGGGAAACCAACTGGACCGGATCACCCACCTCAACTACAGCGAGCTGCCCACGGGGGATCCGTCCGGGCTGGAGAAGGACGAGCTGCGCGTCGGCGTCGCCTACTTCTTCTCCGACGAGGAGGAGGAGACGGCGGACGAGCGCACGCCGTCCGACTGCGGCTTCGGCAAGGATCTGAGCCCGGCCGACGAGGACGGTGGGGTGCCGGAGGGGCCTTTCTCGCTGAGCGAGGTGGAGTACTCGGCGTTCCGCGCGCAGGAGTGCATCTTCTCCAAGCTGCGCGAGAACGAGGACCTGGACGTGTACGCGGCCACAACTTTGCTGGGCGTGTGCAAGCCGGGCGACCTGCTGGAGCTGGTGGCCGCCGCGCAGCCGCCGCACTGGGCCGTGTGCGAGCACGACGGCCGCGTCATCCACTTGCACAAGGGCGAGATCCGGCGGGACGCGCTGCTTGAGGTGTGCAACGGGCGGCGCGGCAGGATCGCCAACGGCCGCTACCGATACCGGCCGCTGCCCGCCGACCTGGTGGTGCAGAACGCGGCGGGCCACGTGGGCTTGCGCAGCGACGAGATCAGCTGGACCAACTCGGAAAGTTTCGCCGCCTGGTGCCGCTTCGGCAAGCGCGAGTTCAAGGCCGGCGGCGAGGCGCACTCGGCGGAGCCGCAGTACTTGCTCAAGGTGCGCCTGGCTGGCAGCGGCGTGCACACGCTGGTCTTTCGCAGTCTGGAGGACTTGATCCGCGAGCGGCGGCGGGTGGACGCCAGCGGAATTCTTGAGGAGCTCTCCCTGGTCAGCGGGGGGAAGGAGTGATGGGGGTTTCCTTCGGATCTGGCCCAAGCGCCCCCTCCTCCTTTTGGGGGCGCGGACCTGTTGGTTGTGGACAGCACCGTGATGCGTTTCAAGGCCGCAGGCGCTGAGCTCTTGTGGAATGTGGAACCGTGTAAACAAGATAACGCCCCTCCCCCTTTTCATCCCACCTAAAAAAAGACCCCCGCCCCGACCTCTCATAACTGGGCTTGGTTTGGATGCTGGGGGGAGGGGGGTGCTGCCGCGTTGAGAGTCCTCGTCCAATATTTGAGCGTCTCCCTCCCGGTCACACATAAGCTGCCTAAAGAACGACGGAAAACCAAACGAAAGCATTTTTTGGCTTGCACAAAAGCGCCCCTCTTCTTTGCCATACAATGACAATATAGTTTATTGTCAGCCCACAGCCATCCTGCTCCACGCCAATGGATCTGTGTGCGTGTAGAAAGAAAATGTATTCCTTTATTTTTGTATTTGCGTTGAGTGGATTATTGATCCTGATCTTGTCGCCCCGCCCTCTTTTTTGGTTGAAATAAATGGAGGTTGAAATATGAAAACAACTGCTTGCTCCAGCAGATGTTATTAGGTTGATACACACACTCACACACTGTATGAATTATTCATCTGCTGCTGACCTGCCCGAGGCTCGGTAGCTTTCATATATCTGCCCATATTTGAAAGACTCACCTGTGCATGCCAAAAAAAAAAAAAAAATCCACGGGAAGTTTGAGCAAGTGTACACCTCGAGTGTTTGTCCTTGCTGTGATTTACGTGAAGCGTCGCAAAGGGAGCTAGCGGAAGCGCTGTGCTTGCTCTTTCAGAATAAGAGCACAAAGAAATAGCAGGCTACCCTAGTTAACTTAACTCCCCCTTCCCTTGAGAGTGATCGAAATGAGGCTAGTGGGCCGCGAGATGTTGCCAGGAAGATTTGCGAGTGACCATATGTGCCAGTGGGCTCCGGGAAGACTGCGAAGCAACAAGCTCCAACATTGAGCGTCTTGTTTTGCTTCAGCCATATGTTGCCTGCATCTTTATTCATGAGGGTCTGCCTCAGATTTGATTTTGATTTTCCCCTGGGACTAACGTAAACGTCGTTGCCACGGGAACCGAGGCTGCCACGCTCGGGAGTACCTCTGTGTCAATCCCTTGCAGTCAAACACTCCAATTAGTCATCTGTAGCTATCAGCCAATTTTGATCCCGCCTTGAATTCAGTCAATTCTCTTTTTCACTCGAACACAACTCGAAACTCAGCACGCCAGTCAACAGCCTGTGACGGAAATCAGCGCTCACCACCGAGGCCCTCGCGACGAACCCACTGACTGACTCACCGTCTTCGTACGTTTCAAACCGGCCTCGACTGTCAAAACAAATGGAAAGGACGTTCGGAATGCAAATGACAAAAACAACGTTACTAATCCATTCGTTCGAGAAGAGAAGGCGGAGCTAAGATGGGTCGTGTATGTGTGTGGTCCAAATCCTGCCCTGCACTTTCTTATTGAAGTGACCTCTCTGGCATTTGGATTCATGGGAATGAGCCAGCCTGGTAGCGCCGTCACCCCGTCGTGGTTTGAAAGAGTCACGGGGGTTGAAGAATTTCACAATCTCAACACTGGCCCCGAGCTATTCAAAACACACCGGAAGAGCTCGTGATGGTTTAATCGCACCAATTCAGGCATTTTGAGCTCCTTCATATTTTTGTCCATGCACAGGTTATCCTCAGGACGCCAATCACGTGGAATAAAAACTTTCCATGACAGCCACGTTGTGACCCAAAATTGTTCTGTCGGAGTGGAGTTTAGACAAATTAAGCCGGTGGTGAGGCCTTGCATAAATACAACCACTCAACACAAGTGTGAGGAAGGACCAAGCCATCAAATATGTCGGACAAGGCTGAGCTGTGTGGGGGGGTAATTTACTACAAAAGGGGAAAAGCAATTTACACACAGTGCTCAGAAAATAAGGGAGTTTGCTTGGTTGATACGTTGCTTTGTGCTTCTGTAAATTGACTTACAAGTTCTGTCACCAAACTAATCAAACTCGTGAGTCAAGGTCCCACAGCAACGGGCGATATATGTCCAGGCGTGCCTTTCAATCAACTCTAGAGTTAAATGACTTTTGCACCTGATCCCGCAATTGATCGTAAACAAAACACGCAATATACCGCTGATGTGCAAGCAGGTGCTTCATAATGATGCACAGGTTGATGCGTATTGACATGGCGCGTAATTGCCGCCCATGTGTTTGCGCAACAAGCTCGCTCGTAAAAACAAATAAAAAAAAGCGCGCGTGGAAGCCAGCAAGGGAAAGGAAAGCATAATCCAGCGCTAATGGAACATGAAGCCGAGCAGAAAATTGCAAAAAGAAAAAGGACTCCGAGGATGGCCGTCGGCTGTGATGAAAGAAAAGCTCGACCAAGCTATAAAGACGAACATATGGCGGCTGATGTTCTCCGTCGTTGCAAGAAGGCTTTTGTGAGTCAAAACAACTTCCAGCAACCTGGCTGCGTCGAAGCGTCGTTTGAACGGACGGAATCGGAAATGGCCTGTGCGCGCGCACTTGTCACTTTTAGCTTTACTGGCCAAAGTCCTCCAAATGTCATTTGGAGCGACTGGCGAGGTTCTTTGTGCCATTCAAAGGATAACGTGCGCTTTGACACCAAATTGCTCTCGCCGAGCCCAATCAGCAGATTGGTCGTTTATTCACTTTTGCGTACAAGCCAGACATTGCTGGAAGGTGAAAATGGCAAAACGCCATGATAGCTTGGAAATAAAAGGAGAATTCTGACTTGAAAAATGTCATGGGTGAGTTGGCGCCAGCGTCCGTATGGCCGAGTCTTTTCGCACCGCATGATGCCCGCCTCCGCCGCTGGTCATTAGACGCGATGGCGCAAACAAAATGGACTCAAGATGAACACAGAGACACCCGACAGCGATTGCGCTCTGACCCGGCCTGCCCTGACTTTGCGACCGTCGCCGACCTTCCGCGTTAGAATAAAAAAAAAATTATTCACGACCATCTGGCCGCAGTGGCGCTCTTTCACCGTTAGCAGCAGACACGAGTCGGAGCCACCCTGCGGGGTTGCAGCCTGCCCGACAGTCCTTCAGCGCTGTGCGCTGGAGCATAGCTAAAGCCTTATTCAGACGCCCGACCGGTAGCGAGCAGAGGCTGTGAAATATTGATGAGGAATGCCAGAAAAAAAAAAGAAAGGGGGGGGGGGAACGACGACACTTCCACTGGCACTGAAGGGCTCGCACAAAGAAGCTCTATGCAGGCAAAGTTCCCATGCAACTAGTTGCGTCAAACAATATTCATGCTGCTAGCCAAAAAAAAAAAATCCTATTTGGGTTTAATTGCATTACTGTCACTTTTTTTGCCTAATTGTATATTGTGGATTGTTTGTCCTCCACAAAAACAAAAAAACACTATTACAGCAGCTTGATGGAAGCATTATGTTGTTTCTTATACTGCCCCCTGGTGGCCAAGGTGGCCACACCAGAAGGAGCTGCACAAAGTCCACTCAATTGAAGCAAAACGGCTGACATAATCTTTACATTGTGCTCATTTACCATAAAAGTTTCAAAACTATCAATAAACGGGCAACAAGATGATTCCTACGTGTCGTGACCAACACCCGAGGGATATTTCAGTCCGCATTTCAACTCAATCCCCCCCCACCACCAAAAAACAACAACTTTTTTCAAGTATTGAGTCAGCTGACATCCAACCTTACGCCGTCCTCCAGTAATGAATTAATCCGCTGCGAGGCCCGAAGCAGTCCGGGGCTCATGCAATAATCACGCAAACCTTCACATACGTAAAAATTCCGACTTGAAAGCGAAAAGCCTGCAACCAATTATGAAATGCTAATGGAGGGAACGTTCAGGAACGAGGTGTTATCGGAACGCTGGAGTGCGTCTGGCCTGCTGATTTATTTATTTATCCATCCTACCTTATTTTGTTGACGCTGCGAGCGGTGCGCTCCCCGCGGCGGACTTAATGAAGGATCATGTTGTTGGACTCAGCTGTTAAAAGGCAGACAGAGAACCAAATTCAACAGCTCTTGACCCCCCCCGGAGAGGTGGACGGCTCATCAATCTGCTCAATGAACGAAGCAACCGACGGCTTAGCCGAGGTCGCCGAAAGTCCCGGCCAGCTGCGGCCGAGCGATTGGCTTTGCCTTTCGCTGAGGTGCAATTAACACGCTTGTAAGCCTTGTCGGATTGGCGGCGTGCGCGCGCGCTCGCTCGCTCGCTCGTCTTGTCGCTTCCAATTAGCACGCTTTGCACATGTTTGGCGCAGGCGCCAAAAGTCAAACTGCAGAGTCGTGAATCATCGTTCAAATTTGTCTGCAGGGTAAACGGCGACGTCTTGACTTGCCACATTATTTTCTTCTGGGATGCTTCCCCATTGGGATTAAATCAAGTGTAAAGAGTCTTTGTGCGTCATCATCATTTCTGGTGTGCACTGCTTGGCCACTAGGGGGCAGTGTGATTCAATCAAGCCCGACAAAGACGACTTTCACTACTACTCAAACTGTAGTCATCATTTTTTTAGAGGACGATGACATAATGCGTGCAGAATTACACCGTATTAAAAAAAATGATCACGATTCATTTAAATGAACCTGATCGTCTACGATATTTACTTTTGAAATGAGGGCAAAGACAGTCTGCACTCAACAAACATCTTGTCAACCAGCAGTGGACCAAATGAGAAGCCAGCAGCAGCAAGCTCACGTCGCTCGCTGGATCGAGAGATCCATCGAGTCATGTGGAGAAAAGACAGCAGTCCAGCAAAAATTGGAGCTGCCTCCATTGTCTTAACACTCTGTCATAGCAAATGATTGTGATTAACGACCATTAACCATGCAGCTCGCACTCTTGTTGCGACTTCATCATTGCATATTGATAATTATAGTTAAGTCAATCAATTGCCTTGATGCATTATTAACATGAACGCCCCCTTTCATTGTTGTTGTTTTTAAAACAATGACGTCAATAAAACACCGTCGGAAATGTGACAAATTGCATGATACACTCAGAAGTAGTTTCATGAAAAAAATAAAAAAATGAAACTCACTCTTTTTGCTGACAGCTGTGCTTGAATGTTGAAGGTTGACAGGTGAGGGCGGAAGTGAGGTAATTAATCCACCGTGCTGCGAGTGCCTTTCAGAATAAAGCAGGAAGTCGAAAAAGGACACCGAGGGTCATACGGTTCTAATCAATAACATATAATAAATATAAAACTAGAATAAAAAACATGAATTTTAAGCGCCAAATTTGGATAAACCGACATGTAACAGTAACTGGATGTTTGGCATGTGCTTTCCAAGTTTGAAGCCATGCATTTGCATTTGCATTGTAATTGTCTGTCTCCCTCACTAATCCATCAAGTGAAATTATTTTTTTGGGTGTCTGTGGACATATCGCCAAATGTATCGGCGCGTCTGAAAGTGACGTCGCTGCGTAATTGTCGCTCGCCTTCAGTGACATTTGCGGAGGTACGCGGTGGCGGGAACGCCGTGTCACGCACAACCCATTTAATGGTTTTTCTCTTTGTGTGCCTTAAAAGCCGCTTGACATTTCCCATCAGGAGCCAGGACGCTCCGTGCGTGCACGCGCGGGCGTGCACGTGGAAAGTTCTTAAATATTACTTTGGAGTTCTACACGCCATTTCGTAGGAAGAGAGCTCATGTGCTGACAGAAAACTGCTGAAAGTGAAAGCAGGCCATCTTCTTGTCAGACAGCTTCTCGACCCATTGGGATTTGTGACAGCCCCCCCCCCCCCAAAAAAAAAAAAAAAAACTGCCATTTTTTTGTCACGCTTTTAATAAAGATAAAAAATAAAATAGTACAGTATTGTATAAAATTTATTACTGCAGTGTCTTGAGTTTTTTTTTTTATATAGTAGAACAAATAATAGTGCTGTACTGATGAGCTGTCTCAATGTCAGTGTAACGGCCCCGTGTCCCAATACTTTTGACCGTATGAAGGCAAGTTGGAGTGGATAGAAAAAAAGCGGAGAAGGTCACAAATGTGTTCATTGTTGACTAAACGGAGCAGGTGGAGGCGAGGGTGGTTTTATTATTTTTTTTTTTGTATGCGCGCACACGTGCTTGCCCCCACACCCGGCATTAGCTCCTCCCCCCACCCCACCTCGCCAGCAAGGCCTTTTAGGCGGCCGATGCGCTAGCGCGGGCTATCGATCGGCTGCTTAATACAGCAGACACACATTTAAGCATTGATTTGTGGCTTCTGTGACTTTTGGCCAGTGAGGATGATTAACCGAGGTCTCGTGGCAGTGCCCTCAAGGTTTGTGTGTGTGTGTGTGTGTGTGTGTGTGTGTGTACATGGGATTTAATGGAATGTACACAATGGAGTGTACACACACACACACACAGGCGCAGTGTACCAGAGTTAAATATTTCAAGGTGGCAAAAAGTAGTGAGGCAACTTTTTGCCACTGACTTGAGCTGCATTTGACATTGACAATGTGGCGTTCCACAAGGTCCGATGCTCAGTCCACAGTATTTTCTCGACCTTTTTCAGGTGTGTAAGGTGGCGGCGCCAACAAACAGGTCCTTGGTTATATAACGAAGCTTATTAGGGTGGGCCAGCCGGCGTCGTGTCTCGGTCCTGGTTTGTCTGTCACCTCGCTGCGGCGGCTGACAGTTTCCAGGAATGACCTATCATCAGCGCACTGGAGGAGGGTGCGAGGGTTGACACTTTGTCGGGCGAGAGACGCCCAAACGAGCGTTTAGCAGCCGTCGACCGCCTTATCGCCTGTCTCGGCTTTAATTATTCCCTTTTCTTTCCTAGCCGGAAAGCACTTAATGGCGGATGAACGAGCCGGCCTCCCGTGGAGCTCCGAGCCATCGTTTGATGATTGGTCTGATTAGGACAATCGACGACAATAAGCGACTCTCACACGCGTTAAGCGCTCTGTCGCTAAGCAAAACAGCAGCACCTGCATGTTGCCTGATAGCTTTCAAACACACGCCTTGCGATTTTTCCCAGCAGCGATTAAAATTGCCGGCCGGACGGCCAAGCCACCTGACACGGCAGCCAAACGGCTTGATTTGCGCGCCGGTCACGGCTCGGCTCTGAACTCTAATCATGGTCCCCTTGAAACACAACGGACGGAATAAACGCAACATGTTGACTTCCGAGCAGCGGTCGTCTGCTCCCGTGTCGACCGTTTGCGCTGTGGTTACCGCGGCAACGTGGTCAAAACTAGTCACCTTCATTTGAGTAAGTGCGGGAGCTGTCCAGGCCGGTGCACTAATAACAGTAGGCCGTATTTGGTTACCGTGGCAACAGTCATTTTATTTGAATACAACTACACAAGTTGACCATCTGCTAGCTTAACGCTAACATGCAATCAACAATAAAGCATCTATGTATTTAGCATACGGGTGTTTTTGAATCACAAATTCAGCTCGTAACTCAAAGCGCCGGCTCGGCCGGTTGAACGAAAAGGCTCGGTGATGTGCAGTTACCATGGCAACAAACTAGAGATGCTATTGTCCTGGTTGCAAGTGCGCAGTTGAAGCTTTGACTCCTTCACGCAGTCAAAGACAACATACGGCTACACGTGGCCTGCTTCCTAATTAGCTTTAAAACCCCGACGCCCGCTTTCAACACCTCTCAGCACGTCGCCGCCGATTGTGTTAGTTAAGATTCCAGAGCGACCGCTGCCCTCGGCGGAGCTCAAAATCACACACACATCCACGCAGCCTCTTCTTTGTTTACGGGAGGCAGTTGTAATGTTTACTCTCCTTTCTCCAGGGGGGCAATGCTGGTGTGTGACCCCCCCCCATCGTGCTTCAACGTCACCATGGTAACTTATTGCTGTTCAGTTCTCCCTCATGGAACACAAACGCCTGTTGCCATTTCCCCGCAAAAACTTTTTTCCTCCTTTTTTTCGCTTTTATCATTTGAAGGACGCCCCCGAAATGGAAAAATGGCTCAGCTTTGTTTTTAATTGAGGTCAGGGAGACAGAATGAGAGAATTTTGCAGCAGGATTTTTGGATGTAAATTGATGATGTAATTATTAGGCAACCTTTTGTCTCATTTCCTACTAAATTCTCAAGAGCAGTCAGCTAATGATTATCCTTCATGATAATTGTCTTGTGTTTGCGTACGACACAGCTTGAAGCCCAAATTGCGTGCGGGAATTGATTTAACATTATTATGACAACAGCGACGAGCCGGCGTTTTTAACAAAAAAAAAAAAAAAAAAAAAGGCTCAATAATACTCAGCAGTTATTTGCCAACAACTCCATCACACAACAGGACATCAGCTTTGTGTGGACTGGTTGTTAACGTTTTTTTTCAGTCAGAGTGTGGCATCCCACCTCAGAGCCAATTTTTGAGGACGCCGAGGGCCGAGTTAAAGGTGACGTGGGCCGGGTGGGCGCCGCGGTGAGCCAGCAGCAGGGAGCCCGCCTCGGCCCCGCGGCCGGCCTCCAGCAGCCCGCCGGCGATCTGCCGGGCGTCCGGCCCGCCCGGCCGCCGGCGCGCCAACATGTGCTGGCGCAGCAGCGGGAAGACGGCCGAGGCCGCGCACTCCACCATCAGCCCGGCGTCCAGCAGCAGAGAGAGCAGCTCGTCGTCGCACGCCGCCGCCGCCTCCTCCTGCAAAACAAACAGAGAAACACGCGTTGGCAATGAGCCGTGTCGTTTTCATGCCGTGTCGGGCTTTGCGTTGGACGTCCCCGTCGCGGTATTTCTGGAGTGGAGCCGGCTGGCTCAATTATGCATGGCGCAACCGACTTTTCTACCTCTTCAGGAACAAGTCGGCCTTAAAACCACAAATAATAGATGTGCAAAAAAAAAAAAAAATGGCGCCCGGTTTCATTTACCGGCTGCACATTTGCTTGTAAACAAGCTCGGTGATAGATTCAAATTGAGGCCAAGTGGAAATGAAGTCAAAAGGTTGTTCTTCATTCAGGGTGAAGAAAAGCGGCCATTTATTTTTCATGTCACCCTTGACGTATTTACAGCTTTGAGCGCTAAACAAACAAGAAAAGACATTTTGGTGATGACACACTTGCGGCTGGACTTTTCAATTCTCAAGATCTTTTTTTTTTTGCGGGCAGCTACTTGAGGAGGAAGGCGGCTACCTCCGTTGCACACACACAGAGGGCTCCCAGGCTATTCTATTTTGACGAGTATGTGTGAGAGGAGAGAGATAGAAGATTTGAAGTCTTCAGACGGTGGGATTGACAGGCCAAGTGGAAATAGATGTGACACAGCAGTGTGGAAATGGAGATGAGGGGAGGGGGGGAGGCGAGGCGAGGCTGGGGGGTTGTGATATCAGAGAGGCGCCTGAAATTTCTGCCGTTTTTTGTACAACATGACGGGCTGTCAATTTTTTTTTTTTTCCCGTCGCTTCCCGGGGCTCAGTGAAGGGGAGCGACGTTTCGAACCGACAGGAAAGCCAACAACGGGGGCTCTGCGAGGCACGACACGCGACGTCTGTGTGGGCGGGGCCTGGCGTCAAGCGACCGGTACGTTCTCTATCTCCCGCCGCCAACCTTTTGGCCTCTTTGCTTCCGTCCTCAGCCAGACACGGTGTCGGCAACATTTAATCGGCGTGTCAGGAGACTTTTCCTGAGACGGCGTTTTAATGACACGCTAATCTTCAGGAATTCAACTCGGTCTCGGCGCCATCTCGGGGGGGGACGGCTTTTGTGAAGAAAAGAAATCACGCGCTCATTGGGGTGAGATAACGGCTGTCAGTCACCACGCCGGGCGGCGATGTCGGACGGATCCGTTTACGGCGCCCCAGGAGCGGATGAAACCTCGGGGCTTGTTTATGCAGATATGAAAAGGCGGGTGAATTAAGAGTGACATTTTACACGGTTAATTCACTTTTGCTCGTTACGGCGGAGGAAAAACACAAGCGCATTAAGGTGAGGCCTAATTGAAAAAGTTGAGCGCGCCGCCGGCAATCAATATTTTCCCGACGTGCGGCTTTGTGAGCGTAATTGTTGGAAAAAGAAAGGGGGGGGGGCAATTAACAAAAGGAAAATGAAAAGGTGACGCTCAGGAGCCACCTTTCATTTTCAGCCACCGTAACCATTTGGAAGTGCTGGGACGGAAAAAAAAAACAACTCACTGCCGTCATGCCGTTGAGCCGCTCCAGAGTTTGTCGCAGAAGCTCGTCGTCGCCGCTCTCGGCCATCAACTTGAGCGCCGGCTGCTGGAAAGCGGGCAGCAGCAGTTGGGCCACGCTTGGGACGCACTGGAGGGAGGACACAAAGATCAACGCACTCATTGCTCGTCTCTCGTCCTAATAAATGAGCTACCTAGCTAGCCGACAAGCTAATTAGATATCTGCGGGCCTAATGATTTTGCCCGGTTGAAATCATCCAATATTGGGCCAGGCTCATATAGAAACGCGAGGGGGAATTGAATCAAAAAAAGGACAGTCAAAGAAATGGCCACTGAGGCACATAATTCCTTTGAGAAGGTCTCCGGTGCGCCTGAGCACACGGTGTGCTGTGCCTGTGCCGCCGCTAGTAATATATGGCTATTACAATGCAATCTGACTCCTCTGCTCTGCTGGTTTCATTCTGCCGCATTCAAATTAAAGTGGAACACAGTAAAACGACCCCCCCAACACACACACACACACACACTGGTCCCCCCCCCCCCTCCTTCACACTTCTAATAGCAGACAGCCGCTCAGCAGCCGCTCGCCTTTTGGAGCCGAATAACATTAGCGCTAAACTAATATCACAGTCAGCTGGCGCTAGATGTGCCGAGCGGCGTGAATATGATTAGCGGGGCGTCGCGCATAGCGATAGGTTGGCTAGCACCTTTGCTAGGTCATCAAAGGAGAGACGCCGGTCCGCGCGGACGCTAAAGGGTAACAAATTCTGCCTCGCGACCGATCAACACAACTCGTGGAGCTTCACCTGCGGCGGGAGCTTGTGCTTGGTGTTGTCGAGGGCTCGCAGCATGCTCAGCACCTGCTGACCGAGGTCTACATCCACCTCGGGTCCCTGGCGGCGGGTCAGCATGGCGGAAGCCAGCAGGACCCAAGGGTTACGCTCCGACGTGGCCCTGGACACAGGAAGCCATCATGGGCCGCTTGCACACAAAAGTAGTCCTCTACGGACTTACACGTCTTCTTGCATCATGGGGGGCCACGCTTGCAGGAGCAGGACGAGCGTCTGGAAGTCCTCCCGCCGGCGCGCCGCCTCCAAAAGGTCCAGGAAGAGGCCGTAGCGCTTCTCCTGGTTCTCCACGTCTTCGATCTGCACCTGGTGGGAGATGGGCTCACGTGACCTTTCAAAACTTAGCGACCGAGCTACTTTACCAAAAAAAGCCCCAAATTATTAAAACAGCAGGAAACTCTTTCCAATTGTATATAAAAAAAAAAAAAGAAAAAGTGCACAGTACGTCTTCTTTAAATGTATGCTAATGCTCTTAAAGTGCTGAGGTGAGAAAACGGAGAAAAGATTCAAGAGTCTTGCTGCCCTTTCTTATTTTTTTTGTCGTTTTTTTTTTGTCCGAGCACTAATTTGGTACGCAGCCCGAGGACGTGCGGCGTCGTGCGATGTTAAACGAGCAAAGTGGGATGAAAGCGCGCATGCTAATGAGGCGGCTGGCGGAATTAAAAGGCTGAATAGAAAAATCAAAAGGAGACTTTTATTGTGGGGATAAATAAAGAAGATGCCCCGAGAATTAATGATAGTTATCAACGGCAAATTTGCGCGGCTCTTTGCTTAATTAGGCGTTGCCGTGATGTCATTTTCCGCCATCACCTGAATGTTTCAAATCCAGAAAAGGTCTATAATAATATCATCGGGACCATTATTAATTCATTCAGCGGGATTTTTATTTTCTCCGTGCAGCCCCCATCCAACACAAATCGACTTTCCGGGCGGGGGGGCGTATTGCGTGTCGGCTACCTTAAAGTTAAGGCCATTATCTTGTCTACTTGTCCTTGACCCGAAAGAGAGAGGCGGCATCCGGGTTCGGCGCCGTATCTCGGCCAGAGAGCCTCGGGTCTCTCCGCCAGCTCATCAATATTCATCCACCCGTTGCGGCTAATGTCTCGAGCGGCGGGCGGGAATGAAGTCGCGGAGGTCGGGCGAGAGAAAGAGAGCGGGCGGCACGGACCACGACAGAGGATTTGAAACAAAAGGGGACGACAAGGAGAGAGAAAATGAGGAGGGGAAAGGGCGGCCGCCGGTGGGATGTTGCGTTCTGGCGTGGCTTCAATCAGTTCGTTTTTTTTTTTTTTTTTATTTTGCTTTCCACCCACCAATGCTAATACACTTATGAGTAAGCATCCTGCTATATAAAAAATAAATAAATCATTTTCTCCACTTTTAGGTCAGAAACTGATATATTATTATATTCGTGTGGTGACATCAAATGTGAGCAGGCCAAAGAGGAGCTCAAGGTTGAGCCCATCCCAAAGTATCAATATTAAACACGTCGACTATATTTTAATCTCAAGCCCATTTGCGGGCCAGACTCCGAGCTGTCCTTCATCATGCATGCGGAGTTTGTGTTCCATGAATATTCCATCGGTGAAGGAAAAAAAGGTCAAAGAGAAAAGGAACGCAAACACGTGTGATTGCTCACGACTCAAATCTGGGTGGCTGAATGTTCCGAGCTCCTGTTTCCACTGATAAAATGAAATAAGAATGAGAGGAGCAGCCTGGTTGCCGCGGCATTGATTTTTTTTTTTTTAATGATATAAAATTGCAAATGAAAATGAAAACCTTCTTGGTGGATGTAATTATGCAAATTTGTAGCGCTCGCAATCTGCATTCATGTCACTTTTTTTGTCTGCTAAATGTCACAAACAAATAAATTGTTGCGCAGAGAGCAAAAGGCCGCGGCAAGAAAGAAAGAAAGAAAAAAAAAAAAAAAGCGCTTCCGTACTGACGTCGGTGACATTTTAACCGGCCGTGGTTATGACTAATCACTCCAGATGATGTCACAAAATCTATACCTAAATGCTAAATAGCGCCGTTGGGGAAAAGGGCCTCTCTGGTTTTCCTACCTGGGTGTGCTTGAGGACGGCTTGCGTCCTGTAGAGCAGCAAGAGCCGCATGTCGGCGTCGCACATGCTGAAGTTGCTCTCCAGGATCTGCAGCACGGCGATGCGAGGACGCACCGGCAGCGACGGCTCGCCGCAGAACGGACGCAGCCAGGTCAAGAGGTCGTCCGAGCTCACCGTGCTGTCGCTGGAAGAGTCGGGAAATCTTTGGTTTCTTTTCCATCCGTTGTTTTTTGTGTGTGTGTGTGCGCGACCTACCCCGCCTGCACGCTGTCGTGCACGGCCGTCGTTATGGCCTCCAGCACGCCGAGGGCCGCCGTGGGGTCGGTCACGACGTCGCCGCTGAGGGGACAAAAAAAAAAAAAGCACACACAAGGAGGAAAAGTAAAGAGAAAATGATGGCAATGGTCTTACATAAGAGCTCATTAAGATAAGAGGTGCAAATGAGGAAGCGTGTCAGGAGGGGACAAGCACTCAGGGAAGGAAATCAAAGACTTTACTTTCAGGGACACACTTCAAATTAAATGCTCAGCAAGCAAATCAATGTATTCAAAAAAAAAAAAAGGAGAAGCACCATTTTGGTCTTTTTAGCAAACTAGCGAGCCAATTAGTCTCCAGAAAAAAAACTGGAGGTCAAAGGGCAGGCTAAGGCTACCTGAGCTCAGCCACCACTCGGGCCACGGCGTCCTGGAGAACGCTTTTGAGCGACAGGTCCAGAGGTCCCACGGCGACGCACAGGAGCTGGCGGATGCTCTGGAGTGGCTGGCCGTCGGTCGCCATGGCGACCGCCAGTTCCCGGACCTCGGACCTCTCGGAGCGGGAGAGGTCGTAACGTCGACCGTAGTCTCGCAGCTGCTCCTGGGACGGAGTAGAAAGCGAAGCGAAAAGAGACAATGGAGGCTAAACGATGATGAACGCGCACAGCGCGGGGAGTCGCAAACGAGCGTCGCGTAGCAACGCACGGCAAATCATAACCTCCCCTCTGCCCGCGCGGCAGGACCAGTCGCTTAACGAGAAACGGCGTGACGGGAAAATAAAAAAATCAACTCACCTCCTGGCTGTCTCGCAGCGATGCCACAAAGTGATGGCCCAGCGTCTCCAGGTGGGCCTGCGATTGGCGCAGGTGGGCCAGCGCCTCGTCCAAGGTCACGCCGGCCTCTTCGCCGCCGCCGCCGGCCGCTTCTCCTCCTCCCCCTCCTCGCTTCTTGCTCTTCTCAGCCAGCTGCCGCAAGCTTTTGGTGGCTCGCCGAAGAACCTCGCAGCGCGTCGGGATGCTGAGCTGGAAAGCAACGGGAGGGAAAGACGCCAATTGTGAGATGGCGGGGGGAACGGCGGCGAGCTTAAGCGGCCGGCTAAAAGCGGGCTGTGATTGATTGGATCCACTGTGAGAAAGTTAACAATTCAAGAGGAAAGGAGACGGCCTTTGGCTGCTGCTGGGAGATTTCATTCCATTGAAAAAAACACACACACACACACACACACACACACACACACACACACACACACACACACACACACACACACACACACACACACACACACACACACACACACACACACACACACACACACACACACACACACACACACACACACACACACACTATCTAATGGTGTGAATGGATTGCAGCTTTTTTTTCCCCCCCAAAGTGCAGATCAGCCAAAATGACCTTGCAATAAAAGTGGAATTTCATGCGTTTAGCCACACATGGACAAAAGACACACACACACACACACACACACACACACACACACACACACACACACACACGCACTAGTCTCGCAGTGAATGAAAAATACAATTTTGAGAATGTCGACCGTCAGCGATGCAATGATGTTTTTTTTCCAGACGACCACACCATGTCGTGGTTCAATCAAATCATATAAACACACCAAGAAGTAAATAAATCACAATGCAGTCGAGTAACTCAAGGTTCGATCGTCGGACGCGCGGCGGGGGAGTTTAGCGACTGGATTTTTCTCGCCGCTCTTCCGTTCGGTCCCTTCTCAAGTGTCCGGCGGATGAGTAAGCGCCGTAACCGCCAGCTGAAGGTGAAACATTAAAAACGCTCAGACTGTGATGAAAAAGGCCAAGAGAACGCCAGCTTTTCCGACACTTTCTGACAAAAAAAAACATTACGGCGTGGACAAAAGGTCCGGCGGGCGCTCAGCTATGACCTCGCCCCTTGGCCTTGGGGGAAATAGAGCCATTTGTCATGTGTGTGTGTGTGTGGGGGGGGAGGAGGAGGGGGAGAGTCAAGCCCCCTCGGAGTTGATGGAGGAAGGCGTGACAGCGGGTTTCGAGGAGATAAAGTGCATGTTAAAGAGCGCAACGGGGAAACCTGCTGGGTGCTCCATTTTAATTGCCGCTGAAAGAGGGAGAGCCACAAATGAGCCCACTCAAGGGAGCTGCGTGGGGGAGGGGGGGGGGGGGGAGGAGCCACAAAGTAGAAAGGATTTGAGAGCAATTACCTGCTGGACGGCCTGGAGGGAGAAGGTGACGTCATCCAGGAAGTGGACGGCGTGGACGGGAAGCAGCCTGTCCAGGTACTTGGCGCAGGTGTCGTAGGCGTGCAGGTAATCCTGCTCGCTGACGGGCGGCCTCTTCAGCAAGTGGGCGTCGCCCTTCCAGAACAACTTACCGAGCCAGGCGGCGTGCACCGCGCTGGGGGACAACGTGGCCCCCTGGCCGCCGTCAACGCCGCCGGGCCTCGGCAACAGATGGGCCAGCTTGGAGATGGACAACACGTTCTGACTGGTCAGAACCGGTTCGAGAGCGACCAGCGGGTCCTGCGAGCCGTCCGTCAGCTGTCGGTAGTTTAAGCCTGCCGGCAAACAGAGGGAATTAAGTTGCTGTGTTCTCATAATTGCTTCGCACATGCAAAAAAAAAAAAAAAGTATGTAAAATGAGAGAGGAGAGGAAAAAATCGGATGGCGCTAGAAAATGGTTGTTGCTGGGCATGACGCGTGTTGTGACAGACGCATCCGTGTGGCGGCCTGTCTGAGCTTGAAATATTCAAAGCGCCACGCAGATCCACACACACACACACACACACACACACACACACACACACACACACGCAATTGTAGACAGAAGACGAGGCAGACGAGGTAGCGCTCAAACCGACGTCGAGCCGCCCGCCCGCCCACTCGCGCCTTCAACTGGTCGTCGGCATCACACTGTGAGCAAAATTGCAGACACTAATGCGCGCTTCCTGCTGTTCCACAATACCCAACGCTTCCTGTCCGCCCGCCCGCCCGCCCGCCCATCGAAACGCACTAGCTTGGCCCAACGATAAGCTCGATGCATTTTTAATGACGGCAGGTGGGGCGCGATGGGTTGATGCTCGCGAGTGACGGACTCTGCCTAGCGACAAGCGGACAGTGCGAAAAAAAGGATTTGTAAAATTAAAACCAAAAGCATTGTTGAGAAAACCATTCAAATGTCAAAACTAAAACCTTATATTTGAAAACTGATTTTAAGAAATAATACTTTTGTGTTTCTTTTAATAATTAAAAAAACATTCAAAATATTTGAATAAATAATCATTTAATTTGGGTTGTAATAAGACAAGGCAAAAGCCCTGCTTAATGATGAGGTGAAAAAAAAAAAAAAGTGTCGAAAGAACAGACGGCGCAAGCGAGGCATGAAAACCCCGCTGACCTTTCCGCCACGTCTTGAGAGACCGGTCGCCGCGTCAACTCGAAACTTTCTAGCGCACTCAAGCGGCAACGAGGTGTCCGCGGACGACCTCGGAAAGGACGTCCATTTTCGCTTTGGTTTGAATTCCTGCCGACTCACCGCTGGCCACGGCGCGGAGCTTCTTCAGCAGCTTGACGTGGCTGTCGGGCGCGACGGCGGCGGCGGAATGCGGCCGGCAGCCGGCGGCGTCCAGCAGGGTGTAGTAGTAGAGCAACCGATCCAAATCGCCGCCCTCCACGGCGGGCAGCACGTACTTGCTCATGTGTCCGTAAAAGGCCTGCGGCTCGCTCTTCAGCGTGGCAAACAGAGCCAGCGACTCGCTGCGGGATTCCACGTCCTTGGTGGACAGACTGAGGAGGAACATCAAATGAGAAGAGAATGACAAGAACTGCGCGTGCGCCGGCGTACCCGCTGTCTGTGAAGAGGAACTCCAGATGAGTCATGTGGACCTCCCACAGAGGAACACGGTAGCGTTTAGCCAACGACACCGAAATGCCGTACACGTTGTCATCCAGAGTCCTAAAAAAAAAAAAGGCAAAAAGGAGGATGGCACGAGTACGTGGAGAGGGTCGGACTAGTTTGACTGACTCAGCCAGGCCGAGGATGGTCTCCTTCTTGTAGTCGGGGTCGGAGCTGAAGCGCTGCACGTCCACCCCGCGGCCTAAACCTCGCAGCACCTGCGCCTGCGTGTAGTCGCTCAGCCGCTCGTTGTAGGCGTGCAGCTGCTCGATCAGCTTCTGCAGCTCCTCCGGCCAGCCCGAATACGCCGACACGTGGCGGGTGACCAGTCGGATCAGCTCCTTGGGGTCGGCCTGCCGGCGGGAGGAGAAGGAAGAGAGACTCAAACGGACATGTCGGCACAATTTGCTGATTACGCGGTTTTATTCTCAAGGTCTCATGTCTGAATCGCTCTGGGAACAAATAAACAAAAGCAAGGCTGACAATATGATTTTGTGTCAAACCTCAAATTTGTAATTCAATGATTTAAAAACTAAGTGGACCTAATATTGAGCCCTGTGGAACACCACCGGTACAATTTTCTTTTCTATACAACCCTCCACTCGATGGATTTTTGCCCTGAAGTGAATTAAATTTTTGATATGATTTTGTTTTTCTACAGCCTCAAGCTTTTTTTTGCAGGATTTTTTTTTTTTTTTTTGTGTGTCATGCTGTCATTTAAAGACAAACGAAAATTTGCTGCAGGGTTGACGGTGGAGAAGGCGCGCGGGGCCGATTGGCGGACAAAAATGCGCCTTTGGCTTATCGTCACGCCGCACGCGCCGAACCCGGCGAACCTGACAAGTTGGCCGCTTTTCTGATGCCTTTCATTGAAAAACTAATGAGGCTATTTTCCTTTTTCCTTCTTCTTTTGCCCCCAAAACGGCTTTGGGGGAAAATCGGGGACAGCGAGCGAAGCCCGCTTCTTTAATTCGGCTGCGAGGAACACATCAAGAGCGGCGGACTGAAAGGCAATTCAATACGGGAAAATACGCTAGCGAGGCGCCTTAACGGCCGCCGTCCCCCGGCAGGTAATTGGACGTCGGGAACACGGCGCGGGCTCCTCGTTTCTAATTCACACGAGTCAACGCTTGGACGGTAGCTCACCGGCCGGCCGGAGGAGCTGCGGCGTCGCTTTCGTCGTATTTGCATAAGATAATTATAGCATGAAGGGACTCGATGAGATTCCAGCCTCGGTGGTTCAAAAGTGAAGAGAGGGAGAAGATTGCGTGAAGAAAAGTGGCGAGAGTCACATTTTGAAGCCCTTTGCTTACACGACCTGGCCTTAGAACGGGGCGGGGCGTGTCGACTATGTGGAATTCGGAATCGTCCAAATCGGACGTTAATCGGCACCCGTGGCGACTTTGCTCACATTTACATTTCACGCAGCTCAAATAAAAAAAAGGAAGCGAGGCGGACACAAACCGCCTGGAGGGCTTCCAGTCAGCCAATGCGGGCTGATTTATTCCCGCGGCCACATTCCATTAGTCCCGCTGATCGATAGTCAGCAGAAAGATAAATACCAGGGTGAGGAAAGTTCTGAGGCGGGTTAGAAGCGACCGCAAGAAGGAGCAAGAGCGGTGAACCTGGTAGAGCGCGTGGCGCTTGTCCTTAAAGCAAGGCTGGAGGCGGCTGTAGATCTGCAGCGAGTAATAATAAGCCGCCTGCTGGAGGGACAAGGCCGAGCGGTGCTGCTGCTCGAAACAGCGGTTGGCGTCCAGGACCTGCACAGAACAGGTTGTGGACGGATCAGATCAGTACTGAAATTGAGCTGTGAGTGCTACGCTACGCTACGCTACGCTACGCTACCTGAGGCAGCGCCAGCAAGTAAGCCAGCGCCAGCGTGGCGTCCCGAGGAAAGGCGTCGTTGGCCAGCTGCAGCAACACTGCGGACGAGGAATACAAATGACAGCATCATTAAAAATCTCCTTCTTGACTTTGGATAGTTGGTCTGTCTTTTTTTTTTTTTCTGGGCATGGAGAGGACTCACTTATTCAAAGTACACGGCCACTCCTAACAAGTGCACTCCAGCTCACATGCATCTCAAGCCGACTTGGAAAGTTTCCCCCAGAATGCCAAATTAGATCCACGTCGGGATGCCAAGCCGGTGGGCGGAGCTAAAGCGCCCCTCGCTCTCTCTCTCCGACTTCCTACGACCTCGGCGCTAGCGTCGGACGAGCTACGCCTCCGAACGAGCCGATTACACGCCTGTGTCGAGGCGGCGATACTATCGGCGCGGGAATTACCGGAGGGATAAACACGCGCCTTGCCCATCCAATAGATAAGCCAGACTTGAAAGCCCACGCAAAATCAGTTCGCAGGGAAAAAAATAAATAAAATAAAAAGTAACTCAAGACCTTTTACCCTCAGTTGCGGGAAACAAAGTGGCCCCTTCCGTTTTGGCCTCGGCCAGTTTGCCGGTCCTCAGCAGCACCTCGGCAAAGTTCTCGGGGGGGACGTCGTCGTAGGACGAATACACGTTGTGATTCTGGGAAAGAAACACGCACAAAAGAATTGGGACATGCTTTGCAAAATAAAAATGAAGGTCAAACTATTTGTCTTGTTTCATGTTTTCTACTTGTGTCATTTCTTTTTATACAGCATCGCCTTTGTTTGTTTTTTTGTTTTTTTCTCCAACACGAAACGTCGCGCTGGATGTTCCGCCGTTGCGTCTCTTCTTCCTCTAACGCCGACAACTCCCAAATTGCTTTCGGCATTAAAATGACTTAGACAAATCAATATTAATTTATTCCCTGCTTTGGTTCTCCCTCCCCCCCATTTTTTATTTGGAGCTGTTTGAAGTCATCTGGAGGAGGAAGAAAATCTAATTAAACGCCTCAAGTCAAGAACCCACTCAGGCATATTTGCTGTAATTTAAGAATGTTGCCCGAGGCAAAGAAGGGTAATAATACGCGTAACCAGAATGTAACAAAAAAAAAAAAAAAAAAAGGCATTGTTGACGATAATGTACGTTGCGTGCTTCAAACAGCTGTCCCGACATGACAGCTTGAGGTGCAGCTGAAAAATTCCGTACAATTCCGCTTACCGGATCTACGTAGGGACATTCGATGACATCTTGATAGAAAGCGCAGCAGCCTTGACGTTCCAGTTTGGAATTCTCACTCGAGCGCTCGTCCCCGGCAGCGGCGGCGACGGCGTCTCCGCTCTGAGAAGCCGACATTGAAAAGTCAACTCGTTGATGTTTTAATGGACGGCGAGTGAGGGCGCGTACGTGCAGCGGGCGTAGGCAGTCCAGCGAGCGCTTCCACCAGCGGTGATCGCCGACGGCGCTCAGCACGGCCTTGGTGGTCAGACCCGTGGTGGTCAGCACCTCCATGGTCTTGGCCGTGGTCCTGTGGAGCAGCTCGCCCGCCGTCACCGCCTGGGGGGCCGCCGCCTGAATAAACAAGGACTCGATGAATACAAACATCCGAGTCGGCGAGTCACATTTGGAGGACGAGTGGGCTGGCGGCTCAACGTGTCATCAATACTTGAAACACACTGAAAAAAAAAACAACCACACTCCGAAGGTGAGAAAAGGAACACGACAAAATGACAACAGATCGCTTCAACAGCGGCCATCCAGACTTCAAACGTTAAGCTCATTAAACATTCAACGCCCACTCGAGACATCATCAAGTTGGCCCAGCTGATGGCCAGGAGAGAGAAAATAAAAAAGAAAGAAAAGCATAAATAATCCAAAGGAACCCAGGAACCTTAACACGGGATTTACACCTCATGAAAAATGCAGGAAGGCCGCAGGAAATCACACAAAGTAGGCCGTTAAGAGAGGAGGACCGGACCAGCTCATCAATCAGACGCTAGGGGGCGGGGCCAATATATCAAACAAACGCACCTTGGATGAGTCGCTCTCCTCGGCGATCTCGGGCTCCATTTGGTAGTTGACCGCCTGGTACAAAACCTGCGTAAACATTTCAAAGAGCGCCATAAAACCAAAGCGGATGAAAGAAAACACCGCTTTTGACTCTCCAAATGTTCTGAGCTGCTCCACCTGAGTCTGCAGGTCGCTGGAGGCGGCCAGGAGCGCGTTGATGTTGTCGGGCGGGCAGTGCGTGAGGGAGAAGGCCAGCAGTTGGCGTCTGGCTTCCAGCTGGCCGAAGCCGTCGCACTGGCCCAGCAGACTGCAAACGTCCCAGGCCGCCGCGTAACCTGCAAACACGGCCAACTTGCTGCTCAATTTTCTTTGCCAGCCAGACCAGACAGAACATAACGGTATGAAATCCCTGCGGGGTAATTGTGTGAAGCACACAGAAAACAATTACGCACGCCGCTGATCTATTATGTTGTCGTAATGGCTCTCCCGAGTGAAGCGTGCAAAAAAAAAAAAAAACGCTTGACCTTGAATCGGACCGACTAATTTTTTAAAACGCCGCCGCAGAACCGGAAAAAAAAACTGCAAAAAAGAAATTCAGCTCATTTTCCAACAAATCCCGACATGCTCGTGCGTGATTTGAGCTCGTACCGGCGGCCATCAGGTCTTGACAGTGGATGTAAGAAGCCTTGAAGTCCAGACACCGCAGGGCCTGCTCAGCTAGCAGGGTCAACACTTGGCCTTTGCGCGTAGCCTCGTCATCCCCTTGACACACACGCACAGAGAAAAATTATTTTGCTATCATCTCCATCAACACGCTAAACTCATAATCCTGCTCAATCACGTCCGACATCTGTCTCAATAAATCTCATTGCGACCGGCGAAGGTCACGGCGACGAGGCGGCGTATTAAAGGCAAATGAGCTCGCCGCCGCATAATTAAATATGGAGAAAGAAAGCGGGATTGCTTTCGCTGTCTGAAGACTATTTGTGTCCATCTTGGATAAAATGAGCGATTGGGCGCACCTGCCACTCGCAGGAGGGACGCCAAGTTGAGTAGAGTGGTGGATTGCTTGTAGGCGCTGGCGCAGTGGGCCACGCATTCCTCCAGCAGAGACAGACGATCCGAACGAAGACGCACTGCGAGAAAAGGGAGAAAGAAGGACGTCAATTGAAATAGTTTGAACAAAATTTTTTTTTTTGTTCACGTCGAGGCGAGGCGCCGGGGAGGATTCATCGTTTGGGGCCTTTAATTGTGTATTAGGTGCGTCAACCGGAGCTGAAAAGACCTTATCTATTATCAAAACCTTTCATTCACCATCTGGGCGAGCACGTGTGACAAGAACAAAATGGAAAAAAAAAAATATGTGTGAGTTGTGAGGTAGCACAATGGCGCGGCCTTGAGCTATGGAAAAAAAATAGCGCATAAACAAGATTTTCTTAAGCTTGGCTTTTGTCCCACTATCTGGCCTGACTTAAAAAAAAAAAAAAAAAGACGAGGCATCATCGAGGAGAGGTGTCAAAGATAAAATGGGGAAAGAAAAACAAGTTGAGCGTGGTGACCTGCTTTTTTTTTTTTTTTTACCTTGCAGAGGCAGAATGTTGACGCCAAAGTCCGCCAGGTGGCCGAGCGCGTCGATGAGGTCCAGCTCCTCCTGGACGGCTCGGGGCCGGTCGTTGATCAGCTGCAGACAAGCCCTGAGGGACACAATATCCCCCATTAGCATGCTTGCTAAGAAAAATTAGCATCAAGGTCATTCCAATGCAAATGAGTTGAGACGCTTGGACAAAAGTAGTGTTTTGCCACCATTTTTTTTTTTTTTTCACTGTTGGCAAAGTGACTAGCGAGGAAGGGCGTATCTTTATCGGGGTTGCGGTGTTGATAATAAAAGGCGGCCATTAGAGCGGCTGCTTTTTGTAGCGGAGCCAAACGAGCCGCTTCATCGGGGGCCCAATCAAGCGTTATTCAAAATGAAGGCCTCCGAGACCGGCGCGCTTTGCCCCAATAAACAGCGTTCCCACTTCACTCCACTTAGTAGACAAATTAGCCGCTCTTGTTTCTCTCGCCGACAGCGTGGATGAATAGAGAGGAAATTGCGAGGAAAGCAAAACGGATATTTGCAATGGAATGGTTTTTGCGTGATGCTCACCTGGCCAGGCCCATGCAGGGGTCGGTGAGCGTGGCGGAGGAGTTGAAGTACTCCCTGGCGGCGGCCAGAACCAGCTGCAGGCTGTTACGGTAGGCCACCTTGATGGCGTGGAGCTTCGCCGCGTCCTGGCTGACCTGCTAGGGGGCCCGAGACGATGATGACGGCTCACGCTCGGGAAAGACGAAACTCGCCTACCTCGGAGCAGTGCATCAGCTTTCCGGCCAGACGGACGTTCTCCGAGAGGCCGGAGCACAGGAGTGACTCCACAAAGATCTGCGCAAAAAAATATATATATATATCCATGAAGTGGTCCTTCAATTGATGGCTGGTGAGTATTTGACGGCACCTGGTGGCAGGTGTGAGCTTCCAGGCAGGTGTAGACGTTCTGCTGCATGTCCAGCAGGTCCTGGAGCAGAGCCCCCCACGCCGTCTCGCCCACGGCGGGCTTCCTGAAAACACGGAAGATGAGCCACGGGACTGCGCAATTGGACAACCGGCCTCGTACTTGCGTCCGGTGTGGCGACACAGCTTGACCATGAGCTGGTGGGCTTCCTCGGGGCTCTTCTGACTGCTCCTCACGTAAGAGATGGGCTTGCGCAGGCCGTGCTTCTCCAGAACCTCGGCCACGCTGTGGACAGAAAGCGGGCAAATGGAATTTCTGCGCGGTGAAGTTCTCCTCGTCTGCATCGGCAGTCCTCTGGCCCTCCCCGCGGTGCTCGCGTTGAGGGGCTCACCCCGAGGGGAAGCCCAGAGGAGGACGAGGAGGAGGAGAAGCAGAAAAAGAGAACAAGAGCAGCGCGACATGGAGGTGATTTTAAACTGCGGCAGCGCAAAAAACGCCTCGGGCTGTTTGAACGCCACGGGACCGCTGCCGCTGCTTTGATATATTGTGTGTGTGTGTGTGTGTGTGCGATGACTGTGCTTGCTGAATTTTTATTTTTTTTTTCCTCTTTCGCCGCTCTCCATCAGAGGCCCATTATGAGGGGAGGAGGGAACGCGACAGTACAAAGCGAGCATGTCGATTGCAACGCGGTTGCCGCTGTTTGGACTTGCGCAATCCGGGCCCAGCTGATTTTCCCCTCACGCCTTGATGAAAAACCAAATGGCAGCGCGTCCCAATCAATACGACCCTTGGGAAATACAAAGCATCCCTTCCGCATAGCCCAAATGAAAAATCCACTGGAACGTTACCTGAGGTGCTTCTCCAGTTTGTCCACCTGATCGTGCAGAGATGACGTAACGTCTGTCTCTGGCCTGCAAAATTAGAAAAACAACATTTTGAGAGATCTTTCTTTCTTAACACCAAGCTGAGCGTTTTGTCCGAGAGCCTGTCGGTCGCCTTTCAAAGCGCTACGAGGCTAAGCTAAAAATAAAAAAATCCCCCCGTGTCGCTCATTCTGGGTTAGTCGCCCGCGAGAGAGGTGACCCGCCACCAAGTCGCCCGAGCGCGTGTGGCCCCGCCCACTTTTCTGTATGTTCCTTTTGCACACGACTCGTTCACCTTCAATCCTCGTCTCCCTCGACCGTCCTTAAAGATCTACTGGCGCGTTTCGTTTTCCCCGTGAAACGATTTCATGCGAGATCAGGAAAAAAAATAAAAATAAAAATGAGCCCGGTCGGTGCGGTTTAAGTGCTCAGAAAAATCAGAGCCACTTAAAAGCTCGTCTGTGTGTGACGCTGAGTCAGAGCCTTTGTATGAAATGCCGATGGAATAATCAATGTTCCGGGAAAAAGAACATTTTACTGGCAATCATCATCATCATCATCGGCAAAAGTTGGATCACGTGTGCAGAACGGAAGACATTGGAAGTAGTTCAAAGGTGTGCACCAATTTTTGGAGTCTTACCCAAAGCCCCTCTGCGGCAGACATTCCAGGATATCGTAGCACAGGCTGAGCTGGTCATCCCTCTCGCTGCGATAGATGCACTCCAGCGCCACCGCCATCAGCTGGTCGGGGTCGCCGATCACCTTCTGCGGGCACTGCCAATAAAAACAAATGAGCTTTGACCGATTGATCGATTTAACAGACTGAAGTCACCTTCTCTGTCAATACCACAAACGGCCACCGTTGTTTAGTGGCGCTGTGGCGCAATCGACAACGATGTCCGGAATCATTTCGACTGAAAAAATAGCTCACGTCAGGTTTGGAGTGCTGGAAGATGATGAGCGGGAAGGTCAGGTCGCCGCAGGCCAGTCCCACCAGGAAGTCCCGCAGCAGCCGCTCGGCGGCGCTCTCTTCCTGTCGCTCGCAGCGGTGCAGGAAGGGCACCATCCACTGGAAGGCGTCTTTCACGTAGTGCTCCCTGCTGGACTGATGGTCAAAAAGACAACGATTCATTTCTAATGTTCTATTTTCTTTTTTTTTTTTGTGGGTTGGGGCAATCCGCCCGATTCCAACGATATAAAGCGACTGAAATACTTGACTGGGCTACTCCGTGATAAAGAAGCACATCAGATACAGGGAAAAGAGCTCATTTAATTGAAGAGCATACGAGCGAGCGAGCGAGTCTCGCCGGGGCAGTCAAACGGTTGTTGTCGCGGCAATAAAGGACATTTGCGGACTGCCCGGCGGCCCGCACGTCTGCTCTTACTGCCGTCCGTCCTGGCGGCTCCGCATCGGATAAGGCACTCCAAGGACACCCCGGTCGCTACGCTAGCTGGCACGGCAGCCGGGTTTTAATAGCGGGCTCAAATGAAAAGGGAAAATAAACTCAGCGGAACAAACGGCCCTCCACGCGTCCGTGCTCGGACTGACTAAGAGGAAAGGAGTCGCGGGCCTTACGTTCTTCATGAGCAGGCGCAGCTGGTCGATGCGGGCGAGCTGCTGCAGGTCTCGCAGCGTCAGGTTGCTCTCGTCCAGCGTCTCGTAGACCAGCGTCTCCAGCGTCACCAGGTCGTCGCGCAGCGGCTCCAGCCCGGGGACGGCGCGCTCTGTTCCCAGGCGCACCAACGACAGCGCGCAGTCCACCTGTCACGCCACGTTGATGGGATTTAAGCTTTTCACGAAAAAAAACAAAAAATCCAAACATGCTGCTTACATCCCTAAGGTTTTAGTTTTTTCATCGATATTGTTCCTTGATGAAAATGAAAAGAAACTTTTTCTTTTTTCATGGGGTAGGTATGAGGCCCAAGTGACTGAGGTAGGATCCTGAGGGCCTCCTCCAGAAACGTGTCGCGGGAAGCAGCAAAGGGAGATGAGATCTAATTAACAAGGAACGAAGGAGCGAATGAAAGAAGGCGAGCGCTGCCGCCGCCGCTGTGATTCCTGGAGATTAACAAATTACACTGGCGCCAGCGTGCGAGCGAGCGAGTAGTGGCTTCATCTCCCGAGGATGATGAAAGGCGCCATTCCCCACAGTTGCCTTGAAAAATGTGCAATGAAGCCCCAAATCATCCTCCACCTCCTCCTCCGTCGGTGTACGGCATTCAAAAAAAAAAAAAAACACTCGTAAAATTCAAAGTGGTAGGATCTAGTGTGCTCTCGGTTCCTCGACGTGGCACTAATCTTCGCTGCTCTTTGCAGAGGATAAAGAATAGATGACTATTCTTTTTATAGCGTGTTACCTGTCGGGAGCAGGATTCGATATCTCGAGCTCGGCTGCAGTACCAGTCGGTCAGGAGACGCACGGAGGGCGCCGGCGAGCGGAAGCGGAACAGATCCGGAGCGTCCTCGTACAGGATGTCGTTATCGTCAAACGGCTTCTGCTCCAAAACGGACCTGGACAAACACGAATGTTAATTTCATTGAAAGAATATGAAAAACGATGACCCAAAAAAATATTTCGAGGAGCTCACCTGCATTGGTCGGCCTCGCACCAGTCGGTCTGTCGGTGTCGTTGCTCGTCCCACGCGATCAGCGCCGGCTCCCCTCGCTCGTCCGCACTGAGCGCAAAAAGAAAACGCTGACACAGCAAGTCGAGAAAAAAAATCTTTTTCTCACTGTGTCCCATTTACGAGATATTTTTATTTACGGTTGAGTAAAAGCGGGGAAATCTTCTCCGCACTCATCCCAGTGGCAAGTGATCCCTCTTAAAAACCCAAACGCTTATCTTTCAACAAGTTCATTTCTGAAAGCGACAAATTAAAGCTATTCGGCTGGAAGGTCTTCTCTGAAAAGGAAAAAGCTCCTTTGAATGAAAAATAGAGGGCAAATATTCACGTGAGCGCAAAGATATGTCGAGAGAGCCTCGAGCGCCTTGGAGGAAAAAACAACAACAACATTTTAAGGCGAGCTTTTCTGCCGCCGGAACCTGATCGGTAATCACAATGGGGCTGCTTCTTCTTCTCCTCCTCCTCCCCCCCTTCCTTCTCGCTGGCGTACTGCAGTGCGGCCCAGCTGGCTCGTAAGCCGGGGGACCACTGGGAAGCGGCCCGCGGCGAGCCCGGCTGGCCGTGATGGATGCTCACTGCAGAGTCGCAAAAAAGGCCCCGCCTCCTCACAAAAAGGTGTGCAAACTGAGTCCCGATACTCACCAGACCTCAGGCAGTAAGACGGTGTACTCGTGCGGAGACGTGGTCTCGGGGAAGTTGGAAAGGATGACGAGTCGATGTTGGAGCAGGTCTTCCCCGTGGTACGTGAAGAGGATGTCCAGAGCTTGCACGTTGCTCTCCTGCGGCCGGACCGCAAGTCGGATGAGAAAGGCGCCGAGCTCCAAAAGAACTCGAGGTTTTATTTTACCCTGGCGTAATTTCGCGCCGACAAAACCATATTCTGACTACGGAACTTCTTGAAGAACTCGGCGTCATATTTCCGCTCGGCTTCGTGTGGACCTCCGAGTATCTCCTGTGGGGAGGATAATAAGACCGGCACGTTTACAGATAAAACTGAAAGTACAAAAGAAAAAAAAAAAGAAAAAATCATTTTCTCTGCTCTTTGGTCAGAAACTGGCGTTTTTGGTGAAACTTTCAACTGAAAACAAAATTTCAAATAAGGGGGCGAAAAAAATGGCGAGCAGCTTTTGAACGGGCCGTGCTCAGAGCCCGCCGTGACGATAAAAGCCGCGTAATATCATATTCATAGACGGCCGGGGAGAGCGGATGCGAAGGCGCAGCTGCGGTTGCCATGACAACGTCCGTCCGTCTGGCCGGGCTCTATCGAAGCGGGTCAAAATCTCATGGTGGCCCCGCTGGCGGCTTGAGAAAAAGTGCGCCGCCGTGTGCGATTTATGGAGCGTGGAAAAAGGTGGCGCCCGCCGTTCACATTACTCATCTTGAATCTCAACTCTCCCGCTTGATATACTTTTGGTGGCCCGGCCATAAAAGCCCATTTGTCGGCGAGGAGGGGCAACGTACAACTTTTCAATATTTCAGAAATGAGATTAGCGCGCTTCAGAGAGAATATCAATGAGAGACAGAAAAGAAAATCCCTTTCTTGCTTTGGGCGGGGTTTAGCGTCGCGCTCGAGAAGCTTTCGTAAGAGCCAGGCCGAGATATTCCACCCAGGGTTCCGGCGTCGCGCGGAGTCATCGGTAAATAATGACGAGGCGTTTGTGTGGACAAAGAAGAAGACAAAAAGCCCGGCCGCGACCTTTTATGCGGCAAAAAGGTCAAACCAATCAAGATCGGTTCTGCCCTTTTGCCATTCCGCAACGACGCCTTGGGGTTCGGCGCACGGTGTGAATCTTATTCACTGGCGACAAGATATACGGACAAAATGGAAATGATAACAAAACTTCGGATCGCAAAACGCTGTTCCCGCCTTACCTCGTACGTCGCCAGCCTGTCCAAATACGAAAGCAGCTTCAGTCGGCTCCGACACAACTCCTTCTGCTCCAGCGTCAGCCTGCAAAAAAAATAAAATTAGCATCGCAATCTGTTAGCATTGCTAGTTGGAAATAATTCCACAAGATGAATGATAACGCTGACCAGAATTTTTTATTATTTTTTTTCTTAAACGCCCCGCCAGGTGACGTATTGCACCCTTACCCCCGGGCGAAATCCATTTTCCGCGTAATTGAATCCCGGCCGTAAATTAGGCGACGGGGCGGCAAACAACAACGTGCTTTATTGGCTGCTGCGTTCGACATCCAATCTGGGGGCGGAGAATAAAAAACCGACGGCAGGATTGCACGCCGAAAAATAAAAAGACATTTGCGGAGAAGCGGCCACGGTGTGAGTGTGACCACATGAGACGTGACCCCTTCCCTTGCCGTCTTAATCCTTCATTACTATCGCCGCTTATCGGCCTTCTTCTACACACACTGCTGGAGATTAACAGCGGCTCATGGTGCGCGCCGGCTTAGCGCCGCTACTGCCGCTAATTACAGCCGTCGCTCGTCGAGAGGCCGCAAGTGCTGAGAGGCGGAAATTGTGGGCGCCGCAATGTGTGCGAGAGCATTTTTTTTTGTGATTTATGGTTTATGCAGCGCTGTACATTCAAACGCCGCCAGACTACGAGTTTATTAAAAAAATAAAATAAAAATAAATAAATCACAATACTTTTTGTCGAAAAAAAATGTTTGCTTGAGTGCGCAGCGGTTGAAATATTAAAGAGTAAAGCAAAAAGTTTCAGGCTTTATGGTTCTTATTGATGTACTTTTTAGTACTGCTATTATTGGGAATGAGCGAATGCGCCTCCGTGACTGCGACAAACTTCCTCGGGGAAGTAAAACAGCGACGGCGAAAGTGAGAGGAAAAAAAAAAAAGCGAGGCCATCGGGTCGTTTGTTTTGCTCCGAGGGCTGTCGCAAAATCCGTGTTTGCTTTCGTCCAATCACAACGCGGAATATTTTCAAAGCACGCCCGGGCGGTACTCTGAGGACAAGGAAAGCAAATACTTCAAGATGGTCTTTATTTCCGCACACGGAGCCGGTGATCGATACCGAGCCATTTACGTAACGGCGGTGTAGTTAAAAAGAAATTAAGAGAATTATTATCCATCTCTGGCCTCCGCCTCGGGGGGCGACGAGTTAGTCCGGGCGCGCCGCACACACGCGCGGGGAAAGTTGATGAAGAAGGCAATTCATTAGAGACCAAAGTGATTCCTTTCAATCCAATCAAATGTAGTTTTCAGGGACAGAATGGCGAGCGTGAAAAGTGGGCCGCTTTCTGCGGGGGCGCCTTAGCGCTGAGGGTTAAGTGGCCAATAAGCGGCGACAATGGCGAGCATCCGGCTGCGGGAAAGAAGAAAAAAAAAAAAAAAAGTACATTTGCAAGCAAATGGATTTTTAATGAGTGCCATTTATTTGGGCGTGTTGTTGTTTTATTTATTTATTTTTTTATCTTTGGAGCATTTTAATTGTGCGTAATGCGCGTGGGGAGGCCTCGATGGTACGAACGGATCTGCACGTGGAAGAGGTGATTAGTGGCCGCTGAAGGCTTTTTCATTAGTCTTTCGCCGGGCGCGTAACAACAAAGGCATAAATTACAGCAAGCTGATTAGCCGCTAATCTCGGCTGGCGCCGTGGCCAAGTTCTCTCGTCTTCGCTAATGTACCCCCCTCTCCCTCCCGACGCCGCGTTTCCTCCCACACCTCACAACTAATACGAGAGAAACGGAGCAGGTTGGCGAGCCCGCTTAAGCTGACCTGCTGAAGTCGACCTTGTCAAGCAGCTCTCGTTTCCTCCTTCTCTCCTTCTCCGTCTGCACCTCCGCCTCCTCCTCCTCTGACAGGTCCTCGTAGGGAAGGTCGTCCAGGTCCACGTCGCCCGGCATGATGAACCTGACAGGTGTCGAGGGCGCGGGTGAGCTTTTGGACTTTAATTTGACTGAAAAGGAAAGCGGCGGCGGCGGCGGCGCACCTTCCCCCGTCCTCTCGGTTGCCGATGGCGACGAGGGCCTCCAGGTCGGTGCCCTTCAAGCCGTATTGCAGCAGCTCCTTGGCCGCGTCCACGTTCTCCGGAACGCGCTCCACGCACTCGTGCAGGACCCACGAGCGCTTGCGGATTTTGCTCTGGGGATAACAAAGCCAGAAGAAGAGATGGTCTTAAAAAAAATAATTAAAAAAAGAGTCAAAAGATGCGTCCCACGTACGAGATAATCTTGTATGGAGGCGATGCTGACTGTACTCTTCCTCCACTGCCTCTGGTAGACCAGGTCCGAGTCCAGATTATACGCGTGGGCCAGAGACAGGGCCTCGCCGTATTCTTCATTGTCGATCTGTTGGATAACAATCCAAATCAAGAACTTACATCACAGTGTAAACTGTTAAAAAAAAAAAAAAAAATCATTGAATAAATAAACAAGAGGGGACTGAGAAACGAGCCTTGCGGAACGCCACAGGTCATTTGTAACATTCACATAGAGCCTTTCCCGAAGGTGCATATTTCCAAAAAAAAATCATGTATAGTGGAATATACATCATTACATACTACACAAGCAGTCGGTGTGGCTCCCTCAACAAAGGACTACAACTTCTACGTCCTTCTCGATATATTAGCATACGTTAGGCACAGTGGTGGTGGTGGTGGTGGTGGGGGGGGTGTCAGGTATGAACCAGTAATAGGCATCAGCCTTTAAGTTGAGATTTAAATAGACGCCCTTTGTTGGCGACGCAGACGCTGCTTTTAATGTCCTATCAATGCCTTCAAAATGATGTGATTCGACAATAACAAGCCCACGCATACACACACATATATAATCTATATACACACACAGTGTATCCATCTCAGTCTATGTGTGGGAGTACAAAGCAGCCACATTAGCCAGACTGCACATCCTCGAGGGCAGCGAGAAGCCCGCACATTTAAAGCTGTCGTAGGAGGACATCAAAAAACATTTCGCTCTCGCCGTTTTGGCGCATTGGCCTAATGAAAATGTCGGCAGCCTTGGCAGGGAGCGATGGAGAGAGAGAGAAGGACACACGTGCTGAGAGAAGAAGGTCCGACTGCAGAGGAAATCCGTTTCCTGTTCCAAATATATCATTTCAAAAAAAATAAAAATCCCATCTGACTCACTGGTTACGAGGCTCGCAGCTAGCTCACAAAACTGTTGAGTAATTTCAAAAAAATAAAATAAAATCTGCCATACAGTCAGCCCCCGATATCGTGAGCCGAGTGGGTGGGGGAGGGGTGTGTGTGTGTGTGTGTGTGAGGGGGGGGCAGCAATCTGCAGCCGGTCTGGGCAGCGAGTGCTCCAAAGCGATAGTAATAATGATGTATGACTTTTAACTGTGGGCTGTTGGAATTTGATGGGCAAGACTAATGGCCGCCAATGATGATGACAGTGATGAAGGCGCCGCTGGATGCCAGCTCATCAAAATGACTGATGAGCTCAAACTTGGTGAAAGTGAAGACAGACCGACCGACCGGCCGGCGCCTTTGCCGCTATTAGAAATAGCATTCTCTTTACCTTTCTCTGGTAGAGCTCCTCAGGCGTGGTGGACCTGAGACTAACCAGCCGGTAGTTCTTGAGGACGGTACGGGGTCGCTTGCGAGGCGGCGCGAAGCGCTCCATCTCCGTCACGTAGTAGAGGCCCTGCTTGATGTAGCCGAAATAGCGCGCCTTAGCGGAGGACTCCTCGTCCGAATCGGAATCTCCGCCGCCGTCGTCGCCGTCCTCCTCGTCGCCGCTCAAGTTGCTCTCCAGACGTCCGCGCTTCTGGGCCAGCTTGACCTCGCACTGGCGGGCAAAATACAATGTTCAGAATGGCCAGGAGAAAAAAAAAAAAACGTCACGGTTACGTTCGGACCTCCAGGCTGAGGAATCCGCCGTGATGCGCGGCGGTGACTCTGGGAGACGGCTCGAACCACTCGCAGGACTTGCCCAGAAGGTTGCGGAGGCTCCCGACGGACGAGACGGTGACGGAACCCGAGCAGCGTGCCAGGATCAGCACCTTGTCGCTCCACCAGTTGACGTCCACCAGCGGCCTGTACTGCTCTTTGTCTGAGAACGCAGTCACTTGGTTTTATTTGAAATTCATTGCGGAGGTGGAAAATGACCTCCAGCCATTTTATCATCTCGTTTGCTTGTTAATTGCATTTTTTATTGTCCGTCTATTTGATACAGAACAAACAATCGGTAAGAAAAGCTGGCAAAGATTTGTTGAGCATTTTATGTGTTACAAATGATCAGCTTTTCTTTTTTTTTTTTTTTTCTTTGAGCTATCTTTAACTTTCTGAATGATGGCCGTCATAAAATGTAGTGACGTCGGTGGGATTTGGGGGGGGGGGAAACATCCACTGGACACAAAGCGTGTAATTCGGTGAATAAGAAGCATCAAAGATCGTTAAATGGTATCGGCCGCGCTGTGTCAGCGTAAAAAAAGAAATGAATTAAAAAAGAAAAGCTGCTGAGAGCCCCGCGGGCCAAGCTACCTTTTATTTTCTTCCTCCTCTCCAGTGACGTCTTCCACTCCGGATTGATCTCCTCAAATCCTGGCTGCCGGCGAGGGAAGGAGCGAGGGAGGGAGGGAGAAGAAAGATTCATCTCTCACCCTGTTTACACTCGGCGGGCGGAAATACACACACACTCATCTGCTGACGTACCTGTTGGTCCTGCTCCCACGCTGCCCTCAGCTTCAGCGAGGGGACGTCCCAGAGCGTCAGGCGACCCGAGAAGTGAATGACGGCCAGCAGCGTCCCGTCCGGGTTCAGGCTCATGCGGAAGACGCCGTCCTGAAAAGGAACCCACGTCACCGTCCAGCCCGAGCCCCCCCCCAAAAAAAAGGCTACCTTTTCTTCTCCTTGTCTGCTGAAAAGTCTCAACGTGGGCATCCGTAGGAAACCTCGTTTTTGACTCTGAAGTAAAAAAAAAAAAAAAAAACAGGTCATGTTGCGTAGGGTCAACTCCAAAACCGTTTGCATTTCTTCTCACCGAGTTGATGTCGTCCTCCGAGCTGGTGACCTGCTTGTAGTGGGGAGAGCCGGACAACGCCCTCCACGCCGTCAATCCGTAAGAGGCGGCCTTGGACGAGCCGTCGTTCCCCGACTCGCAGCCGCCCACCAGCAGCAGCCTGGAAAGGTACGAGAAAAGAAACATTTTAGCACGGCCACCTTGTTTGTCGTGTTTTTTTTTTTCCATCTATTTATTCTTGATAGCAGTTATGAGTTTCGAAATAAAAAGGGTGAGATTAGAAGGAGAGTTGAATGCGTGTGCAGCATAAGCAACAAACAGAAGATGAGGAGTGATTGGCTTAACACTGCTCCCTGGCGCCCGCAAGGTGTACTGCAGGCAGCGCCTCCAAAACCAGCTTGGTGGTTGCAAACAGACAACCTCAAGAGGCCCAACGCGAGATGTCTGCACATGTAAAATCACTCATGACTCATGATCGACCCAATTTCATGTTGCTAAAACTTTTTTTTTTTAAAGCAACCCTAGAAACGAGCTGCGTTCTTCTTTGCCACGGATGGCGATGGCTTGACATTGACTTTTTTTTTTTCTCTTGGCACTAATCTATATGCAATTGCTTGCGCTGACCCACTTTTCACACCCCGGATCATTAAAGTTTCATCCGGCCTATTGGCTGGCAAACACTCGACAGTGGCTCTGGGGAGCCGCCGAGGCCGCCAAAGTCAACGTGCGGGAGAGGCGTACGTTTCGGGTCTCTGAGGTCAAAGGTCATCTCAAGAGTTGCGCTGACAAAATTGTTCAATCAATATCAATATTATAAATATCTAGAATCAAAGCCTGCTCGATTGTCAATTTCTTCACGTGAAGAACCGCTGACGCAATTCTGCCGTCATCAAATATTTACACGGTTGTCGGGACGACGGCGACGCCCACCTACCGGTAGCTCGGGTGGTAAATAGCCGAAGTGATGCCGCGGGAGTAGTGGGCGGAGAAGTTGAAGGTGTGGTTCTCTTGGAAGTTCTGCTTGGTGCCCACGCTGTCAAAAAGAACAACACGCGGCAGGTGAGATAACGTCAACGAGCGAGCGGGATGCCAAAAACGTGGACAAAGGAGAACCCTGAGGACATTGCGGCGACTTAGTGTCAAGCCTGACGTTCCATTCAAACTGTCAGAAGAACAGGAGGGGGAGAGCAATAAGCTCCTAACAAAATGAAAAGCAATCATTCCAAATAAGCCCCGCAATATTTGGGCCATTTCTCCCGCTTCTTAATTCCCCGACTTACACACGCCTGGAATAATAGAAACATTTTGCTCCCGTTCAAGCCGTGACCTCCAACGTTTCCACTCGGGCTGGATGAAAAGTACGCTGAATGTCAAGGCGAAGGCCTTCACGTATAAACACGGCCGCCGCTTTCTTTGATGGATGTTTGAAGAGGACGGCGAGGAGCCGCGCCGTCGGCCGAGGTCGACGCAATAACGGCGGACACTTTACGAAGCCCTTGGAAAAGATAACAATGGCCTCTTTTAACTCGGCTCCGGGAGAGACAAAATAAGAGAAACGACTTCGGGTAGACAGCCGAGAGAGCGAGCGAGCCAGCCCAGCTTGTTAAGCGATTTCTTAATGGCCGCTCCAAATTAACAGCTAAGGAGGTCGTTCCAGCGCAGAGAAATGGCCGTGCTTCGGCTTTGGATGATTCGAGGCGAGCGCCCACCTGACCAGGTAGCTCTTGAGCCCGCCCCCGTACGTGATGACCAGCAGCTCGGCCGACCACTGAGCGCCGCCCGTGTATTCCAGGAAGATGAGGCCCGCTACGGCACAGCCAAAATCCCCGGGGAAGCTCGGCTCCTTTAGGCGAGGGGGGGGAGAAGAAAAGAAAAAAAACATGACAAGACGTATGGAAAATTCCGCTTTGATTGACGCGCGTTATCGGCAAAAAAGATCGCCCTTTCGATCGTCATTATGCGAGGGCTGGAAGTGATATGAGGCGTGACGGAAGGATAAGAGGAATATCGAGGGAGGGCTCGAAGGAGCATCGAGTGTGCGAGACATAAAAAAATGGCACCGAAGAAAAAACAACGTGGAGATGCGCGCGCTTACCGGCGGGATGACAAACAGCTCGCTGCCCACCAGGTCGAAAAGGCGCACCGTGCCCGTGCTGTCGGCGAAGGCCAACAGGGCGCAGTCGTGGCTCCACGCCACCCGCCGCCACTGAGGGTTGGGGTCCTTTGGCACTGCACAAAATGGCCGAGGATTCATTATCGATACAGATAAGCAAGGTGGCTGCCTGCGAAAATAATCCCCGGCCTCTACGGCGGCAATAAATCCCATCCCCGGAGAAAGAGGCCGACGATGATGTCGTATATCAGCGCGACGCGCTTAAGGAGCTATGGGGGGTGCTACATCTTCATAATTGTCTCCCAAAGACAGAATACACAAGAAAGGACCCATCCCGGCTTTTACGGAAGTTTTAGTCTGCTGTTTGGCCGAGACGCTGACTCAGCAGAACGGTGTGACTTTTGCTTTTTTCGGTAGCTTCGAGAATTGTAGCCCAAAAGGGCAAAAATCAATACGGGACACATTCAAACCTTAAAAGGTGTCCTTGACATTTTTTTTTTCCTCAGCGGGGTAAAAAGCGATGCTTGTTTTCTTAAGCTGGACCCCAAGGCTAGCTAATGATGAAAACAGCAGGGGCCCCAGAATTGAGCCCTGCGGAACGCCACGTGACGGCGGCAACCGAGACTAACACGAAAAGTTCTGTCGGACAAATAAGACGGAAATCACGTGGATGCTGCCAATGAGTCAGATCCAACAAAAGTAGCTAGCATGAATTGCGCTTGTTCGACGTCATGTTTCATCCAGGCAACCAAACTCTCTCTCTCTCTCTCTCTCTCTCTCCTGGCTCCATTTTCAATCTTTTCTTCCCATTACACCCCCCCCCCTCTCCATTATGTATTGCACGCTCTATCTGCAACCGAGTGGGGCTCCATTTCCACATAAATGGCTTTTTTTTTTTTTTTTTTTGAGGACGGCATAAAATAGAATGTTTGCGTCGCTTCCTCCGTGGGTGGAAGTCGGGGAAGAAATCAGCCGGCTACGCGCGCCTTCCATGTAAAGAAGCCGCGTTTATCACAGCTCGACAGCCATGAATTATGAAAGGCGGCAAGCGGGACAATGGCGGGTTTAAGGGGAGGGGGGGGGGCAGGTAAGGCGGGAGCGAGCGGGCACAATAACACCGACGCCAAAGCAAGGAGGAGAGACTTCAAAAAAAGAAAAAGAAATAGACGCTGCTATTTTGTGGACTTCATAACGCAACTAACAGAATTAAAACCACACAACAGAAGATGTATTACTTTTTTTTTATGACTTGTTTACACGGACACGCTTCTCTGGAGTGCTTCTGAATATTGAATGAATTGTGACCGAACAACGTATAATTGAAATAATCCTCGCCGCCTACGAGCTAGGCTGAGTGAAGATCCACAGCAACCTTCGAGCCACCGAGAGCAACTTGGCTGTAATCTTTTCGGCTTTTTTTTTTTTGTTTCACTTGATTTTGAACATCTAAAACGTGTTATTGGGGTTAGCTTAGAGGCTTTTTACCTTGGCATTTCCCAATAACTGAGCCAAAGTCATCTCGCACAGATCTGAAGAGAAAAGAAGCAAACACACACACAGAAGTTGTGGATTTGACACACACACTCAGTGGATCAAAACAGAGCGCATTTTGTGTTTGAGACGTTGCTCGGTAATGACCTGATCTCCACACACTGGTCCTGGACCACAGCCAGGAGTTTTCCGTTACTGTAAAGGTAAAGCCAAAAAGACACGAGTGAGTTGAACAGGACAGCAAAGACGACCGGCGGATCGATGAACAATCAAAGAGCAAACGTTTCGTCGGTGGTTTGTGTGTGTGAGTGTGTGTGTGTGTGTGTGTGTGTGTACCTCGCGAGCGCCGGCTGCCAGCCAATCTGCTTGTTGACTAGCCGCAGGAGGCCGAGCGGGAGAGACGAGCTGGACGGGCTGAAAGAGCCAACAGCAAAAGCATCACAACAGAATACAAAACACAAACCATTATGCACTTTTATTTATTTTTTTACCTGTACCACAAATAGTTCAGGATAAGGCGGAACGGGCCTGGAAAAAAAATGATATTTCTGTTAGAACACAAATATTGTAAACGTCTGAGACCCAGCAATTCCTTTTTGACCTCTGTAGAGGATGTTTGTTTTTGGGATGTTGGAGGTTTTATTTCACTGAGTAGTCTCAAAGGACAATTTTGAATTTGTGTCATTTGAACAAACCAAAACTTACCTGTCACTGCTTTTGCTACAAGGGAGGTGTTTTGTTCCTTGTTGCCGCGCAACTGCAAGAATAAGATCATGGAAACTATGATTTATTTGAGTGGTGGCGTTATTGTGTTTTCATGTCAATTAAAGGAAATTGTATTTTTTTTTTTTTAAATAGGTTTTAATGGTTGTTCTTGATGAACGGGGTAAATTAATTGATGCACCTGACTGCCTCATTACGTTACATAAGTCATAATCATCCATCATAGTAATAAAAACATGATCAATTGACAGCTTGTTATTATAAAGTGGTATTAAAAAGAAAAGTTAACAAAGTTGGAGACTGTTGACGCTACGTGGCTACGCATTGACTCGAACACCACGTCACTCGTTCACGTTGCGGCTTCTTTTCGTAAGTCACAGTGCCGCAAATGTGGGAAAATGAAAGCTGAGACAAAAGTTGGAAATGGCAGCCGACTAACCTGAGTGTCAGTCTCCGGAGGCCATTCGGTAATGACGAGTAAATCATACAAAATGTTCTCCTCTTCACCGTCGAGGATGCTATCGTCCGCCATGTTGACTGAAGACAGCCGACTACGGCAAATCGTAAGGGACAAAAAGAACAAAAGCGACAGTTTGGGAAATTTGGGAATTCAATTCAATCAACTTTATGACACAAGTTTTTTTCCCAGTATATTTTATTGAAACGACACGTTTTTCTTGGTAACAAATGCATCATATTTACAAGTGCAAAGATGTTCATATTTAGAGTCTGCATTTATTTGACGTAGAAAAATGAGACAATACATGTGCGTGTTTGCAATTTGGACAAGAGTGTCAAGAATGCTGGATTGACAGGTGGACATTCCTGCCTTTCTTCTTCCTACTACGGTGGCCAAGGAAAAATCTGGCATCCCAACCTCGGAGAGCAGCGCACAGTCCTACACCTGCAAAATAGTTGAGCAGTTTTGCTCTGTTTTGTTTTGGTTTTGAATGGAGCATGTGTACCTAATGTAGTGTCCCTTCAAGACAGACGAAGGTGTGGGTCAGGCTAGGTCGAGTTTCTTTTGCGTCTCGTTCAGTTTGTCTTGCAACCTCTTCTTCCGCCAGTCGAGAAATTTCCTCCGCATCCTGTTGGCCTGCCAGCCGGCCGCAAAACCCGCCAGGAAGGACACGACGACAGCCGCCTGGACTGACCTCTCCGAAAAGTCGGCCATATTCGCATATAGCGCTGCCGACCTGTCAGACACAAGATACCGGAAGTTAAGTGGTACAAGTCTCGCGATATTTCAGCGACGGAATGCACAAGTCGCGCGTACGCTGATTACATTCTCCCCAATCATCATTAATGTGCATATTTTCATCTAGAGTTTTTTTTTATCAAAAATATCAATTGAACCAAGTCAATTACATTATACTGCCCATCCTTTTTAACCCCACACATTTTATTCTATTTATTGTGTAGTACCTAAAGACACATCATTTTATTTAAAAGTTTTTATTTGAAATGATTTTAAATACAAATAATATACTTTTTTTTTTTAATCCATTTACAATGAGAGTTCCTTTTGTAAACAAGAGTGGCAGATAGGAGTCGGCATTTTTGTGGTACTTTGAATACACTAAATCTGTGGCGGGTAGTGAAAGTGTAGAAGATGAGGGGCTGCAGCAAAGCCGTTCCAACATCCCTTCCGTGTCTTCCTGGTGTGCGCAATCAGAAGGACCGAGAGCGTAAAAGACTGGCGGCCATCAAATCAGCGGAGACTGCACACTTATCCACTCAGCAACGCTACATTCCATGAAGGACACCTCTTTGGTGGACCGCATGTGCTCGAGACCCGGCCGCCCAAAAAAAAGAATAGTAAGCTGCTCATTCCTGTTATCAACAGACTTTAACAGAACCAAAACAAAGAGAAGAGCATAACTGGTGTCCTTGATATACAGGTGGATTTTTACAACACAAATTATCATTGAGAATAAAAAGAAGTCACCCAGACACGGGGGCACTAGAGTCCAACAACGCTAAAGCCCAAAAAAAAAACAAAAATACTGCCGAGCCGAGAACAACGGCGGGTGCATGGCACCCAAGTGACCTTTTTTTTTTTTTCTTTTCCACATTTTCTTTTTTTAATTTTTTTTGTCACACTGCTTGTAAGTCGTAAGGCTTCTCAGGGCGATGGTGACACGCCGGAATGTGCGGCCACCAAAACGGACTGGATCTGTTGTGTGCTAGTGCGTAAGGAAGGACTTCTGATGACACTATTAGAAAATAGCAGTAGCAATTCCAAGTCCTATTGGAAAGTCCGTCGGGTGGGAACGAGTTGGCGAGTGATTGTGACAACTCGCGGCCAATGGAACGCGATTGGTCTCGATGGCCCCTCGCCAGATGGCCGCTCCGATCCCCCGCTCGCTCGCACCTGTACGCATTCTTACCGGGTTAGAAACACAAACACGCGGGCGCGCGCACACACATATACACGTAGAAAAGAGGCCAGCTGGCGTGGTGGGCGGGGGGGGACATGGATTGAGTGTACAAAAATGTCCCGGCTGAGTCTCTGCGTTGGTCTGTGAGTGTTGAGGGGCGGGGTGGGGGCGGGGTGGGGTGCTGGCAGCGTGTGCGTGCGCACGCGCGTGCGTGTTCAGTCGTTGTCGTCGTCTTCGCTCTCCTCGATGCCGTCGCTGTCCTCTTGCTCCTCGTCCTCCTCCTCCGTGTCGGGGATGTCCCACTGGGGGTGGTTGTCCAACATGGCCTTGGCCTCGTGCACCTCCAGCTGCGCAAAGGTGTCACAGCGTGTCACGTGACGACGACGTCGGTGTGCTTTTCAATCGGGCTGGTTTCGAGCACCCACCTTAAGCGGTTTGATTTGATCCAGTCCCAAGTAGGAATCCGATCGCAGGATGACCGAATATTGATAGTTGCCCGTTTTGGAAGGCGCCGGAAACTTCAGCTCCACCTGGACGAACGCGAACGGACGCCGTCAAACATGGCTTCCGTTTGGCCGAGTGTGGAAATTCTCTGGACGCACCTCCTCGGTATCCTTGAGCGTGCAGACGTGGTAGGGCATGGACACGAGGGTCTGGTCGCGCCGGTCGGCGATGTACAGCCACCACCACTCCTGCTTCTCCTCGGGGTAGTAGAGGCTGTAGGCCGCGTGCGTCACCTTGGACTTGGTCTCCAGCAGGGCGCGCTCTCGCCGCTGGATGCTCTGCTGCAGCGCCTCCCATTCCTGAAAGTTTGAGAAGATTCTAAAGCCATCCCAGTTTTTTTTTTTTATTCATCGTCCGTGCCGGCGTGTCTGGCTTTACCGACCTCCTCGTCGTCTCCGGCCATCTCGTCCACTTCGGTGTCGCTCTGCTTGTCGCTGTCTTCGTCTCTCTCGCTGGGAGAGTCTTTGTTGGTCTCGGCCTCGTCCGACTCGCTTCCTTTGTCCGAGACCTCCTCGTCCTCCTCCTTGGGCGCCGCGGGCGTCTCCTGCCAGGCGCGCAAGTTTGGTCGTGTTCACGAAGAGCGAGTCGGCGGCGTGGGCAACTTACGTTTCCCGCTACTAAGCTGCCGTTGGCCTGCTTGCTTTTGACGGGCGCCGGCGTGGTCTTTTTCTTGGTGAGCTTTTTCTTCTTGGATTTGGCTGTCTTCTTGGCACTTTTGTTCTTGTTCTGCCACACTTGCTTCGCTTTCGCTTTACCCGCGTCTCCCTGTTGAGCGAGAAAATAGACGAGGCGACTTTAGAAAAGTCACAAAAGGTGCACGTAAGGAAAGCAGCGGAAACATTGATTCCATTTCTTTTGATGTTCATCTAAAGGTCCATATGGAAGTTTTAAGCAAAGCGGCTTCTGCGTGGATTCCATGAGAAGCTTATCCCGCCATAGTGCGCCACATTGTTAGTCCTTACCACTTCCTCCGTGGGGGCGGGCTCCTCTCCTGGACACGGTGAAGGCTCCTGCTCCTTTTCAAACACCTCCTGCACAACAAGTACAGGCAGCGTTGAGTCACTTTCCTTAAAGAAATAGGGCAACGCTGCCCTCTAGTGTTCATCTGTAGAAATGCTTGCGCATCTCGGATCGGTCAGGTACGTGTCCTTTTTCATGCCGACACCTACCACCATTCGTTTTCTGCTCAAGGTGACCGTCACCGTGACGATGGAGCCCGCCGTGATGTTGTTGCTGTCTTCGTCGTCGAGGACTGCGCAGACACGGACCGTCACCGAGGGACAACGGCTGCAGGTCTCAAAGACAGGCGTGTGCGTTTCCATGCTGACCTTGTAGTTTGGTGTCCATGGTGATGTGAGGGAAGCTGCCCAGCACGGCCATGACCTCGTCGTACTTCTCCTCGCCCATGAAGCGCAACATGCTGCGTCGGTCCGAGTCTTTGAGACTCACCAGGTCCTGCAGACTGCGGACCTTGTACTTTTTGGAGATGCAGTAGCGGAGGTGCTCCTCCTCGAAATGGGGCAGCTGCAGCAGGGGCGACTTAGACTCCTGCAGGCCCTGCACGATCATCTGGGTCAGCTTCATGCAGTTCTCGATGGTGACCAGGCGAGGGGCGTGGAAACCTGCACCAAATGCAAATCGTAAGAGTCACACGAGGACAGCGACGAGCGATAAACAGCCTGACCTCCTCTGCTGTTGGCCATCATGGTGAGCTGACAGCCCACGTTGATCATCTCCTGGAGGAGAGCCGGACTCTTCTTCACCACGAATCTCTGATCTGAAGCGGAACACAGCGGGTTACGTGATGGTTTCCCACGCCATCTCGTTCACGTGCGGTCTGACCTTCGTCCAGCTCCTCGGACACGTCCATGCGCGCCAGGTGCGAGAGGACCAACACTCGGGCTTTCAGACTGTACGGGTAGCAGAAGGGAGGCTCCTTCTTCTTCACGTTGATGTTCCCCAGCTCACGAATCAACTGCAAGGTGTGCAAAAAGGGAAGAACTCCACTCACCTTGTGTGATTGTTATTTCCTTTTTTTTTTTTTTTTTTTGGAAGGCAAGATTGCAACCTGTGGCACTTCGATGTTGTCGGTGGGTCGGATGGTGGCTTCTTTATTGCTGCGAGGGTCAAACTCAAACGCTGCTGTTAGCACCATGACTAACCCTGCAAACACAATTGGGAGAAGAATAAAAAAAAAAAAAACCACGACTTCATCCTAAGTTAACAATATGATGAATGGAGCCGACACGTACGCTTCATGTTCATGTTGGGCGTCTTGTACATGAAATGCATGAAGAGCTGAGTGGTGTTGATGAGGATCTGGTCTCCGCTGTATCGGATGGAGCGGTACCACCACGTGCCCTGAGATACACAAAGCCCGCTGAAATAAAAAAAAAAAAAACATTTCGCCCAATAATACAAGAAGACTACTTACCACCACAACAGGGAGGATCACCATGAAGGCCAGACCGTACACCAGTAACACCTAAAAGAGATCACAAAGGATTAGAGCTGGAGCTGTTTTATCTGCGTGAACCTTTATACTGCCACCTGGTGGTCAAATTGTGCACACCAGAAATCGCCACACTGAGTTAATATTTCATAACCAATTAAATCCTTGTTATGACTATATGTTTTTATGAAGTCTAATATAAAGTGTGACTTAACAAGAGTGCATTTTAATTCATTTAAATGGGTTGGAAGGATGCGAGACAGGTAAAAAAAAAAAAGTACATCATAAAAATGATCACGTCCCGCTATGCTGGTCACGCTACACTGCTGAGTCATGTTTGGATATGACGAAAAAAGATAAACACCAGCATTGAGTTCTTCTGGTCCACAATCCAGGCAGGCAGGGCGATGCCAAAACTGGTCGCTGCAAAGACAAACGGGTTTTAGAAAGCAGGCCAACGTTCTCATCCCATCCTTCCATTCACAAACTCACCGCCTGGCCCGTCCGGGTTGCCGTACATTTCCCAGTTCTTTCGGGACTGTTCATTGGTGAGACTGCGAGCAGACAAAAGGACACTCAATGGCGGAACGCGCGTTTGCCGAGGCCAAGGCGGGCGGGGCCGTACGCGGCGTAAGCTTTGGCGATCCTCATGAACGTGGCCTCGTCGCCGCCTCGGTCCGGATGGAATTTCAACGACAGCACGCGGTACTGCTTCTTGATCTCCGACAGAGACGAGCCCTGCGCGACGGGCAAACGAAAAGACAACGTCTCAGTTTCAGAGGGACGGCGAAAGTCTGATGGAATCTCCCCGCGTGCAAATTTACCGGGTCCAAGCTGAGGACTTCGTAAGGGTTGTACTCCTGGTACTCCCTGTCCAGCTTAGACACCTTGTATGCCAGCAACAGGAACACGGCCCAGCCAAACAACAAGGCGGCTTTCCTGAAAACACACACACACACACACACGCAAGAAGCGCTTTTGATGCGGACAAGCTTCCGTGCTGGCTCTCGTTTCGATAAGGCGTCCGATTCACGTTCGGATGTTTGGTATCGGCGCGTGCGACTTCAACTTGTTTCCATGACAATAGCAAAGCCCGCAAGGTCTGCTTTTGCATTAGCATCTGTTGCCATGACAACCCTCCCCTCCACCTCTGGCCGCCACAAGAACCAAGCCGTAATATTACGAAAGAAAAAAAAAAAGAAATGAAATGGTCATAAAATTAAGAGGGGGGGGGGGAAAGGTCACAAGAAACCATGAGACAGATTAGGCCTGGCGAATCAATCGTACGTTTGCATTTCCTTGTCAGCGCTGCGCCGGCGCTCGCCACTCCCAAAATAGTGACACGAGTGACTAAATTTAGAGCGGCGTCCTTTTGTAAAGCAGCGCGGCCAGAGTTAAAAAAAAAAAACGAGGCGTAACGGTGAGAAGACGTGGAAAAAAAAAAACACAACAGAGACCGCGGCTTGTGCTCACTTGAGCGTGGGGACGACGCTTTGCTGAGACTTGAGGAGTCGCAGTCGATACCACAGGCACCTGCCGTGCACCCGCCGCAGGCTCTTGAGGCGCAATTGTTCTAGAAAAAAAAACAACAACATCAGCATCATTTCATCGAGGTAGCAGCCACCATCAATGTTACACAATCCGATATTGACGATGTATCTATTGGCCGCTGCCCTGCGATGACACGGCAAGAATTCAAAGCAAAACTCGCAGAGAACGTTACGTAAGGCGCTGGGAGTTATTGCCGACCTTGTTGACAAAACACGTCCAGATAAGCTCTTATCAGCCAGCTGTTACACAAACGTACCAAATGTCTTTACTCCCTAATCACTACGAGTGGACCGAGACTGTCCGCTGGAAAAAAAATCACTCAGGCATCATTAAGGAGTCGGGAATGAGTGGATTCGTATCAGTATCACAAAATGTAAAGTTATTTTCACACCGTCGTCTTCAATTGTGCTGCTGAGTCACCAGCAGGGGGCGGTATAAGCCAGCCAAACAGCGGTACGATGCAACTCCTCTCAACCCATCAGTACGGTATTGATATCGAAAAAAAAGTTAATGAATACATGAGCGTTACAGATTGATACTTATATCGTGTTGTGGTCCAGATAGTCATTGCTGAAAGGCCTCATTTGTTATGCTGCGTGCAAATGGAGAAAGTTGCCATCATAAATCAATTTCAAGCATTCTTAAATCAATTTCAATTTGAATCGACAATTGCTTCACGATACTTTCCCTTTTCACGAGTTAAACTGTGGCCTTTTTTTTTATAATCTATTGCTGCAGTGACAATTTAACTAAATCCCCGTCGAAGGCAAAGCCACGTTACTATTGAGGAATTACTGTCGTGTACTGCAATGCACGGGGTACTACTTGACCTCTGTACGTGTATCGCGTCATGCTAACTACGAAATATACGTCAACTAGCATCACGTCATAATAGTGTAGTACAACAATACTAGTCATAGTATCACGCAGTTATCAACTAGGTTTAGCGTTACTCGTAACATGTCATCGTATCATAAATCATCACGAATGCTCGGAGTCATGGGAAATTGTACTAGTCAACATCAATCGGTTCACTAAATGTCAACTAGTGCGCACTTGTAACATGTCTTGGCAGGATGCAGAGAAGTCATACTGCTAGCAGTTTGGGGGAAAACCATTCAACTTGTGCGGACAAAGAGCGTCCTGGGAGGGAGATGACGCTGAAGCTTCGGCAAAATGAAAAATCGCACCGCCAGTGCCAACGGGTTCGGGACGCTCGCGGGAGCCGTCCCTTAGCTCAAGCTAGCAACAGAGCCCGACATCGGGGCCTTACCAGCATTCTGATCCCGGGGCCAGAAGTAATAGGTGGCCGGGATCACGATGAGTCCCACGAACGACGTGAGAAAGTAGAAAAAGGTGTTGCCGCTGTCGTCGTACTGAAACTGCTGGCCGGCCATTTCGTCAGTCGCGGCGCCGTCCGAGCGTCGTTCGCCGGCGCGGGACGTCCGTGGGGCCGCTGCTTCTGCTACTTGTGCCGCTGGAAGCCCGCTGAGGCAGAGTGGCGTTTGGTAGCCGGCTAGCCAGCTAGCATCCAACCAGATGAGTAAGAGGCATACGTGGTGTACGCATGCGCAATCGGATTCTTCTTCTTCTTCGCTGCGTCCCCGCCCCGCATTTTGTTAGGTTATCTTTACTGCCCTCAATGGGTCACGATGCGCATAGGTCAGCGTGAAAACATTTCTTTTGAACTGGAATTAAAAAAATAACACGAGATAATGTGGCTACACAGCAGCTCTTGAATGAAAACGTGCATCCAGGCTGTTACCGCATTAAGTGTAATATTAAAGATTGATATTTGTGTGGGCTGAAACGGGATTAATGGCATTTAAATATTGTGTTGCTTTTGGTTAACCGAGGTCCATAAATTTAAATGTGCGTATGAATAAAAAACATCCAAGACAAAAGTGACGTTTGCGTATTTAATTCCATTTTGGGATTCCGTCCCTTATATGTGCACCAGGGTGTCGTGCAGTGGTTTGCGTTTGAGGTCGGGCACGGTGGCGTCCTTGGCGGGGTAGCCGACGGGTAGCAGCATGAGCAGCTTCTCGTTGACGGGTCGCCCGAGCAGCAGCCTGAGCTTGGGGCCGCAGTTGAGCGGCGTCGACGTCACGGTGACCAGACCCACGTTCTGTAAGAGAGTCATCCCATCTGAATTTGGAAAAAAAAGTGAATTCCTTTTGGTCTTATTTCACCTGAAGTGCGGCCAGCAGGATTCCGCAAGCGATGGACACGCTGATCTCATTGTAATAATGCACCCTCTTCTTGTTGTCTGGAAGGATTCCGTACGTCTGTTTGAAGATGAGGATGAGGTACGGCGCCACGTCCAAGTACTCCTTCATCCAGTTTGTCCTGCGGCGGACGCACAGCAATCGTCCCGTGAGACGACTCGCGTGGGACCGACCGATTAGCGTTGCCGATGCTGCGTGCTCACCTGAAGTTGGCCAAGTCTTTGACCCACTTGTCTCCCATGCGCTGCCGATAGTTCATCTCCTCTTCTTCCTCCACGACCAGCCGCAGGCGGTGCTTGACGTCTGGGTCGGAGACTATCACGAAGGTCCAGGGTTCGGTGTGGGCGCCGCTAGGTGCCGTGCCTGCCCAGGTCGGTTAAAAACAATCCCGTTGTTGTTAGAGTTTGGACTATTTGCCCTGTTCTCGGTCTATGTAATTATTGTGTCTAATATAGAGATATCACTTTGGCACCATCTTGTGTCCAAAGAACTGCATTACAACTCATCTTTTTTTTTTTTTTTTACCTGCGGTGCGTATGACGTTTTCGATGACTTCCCGCGGCACGGGCTCGGGGCTGATGAAGCGCACCGTCCTGCGCTGGTTCATTAGCGTGTAGAAGCGTTGAGATCTGCGTAGCATCTCTTCCTCAGGGTGGCGCTCCGACAAGTAAGGCACCTGTGGGATGTCTTCATGCTTGTCCGCCCACTCGCCTTCCTCTGGAACACATCAAAAGTTCCCAAATGTACTCAAGCGTTGAATAGTGAACTGTAAAGTAAAAGGTAAGAACTATGATGGCAAATGATTCTTTCCAATCCACTATCTTTCAAAAGAAATTGAGAATGAGCCAAAGCTTGGATCCAGTTCTACAAAAATAAGCCATTCACTTACTGACTAACTTACAAACTTCAAACTCTTACCATCTTTTGTCATGGTCTCACTGTCATCCTGCAGGTCCTCATCCACCCCCGGTCTGGTTTTTCCCCCACGAGGGTCGCCGGCGGTTTTGGTCCGCCGGCTCCTCACCGCCACATAGCCCAACACCAAGCACAGCACTAGCACCAGGACTGGAGTGAAGATGGCCATGGCGGGGATGACTGGTCAGAGGAGGCCTCTTGGCAGATCATGTTAAAAGGAAATGACGTAATAAACTTGGCCAATGACAAAGTCCAATCGGCTCGCAGGTGCTTACGTGGTTTAGTTTCAAGTCAAAACTAATTCCAGTCTAAAGTTCACTTGTTGGACTACTCGTCATTCAAATATTTACTTGTGAATGACTACTCGTCATGTATGCATGTTATATATATAATATATATATGTACCTATATACATTATGTTTAGATAAAGGGATGAGAGATAAAAAGCTATGCTTCTTGTCACTCCTTTCCAAATATCTTTTTTTTTCTCCTCTGTGTTTATTTGGCTTCCTCCATTTCATTTGGTTTTATGCAGGAATTTTGTATGATAGCAAATGGGAAGCTCGGTATTGCGTGTATTTGAATGTTCGGAATAAAAGTTGTCAATCAATCAAAAATGAAATTCCATATGGTACCGGTCAGTTTTTAACAAGAGCAAACTTGGATTGTTGTTGATAAGTGTGTGTGAAGTTCTGTTATCATCCATCTTTTACAGTCTATATTATAGATGAGAAAACGTTTATCTCCCTTCTTGCGTTCTTTCAATTGGTCAAAAGAGGGCGCTATTGGCTAAATAAACAAACCATATTACTCTAAGACTAAATCGCACAGTACAGTTGAATCTTTGTGCTCAATATGATTGACTAATTGATCCCAACTCCAGCAACAACAACAAAAAATAATAATAACTACAATCAGACAAGTTATTCTGATGACATTACACGAATGCAGACACTTTATTAGGTACACTTGAATGCTCTAACGAGATCAAATGTAAGAATTGTGGAATATTTGTTCAAAGATGACTCTAATGGACACCGAAGACTGATTTATCCGCTTGCCATGATTTGATTTGAATATTAATTCCTCGAGGCGCAAGCCCCGCCCCCTCGGACCGTCTGCGCTTTAAATAGCAGCTGTTCAAAACCTCACGTCCACTCCACAGTCTGCAGCATCCCAAGCCAACGCCTCGCCCACAAAAAAAAAAAAAAAAGCTGCCAATCGAGTCCAGACGAGCCATGTCGGCCGCCAGCACCGAGACGAGCGCCCCACCGCTGCCCGCCGCCGCCGCCGGCCGCGTCTTTTTCCAAGCCGCGCCCGGCGTTGGTTGCGCCGGATCGGCCCCGCTGGTCGTCAGCGGCGGCTCGGACGACCCGGTGCAGAAGCGGCAAGGCAAAGTGACTGTCAAGTACGACCGCAAGGAGCTGAGGAAGCGGCTGGTGCTCGAGGAGTGGATCATCGAGCAGCTCAGCGAACTCTACGATTGCGAGGTCAGCCCGCCACACCATTTACACATTTAAACAATCCAAATTCCAGAGCTTGACCTTTTAAATTGCATCAAGAATGATGCCGATATGGGGAGAAAGAAAAAAGATGTTTATTATACATTTGCATGACACCACAGCAAGGAATGCTTGTGAAATAGATTAATTACGACTGTATTGGATAAAAAGATACCATCATTAAATAGAATATAAAGACAAACATATTTAATGGACATTGTGCTGCTCCCTCAGGTACCTTGGCCACAAGGGGGCAGTAAAAAAGACTGGCCTGACAGCAAATTGCGAATAAGTGGAGGATCAAGTCAAAAAAAAAAAAGGAATACGTCAGAGGTTGGCTTCCTAAAAAGTCTTTTTTACGAGGATAAAGAATATATGCCTGTCAGTCTGCGTTTGCGCTGCTTTTTGTTGAAATCTGGGGAAAAGAAGGGCAGTGGGTTAAGGATGCGCTGATGTCAGTGTTCTCCTTGCCAGCGGCCGACGGCCTCTGCAGAACGTCGTGACAAAGACACTTAACCCTCGCGTCGGCATCCGTCGGCCGTCACCTGAGATTGCCGGCGTCTATCTTTAGCCGTCCCCGGCCTTTCATTTGACGATAAGCGTGGCACAAGAGTGCCGTGGCTTGCCTGACTTTCCATGTCCCCTTTTGTGTCCTTAATTTCTTGCTGAATAATGCATGACGCTTAATGAAGAAAATCAGCCATGGGTGCCGCTGCTCTCGGCGCTGATTCAAAAACAGGATTAGGTGGAGGTCGACGTGCTCCACTTTGAATTCAAATGACGAGTAGAGATTGAGTGACGGGCCGTTCGTTTGCGAGCTGGGCCTTTAATGCAACTCTTGATCGAATCCATATTTAGATGATGAACTGTACTGGTAGACAGAACTGAAACGTGATGACATCATGGAAAGCGATGTACCTAATATTGTGACCAGAACCTCTTTCATCCCTTCCCTGTCATGACGACATGCTCGACGGCGGTCTTGTTTGAGCAGGTGGCCTCACACGCACACAAATAGTACTCGTGTTTGGTCACATGCTCGTAAAGAGGAAGTCACACTGCCACCGTAATCATTAGCGCCTCAGTGCTAGCTCCGAAATTAGACAGGCTATGTGTGTGTGTGTGTGTGTGTGGGGGGGGGGGGGGTGACGTAAAGGTCAAGCATGCTATCAATTTCCCATGCAAACCTAACAGAGAACAAAAAACATTTATTGATGTTCACATATGTGTAAATGCAGCGTGTTTAAATTCCTGTGTGTGTGTTAGAACGACTAATACTAGTGCTGTACTGATGAGCTGAGAGGAGTTGAATCCGCTCAATTCTGGTGGCCAAGTGAGACAAAAAAATGTGCGTATGTAATTCAAATGGCTGTGGCATTGCCTGTGATGAATGGGTCTGAGACGCATTGAGAAAAATCGATGGCGGCTCCTTCGGAAGTGAGAGTCGGTGCACGTTTGCCAGGTAACAGTAGACGCTGGCGTGTCCTACTTTCTCATGGCTGGCTGTCAATAGAGCCTCGCTCGATGAGGCTTAGTCACGGGTGCACGCACCCCCACCGTTACACCACACCGTTGTGTGTTTGGACGAGGTTTTATCTTCGCTCTGATGTTTTCTTTGCCGATTTTGCACCCAGATTTCTTTTTTCATACTAGAGGGGCCGGTTCGGCCTGTGAATGGCAAAAATCCACTCATAAAAAAAGGAGATGTATACCACCAATAATATTTGTCTCCCCCAAAAAAGAAAACTTTTTTTTTTTAATAATAAAAAACAAAATGGTGAAAAGGTCAATTTTTCACGATTTTAACATTTTATTATTTTTTACGATTTTATATTCTACCACACAATGCTATTTTTTATTCTTCAAATCTTTTTAAGGGAACGGATGAAAACCATTTCAATGTATTGATTCGATTCAACTGGATTCGTATCTTTCCTGCGAAAGGAATCGCTCTCGGGCTATCGAGCCTTTCTAACGATTCGGCGTTTTACTCGTCCTCTGTGACCGCACGAGGTTCACATAATACGCCGTTGTCGGTCTTTCCTGGAGTAAAAGAAAGAAAAAGCGCGGGGAACTATCGACAAGGTCACGGGAGAAGCGGTGATGGAGGCGGGGAGGGGGGGGGGGGGGGGGGCTTGCTCCAGGAAATAGATAATGATATCTAGAGTGGAAAAATACATGATGGGGGTGGGGGGGGGGTATCGCCTGGAGAGACATGCTTGATCCGTAAAGCTTCACGCGCGATTGTCGATGCTCTTCTCTGGCCACAATACAAACAATTTGAATTTTCTTTCCATAACCGAGTCATATTGGTAACGGCATCATCGGCGTGACTGCAACATGAAACGATTGAGCGGTGTTGACAGACGCGCCCGCCCGCCCGGCCGGCGCTAGGTCCAACCGGTCGATGGGACGACCTTGATCCGTTTATGGATCGGACGCCCGCAAGGTTACAATTTGTGTCTTGAATCACAGCGAAGGTAGCCCGTCGATGATTTTTTGTTTTTTATTTCAATCAAAATTGGAATTCTCATTTTTGTGAGGGCCTAAACATCAACAAAATTCAACAATAGTCCAACAACATTGTTCGTCAGCACAAAAGACAAATATTTTTGTTCTTGGTCTGTGGCTTTTTTTCTGGCAGTGTGTTGCATAAAAGTGTCATTAGCGTCGTATTTGTGTGTTGGCTGTGCGCCTGTAAGGGGCGTGGCCTGGCCTCGCCAGCCGGAAGAAGGTGATCCGGTTGGACCACCTTTGAGCGAGCGATTGGGTGTGAGTCGAGGCCTAATTCTCTCTTTTTTTTTTTTGTGGCTCTCCTTGCCCGCACGCGAGGGCATCCGAGTGCCTACATTGCTACTTTTTGTTCTCGAGCGGGCATTTTGTTCTTTGTACTCCTCCTCTGCCGAGCGTGTGATGTAAGGCGTCCTCTGGAGCGGCGCTGAATCAGCGTGGGAAAGATTTCTTGCCGCAACTTCATCCAGTAAATTCATCCGAGCTCGCTGCATGCTTTCGAGAGGGGGGCGGAAGGATGCTCGACCGTAACTGATTAGCGGGCTCGCTATTTGACAAGCCTTCAGAAGAGGCCTCGCGAGTTAAACCCCGGGTTCACCTTCATCTCGCTGGCTTCATCTACGAGGCATTTGTCTCCGAGGATGAATTCATCCCACCTTGAGCTTCTCGGCGCTTTGATGCGACACCCAAGATAGCTGAGCGGCCACATTTCCCGGGTTGCGCAATCCTTCTCTTGCTCATAAGCGACCCACTTTCTATCCCGAGCGTACCTACCGCTTTATTCCGTTTTGACAAAATGCTAGCTTACCACGTTAGCCTCAAGCTAGCAATATGTGTTTTGTTTGTTGCATATTGGCCAAAATTAGCAAACCGCATCGCACCATGCCCGGAAAATACCGACGGAGCAGTCGGCCGATTGGTCGACGGAGTAGAGAACAGAGCTTGACATTTTGTTTTGTTGTTCAAAAGCTGTCATTAATGGTTGGCAGATGTGTCAGAGTATTTTTCAAATAAAAGCAATTAATGCCGATGCCACCTACGCACTCAGCGTTGGAAAAACAGGCTCGGTCAGGGATTTTACGGAGCCTTTCCGAGCCCGACCGGCCCGCTAATTGACTTCCGGCGGAAGCCTGACCCAACTTTCATTCATACTCGCCACGTGAAGGACAACGCGACGAGTCTGAATGGAGTTGATGAGTCACCGGGTCGGGCGGCTCGCATTCCGTCACCCCCGAAGCAGACAAAGCCGGCTTGCTCAGCTGTTGGTGAAAACAAGTCTGACACGTGTTGGGCAAACACGCCGGCCAAATGTTTGTTGTGTCTTACGCCTTTGCAAATTCACGTTCTTGTTTACAACCACCTGACGCAAACCAAGACCGCAATCGCAGTCCTGGTAGAAAAAAACGTGATCCATTTGAGGCTCCTGAGCGCCGCTAGCGTTTATCTGCGTGCTTATTTCCATTGCGAGTACGACATAGTTTGTGTCGAGCTGGGCTGGCACGCAAAGACCCTGCAGTCAACATCATTCTGCAGAAGACTGTTGGCAGCGCTAGCATGTGTGTGTGTGTGTGTGTGTGTGTGTGTGTGTGGTTGGCAGTGGCCCGCGGGAGCCGGTGGTCCACACACGGCTCATGCCTGCCTGCCTGCCCCACTTGTCAGCAATGGCTGACAGACTGCCTGCTGACAAGTGCACAGACACATCACACACACAGACAGACAGATAAAAAAAAAAACGTCATAATTGGGAGCTATATTTGCGAGCCGACTCGTCGTGACAGAGATTTAAAGGCGAGAGGGGGGAAAAAAATAATAAAAAATACCCTCTCCGTGAGCTTGAATGCCAACGATGTCCGCAGGCTAATGCGCCAGCCAAAAAGTCAGCTCACACGCATTTGCCAGCTTTCAAAATGGCCGCCGGACAGAAAAATCCAAGACTGGCACCCATTTGTACTATTTTGTCATTCCCGCAGGAGGAAGAGATGCCCGAGGTGGAGATCGACATTGACGACCTTTTGGAGGTGAACAGTGACGACGAGAGAGCCGTCAAACTGCAGGTACGCCGACTGAAAATACAACTGGTTCATGAAGCTTCGTTTTCCCACTTCTGAATATATCTCTTAACAATGTTTATCCCCCCCCCACAGGAGTCCTTAATAGACTGTTACAAACCGACAGAGGTGAGTGTCGACACACTGACGTGTGGAAAATTGACAACCCGAATGACTACAATAGCGATGAAAAGGTCATGCGAGTCGATCACATGACCTCATATGGTGGGGAATTCCCATCTGTCACCTGTGTGTTTTATGTAAGTAGCATTAGGTGTTACAAGGTCACCAGGTTGACAGCTCGTATAGTACGCCTAAACCCTCACGCACACACAAATGCAGCATAATCCCATGAGAATGTCAAAGCGCAGAAAACAATACCAGCGAGAAGACGGCAGCTCACACAGAAAAAAAAATAAAAAAAAAAGCGCAATATTGAAGATCAAAATCCAAATGTTATCGGTCGATTATTTTACGGAAACTCACTAACCCATTAAATAGAAAATGAACGTAAAGATAGAGGACAGGCAAAGAGGGACTTCAAATCCCGGAGATGTCGTAAATGAGGTCACGAGTGTCACCTTGAAACGACGAGGCGGATTATATTCCGTCACGCTCGGCTGTTTCTTACTTTGTGTTTTAACACAAATATTGACTGTACTTGTGACTCATCAGTAACATTCCAATTAAAATTCGAATTAAAACTGAGGACCCGTTGCCGGTGTTCCACAAGGCTCTATCTTAGATCCTCCTCCATTTATATGACATATATTCTAGAAATATGTCACAATTACTTTGTCACAGTATAAAACGCAAATTTATATCAGCAGACACACACGCACAAAAAAATATGTATTCCATGTGTGTGTGTGCTGCTGCTGCTTTCTAATTATAATTTTGCCTCTCTCTATATTCTGTCCTCATAGGATTTTGTCCGCGAGTTGCTGGGCAGGATAAGAGGAATGAGGAAGCTCAGCGCTCCATCTAAGAAGGGTCTATAATGTCAGAGAGCTCGACCTCATCCGCTTTTGACCCCCCCGCCCATCCCCTCCAGTAACTCATCCGAACATAAGTGGCATCACTTCTGCAAGCGTCCATGCATACCACGAGCTCACTGCACACGCACACACAATGTCAAGGATGGTATCGACATCGGCGGACTGTTCAAAAGGCTCGATAGCATTTTGATTCACATTTGCACCCCGACAGCCATAGAGATGGAAAATCTCAGCGACGACAAACAAAAGAAGGGAGGAGCTAAGTCTGTACTGCTGTATTTGCTGTGAAATTAGCTGGAGCACTCTGTAAAGACATTTTTTTTTTTTTACTGAGGTATTTTTTTTGCTGTTACTGTCGTTTTTTTTTTTCCCCGCTGCTCATAATCCTTACTCTGTAACTGATTCTTGCTTGCATATTCAATTCAATACTTTTTTTAACTATGTGGGGACGTTGCCATTGTTTCGATGTGCTTTTCACCGCAGCAAGGCATGATGGGTATTGTAGTTTCTAACTACAAACCTGATTGACAGCCTTTCGCCCATGTTACATCCTTCTTTTTTTTTTTTTTTGACACATATCAGCTCGCTTTTTAAATACGACACGGCGGTGAACTCGTTTTTCTTTTTTTTAAGCGATGAGGGCTTGCCTTTAAAAGACTTTTCAGGATGTCGTTTGACTATTTCTCAACGCTGAACCTTAACCATAAGGACGACCTGGAGGCAATTACTGGAAGTCTGTGGACAACTTGAAACGTTTACACTTGCCAAATGTAAATTAGAAATGTCAAACGGCAGGACGGGCTAAGAGTCATCAGGCGGTACTTTTTATAGCCACGGGAAAGTGAAGCTTCAAATTTGCTTCATGAACCAGTTGTATTATTATTTTTGGACTCCTCCAGGTGGCACTGTTGGTATAAATAAAGGGTTTTGAAGAATGGCAAGTCGGTGTGCTTGAGAGGAGTCCAAAAAAAATAGCCGCAGTTTCATAAACAGTCCTGATTAGATCGCGATAGACCAAATGTGACAAATCCCCCTTAGCTGCCAAAGACATACAAGCAAGGCGACGGTGGATTATTATTTTATTTTTTTCCTCTTTACAACACAAAGTCTTGCATGCCAACAACACTAAGTAAACCCTGACAGAATATCGAGTCAAGTATAATCAAGAAAATTAGCTTCTTAACTTTCTAGGACTTTTATTTAGAATTGACGTGACTTAACACGTCAGAGAGAATCCAGGAGAATTTATGAAAAAAAAAATGGTGCTGTTTTTAAATGTCCTTCCCAGGTAGCGGCTGTATTTAAAAGAAATAAATGTGTGAGTTGTGTTGGCAGGAGGAGGCGAGCGCCACACTTTTGCTGAGGTCCTATTATGAATTTTTCCTCTACTGAGAAGCGGTTCGGGGGCAATAGGTTAATATTTTATCATTTATAAGGGAGTATTTTAAAAACGTACGCATAGGAAGCTTTGCATGTATTTTTTAAGTAGCATGTGAGAGCGAAGTAGGCCCACGGGCACATTTGTCGGCCCGGAGGTTTTTAATTCATACAACGCGTTCCTTTTTATACCTTTTATTAAGACTTACAATTTTTTCTTTCTTTTTTTTTAGCTGCTGTTTTCATTTTCTTCTGTACATCCACAATAAGCAATTTTGTTTTTAAAAAAAAAAAAATGTAACGTGTAAAATGTGCGTGTGGTCTGTTTTATTTCTTGCTGACAATAAAAATGCAGACAACTCTGCGTGCGCTGTTTTAAGAGAGCGTCTGTGTTTTCTTTTTTTTTTTTTGATTGGCCGTCCTAGTTTAGTAGGCCAGGCCAGCCCCCCCCCCCCCATCTGATTGTGTGCGTGGAGTTCACCGACGTATGACTTGATTGCTCACTTTGCGCATGAGTAACCTTTCTCTGCTGCCCGTCTAGCCCCGTATGACTAGCCTAGTGCCCTACTGTACGCTGTTGCTAGGTAGAATATCAGCCTCTAGGCCGCCGCTGCATGGAGTCATGAACAATTGAAGACTCTGGCTCCAAATGATGTCTTTGGGATTCAGACACACTTTGACACGCATTCCCGAGCAGCCTGCTGCGAATTGGCGCCGATGCTGCCAGTCGAGATGCCAGAAGCTGAGCGTGCGCCTTTAAATTCCGTGACCCACATTTCACAGCTGGGGCTGGTTGACAGGGAAGGCTCCTGCACGCTGCCTTGAATAATTGGAACTGCAAGGTGAATGTGAGCAGAATGGCTAAGGATGGGAGACGTCGTTCCCCCCCCCCCCCTGCTTTGCCCTTACCCTAGCTTCTCCCTTTTCAGTCAGCTGGCTGCACACCGGCACATCTCACACCAGCAGAGTCCTCCAGTCATTTCCAGTCAGCGAGGAACGAGGAGACGGACGGTGCTAACGGCTTTGTTTTTTTTAATTAAAAACAGCGAGGAAATGGCGGCGCGGCAGACCTCCCTTTTGTAAAATCCGTCCTAGCAATCCTACTGTACATTTTCTGTCCCCAACCCCCCCACCCCCCACTTGTTCATTTGCCATCCTCCCTCCCATATGTTCTGCCGTCCCACTCTCCCTGCTGGATTCAGCGATTCATCATACCTCACAGGGGATGAAGGGGGAAGGGGATTGGGAAAGCACAGTGACACACTGTCATCTCAAGCATCTCTCCATTTTGTCCCACTCCAAAGCAAATGGAGAGAGATACCAATGTAGTGAATTGTCCGTACAGTTTCAGGTATTGGCTACAAAATGGCAACTGCTGCCTGTTTTTGTGACACAGATTAATGCACGATTATTTATGTCTGGGGGAGGAGGGCTCCGTGAGGATAATAACAAGTACAACGAGTAAACAAACACAATATGACGTAGACTTTAGAAAGGATTTAAGTCGCATTGCCATATGGTGCTTGTGACGAGGGTGATAATGAAGGGGTGTGGTTACGTCCTGCTGTGTGTGTGTGTGTGTGTGTGTGGGGGGGTCGTTCTATCGACAGGGGGGTGAATTCAGATCATTCTAGCGCATGCCATCTGTTTGGGGTGAACGGCGGGGCTCAACAGACAAGTGCAATTAACAGCAATTATTTGCCGTCACTTACCAACGACGGTGTTGACACAAGTTTTTCCAGCGGAAGGATTTGTCGCTATGGAGATGCTCCTGTCTGCTGCTGGAAAGTTGATATGAGGATACAGGGGAGGGAAAAAAAAAGGACACCGAGTGAGACGAGAGTAAAAGATATATATGTTTATAATCCGGACGCAGAGTGTTTGACAGTAATACATCTGATCCTTAAAGATGTTTCAAATATATCCGTCCGTTTGTGCTTTCTCTGGTCGACCCCGATTAACAAACTAGTCCTCTGGTGCGCAAAGGAGATGAGGTTCTGAAAAGCCTCAAAATCAATTCGCCCTCCCCCCCAACTGCGCAGTCGACACCGAAATGGACATGAATCGCTGCGTCCAACAAACACCAAATCTCCTGGGTGCTCATTACAGACAATTTGGAGAATCTTTCATCACAAACGTGAAGACAAGTCAGAGCTGCAACCTTGAAATTCACCTCAGGCAGTAAAGCTCAAGTCTCATCATTTATTTCACAATGTCAAGGCCCCACTGGTAACTCACGGGGGCCTCGTAAGGCCCGCGCTCCATAGTTTCCCCGACTGTGGCGTTTGTACCTGCAAGGCAATTTCTCTCGTCTGCCTCCCGCTTCATGGCTGGAATTGCCAAAACAGCTGGTTGCCATGGTTTCCGTGTAGCTGCCGCCAATCAGTAGCCGTCTCTCTCACAGGCCGGTTCACGGGAGGCTAAGCCTGCACAGTCGAGCGTCGATAGAAGAGATTAGCATGATTAGCATACGTTCAGACAGTCAGACAGGAACGCTCAAATCAACACAACTCAGCTCATCTTTATTTATATCGAGCTTTCACAAGCCTTACTCAATTATGCTCGGCTTAGGTGGAACGGCAACTCGTTTTTAATGAGCTCGCTCAAGTTAACCTCATATGATGAATGTCCTCTAGATTGATATTTAATATGTATTTTTTCGCCCTGAACGACTCAAGGGGCTAACTTTGATTGATCGGTGGCAATATATGGCAAAATAAAAGCAATATGAATAAACCCTTGCAGTACAGCTTTTTCAAATTTCATAAATAAGCAACGTAAATATGACTTAAATTAATTAGCTTGTTGTTTTGAGTGCAATAGTTAAATGATGAGCAGCTAAATTGACTTCAAGCCAAAGGTTAGAGCACCCCCTGGTGGACGATTAAAACAATTATCCCAATGAGTTTATATGATGGTTTCAGCAATAATGGCCATCGTATTTTATGTATCTGAAAAATTATATATACATATATATATTTTAAATACAAGTCTCTACAATCATAACACACATATTTTTGGGCCGATGACAATTTTGTTACCAACACAACTAGGCTGTAATGGGTTAGCAAGGTCAATTAAGGCAAAAACAAAAACATAAACAATTTAAATGACATGCATAAAACGTAAATATAGGTCAGCGCAAAACAGCCAATCACAGCCCATCTTGCGTTTGCCACGCCCCCTCAACAAAACTCAATGAGCGAACACAGATTAGCATTAGCAGCAATGTGCCTGTAGATGGCAGCGTCGCAACAGAAAACACAACAGGTAGTTATCGCCTGAACACCTTTTTCAAATGTCCTGCTAACAAAACGACCATTTTCAAGGACAAGTTTCAAAAGTTAATTACGACGAGTGCTTCGGAGCGTCGAAAAGCCCGTCGAAGGCGCCGTGTCTCCCCTCCTACCTGTCCGTATGAGGTGGTGAGGGAGGCGGGAAGTCAGTCGAGTCGGGATCCGTTCCTCGGACCTCCGGGCAGGTTCTCCGGCCGGGTGACGTCAGGAGAAATGGCGGACGAGGATGGCAGCGACGCATCTCCTCCGGCGTCCCAAGGTGAGTCCTCGCGCCTCTAACTTGGACAAACTGCCCGGAAAAGCGTCCGACTGTCGACTTACAAGTGAATACTCGGGGAAAAAACAAACTTCCGGTTGTTTTGTCTCGTTTGAACGCGGAGAGAACTAAAGAGAGTTGTTGTAGTCCGCCGCCGGGTGGCCAGTCACGAGAGAAGGATTAAGAAGGGGGGTAAAAAAAAACTACCTTGGACACCAGTTGCTTTTGGTTGTTGTTGTTGACTTAAGCACGTCGTGTAGTTTTAAACATTTCAAATGTGCTGGGTTGACTTTGTGAGCGTCATTGTCGGTATTTTAAGCTAGCCCGGAGCTGCTGGCGCACACCTGCCGCTGACATTCGACTGCTTTCGAGTAGTGACTCGGCTCCAAGTGACAGGTGGAGTCGCAAACTCATTTCATTCAATGTTCATCATTTCCGTAAAAAAAACCTCATATTAAACCTTTCACGCGCCATTTTCTATCTTTTTCAATCTGAAAATATGATTTAAAGTCGGATGTGCGTATTAGATTTCAGATTGTGTATTCTATTTATTTTGTTATCCGCGGTCGAGTATATATTGATCGACGTCAAGACGCATCATTTTTTTTAATATGTTAAACGCAGTTTTATGTCACCGATGAACTTTAAGAAAACAATGTAAATTGGCTGTATGCCGGATATGTAAATTTACCATTTATCACCAGAGGTGTCGCCAAACTCACCCAAACAGAATGGCTGGTTAATATGGCCGGCACTCTACCTACGACAGATTTGTACGTAGGTCGAAACACAATAAGGTCATGGGGATGTGTGGTTCTGAAAGTAGTTCACGTTTACAAACTCACTAAGCTGTTCTACGCATCGATGATACTTTGCTTACCTTATCTTTGCCCAGGACAATTACATGAAATTGTGAAGGTGTGTGTACTCGGGTCGATGTGGTTTAAAGCCATAGTGTAGGATTACAGCCACTGTATCCTGCGGGGGCCAAGAGTAGGATATTAAAGTACAATGGCATGTACTTATCCTATTTTACCACCATGTCATGTTGACATGAAGATGCTGTTTAATCTTAATGTTTGTTTTCCTTTCCCGAATGTGAGTTTAGTGTGTGGCGCATGCACACGCCAGTACAAATAGCCCAAATGTTTGCCAGGCGTGTCTGTCACGACGTCCAGTCACTGTTAAGTGCTTCGCTTGATTGGTGGGCTGCTGGTCGGAAGCCTGGTGATGTAAAAACACATTTCCTTAGATCTCGGATTAAGTTGTTCTTTCTAAGCCCGACTGCAGAGAGCTCATCTTCCTCTCCCTCTTCTTGCCCGACAGAGGATGGACGTAGCTCAGCGAGTAGTTTGACTTTCGTCACAGGCTGCACTTTATCCCCTCCGTGTGTTTATTCGGGACGGGGCGGCTCACTCTTCACGCTTCCTCGGCCAAAGTGCAGCAATGTGCAGCCCGGGGAAATGGCTCCTCGCGTTAGCTGCTCTTCGTCCACCCTACCGGCGAGGAGGAGACTTTTAGAGGTCAATCATCATCATCATCATCATCCGACGTTCACTTAGTCGCTGCACAGGCTGGGATGGCTTGAAGGCTGAGATGAGGAAAGGGAGAAGAGCGGCAAGAGGCGAGGGCTCCAAGCCGGCGAGGCCGAGGAAGGGAGGCGGCCGTTCGGCCGTCCCGAGACTCTTCACCATCACCGAAGAAGATAATGGGCACAAACGGAAAGATGGTAGGAGGGGGAAGACCAAAGGTATGACCGGAACTGGAGATTTGCGTGTGACACACAGAAAGCAACAAAGTTGCCGAGTTTGTAAAGTTGTAACCTGTGTGAGGTGTAGAAAGGAGCAAAATCTGATCATAGTTTCAAAAGGGAGCTGAAAAGAATTTGAAATATGTCATAGCTAACTTCTCAGCCTCTTTTTTTTTTTTTTTCCTGGTTGTGTCCATCAGCTTTTAGCTTAGCATTAGCTTGGGCTAATCCTCTCGGGACGCCAGGCGATGGCTGGCTGGCTTGCTCGCTAGCCGCCGCAGCTTTAATCGCTCGCTCTTACCGTTTAATCTGACTGCCGGTGAATGATGGGACATGGGGGAGGGAGGGCCAGATTAAATTTTCCCCATGTCGCACTCTCAGTGACACAAAACACACACACGGCCGTGGCTGTGGAGAATTGCCACGATCGGTCGACGGTGATCCCGCTGAGTGGCTTCTTTTCCCCCACTTTTTGTGGATTTCTGCCCTTTGGCCTTCACCGCGGCACCATGGACTTTGGGTTGACTTGTTTAGGACGCTTGCCGGAAGCACGGATGCTGATATTGACCCTCCAGTTTGACTAGGAGGAGCCCCATCGGGTCTCTGTTAGCATCACACAGGATGCAGAATCCAGGTAAAGACGGTTTTTGCAACAATTGGATGGTGTCAATCGCAACGGAGCATTGTCAGCCACGCAAAGGGAATTTTTCGAAACGTTTATCCCGTGTCTGCCGGCGGCTCGCATTGTCCCGACGAGACGAGATCTCCTTTTGTTTGACGAAAACGATTTCAGCGTGACGAGATATGGTTGTAACTGAGCCCGGGCCCAACCTTTCCTGTTTGACCAAAAGCCAAGGGCAAACCGGTTCCAGCGCCGAGCGAGCACCCGAGGCACTGTCGACGTGTTCGTACTCAGCTGTCTTTAGCGAAGAAAACATTCAATCGCCTGAAGGGCGGGGTTTCTTTCCAAAGTATGAACTTGTTTTCAGTTGTGGCGGGCTGACTGGAGCTAGCTTGAGATAACGTGCCTCTGACGTGATAAAGAACTTGTGTGGAACGGGGGCGAAGTCCATTTCACGCCTCACTCGAGGGATTTCATTGAATTCCCCTTCACGCACGTTTGGTTTGTCTTTGGCAGCGTCTTTCTATAAATCGGACGATGGCAGGATGTCTTCACCCGCCCGGGCCAGCTCGTCGCTCTCCGGACGGGCCCACTCCCCCGCCCTGACCTCCACGCCCACCCCGACGACCACCAGCGGCAGCCCCAATAACGGCACGGCGTGGCCCAAAATAGGCAAGCCCGACACTCGCCGAACAATCTTGACGTTTACGCAGCAGCGTTGGTTTGAGCCGTTTGTTTTTGCAGATTCTTCGCTCTTCAACAAAACCGACGAGAGGCTGAGGCTGGCCCGAGAGCGTCGAGAGGAACGCGAGAAGCAGAATGGTGTGTTTGGGTCGAATCGCATTTGTTGACGTAAATATCGGTCGGCGCGCCGAAGGGATTTGCCAACGCGCTAAAGCCGAGTCACATGATCGGCGGCCGACCCGTGACACGGCGGCTTTCGGCTCACGCGGCACGCGCGTCTGCTTTTTTTTTTTTTTTTTTTGGTCATTTCATCTTTGTCGCCAGCCACCAAAGAGGCCGAGTGGCAGGCGCGAGAGGAGCGCGCCAGGCACCACTACGAGAAGCACCTGGAGGAGAGGAGAAGAAAGCTGGAGGAGCAGCGCATAAAGGAGGAACAGAGACGCCTGGCTGTGGAGGAGAAGCGACGGCAGAAGCTGGAGGAGGACAAGGTCCGTCTCCACCCGAAATGCTTTTTCGAGTTTGTAACCGTAATAAAACGTGTGCCCCAGGTTCGTCATGAAGCCGTGCTGCGGCGCACCATGGAGCGGGGTCAGGCCAGCAGACCCAAGGCCAACCGCTGGTCCTGGGGAGGCCCTGTGCGCCCCGGCACGCCCACCGGTACGCATTCACCACGTTGACTTTAAGCTGGCTTGTCACTTTCCTCCACTCAGGCTCATTTTTCTGCCATGTTTATTTTTCAACTTGCCATCATCCATCTGCTCTCTCTGATTCACTTTCTTTCTGTCTCCCGCCTGGCTCTTCTCTCTCTCTCTCTGTCGGTCTCTCTTTGTTCTCTGCACTGCATTGTGGTCCGCCTTGGTGGTCCAGGTTTTGTCGAGTCTGCTTTCCTCTACCCGCTCGACCTTGCTGGACCGGAACACGCGCCGGGTGCTTTCAGTGTCCACCGTGGACACCCAGTGAGATCCCAATGTGAATATTCTAGTGGGCCGGCGCATAGACGTTCACTAAACGGGTCGGGGTACATGCATATCCATGTGAGCGACATGACCAGAAAAAAATAATAATAATAATTGCCAGCGTTGTAATACCAAAACTGACCTGTCAGAGGCAGCATTTTTTTTTCTCCCTGAAATTGGCAATTAATATGAATGTAGTCCTATTTTCTGTTCACATGATTGTCGGTATGTGTGTACCTGGCTTGGACATTAGTGTGCACGTAGGCCACTTTTAATGCCGCAATTTGTGACTTTGTTCATTCAAATAGTCCCTCGGCAGATAGACAGTCGCTATAATTGGACTTCCCCCCTTTAGAAAACATTTTAGCATAGCCTACAAGCAAGCTCTTTTTCTCTTCTTGTCCGAGTCTGACGTTGATTTGGGGCGCTTCCAGATGCTGACCGCAGATCGGCGTCCACGGTGAATTTATCCAAACATCACGACCCCGTCATTACCAAGCGCCTGTCGTCGTCCTCCGCCACGCTCCTCCACTCGCCTGACCGAGGTAACGGAAACTTTGAACTCGGTAGTTTTTTAAAAAAAATATGTATTTAGTTTTTATTTCATGCTATCGATCTAGGGTTGTGGGCGAGGACAACCTCCACCCCTGCCATAAACAAAGCTCAGTCCAAAAAAAAAAAAAAAGTATTCACGGGCTGGAAACTGTTGATTGTATCCGTGTTGCTAGTTGACTCCAAAGATTGATATAAAAGGTATTTAATTTGTGGGCTTGGTGTCGTGTTTCAAATACAAAGCGTGCATCCACGCTGACCCCTTTCTCTAATCCGCTGTAGGATAATCTTTTTGTTTTTGCGGAAACACTCTATGCCGTTTGCTTTATCCGGACGGATGCCGGACATTTTTACCGAAATTGGTCGGCATTTGGTACACTTTCCAGCCCGGCTTTATCTTTGAGCTTGCCGACCGCCGCACGCGGCCAATCGGGCTAATTGCTATTGCGGAAAGCGGGAGGCTCGCAAGGGCATGGCTTTTCCATTTTTGTTGCTTCGGGAGTTGTTTTGGTTCCCCGCACTGGCTTTGTGAAGCCTTTTGTTTGCTTTTCGGTTTTGCGCTTCTCTTCGTCCCGACGCTTTGCCGGCAGGTGAAGCAGACGCAAAGATATCGGGAGCAGCGCGGCTTCATTTGGCCGCATTTGACTGAATGCAAAACCAACTTCATGTCTGTGTGTGTGTGTGTGTGCGCACAGTTCTTCGTCGACTTCCCCTGACCCCGTGGGAAAGCAACGTGGTCAACCGGCTCCAGCAGCCCACACACTCCTACCTGGCACGCAGCCGCAGCGCCATGAGTCTCTCAGGAGAGCAAACGGGTAAGCCCCGCCCCCTCCCGTCACCAGCCAACAGAAGCGCAGGGATGCTCATCTCGCCCAAGAGCGCCTCGTCAATTAGAGCGAGTCCATAGGTTTGCTCTCTTGACCGCCACGCTTTTCTGGGTTAATAAGATTGGGCGCCACTTAAAGCATTAACACTGTCTGAAACTTCCGTCACCAGCCGGTATCAGGCACTCAAAGCTCACACACGCACACGCACACGAATAACTACTAAACCAAGATGTTGCGATGCGAAGCGGGTGACACTAACACTTTTCATTCCCTTCAAACCTTTCTCCTTCCCTTCCTCTCACTCCTTGGCCCATCGCCATTGTTTTATTCCCGCCTTTCCATACCACGCCGTACCCCTCGCACCCCCCTCCCCACCCTGTTCCATCACCGTAGCCATGCCTGTGTGTCCTCGCTCAGTGTCGTGCCACCCCACGGGCTCGGCGTCCTTCAAGACCCCGCCGGGCCGCCCGCTGTCTCACAGCCGCAGCCACGATCGCAGCCTCGCCAGGGAAACGGCTTCGGCGCGCAGGAGGACCACCGGCACGCCGCAGGTGGCTGGCTGGGATGCCTTCAAATGTTTTTTTTTATTTTTTTATTTTTATTATCAAGCGTCTCCGCGGTATGTCACATTTGATATTTTTCTGGCTTGCTTGCAGACGCCACAGAAGAACCGCGACTCTGTCAGGAAGTCATGGAGCAACCTGTCGCTGCCTCTCGGCCCCTCGCTTACCTTACCCCTCAAGTTGCGATCCTCGTCACCCATCAAAAGGAACACCAAAGTAACAGCGCCCTCTCCTGGAAGGTAGAAATAAAATTCTCGGCTCGGTTGTAAATCGGCGGAGAAGAAAAATGGGCTTTATTTCCTGCAAGCAGGCCCTCTCCGAATATCACAGGACGCCCCCCGACCCCCAAGATGCTCAGGTCCCCCGTGGCGGAGGACCCCGGAAACCTGCGCCCTCTCAAGGTGTTGCCTGAGATTCCGCAGCCGTCTAACCCGGTCCAAAGCCAAGAAGCGGAGGACGAGCAGGTCCTCAGCCCTCCCCGGCCAGCGGAACACAATAAGGCTGCAACCGGCGGTGAGGACTGAACTGTTGATTCCACACGAGCAAATTCATTTTTGTCGTTGTTGTTCATTTCTTCTCACTTCAGAGGCATCCCCGAAGCCTTCTGCCGGGACCACAGATCGAGAGGAAGCCAGCCGCATCCTCGCCGAGAACCGCCGGCTGGTCCGCGAGCAGAGAGAACGGGAGGAAGAGGAGCGAAAGCAGCAGGAGGAGCAGGCCAGGTAGCATCTTCAACTGCTGTCTTCTAGAAGGTCACTTGATGCACAGTCTTGACATACGCCACCCCCCGCCGTCGTCCTCAGGCTAGCTAAGGAGGAGATGGCTCGTCGCAAGGCCGAGGAGCGAGCGAAGCGAGAGGAGGAGGCCCAGCGGCAAGCGGAGGAGAGGAGGCTGAAAGAAGAGGAGGAGAGAGGGCTGAAGGAAGAGGAGGAGAGAAGGATGGAGGAGGAGCGCCTCCGGCAAGAGAGAGAGGAGGCCGAGAGAGCTCAGAAACAGGTCGGGCGGGATCATTACCATCCGGGACGGTGACGGAAGGGCTCGCAAGTAAAACTCTCTCGCTCCGCTCATCAGCGTGAGGAGGAAGAGTCTCGGCAGAAGGAGGAGACGGAGAGACTCAGGCAGGAGAGGGAGAAGCACTTCCAGAAAGAGGAGGCCGAGCGGCTGGAGAGGAAGAAGGTGATTCAACCGCTTCCAAACCTGATCCTCACACGCACCTAAAAGCGGCTTCTTCTGCTTCTCCTCACAAGCGACTGGAGGAGATCATGAAGAGGACCAGACGCTCGGACGCCTCGGACAAGGTAAGCGAAAGGACAAAATGGGGGAGTAACGCTCTTGTCGGTTTGCTGACTGTTGTTGCTACGTTCTTCGTTGCTAGAAAACAACCCCTAGCAAGAACACAGACGACCCAGGTAACTTGAAGCCAGTCTCTTTGTTTTTTTGGTCCCAACACCCCAATTACATATCTCGTGTTTGCTCCACACCAGCGGCCGTCGCCTCTCCGGGCCCGTCCCAAGAGAGCCCCGCCTCCAACCCGCATAGCAACGGTTGCCAAGCGGACCCCAACTTGAACACCAGTGGCACTTCCACGCACATCGCTCCGATACAAAGGTAACTCCAAGCGAATGACGTCTGCGGGAACTCTTCTAAATATGCTTCTGATTTATTTATTTTTTTAATGCAGGGAGAACGGAGAGTTTGACGAAGGGCTTCTCGAACTCGAGTTGAAGAGAGACGACGACAAGCAGCAGAAGATGGACGAGGATGACCAGAGAGTCGCCGCGGTGGCCTTCAAGGAGAACGGCCTCTCAAAGCCTCACAGCGCCGCCGCGCTGCTGGACGACATCACGGCCCAGCAGGGAGCAGGTCGGGGAATCTACAAGACGGACGGCCGTACTCGCAGATAGCCAACCTTTTCCGAGCTCAGCCGTTTTGCTTTGTTTAGACGTCGCCTGACGACGCGCAGGGAGAGGATGACGTCCACGCGGTCACGGACGAGAAGGAAGGACGGCGCTCGGATGGATGCAGGAAACTTGCAGCCTTCCGGGAGGCACCACCACGCGTGTTTCCTCCAAGACGGTAACTCCAAAGATCGTCCTTTACAAATGTCACGAGGGGATGCTTTCACGGAGGCAGACTGTTTTTGCAACTTTTTTTTTTTTTCCGGGGGGGGGGGGGGGATCAACCACCAAAGGGGTGTGTATACTATAGTTGAGATTTACTGCAGTGACGACGGCAAACCCAGATGAGTTGTAAAGTCTTTAATTCTGATTTTTTTTTTTTCCCCTCGTTTGTTGGACAGCCAGAAGAGACGCAAGTGACGGTTTGCGTCTCCTCACGTATTTAAGATGCTCGCCCCGGGTTGAACTCGGACGGCCGCTGCTTTTCTTAGTCGATCCACTTACTGGAACGTAATGGCTGTAAAACCAAACTTTTGGTTGGCTTGATGTTTATTTTGCTGTAAATCTCATCACTTCGGTCAGGCGGGGGACATTTTGGAACACGTGCTGCTAATTTTTTTTCGGACGCCTTACCGTGTATGAAATTAAGATAACGGCAAGGATAACTTTTTGCACTCGGACGTGGACGGTGATGAATCCAGCTGGCCAATTGCTCCGATAGAAGAGCATCCAAGCCATTCCACAACTAATATATGAGAGTCATTCTATTTTACTAAGAATGAGCAGAGCAAAAAATAAGAAACTACTCCAGTTGTATTATTTGAAAATAAATCTCTTGGACATGTTACCTTTTCTGTTTGCTCCTTGTTTTCCCAACTTCTTTTGATTTCAATTGCATCTGAATGAAATTTGCAAACATCTCACTCTTCATTCATTGTTCATTTGAGGTGGAGCCTTTATTTTTTTTTCCCAAGTTGAACATGACTGTGACAATTAATTGAGGTGCGGATATCCGTCCGCAAAACCCAAACGTGCTACCAACACACCAGTTCTTTTTGAGGGAAGGAAGGCGCTCCCGGCAAACGAGGTGATGAAATCCACAAGAAAACCACACTTGAAGGTTGAAATGATCATAACGAAAGAAAAATATTTACATGAACCAAGCACACTCTTGAAAAACATCAAAAGGCCTTTGTGGAATAATCTTTGCGCTTTTGCAGCAGTCCACAGGAAATTGGCGTCACCAGTAGAAGGTCCTGGTGAGGAAACCGGCGGCGGCGTTGAGCCAACTGCCGCTGGCATCTTCCTTGGCGGCGCCTCGCGACACGGCGCGCTCCGCCTCCGGCTTCTCCTCTTCGTCTTCGGGGAGGTAGTCCGGCAGAGCCGAGTCTCGTGGTGCCGCCGCCGCTCCCGAGGCGCTCAGGGGGATGAAGACCTGAACCAGGTAAGAAGATAAGCAAAAGAACTGAGCACTTTTGCTTGCACCAAAAATCACTGACCTCATCTCCCGCCTCGTTCTTCACCACCTGTTGGGCAGTCAACACCTTGGTAGCGGCGATGGCCGAGGCCAGACTCTGCCAACGTACAAAAAAAATAAATCACGAGTCCATTAAAAGCATCTCGCCGCCGCGTTATCCCCGAAGCGTCGTCACCTCGGTGGGCAAATCGGAGCGAATGCGCACGGTGCATCTCTTGGAGGTCATTTGAAAAGTGAAGCTGATCACGCCTCGCACCTTCAGCAGAGCCTCCTCGCACAGGCCACGCTGGTCCTACGTCACAAACACGCCTTTGTCACGGGCCGGCCTGCTCAAAGGTTTCCGACTCTGATGTGGACTCACAACACTGTCCAGGCCCTGAATGTGCAAGGTGACACACTTGGCCTTCTTGTTGGACGAATTCAGGAAGAACTGTGACTTTTGTCTCCTTTCCCTCTCAGAAGTCCGATGGGCAGGAAGAGGAGGCGCCGAGAGAATTGCGTACACCTCCTTCGCCAAATCCCTGATGTCGACAGACAGCTCGTCCCTACGTGAAGAAAGACCAGGTTTCACAAATACGGTATAAAACTATCCGAGTCGCACTACGTTCTTCACCTCGTCGTAAAGTTCTCCAGGCTCACCATCATCCCCAGCTCGTTCTTCATGGTGGAAATGTTAGGGGACAACTCGGCCACGTAGCGGAGGGTCTGCGAGGAGGAAAGTAGGAGCTAGTGACATGTCCTTGTAGTGACTAACGTTTTTGTTTTGTTTTTTTAAATCAAAGAGGCGCACTTGGAGAGTGGCGAGCAGCACTTGGGGGTTCTGATGATCCAGAAAGAGGACCAGCCCGGGGAGGCAACCTTGGTCCTGCACGATCGCCTCTCGGTTCTGGGGCTCTGAGGCCAGATCCCGCAACTGGCTCACCACCGACAACGCGTCCATCACCTTTAGAGACACTTGAGTCGTCCACCATTCGTATTTGCATACATGTTAATGAACTGCTGTCAAATGCTAAGCGAGCGCGCTGTGGCTAACTAGCGAAGCTAACTACTTTGCATACACTGGTACGAAAGCGTATTACAATATTCGTAATCGTAACGCGAATACGAGTGGCGTAATCACTTTGTTAGTCTTAAAAGAAGACTTAAATTGGACTTTTTTTCACGTTTTCTTACCCAGGGTTACCGAAGATCGTGGACGCGACTAGGGGTGTTCGTGAGCTTAGTGGTGACAGGCGATTGGTCAAAACGGGCACCATCCTGCAACATCGGCTCGTTCTATTGGCTCCCGCAGTCTCGACCAACCAAAATCGTTTATGCTACACAAACCTTTCATTTGATTGTGGAAGACTTCCGCAGTGAACCGAACGAGCGTCAGACAAAGTTTGATTTCATTTTGGGGTTGCAGCAAATACGTATACTTTCATGAAAAATGAAGGTTTTGAACAAAGGCTAACGGGGGACGTCGTCACCAAAGGAAGAACACACGGTGAGTTTTGTATCTTTATATATTTCTCGTTTCTTACGTAGTTTTAAGGTGTTCCATTTTCCTCTCATTGCTGTGAGCAGAAACCTGAGCTGCGATGTCTTTGCTTGAGGATGCACGAGAAGTGTTGCGCATGGTGCTGGACTATTTTGGAGTCCCTCCAGAAATGGTGACTTTGGCTACTTACGTGTAAATCAATATTGTTGTTCTGACTAAAATTGATTTTGATGCAGCTTGTTCCAGTGTGGGACAGTCGGCTTTGTGGCCAATACCGCAGCGTGGTGAGGATGATCGGCTCCAACCTGCCTCTGAATCCTGCGCCACGGGTCTATTTTCAGGTAGTTCATCCACTTTTCCAAAGTCTTGTACCTTTTTTTTTAATGCTATCATAAACACCTTACCACTTCCTCCCGTATCAGATCCCGCTGACCACCTCCGGACTGCACGGATATGTCGACCTCCCCGCGGAAACGCCCGCCATCCCATCGTTCGCCGACGTCCTGTGGGTACTTGAAGACCAAGGGGACGGTTTCGCCAAGAGCAGGTAGGAACGCCCTAATGCAAACAAACAGCTGGGCTTGCTGACCTGTTGTTTATTTTTTTAGGCATCATCTACCCGCAAAGACGCCCGCCAGGCAGCGACCGGCGGGAGCCCGACGCACGGAGCCGGAAGCCCTGCGGAAGATCTCGGCGCTGGAGAGCGAGCTGCTCAAGTTGCGAGCTCAGATCGCCGTTCTCGTCACCGCCACTTCGGGTAAGCCCAAAAGCTACACGTAGAAAACGGACACCTTAGTTGGGGACCTTCTCGACTTATTCTGTTAATAACACTCAGGTCACTCCGAGTCCCATAATGCAGCCGGAACGCCGTTGATGTCGCCTATCCCGACGGCGCCGGCGGCTCTCGCATCCACACCTCGCTCCGTGCCCCCGCCGCCACCTCCTTTGCCGTCGCCGTCTCCCGCCACGTCGTCAGTAACCGAGTTGATCCGACGGCGCAAGTGCAGCGGGAAGGACGGGGACAAGAAAGGGATCCAAGCCGTTCCCAACCAGCCCTCTTTGTTGGATGTGCTCAAAGACTTGAATCAAGTCAAGTTGCGATCTGTGGAGAGGTCCGTTCTCACCAGACGCCCGCCGTAAGAAGAATTTCAAGTCAAGCAGACTTTTTTTTTTTCCCCGGTTGCAGGTCACCGGGGGGCACGCCGGTTCCGAGGAGGCGTAGCAGAGGGGGCGGGGCCTCCACCCCCAAGGACCCGGCCTCTCTGATCGCCGAGGCTCTCAAGAGAAAGTTTGCGCAGCATCGCCACAATCTCTCAGACAAAGAGAATTCTCTGGAAAGCTCGCCTTTCGGAAGTCCCGACGCACCCAAGGTTTGTCCGGCTGCGGTCAAACATGTTTCAAAGAATAATCATCGACAGTGTGTAACGTATCGATTGAAACGTTGCAGATGCTCCACCACGCTCGACGCAGCCAGACGTTTCTCCACTTGTGATACAATCGGAGTCTTTCCTTTCGGTCGGTACAAATTCTTCTGAATTCAAGCGCGCGCACACATTGACGGGATCTTCCGTCCACCTGCTGTCTTAGTTTTGTTCACTTTATTCCAAAAAAAGTTACATATTTAAAATAAAATAAAAAAGTGCTCAGTTAGCGTTCAGCTGTCGTGTTTGTTGAGTAGAGCGCTGAGATACGAGTCTTGCGTTCATTTTCATATATGTAACATTTTTAATTTCCAAGATTTAAATACGTGCTACATGAACTCAGTCTTTTTCCAAAGAAACGAATCATTTCTTACTACTCTCTTTTGAATTAGCGTGAAGTGTAAATAATGCCATTGTGGATTATAAAGAACACGCACTTCTAACATTCCAACATCCCAGATGTTGAAGTCTTATAGGTTATACGTCTTGGTTGACGTCTTTGTCGTGGCGCTCGTCAGCCTTCACTTGGCTGTCCTCCTGCACGCTGTAAAAAACAAAAGACGTGTTGCATTTTATTGCTTTTTACATTGATATCGTAAATATTATAGATGTGTATATATCTATTTTTTTCACGCCATACCAGTCGTGTCGGCCGTTTGTGTTGTCGTCATCGTGCGTTTGGGCGGGGCGGTGAAAACAGACCACCGAGCTGCAAAAAAGCGACACGCGGTTAGTTTCGAGCATTTAGGATATTTGCGTAATGTCGTTAATTACTGAGGACAACCTGCTGTTGCGTCCATCGGGTCCTCCCGGAGCCATCGTCTTTTGTAAACACAAACAGAAAAGATCAAGTTGCATCATTTTGTTGCAGCTCACCAAAAAGCATGACGTGAAATCGCCTTTATCACTTTCTGTCGATTCAAAATGGTGCCCGATGAAAACCATACAAAATCCCATTCAAAATCCCCTTCCATGACATGCTGTCGTGCTAACTTAGCATAGCATCAGTTAACATTTTACAATTTGAACAATAAGAAATAGTGCTGGACTAAAGAGGAGAATGTCAAATTCAAATTTCTACGCACAGCTTACTATACTGCTGGATAGTTATCGATACTCAGCATTTTGCACGTGAAAAACTTCTCTTCTCACCGAATCCCAGGTTAGGTCTCCGTACACGATAATTCCGCAACGTCCGTCCGGCTCATCGACACATTCGACAGAAAGCTAAAAAGAAAAGTGACTAACATTCACTCTGCAATTTACGCCATCGAAAAAGCGCATCTTAATTATGTACATTCAAACAAATCACAATTGAATGATCGGACTCACTTGAAGCTCCTGCTCAGTCGCCGCCATTTTTTCTTTTTTTTTTTTTGCGTCACAAAGGTGTCTTTTCCGGAAGTGCAACGCTTCATGGTTTTGATACTCTCGTAAAGAGTACCCGATATCAAATAATTACTCTGGATATGAAAATGTCCAACGACAGCCTTTTCCTTAGTTTTGTGGCATTTTAGGTATCTTGTCAAACCTTAAAAGTTCATTTCTTTATATAATTATACAACTATAAACTGATAATAGCGTTCTAGCTTCATTTAATCAAAATAAAACAAAGACATAAGGAAAAAGACTTACTTAGCGCTGGTCTGGAGACTTGAGTGAAGCGCTTTCCCTCGTGAAAAGTTGACATTCACTCATCAGCCCTGATGACAAATGTCTCAAAAGTAAAGTTTCCAGGAAGCGATATGCAAACTAAAAAAATACAAGCAAACAGGAAGGAGAATTGCACTTTCACTTTCACGATTTACAGGCCCTTCCTTCAAGTGCCTGGCCAAAAAAATCTTCTCGAATAACCTGCTTTGCCAATCTACCTGCCATACTAGCACGTTGGCATTTGAGCAAATCAGTCATGTAACCACTTTGACCCCCGAGAGAGAAAAGACATCACATTAATTTGAATTTTTTATTGAAAATTTTCCACAATTGTGTAGTATGCCTATCCCACATAAAAAAAAAAAATATGACTATTTCATATATAAAAAAAATATATAAAATATATATTTTAAATGGTAAATAAAAATGAAAAAAAATATATAAAATATATATTTTTTCATTTTTATTTACCATGCAAGGCCATTATTAGGACAAGGCCTCAATTTTATTTTGATACATTTGCCATAATTTGAAAAAAAAAAAAAACAATCTGTATTAAGAATTATTGTTTGTTCTTCCTGTGCAATTAAACTTGGAACGTTTTTTCAATAGTGTTTGTGTAGCAAGTGGCCACTAGGTGGCAGCAAAGTGGCGTGAAAACATGATTGCCCCTCAACAAAGAATGGGGGGAAAAAAGCAGGTTAAAATGTCAAAATGATGATGAGTTCCAAATTTTCTTCATCTACACATTCTATTTGCATTCCTAATTTTCAATGCAAATAAGGAACACGATAGAGAAGCAGTTTCTCGGTCACTTATTATCTTGCACTCTTCTTCTCGTGGGTCAAACCGACCCGAGAAAAGTTCTTTTTCCCAAACTGAAATAATCTGAATTTAAATAAATAAAAATTGCCATACATTAAATCGTTTGTTTGTAGCGAATACTGAAAGTAATAAATGGTGACCAATTATGAATTACACTTCTGAATATTATTTTTATTAACTAAATATATATTTTTCATTTTAAAGCTCACACTCCCAAAAATGACATGACATTGGAAGCATACAAACTTCATTGAGTTTATTCATGCAAGTGAACTTTCTGGCTGGATTGAAGTCTTTTTTTTTTCTTTTTTTATTTCTTTGTGCAATTCATAGCCAATAGCGAAAACAAACACATTAGTTTTCCAGCATTCAAATTCGACTTGTCCTGTGTGACGTTTGACTTGCATTCATGCTCATCGTTACGCACACACACGTGCACACACAGTAAATATTGACACTCCAAACAGACCCCCCCCCCTCTCCTCCCCTCCCCCTCCCCTACTTGCTTTGCAGCCCCCGAAATGACAGCCACTCCCTCTGGAACAACAAAGTGATAATGATCTCCCTCCTGAACCTGAAAAATGCTGCACTTGCATTTTGTACCGACCCCCCCCCCCCCCCCCCAAAAAAAAAAAAAAAACCTCCAGAAAAAGAAAAACTGTAGTTTCTCTCCAAACAATTTATTTCTCCCTCCAACAATTTGGTCTAATGAAGGCTTGCTAGCTCAATGCTAACATAGTATGCGAAACACCATTGAAGCGCTAACAGACATAAGCGGGCGGCCTTCCCGCCGTTCCCGCTCCAAGTCCGGCGGGCCGACCATGTGGGCTCGTGACGGCTGTTGCTGTTTTCAGTTTGAGCTTCACTCGCGCGTGTCCGCCACCATTCTGATCCGGCTGGCAAAATACAACGGGCCGACTGAGGTCACCCGGGGTCGGCGCTCAACCTGACCCGCTGGCGTCACACGGAGCCCGCCTTGACATTGGTGCGTTCCTGCTCCTGCATGCCGGCTCTCAGGAATGGAAATATTTGACTTGCAAATTTGCTCGATGCAAATAGCGGCAAGGTGGCCGCCTCCGAACACGGCGACCTCGGGTTACCCACGGCAACCCGGTCGTCGGGAGCCGTACGCCGTCGTTAGCGCTCGAGTTGAAAATAGTTTCTGAACGTGTGCGCCATAACCCCCCCTCCCCCTCCCCCCTCCTCTCGTTGCATCACAACAGAATGAGTGACACATTTCCCTTCCTCTTTTGTGTTGCAAAACAACTCTGGCGCTCGTAGTAGTGAAAACACTGAGGAAGTTGTCGTCTGGAGGGGGAAGTGTAGCGTAAAAAAAAAAAAAGTTGTAAAGCTCATTGAAAGAGAATATCCCCTTTTTTTTTTTTTGGCATGGAAACGTGCTTCATGTCAAACACGTCGAGCTGTGTTCTTTGTTTGCTCCAACAGCCACGGGGAACTCAAAGTTCTTTTTCAAGCCCACACCAATTCGCTTTTTTTGGCCGAGCGTGCACAATGAAGCAAAAACAATTCTAGCCTTAAGCAACATCTCCATGATTGCATCATCACGTAGAAGCGGCATAAGATCAGCTGATGTCCACTCAGTGATGTCATCATAGTTTGTCCATCCCAGAATTTGTTCCTGTATCTCATGGAAACCTTTCCAAATGTGGAATCCAGCTGAGCAGGAAGACTTTCCCAACGCCGGCGCGAGTCGTGACACGCCGCCTGACTTCGCCAACAAACGGGGAAGTCAGTCCGGACCCGGAAAAACGGGATTCCAATTGTCCCGGCTCACGGAACCGCATAGCTCCCTCCGAGAGGTTCCCACGAGAAAAACCGGAGATGCTTTTGCCTTTGGTGTTTTTTTTTTTTTTTTTTCTCTGGGGCCCGCTGGATTATAGAACCTGAGCTGATGGCATGAGGGTCTTTTGGACTTGAAAACAAACACAACATTATCGGTCGTCACACATGTTGCTGTCAAACTCTGTTTTCATCATAAACGACTCGCAGCACCTGTCGGGAGCGCTGCTATGGGTTAGGAGACGTTCAGGTGTACCTAATAATGCGGCTCTTTTATTTACTAAAGGCGACTCGGAGCCAGGTGGGAAATTTTCACCAAAACGCTGACTCAGTCTTTGCATCTGATTTGCATAGTTTTGCATTGGACGTGCCCATTCATCTTTCTATTTGTAAAAAAAAAAAAAAAGATTCAGCCAAGTCAATGTCGCTTTGAGATCTTTATCAGATGTGACTTTTGCCTCCATTTTTTTTTTTTCTCTTTTGTTGCTTCATCTCTTGTGCAAACATGCGCTATAGAAGCACGATGATGTTTGCGCAGCGGCTACATCCGGTTCCACGCACTCGCGCACGCAAGACATTGTCAAGTTGCAAAGCGGGCCCTTGATTTGTTTACTGCGGTTCGCCCCATGCCACCCGATTAGGCCCCGCCTCTTAAAGGCTCACTGCAATACAGAAAGTTGATTTCATGCGCAAAAAAAAAAAAGTTTGAATAAGTGATTCCGTCCGAGCCGTGCTTCAACTTGATGTCGGGCCATTTGTTGCTTCACAACAACAACATTAGCAGCAGCTAGCAGCTAGCAGCTAGCATGTGGTCCTGCTTGACCAGTTTGTGCGGATGAATGCGTGCGTCATCACAGGACAGCGTGCAAGTTCACACTTGCCTGCTGCTTGCAGAACAAGTGTGTGTGTCTCATCTTGTGGTGTGTGTGTGATGTAACAAAGTCCAAAGTAACTTTGTACCTTCTGCTAGCTTCATGCTAACGCATAAAGGGAAAGGCCATAGACGGGCTCATGAATAGCATTCTTTTGCCACCTGCACTTTGCGCGTGTCTACATAAACATGATATCGTTGTGGTTGCCGCTTCACATCATCGCTCGCCATTCTTCTGTTTTGCCTCTGGTACCTGTTTGTCTGGATCAGCCACTATGGCACACACACACACACACACACACACACTGTATTTGTGCGGCCTGACTGGTCTTCAAAATTGAACGAATGCGCCGATGCTGTTGTGTGGGTGTGACCTGTGTTTCCTGTTTTGCAATCCCATCAACATCTGCCAGCAAATGATTCAGGAGCAGCATACAGATACGAGGTCACCTCCGCTCGTAACTAAACATTGTTGACGCTCGCTCGCTCGCTCGCTCGCTCGCTCGCTATCCACGTGTTGACGTGTGCGGTTTGGGCTCAGGAAGGGTGGAGTTTTTTTCTCGCAAAGAATGTGGCCTATTTAGCGAGAAATTCAAGGGATGTCGGTCAAAGCAGCAGAACAATAGCGTCTGTCTGTTTGTCTGTCTGTCTGTCTGTCTGTCTGTCGTTCCCGGCGACAATAGGACCCAGTCAAAGACATTCCTCAAGTGGATGCTTCCAAGAACTTATCTGGGGGGGGGGGGGTCAGGCTAGTTTCCGACAGGTGTAAGTCCATCAGCTAATTGCCGCTAACAGGTGGAAATCCATTAGCCCGCCGGTTTGACTAGAGCGCCTCGTTGTTGCGGGCCTTTTGTTTTGAAAATTTCTGTCTGCAATGTCCGAGCTTGCCGCGTGAGGCTCTCCGGCCTGCCTCTTTCTTCTGCTTGTTTGATGACGTCAACTTTTTTTTTTTTGCATAACGCCCGCTTCTCTTTTCCGCCGCGCACTCTGATCCACTGCCGAGCGCCGACGGACGGCCACGCATTTAGGAAAATGTCCGAAATGATGGGAGAAGAGGTGAGTGTTGTGCGTCTAGTGTCGTGTTCCTCCTCCACCTGACTTGCAATTCAACATTTTTTTTTTTTCCTGCCTCCTGCCAAAAGGTGTGAGGAAGTGGGAATTCCTCGTCTAACGGCTTCTCTGATAAAAGTCGCAAACACGGCAGATGGTACGTGGCCAGCGGATAAGACTTGCAGGATTTAGTCCGTGCAGTCCAAATGCATGAGCAGACCCACCAAAAAAAGTGCTCCGTCTTCCATCTGGCTCATTTTGGATCTTCCCCGGACTTTCTCCCATCCAACCCAAATTGGGACTCAAATTTTGATGAGATCTTCTACTGCCTTCTAAGAAAATAGCGTCGTGCCAAACAATACCGCGGCCGCGCTCGACTTCTCCCAATCCATCTGCTTGGCTGTCTCTATTACAATCCCGCAACTTCTTATCTCGCTTTGACACGGCTGCGCTCCTCACACACACACACACACACACACACACACACACACACACACACACACACACACACACACACACACCTCCACCGCTCTGCAGACGAGCGAAAGCATCACACGGGCCAAGTGTTGAACTCTGATAAGTTGACTGTGAGGTTTGTGGTTTTCTGCTCAAGTAGGGAGGGCGGCCATCTTGTTTCTTGCTCTTGAGTCCAACTGCAGGACAACCCCCCCCCCCCCCACCCAAAAATAATTTTGGGAGTACACAGTGGCGCATATTTGAAAGACTTGCCTTGGGAACAAGCAATTTATCTTATCTTGAGACGGACAGGTGCCCGTAAAGTCGCCCACGTCAATTCAAACACAGCGTGTTTGCTCAGGATTTCCCGCCCAAATAAATTCTCACCCCCCCCCTCCTCCCCACCAGCCTGCAATAAATGCCTCATTCCTTGAAACGGGTTGATTCCTCGAAACAGGTCGGGACAAAAGATTAGGAACAGGCCCGCGAGTGAAAGAAACATTTGATCCATTTGTAGCTAATTATTGCCCCGTTGATTTGTTGATTTATTTTTTCATGAAAGATGAGCACAAGGACAACATTGGCTCTTTTTTTTTTTTCCCTTTTCCTCCTCCTTCATATTTGCTTTTGTTCTTTTTCTGACTGTTGAGCCCACAGGCTTTTGCACATTCTGCTAGCAGGAGGCCGCTATTAGCACAAAACACTTCAGCACAAGTTGTCCTCACCCCAAAATTGGAGGCTCAAAAATGACTTGTTTCATCTTTTAGCAATTTTCACTCAATCAAAAAAAAATCCAGACATTGTACTTATTTATTCTATTCTTTTTTTAAATTTAAAATGTAATTAAAATAAAAAATTTTTTAAAAGCCTCACGTTTGTTTTGAAAAGAATTCTGTTTGTTACCATTAAATTGATATTGCAAGTCTAGGGTACCTAATAGAGTGACCATTGTGTTTGTTAATGTTGTGGGTGCGTGATGCGTTCACTGCCAGCTGTAAGTGGTGGTATCTTTTTTTTTTTTTCCCTCCAACTTTTTTCTTTTCACCAATCCCTTTCCCTCCATATGGCAACACTTGCTCGCATCAGCTGTCCATTTTGGAAGCAATGATGTCACAGCAGTCGGCAGACACACACACACACACACACACACACACACACACACTCCTAAGCCAGTTTGGGTGACAGGTGTCATGCATGCACGCGCGGGCGGGCGGGCGCGCGCCTTCTCCAATGGAAATGGGGACGAGGGGGAACCCCGAGTGTGCACTCCTAAATTATATGCATCAGTCAAGTGGAGCATGATACGCACATGCGAATCCGCTTGTCAGCATCATTTAAAGGCAACAATGGAGCCGCGCGCATGCACAGCACAGCACAGCACAGCACCGCGCCTGTCGGTCGGTCAAGAGGAGGGGGCGGAGTTTAGATGAGCGTGCGCGCACACGACAAGAAGACAAGACCAGTCTGGACGCAGAAAAAAAAAAAGCTGAGTAGGCACTTTACAGCTTTCTTTTAAGCCTATTGTTGGAAAATGACAATTGAAAACGTGCATTCATGAAGAAAGAAGAAAATACAACTGAGCTCAATTGTATGCTGGGCAGAAATTCAAAATTCAAGAGTTTTTGCAAGGTTGTGAATGTCATAAGTGTCCTTCGTTGTTTTGCTTTTAAGGGTTGTGAGGTTGGCCATCAACTTAAATTAGTGTGTGTGTGTGTGTGTGTGTGTGTGTGTGTGTGTGTGTGTGTGTGTGTGCGTGTGCGTGTGCATGTGTGTGTGTGTGTGTGTGTGTGTGTGTGTGTGTGTGGTGCTCTCCATTGAAAGGCCCTTCCTTCTGCTCTATTTAACCAGGTGAATAGAAAAGTTGGACTAAGCCAGAGCGGGAAAACATCTCATTTGGTGTGTGTGTGTGTGTGTGTGTGTGTGTGTGTGTGTCCACTTGACCCCCCCTGTGTCATGACTGACCCCACATCACTGTCTTTGTGTTGTTATGGCTGAAATGAAGCAAATTCATACCGTGCAAAAAAAAAAGATGCAATATCAATGATAATTCTATGTTGTTGTTGATCCCATTTTGCACTTTGACCCAGTTAGCGACATATTGTCGACCCACTTTCAGCCTATCTTCGGCAGGCACATGTCGAGTGTACTGTACACGCTTTTGTTTTTTTTTTCGCAAAAACAACAAACAAACGGCCAAATCTGGGCTGGCTAACTGTTAGCGAGGAGCCTAATCACCTCGCCAGCAGCGCCAACAGTCTCTATCTGCCATTGGAAGTGGCACGCTGAGTACAGTGCCATGCAGAATGGTCCAATCCAGAGGGGCAAAATGGCCGCCGCCCCTCTGAGATGGCGAAAGACGGGCTGGATTTTGCCTGTTTCATTCAGATTTTAAAATTTGAAAAATGAATGGCAGAAGTGTCCAATGAATGCAAAACAAAATGTCCACCTCTTCAGTCACCTTTTAGTTTGAACTCCTTCACCCCCCCAGCACCTCTTCTCTCCTCATCTTGCTTCTGGATTCTGATATTTGGGGGGGGGGGGGACCATGTGTGTGTGTTTGTGTTATCAGGCCAGAGCAGGCCAGCCCAGCCCTCCTACCTGACCACGGGCAGCAGGGAGCGGCCGCCCGTGGACGTATCTCCAACCACAAAAGGGAATAAGGAAATCAGACCCGACTAATCTTTGCAGACAGAGCGAGCGCGTTGTACTGTATGTGCCCGCGCGTACTGTACACGTGTGTGTGTGTGTGTGAGGCCGTGTCGGGAGCCCGCCGCTTCTGCAACATCCGGCTATAAATTCATATTGCGACACGGCAAACTGAATTTATGAGCCAATCTGCTTACGACAGACATGTTTGATTTGAAAAGGGAAAGGAGGATGGATCCAAAAAAATGTTGAAGTGTTCCAACTTCTGCTTTTGTATTTAATGATATATATTTGCACGCGTGTGTGTGGGTGGGTGGGTGGGACGCTATTTTGTTTATTTTGCGTGATGTGGATGAAAGTGTCCGCCATCACGCTATCACGTTCTCGTCTTCTTTTTTGTGAATGATAACATTCCCGATGTGCTGCTCAAATGTGATAAGCACGTCCTGCTTTGCTCCTGCTGTTGTTGTTGTTGTTGCTGCTGCTGCTTTTTAAAAAGTTAAAATTTCTAGAATTTTTTTTCCATTCAAATGTCATATTTCTAGATTTTTTTCCATGTGATAAATATGACCAATAATCACAAAGGAACATTTGAGTTGACTTTTTTATAATATTCTTCTTTGCATGGATAATGATCGACTTTGCTGAAAAAAAATTGGGATCTAGTATCGAACCATGCGGAACGCCAAGGAGTTTTCGAGTGGGTGCATCGTTCATTTATTTTCCGTAGTGCTTATGCACACACAAAATCGTAAATGACACACACGCACACCATCCATCTTTTTAATGTCCAGGGTGTCACTACACTACAGTACGTTGTCTTCTCACAGTATCCATCTGACTGGTGTTTTTGCCAACAAACACACACACACACACACACACACACACAGCTGCCTTCTCCCTGAGTGAAAGCAGGTGTCTGCGTGTCTCATGGGCTTTCGGGTTTGGCGGGGAGTTTTTTCGGTGTGGTATAATTCCAAATGTGAAAGTCTGCTCGGGGCCTCCCTGCGCAAGATGATAACCTCTGTCACCTCAGAAATCTTCCAATACACAAACAATTCAGAGTACAAGATTGTAGTAAAAACAACACACTTTATTGACTAGGCAGTATAGAAAAGTATCAAAAATGTGAAAACTTGGCTTGTATAAATGTTTTTATAAAATGATTTCTGCACAACTAATATTCAACAAGGCGTATAAAAAAAAAAGACAGTGTTTGAAATGGGCTACCGTAAGATGCCGATTGATAATGCATAACACAAAACTATTTAAATACATGTTTATCCCAAAAACATGCGCAGTTTTAGTTTGCATGAAATAACAGTGTTTACTACTTTTTTTTTTTTTTTTTTTTTAAATGGTTGAAACTCAAGTGCATCTTGAAGTCAATCCTGCTGGCTTTTTGATAAAAAAAAAAAAAGTTTGTTCATTGAATGCTTTGGAAAAAAAAAAAAATCTGAGTGAAATTAAAAGGTGACAATGTGGTAAACGCTTAATACTTATAAAGTGGTCCCTTTTCCACGGCGTAAAACATGACTGATATTAACACAGCTTGTTCGCTACTTTTGTCTTGAACAACAGGTGACACGAGCACCAAACACTTGAAATTATAACAAGACCCATTACAGCCTTTTTTCCCAAAAAAAAAAAATCATAAAAATAAGAAAATAGGTCAGTTTTCAATCCGTTATGATGCCATCGCAATAATGCTAAGAGGGCTTAAATACTTCAATTGTCCAACATTGCTCCATCGGTCAATTGTGTAGGAATTGAAATCAAAAAAAGAAAAATCGACATCAAAACATGGAAAATAAATTAATCAACTTCATTATATTAATATCAAAATTCAGAATTAAAAATACAGCCCAATGCTAATGATATATCCCCGCACTTTAAAAAAATAAAATAAAGAAACACAGGACCCAAATAGACGGACCAAACGTATAAAAAATAAACAAACCCAAATTTTCTCGAGATGAAAAAGTAAATGACATAGTCTTTGGTTGCTTGGTTGGTTGACCGAGTGGCCTCTCCCAAATGTGGTAGCACAACAAATATGAGCCGACGTTGGCGTCTACACGACCAGCGTCCTCGTCGGGAAGGCGTTGACGTACTTGATGCGGCTGGTCTCGGCCGCCAGCACGTTCTCCTCGCTTTTGCCGCACGTCGTCTGCTCCCACGAGTTCAGTGACTGTCGGAAAAGCCATCCATTACCGCATTTGATTGACAAAATGACAACCTTGAGTTATTTTGACATCAAATCCTTTCATTCTAATTTACAAAACTGTTTTTATCGATTATAAAAAAAAAAGGACTTTATTTCGACTCAAACATGAACCATATTAAATTCAAGCTTCATTTTCAACGCTAGTGTTGAATTTAATGTCATGAAAAATGTCATCATCATCATCATCATACCGGTAGTTGGCTGTGAGAGGTCCTGTGAGGAAGCAAGAAGCTTTTGTGTCCGTCTTTGCTTAGCAACGAGCTTGTGACCAAGTCCTGATTGAGAGATGAGATAAAGCCTTCAAATTTCAGACCGTCCCAAATGATGGCGACAAATGACCAGGGTTGGACTTACCGGTACTTCCTGTGCAGGGCCGTTGGGTGAGAAGAGCTGCGTGTTGAGCTCTTGGCCTTCCCACTGCATGTATGGACTTCTTTCACATGGAGACTCCACCTTGCAGTCAAACATAAAGATCCATTTGTACCGTACAACCTTTTTTTTTTTTTTTGCTTTTGTTTCGCTTACCTCTTGTTTGATCTTCTTCAGAGGCGGATGCTCGATGGCGCACTCCATGGGCTCCTGCTTGATGCATTCCACCATCTGCTGATCCAAAGGAGTGGGCTGGAGATGACATAAAGAATCGTCTACATCCAGCTTTCCGTGGAATATCTGGCAGGTAGATTTGTCGCTCACCAGTAGCTTGAGCGTCCCGTACTTGGCCTCCTGCAACGACCTGAAAGGCGCGGGCGAGTCCAAGATGGAGCCACAAATGTTTGGAGTGTTGAACCTGCCGCAAAGAGAGACATCCATCCTTCACGTCGTCTCCTACCGACTCTGAGCTTGGAAAGCAAAAAAAACGCGGACGGCCGCTCACATGTCATCCTTCGGAACCTTGACGTCCACGGGCGAGCTCATCGGAAGACGTTCGCTGTCGGAATGCTCCGGACTCATGGATTGGCTCAGCAACTACGTCGCCAAAAAGGAAAATGTAGTCAGCGTGACGGAAACCGGAGACGTCGTGATGAAACGCTTACCGAGTCAATGACGGACTCCATGAACTCGGGAATGGCGCCGGCGTGGGCCCGCGAGGCCGACACGCTTTCCTCGGGCAGGCAGCTCCGATCCAGCGGCAGGGCGGCCGCGCTCGCCTGATGTTGAGGTAACGACATGGCCACGCTCTCCAAGCTGTGGCTTAACGGGCTCTGGCCGGCCCAGCTCGGATAAGGCAAGTTGATCTGGAAAAGAAAAATTAAATTAACACGGAGGGCAGGTTCCCCCCCCCCCCTGAAAAAAAACAGCAAACTGTGCAAGGGGCGTCGAAATGGAAGAAAACCAGAAAGGGAACTGAAGTTGGCAGGAGGGTGACTGTAGTATTGTGTTGCACAAGGGGTCGTGGACACACACACACACACACACACACACACACACACACACACACACACAGGGAGCAAGCCGAGGTCCTGTTTCATCACTTCTCTGCAGCAACAGGCTCCCCAGATGTTTCCTCCACCGTATTCACACAAAGCTAACCGCTGTCTCCGAATACTCGGGGTCGGCCCATGTGCACATAAATCGTCTTGTCACACACACACAGCGACAAACTGGCGACTTCTGGTTGCTTTGAAAACAACCAAAGAGATCTTTTTGCTCCAACTCACCGCTTGCGACGGCTGACCCCGTAGCTCGTTCTCGGTCGACATGAGCAGCAGTTCGATCTCTTTCACCCGCTTTTCCTTCTCGGGGTCGTCCTCGCCATAGTGTCTCTGCGGGATGGGGAGAAAAAAAAAAATCGTTTCGTGTTTGCCGTTTCTATCGAAGAAGTTTTTCGTACCTGGACCAGGGCGGTTCCGTGCTGGGGGATGCTCAGGATGTTGAGTTGCAAGGCCATCGGGAAAGGCAACTGTTGGACCAATGGCAAGTAAGCACGCGTGACCACGAGATCGAGAAAGCCAAACTGACCCGTTGGGTGTCGGCCATGTAGGTGAAGTTGTGCGGCGAGACGGGGGCCAGCTGCGCCGGAGTGGGCGGGTGGTGCGGGAAGGCTAAAATGTGGGCCGACTTGGCGTAGCCGTGGCCCAGCGGCGATTCGCCGCCCTTGGAGGCGGCGCTCTGCAGGTAGCCCTCCTGTTCCACCTTCCGCCTCATGGTGGAGTTCCAGTGGTTCTTGATGGCGTTATCCGTCCTGCGAGTCCGTTCGATGAGTTCCCGTTCTTTGTCGACGGCCGGATAGAAGTCGCTCACCTGCCGGGGAGCTGCTTGGCGATCTCGGCCCAACGGTTGCCCAGCTTCTCGTGCGCCTGGTAGATGATGCGGTCCTCCTCCTCGGTCCAGGAGGTCTTCTTCACCTCCGGGTTGAGGTGGTTGTGCCAGCGCTCGCGACACTGTTTGCCGATGCGACCCTTCAGGTGCTTGGCGATCACCGACCAGCGCTTGGCGCCGTACTTCTGCACCAGCTCGATCACCTGCCGGGATGGGAGGGGGGGGGGGGGATGTAAGGTCTTGCGCAACACCTCGGGCGCCTTCTTGACTTTCTTTATCTCTGCGTAGGTGAGCGAGAACACCTGCCGAGCGCAGAGGGAGTTTCCAGCGGAACGTTAGCCGCCCCGCTAATGATTACGGACGCACCTGGCCGGAAAGGCGAGTCGCCATAGGACGCGGCCAATAAAAGCTTTGCAGGTCAGTGGAATTTTTTCAGTTGCTTCTCAAGGTTGATTTTTTTTTCCTGATTTATTTTAATGAGCTTTTTTTTGTTGTTGTTCTTACCCGCTGGTCTTCCTCTTTGGTCCAAGGTCCTTTGATGAGTTCTGGGTTGAGAACTTTCTGCCACCGGTGCTGGCACTGCACATCTGTGCGGTTCTGCTGAGACCAAGAAAGACTTCATTCACACCGTTCAGATAACAAAGATGGAATTCGGACTTACAGAAAGAAAACTGGCAATGACTTTCCAGTCGTCCGATCCGTGAAGCTCCACGAGTTTCTTCAACTTCTCATCCTGGTGAAGAAACAACGGGTCAAGGTTGGAGAACCTTCTAGGGTTTCGTGGAAGGCCTACCTCCTCTCGCGTCCAGCGGGTTTTCCCGAGGTGGCGCTTGCCGGGTTTGACCAAGGTGCCGTCATAATCGTGGTCGTAGGTCTCCGTCTCCTCCTCGTCCTCCTCGCTGCTGTAAACACTGCGGGCGGAACGGAGAAGATGGCGGTCTGCTTATTCCATTCATCTCCAGCGAGACCTCATGACACACTCCCAAAGAACCAGTCGTTCTTGCAGGATTGGGTGCGGGCTTTTTGCCAAGACACCCACATGGAGATGGAGGAGGGGGGGGGGGGGGGGGTGCACACATTATGGATGAACAGGTTCTTATGTTTTTGGTTTCTACAGAAACTGGGATCGGCACACGGCAAAGGTAATTTCACGAACCCGGCGTGTTCAGACCTGCAGACGCATTGTACGCCCGCTCGCGCGCACGCACGCGCGCACACGCGGGCTGTAGCCAATGGGCGGCGTGCAGTGTGGAGGCGACAGGTGAACAGGAACCGCTCTCAGGTGAACGCCGTTCCGCAACTTCCCCATGTCAATTGAAGAACAAGCGCACGAGAGGAACTTTGACAACTTGAGGTGACAAAAGCTCCTCGTACAAAGGAGAACAATTGTTGAAAATTAGCTCGCAAAAAAATGGGGAAAATGACGTGAAGCCACGTGACGACGCTTGTGAGGCTCAGGCAAAATGGATATAATTGAACATTTGGAGTTTGAGAACTATTTAGTTGGGAAAAAAACAATTTAGCTGGTGTTTCTGACAATAAGGAATTAAATTTCTATTTTTTGTAATCAAAGGATAGAAATGTAAGTCATTGATGAAAACTTAGTCGGCAGATTGGTCCAATAAAATAATCATTATTATTATTCCAGCATTTCTACTTTTTGTGCCATTTTTGAACTCAGCAAAACGTGGGAATCGCTTATCTATGGCTCATTCAACTTTACAATGTCATTCAGTATGAAAGTGAAAATTGCGTGGCGAACCACGCTTTGATCTTAGGCCAGACCGATTTACTGGATGTCATAACTTCATAAACTCATGCAGCATTCCAATCATTTGCAATCTCCTTCGAGTTATTCTCAACAAAAAAAAAAGTGGAAAAACAAAATGTTGACGCCAGTCCAATTGGGTCAAAACGTGGCACGCGTCCATCCAACACTTTAGCGTGGGGGGGGCACACCGCACAATGACAGCAGCGCCAGATGACCGCCACCTGTTGCGCGCGCGCGATCGACGCGCTCCGCGCAAAATAAGACATCCAAACAAAAAACAGCAAGCATGCTAAACCGGAGTAATTCGTGTTTTTTTTTTTTTGAGGGCTCGAATATAGTTGGAAAGACTCTAAACGGGACCACCTCCACTCGGAAAGAAACACGTGGTATTTTTTTTTGTTTGTATTAATGTAGATGTAGTTGGTACCTGTTTCTCGGGCGCCGAGTCATGTCAGTCGTCCCCCGTGTTGTGCGGCTCACAAGCGGCTGCTACTCGTGCGTCCGTCCGTCCTTTGGCTCTGAGCGGCGCCGGCTTGCTTCTCCCGGCAAGCTCGCAGGTTGACATTAATTTAAACTCGGGCAGCTTCTACTACGGCTCCTCCTCCTCCTTGTCCAAGCACCACCACCGCCCCTCTCATCTTCTAAAATTTCTTTAACTCGCGCTCCATTTGCCGCTCCGTGCACATGCGCATGCGCATACGTTCTTCGGAGGTCTCAGTGGCGGCGAGGGCGCGAGGAACTTTGCACCCAAACTCCGGATTTGCCTTTTCACGAAGTCTAACATTGCTTTTACTTCGATCCTAACGTGTTTTTCAGCATGACAATTGAAAACTTGAGTGTTCCGCGCTGATATTGCTCAAAACGCACGCTCAAATTCAAATTCAACACAAACTGCAAAAGCCCGAAGTGAACCTGATCCCTCATTTGTAATTTACAATGTGCCACAATGCAGCGCACCAAAAGGCGCGTTTAGCCGGCTGCTCGGCGCTCAATTTTTTTTTCTTTCTACAACTCATTTCAAGCGTTACTTCTCGTTCTTGTGCAAGGGAGAAGGAAGTTAGCGTAGCGATGGAGCGCAAGTAAACAATTGCGGAATGACCTTTTGGTATGCGAGGAAGGAAAGTGAAATTGTGCTTTTTTTTTTTTTTGCGCACGCGGTGCGCTCTCAGAAGCTCATATAGACGTACGCCCCTCCCCAATAAAGCGTTTAGAACCTGGCGAGATAAAAAAAAAGCACAAAGTTCAGTTATGCTATATACAAAAGCATATGATCTCAGCGCGCATTATGTTTTTGCGTGCGCAACCACTAATCGTGATCCTTATTCCAAACGGAGGCCAGTTGAGCAAGTTTAGCAGCTTTTTTTTTTTTTAAAGGTGATTTGTATCTTCTTTTTATCATATATACGCACCTCGGATCTGCATGAGCGCAGTGCGTGTATTATAATTAAAATTTTGTTTTGGTTCCTCCCCCTCACCCCCGCCCGCCCGCCCGCACACGAGTTCTTTTCAAGCGAAGGGTCAAGGCTTTATTTGTATCAATGTGTCTTGGCATTGTATTAGTTCCTCCATACGCGACCGTATTGTCGTAGTCACTTGTAATTACGATCAAGCCTGATGAGCCTTTTGTCCTCAAAATAGTTTGCCCGCTAAAGACACACTCAAGGGGCAATGGGCTGAGGGATTGCTGAGAAACAAAACATTCACGCGGACTGAAAACATCCGTGCGTGTTAAATGTTGTGTATCATCTGCTTTGGGATCAAAATGTGTCACATGGCCAGCGGGTTGTTTGCCAGCGCGTCCCACGTACACCTGTGCACACATGCGTAATTGTGCCACTTGTCATCTATTCAACTTTATTGATATGACGCGCTTTGGTCAAGTGCGTCTAATATGGAGCGCTGGTCATTTCGACCGCTTTTGCATTTCAATTGGATTTGCACCTAGGCAAATGAACGCAGCGCCTGGACTTGCAGCATGTCAAAGAGACGCCGCAAGTATGCCTGCGACTGTTGCCTGAACCTCGAGGCTATTAGTAAAAACTCCATCTTGTTATCCGAAACCAAATGGAGGGGAGCCCGAACCAGGCTATGCAAATGAGGTGAGTCGGTGTGAGCAGGAAGCCGGCCTGACAATCCACCAAGCCAAAGATTTGCATGGACGCGAAGTTTGGGAAGTTTGCAAGTTTTTTGTTTTTTTTTACCTTTGCAAAGAATTCAGTGCGCGGGTTAATTGGTTCGTTTGAATCGGGGCTTTAACGATGCAGCCATTTGGGACAATGTATTCAATAGTCATTTTTACATAAAGCGCAAATGTGATTTCGTCATTCATGTGTCAGTCTGTCCCTCCATCTGTTCGGTGAGATACAATCACAATCTCTTGCAATATTTTCCATCCCCATTGTGTGGCTTTGCTGTGCTTTGACTTGGAGACGCCCTGGAAACATTTATGGTGTGATGCACTTGATGATCAACGTATCTTCTGGGTTATTTTAGCATCCTCGAAATATCCCGTGCACATTCTCACAGACCTCACCAGATGTCTTTTTTTTATTTTGCTCTAATTTCATACAAACCTCATAGCCCGTTCCACCATTGAAATAATACAAGTGTGAGTGTGGTTTTTCTTTTTTGCACCTGCCTTTATCAGATTGTTTGACATTTCCATTTTCCTCTTTTTCATGTAGGCAGGCTACTGTAGATGCCCACGCATGCACGCAAATGTGTCATGCTATTTTTATGAAGCACTTTGAGTACCCAAGGTGGAAAAGCGCCAGACATACTGGCCGATATACTGCCAGATATACATCACTGACGTCAGCAACAACCAAATTGATGATAATAAGAGAACCCATGGTGACAATCTAGAAAAATGTTCATCAGCGGGGTTTACTTATGTTTACCACAGTAGTTGAAATTTAATTATTTGAAGAAACAACTCTTTATGACGTCAGTGGCCCGTACGTTTACGTCAGTCAATAAAAACGATGAATATTCTTTTTATTGACTTGTATGACACGTGACATTTTTAGGCCGAGCATTGCGCATGCGCAGAAACGACGCAATGGCTCCCGGATTCTGACACACATGTCAAAACATTCGACAACAACAACAAAAAAACGAGCTCAATTTCTCCCAGCTGGCTCGACAAAGCGCACATGAGCCAAAATGTCTCGACATAGAAACGTCCGTGGCTACAACTACGACGAAGGTACCTTAATTCGGCGAGTGGGTTCAACCTCATGCCTAGGCCGCAACATGCTAAGCTAGTTAGCTGAGAAGCTAACTTACCGTGTTTTTCAATGGCGCGCGCTAGCGGCTAACGTGATCTTAGCTCGTGTTAGCTTGTTTTGCTGTCGTGTCAACTGTCAACCACTGCATTATGTTATCCAAATGTATCCAAATTGTCATATGTGGACGTGACAGAATGTGTGAAAAGATAAAGGCGTAATAATAGTCAAACGTTTTAGAGCCCGCCAAACGAGCGCGCCAACTTTTATTTTGGCCCAAAAATAAATGTATCTGCCGAATAACCTTTTCGCGACATTTCATCATATCAAATTATCAAAAATATTGTGAAATATACCCGAGAGTAAGTGTTTAGATACCGTTTACTGTGCTATTAATTAAATGTCTAATAAATAGGCAGGTGACATAAAGAATGCGTTGTTCTATTTAGTCAATTAAAGAGTCCTAACTTGTACTTTCTTTTCTTATATATATTTAGATTTTGAAGATGATGACATGTACGGACAGTCTGTGGAAGATGACTACTGCATATCACCAGCAACAGGTGGTTTATAGATAGAAGCGTTTGCTTAAGAAGCACTGGCAGAAACCTCAAAAGCCTCCAATGACAGCGGCTGAGATAGACACACCGTCACCTCTTTTGCTTTGCGAGATGATTTCCCAGCTATATGCTAATTTTGCGTGTCTTTCTACAGCAAATCAATTTATCTACTCTCGTCGAGAGAAGCAAGTGCCGAAGGAGGAGCCCCTCGAGGAGGAAGAATATGAAGAAGATGTCCCCATGTCCCCCACCGTTAGCCACAACCTGGACCCTCTTGATCAGGGTAACATATCGATAACTTCACCGTGTTTATATTGATTGGTTTGAGTTTGTCAAGATGCTTTGTTTTTGTTCGTAGCATTGATGATGATGATGATTATTTTTTATCTCGAGCGAAACTTTTGGCGTGTGTTGTGCCACCTCAGCCAAGCTCTTCTCCTGCCTGGACCACATGAGGGCCGTGCTGGGCGACTCAATGCCGGACTCCGTGTTGAACCAGGCAGCCATCCGATGTGGCTTCGACGCACAGAGGGCGCTGGACGTGATTCTTTCCGAAGACCCCAAAACGGCCCCCGTCTCCGACAACGTCGAGAAAGCGCCGTTACCGCAGAGGAGCAGACAGGCGGCTGTGATTGAAAAAGGTATTTGTAGTTGTTTTTATTTTCAACGCTGGAATAGTGTGATGGGAAATTTCTATTTTCTTGGAGCTGGAGGAACCCAGTAGTTGTAAGCGGATTCCCTCCTGTGGTACGTGAAAGAATTATTGCCCAATTGCGGTTCACTAGGAATCCTTTTTCCAGTAGTTTCAATAAATGCAGTCTTTTCCAGTTAAACTACATTTTATCTTAAAATAAAAAACAGACACATTTTTAACGAATTGCCTTTTTCCCTCCTTGTGTTCCTCTGGACTGCTGGTGCGCTTCTTCTCCCTCCTCCCGTCTTTGCCGACTGCAACCGGCATCCGTAAGGTAAGGAGCCGACTCGTGTGCCTCTCTGCCAGACGCGGCCGTCGCGGCGCCCAAACCTGACATATTCGCGTGCCCTCGCCCGCTCGACATTTTATCGCCGCTTCCGACGCTTGGCTTGACGCTAGGAGTTTGCGGCGTTAGCCTGGCGCAGCTCATGTCTGAGCATGAGCGCAAACGGATAGCAGTGGGCCAGCAGGGGTCCGGTTTGGCCGCTCCGGCTCTTATTTTGAACAACGATTTGTCTTGCACCTTAGCGTCTCCGCTACTTTCAGCTTCTTTGAGTAGCCTCGCCATATCGCAACCCGTCTTAAAAACCTCATCTCCTCTTCCTGGATTGGGGTGTCTCAACACTCAGGGGGGAAGCGACGTCTCAGTTTGCCATCCTAAGGGCAGCCCGTCGTTGGCCGATTTAATCCAGGAGCATTCCAACCGAAGCCCCGTTTTCAGGGACCCCGGGACCGGCGACGCGTCAGGCGGGTTACGCCAGCCCACTCTCTCGCTGGCCGAGCTCGCGTCGCAGCACCAAAGCAGAGTCGCCCACCTTCCCAAAAACGTCGAGTTAAACCTTTGTGAGCTGGCGCCGGAGGCCCGTCAGGCAGCGGGTGCGCCAAAGCGCCCGCCGGGCCTCCCGGAGCCGCGTCCCGCCTGCCAAACCTCAGCGGGGTCGCAGTACTTCCCCAGCTTGCCGCCCAATCTGGTGGAAAGCGCTCCGAAAGGCGGGGCCAAAAGCAGCGGGGGCAAGGTGGAGAACCCAGAGTCAACCCAGAGTATTGATTTGAACGCTCTCATGACCAACGCGGAAGATTTCCCCTGGCCGTCCTCGCCCGGGCTGCCCACCTTAGGTGCGGACTCTTCGGTCTTCGCTCGACCCTCTGTCTTTGCCATCACGTTGGCCTTCCGGAGGCGGCGGCGGCACAGAAGAGCCAAAACGCTGGTTAAAATCGGAAGCGCTCGCTTGGTCTTTCCCCGCGAGGCCGAAGAGCAGCACAGACTATTTGAGCAGATCGTCCCGTTCACGTTTGACACGCCTTCGCCGGACGACATCGTCAAGGCCAACCAGACAAAAGCTTTCACCAGGTAGCCGCGAAACACGAGACTGAGGCAAACCTCGCAGAGACACTTTTTGGACCAAGCCGCTTCTCATGGGATGGTAGATTTGAGCTTTAGCATTTCCACTTTTGTTTGTGTTTTTAAAATGTTGTCCAACTTGTCCTTGAACTGCACTTGAATTGCTTGGTTTTTGGGGACAGCCCAATCAATCTCTTACTATTTTTTATAGATCTTCTTCTTTTGGTATACAATGATGATTTCTTAAGACTTTTAAAAAACACTTTAGTGATTTCGTTGGGCTTTTTTTTTTAACCCCACTTGTGAGCTGTCGTGTAATCATCTTGTGTGTGGCCTCTTTTCTTGTTTTGGGGCTTGGCAAACCCCACCGAGAAACTCAAAAAGGAGGTGGTTGATGTTGCTGCAGGTGCAACTATTGGATCTGGATCAGCTAACCAGGCAGATGCTTCAATGCTGTTTGCCTTTGACATTATGGGGGAGACAACCTTTTCTTTTTTTTTTTTTAAATGACACCTGGAGTTTTTCTCACGAACAAGCATGTCACGCACAGACAACCTTTTTTAGCATGAATAATACACAAAAGCAGTATTAACAATGAATTTGTAGATTTGACCTATTGTAATTCTAAAGAGAATAAATTCTGTGGTTTTAAGCAGGGTGTGTCACTGCAAGCTGCCTAAGGTTAATTAGCTAAATTTGAAATAAAGAGTAAGTTTAAATATGAGTAATGTTTGCGCCTCTCTGCCAATAAAGAAAAACCTTTCTCAGCCCTCTGAAGGCCTGAGCAATCTTGCCACAAATTAAATATCCATTCCAGACTATACTGTCAGCTAGCAGTTTGTAAAAGCTGTCATACTAATTATTTTAATCACATATTTATTAACGCGAAGCCCCCCTTCCCCACACTTGTATCGTGAGTCATGACGAGCTTTTGCTTTGAATCACCTGCGATTGAATGACAGCGACCGAGTATTTCTCTGCATCTTTGAGGCATGCTGAGAAAATGTATGTCGGAGAGACTTGTTGAGTCATTTCTTATTTAAATGCGATGAGAACCTTTAAGGTGATGAGCCAATGTTTGAGTTGATGGGTGTCAACCACACGCAGGTGCACAGAGACCCCCAAGGCCATCAAACACGGGAAAAGGATTGATGATTAGGACAGATAGTAACAAGTTTTTTTTCTTTAGCAAGGTGCCGCGCTCGAGGAGAAAATGTCACCGCATCAAATCTCGCTGGCGCGTCACTATGACTCGCCACCTACGTCGGAAAATCTCTCGGCGTTACTCAGGGTTCACAACTTTGGTAACTCCGAACAACTCAGATTAGTTTGGGTGTTGCGCTTTGCGCAGATAGAATTTTTTTTTATTCAATTTAGCGCTCGCACTGCGCCAGACAACAAAAAGATAGAAATATTTTATGTGATATAATTCATAAAAACTAAAATTGCAATTAGGGCAAATGAGTGAAGATGGCTGACTTGCTATCTCTAATGGAGGGATTAGAATAAAAGCGGTCAAAGCTTTTCTTGTGTGTTCAAAGTTGACGTGGCTCATTAAAACGTCATTTTTCCCCCACCCGGCTTGCGTAATGAAGCCACGCGATTGTCGATCATGCCCATCACCCACCGCCAGCGCTTCTTATTTTGCTTGAGCCCGTGTTTTCCGTCAGGGTGGGGCGTGGGCTGACATTTGCATATCCTGGGAGAGCTCCTCGTATCCTGTGCTCAGTTAGGCCCTCGGGGCCCCCCCCAGTTGCGAGATCCCGCTCCGAGGCCTCAGAACCTGATTTGTTGTTTGTAGTTAAGCTCAGGCCGCCCCGATGTCGCTCGGGGCTGCCCACGTAAAAAAGAAACGGGACGAGCCCGAGAGCGCAGACCTCCACCAAGACCAAATAACAATTCAAAATAATTGTGGCTTGCTGTTGAGTCGCTAATGTGTGGCTGGAAGGAAAAATAAAATGAACTGATGGCAAGGATGTGTGTGGTTAAAGCAAAAAAAAAAACATTTAGGTATGGTAATAGCAGCCTGGTGAATGTTGAATGAAATATTATCACATCTTTGATGTGAAAAGAATCATTTCTTGACAGATGTATTCAACAAACGATTAAATGTTTACACAATCCAATACGTAATGTTGCCCTCCGTGGTCCATGTCACACCTTGACACTGTTTTATGCAGAAATACGTTCGACAGTTGTGGCATAATCCCAAACATAAACAAACCAAGAAATTCCATTCAAACCGATTAAAAACAAAAAACAAAACATGTCAACATATGCTCATCTCTCAGCTGGCACAAAATGTCTCTTTGCTTAAGGAAATATTTCTTTCTTTAAACATGAAAGTTTTTAAGATTCTGCAAATGATCTCGAGGTGCTTTTGCAGTTTTGGTCTCGTGGCGCTTTTTGCTGTGCACGGGAGGTAACGACCTCTTTGGAGATTAACCCTTGCTGAGCCAGGAAGTCACGCAGCCTCACCGTCTCAAATGAATCACGAGCGGCTCGGTATGACTCGCACGGGCGGCCGCTTGAAACTCGAATGACAAAGCATTTTTTTTTTTTTTTTTCTGGGGTCAAGACTTCAAATATGAGCAAATGTGAGAAACTCTGGTCAGGCAAATAAGAGGATCTTTTTTTTTTTTTGTTGAAGGAGAGTGAACGTAATAAACCTTTTTGTGTTTCTCCTAGCTAAAAGCAGAGACGCGTCCAACAATAAACTGGACTGTGAAGTGCTACCCAAAGTGGCCCGCATGACCGTCTCTGGCAAGAAGCAGACCATGGGCTTTGACGTTCCCAGGTATCTAACACACCATCGGACAGAAGTTTAGGTACAGCTCCTCGACCCGCGTGACGTTGTGGCTTTCTCTCGCTTGGGCTAGCGGGGACAACGGCGTCGTGGCCGCTGTGGCGCGGCGAGGCAACAGCCCCGAAATCACCGCCGGCGAGTCCACACCCAAACGACCCGAGACGCCTTCGAGGGGTTCGAACGAGGACGAGCTCGCCGGCGGCGTCACTCCCGGCCGCTCTGCCAGAAAGGCCCGGCAGGCTATCGACGTGAAAGTCGAACTGGAGAAGCGACAAGGAGGCAAACCGCTGTTGAATTTAGTAGTGATCGGTAAGACGGCAGTTTTCCTTTTGTTTTGCCGTTTCATTCAAAGCTAAAGAAGCAATTTATCAAATGATAGAAAAAAAAAATAATCCCTTCTCTTTTTTTGTCTTAGTGTGTCATATTGATTCGAAAAACCTTCTTAAAAAACTACGTGGATTACTCGGAGGACCTTTATCTAGTCTTTTCTCCAGTATCTTGTTTGTCTGGCTATCTCCACTTTTGCAACATCTCCAGCTTCCTTTCCTCTTATCATCCCCCACCTGCTTTATCACTCCCGTCGCACTCTTCCTTTGCCATCTTTCCTCAAAGTTTGTGTGTCGAGTCTCGTCTGGCTTATCCCGTCCGTGCAGGTCACGTGGACGCGGGGAAGAGCACGCTGATGGGACACCTGCTCTATCTGCTGGGCAACGTCAACAAGCGCACCATGCACAAGTACGAAACCGAGTCCAAGAAGGCGGGCAAGGCGTCCTTCGCCTACGCCTGGGTGCTCGATGAAACCGGCGAGGAGCGGGACAGGTACGTCGCCGAAATGTGTATATTTCGGTGCAGATATTTTTTTAAAATGAAAAACAAGAAATGCCTCCTTGACCGCAGAGGCGTGACAATGGACGTGGGGATGACCAAGTTTGAGACCAACTCCAAGGTGGTGACTCTGATGGACGCCCCCGGACATAAAGACTTCATCCCCAACATGATCACGGGAGCCGCCCAGGTAGCCCAGCCACACCTGCTCCCTTCTCAAACTCTGTTTTGAAACAAAGCGTGACTGTTTCTCGCCTCCTTGCACCTTCTTTGGCTGGATTTTGTGGTTTTGGGTGTTGCACATTCAAGGTGCGCTTGACGTCACCTTATGTCATTTCTCGACGTACCGTATGACTGTCCTCACGCCAAAAGCAGTAGCACCTTTCTCAACCTCCTCGAGACACGTTGCACCAAGCAGTTTCTGCCGACAGTAGAAAACTAGGTGGCGTGCCACCAGGCTCACTACATAGTCCCCCAGATGTTTCCATTACAAGTCTTTTTTTTCCTCAGGCAGACGTGGCCGTGCTGGTGGTGGACGCCAGTCGAGGAGGCTTCGAGGCGGGCTTCGAAGCGGGCGGCCAGACCAGGGAACACGCCCTGTTGGTGCGTTCGCTCGGTGTCACTCAGCTGGCGGTGGCGGTCAACAAGATGGACCAGGTCAGAACCAAAGGGAAATAAATAAAGTCGAATAAAGCCGCGCCCCTCCGTTTGCCGCACTCGTCGCCTTTGTTCGACGAGCTGGTTCGGCCGCTTGCCTGTCCCTGCTTGCGCGTCGCTCCCGGTGATGGCAGTCCGAACTCCTTTAACCTCACTCGACTTGCTCCCTGACATACTTGAATTCCAGTTGTCCGTGTCGTAATTGGCGACTCATTGTTGACACCACTCCTGAGCGCTAATTGTGTGCAACGACTTGTATCCGCAGGTTCACTGGCAACAGGAACGCTTCCAGGAAATCACGACCAAACTCGGCCATTTCCTCAAGCAGGCAGGCTTCAAGGTATGTTGAATAACAGATGAGATGATTGAAGGACTTCAACAAATGATTGGAATTTTTTTTTTTTTTTTTACTTGTTGCAGGACTCTGACGTTTTCTACATCCCCACCAGCGGCCTGTCGGGGGAGAACCTCAGCATTCGGAGTAAAGTGTCCGAGCTCACCTCGTGGTATTCCGGTCTCAGCCTGTTGGAGCAGATCGGTAATGCGTGATAAAAAATCTGACGCAAAACCTGTAAAGTCATCCGGTGATGCACTTGATGTTCTTTCACTTTCAGCTAGACAAGAAAAAAAAAATGCAAATGTGACATAATGTATTCACATTTAGGGTGTGTTTTTCTCCGTCAAGTTTCCCATGCAGATCACATGGTAAACAACATACTGACTCAGCCTTATTCATCTCGTTGCACAATGAGTTTGTAATTATGACCTCTTTCAACAAGCGTCTGTCATGATGCAGCCTTGAGTGAAAATTATACCAACCCGTGACACACCCCTTTTCCAACCACCAAAGTGATCGTAATTCCTCTAATCCAACAAATGTGACAAATGTAACTTTTACCGTCATATAGAAATTGAATTGTGTAAAATTGCTCATTTGTCTCCCATCCTCACAAAGACGCCTTCAGGCCTCCCCAGCGCTCTGTGGACAAACCTTTCCGACTGTGCGTGTCTGACGTCTTTAAAGGTAAAGCCGCCCATGCGTGTTCTGCGCACCCGGCCCCGACCCAACTTGTTTTCTCCGTCCAGACCAGGGCTCGGGCTTCTGCGTCACAGGCAAGATCGAGGCCGGTTACATCCAGACTGGAGAGAAACTCCTGGCCATGCCCCCCAATGAGACTTGTCTAGTCAAAGGTGTTTTTCCACTCAAAATGTTCATGGGAGTGAAAATAAGCGTGGGGGATTAACACTGCCACCGTGTGGTCACTACGTGTCAGGAATCACTCTGCACGACTCCCCTTTGGACTGGGCTGCAGCCGGGGACCATGTTAGCCTGACGGTAACTGGCATGGACATCATCAAGATCAAGTAGATGCACTCTTCTTTTTTTTGTCTGCTCCAGTTAGCCGTGGTAGCAACTGACCACGTCTTGCCTCTCTTGCCGCCTTTCAGCGTGGGCTGCGTGTTCTGCGATCCCAAAGAGCCCATCCGAGTTTGCACCCGATTCAGGGCGCGACTCTTACTCTTTAATTTTGAGGTTCCCATCACAATAGGTTTCCCGGTAAGCGCGGCATTTCAATCTTCCCCGCCCCGATGAGCCGTCGTTTCGCCCGCGCTCATTTTTGACACCCCTGATTGTATTTTTAAATTGCAGGTCTTGCTGCATTACGGCACCGTGAGCGAGCCTGCCACCATCACGAAACTGATCAGCGTTTTGCACAAGAGCAGCGGAGAAGTCCTCAAAAAGAAACCAAAGTGAGTGCTTCTTGGAGATGCTAACTAAAAAGGCTGGCTAACCGCAAAGAATCAAGAAGGTGGCCCGGTGTGTAACTTGCTTTGCCGTCAAGGTGTTTGGGGAAAGGCATGAACGCCATCGTGGAGATCCAGACGCAGAGGCCCGTGGCGTTGGAGCTCTACAAAGACTTTAAGGAGCTGGGTCGCTTCATGTTGCGCTACGTGGGCTCCACCATCGCGGCGGGCGTGGTCACTGAGGTACACGTGCCAGATGTGGCCAAATGGATCCTGTTTGACTTCATCCTATCTTTTCCTTTTCCGCTCCAGATCAAAGAATGACGGCCGCTCGCGTCGGCGTCGCGAGCGCGACGCGCCTCTCCCTCCTCCGACCTCCGGCCTCAATCGACTCGGCCCTCGTCGGCCAATCGCGCGGCCGCGAGCCTGAACGAAATGGCGGCGTCCGGCGATGTCCAGCTTCCACCCAAAAGACTCGCATGACGTTTGCGTCCTCGTCAGACGTCCAGTGGTTAATGACACTGGTTGACGGTTGGTTACAAAAAAAAAAAAAAGAAATGTAACAAATAAGAGGAGCCGCAACAGAGCAAACTAACGGCGCAGCTTGTTATTTAACGGAAAAGGCTAATAATAATTTGGAGTCGGATTGAAGCCATCTGATTTTGGAGGAAATGTTTGGTTGTGTTTTCCACCTGAAGTGATGCGGCTCCGCAGACTTTTAACCAAGGTTGACGACATGAAGATAAAGCGAAATTGCTCACAGAATTGCCTTTGTTTGAAAATATTTTACGCAGCATTTTTAAGTTTCATGCAAAAAAAAAAAAAAGCCAACAAAACCTTCAATGTATCTTTTTTTTTCCCTGCTGCTCTCATGGAACGAGAAACAAAAGGAGCAAGTTTTTGAAAGATGACGCGTTTGAGCTGCTAACCGCTTCTAAATGTTTTTTCGGAGGAAAAAAAAAATCATGACAACAATCTCATTAAAAACGGATTAAGAAATTAAACTAAACTGTTTGCTCCTTGCTTAGTCTTTGTTTGACAGTGTTCAATAGCGATGAGGAGAATTGTTGGACAAATACTTTTAGTAACGCTTTTATATTTAATTATGAATGCTAATTTAATTTGTTGGAGAAAAACTTAACAGGTGAGTGAGTAAACGGTGATTAAAATGGAGTTGTGTAACAGCTTAACTAGAATGCATTGCCAACACACCTTTCATGTCACGCCAAACTAGTTCATTTTAATGTTGTTTTACAATAAGTAGGGAGCAAATAATCTGCTTTGCAAATACCTGCGGCCACGATCTGTGTTGAAATTAGTCGTGGTAGGTTTCCCCTTCACGGTAAATGAAAATAGAAGGCTCGCCTCCTTCCAGAGTTGTGACCTCACGATGCCCCCCCCTAAAATAATTGCCACACGTTTTTCAATATCATGCTTTCAATTCCCTCCTCAAGTTTCAATTGCATTTCAATGTCCTAATTTTCTTGCAGGTTTGAAAATGTCTTCCTTTGCAACGTTTATTATTGGGGCTGTAGATTGCCGTGGTGTGGAAGTAGACGCCATCATTCTTTGCAGTTGCCCTTTTTTTTTTTCTGCTATCTAAGGTATGGAAACAGCAAACACGCACACGCGCCTCCCCTGCACGTTTTGTCATCCTGGCAAACTCGAGAGCTGCTAGCGTAATCCGACCGGGATCCTTTATAGACACGGACGGGTTGACTCCTCCATTTTTAGTCTCTTTTTTTTTTGTGATCATCAGGAATGCAAAGCAGCATGGAGGCAAATACCTTCTTGGTCTTGGAGAACTTCATCGGAGGAAAGTTCACCCCGTGTCCGAGTCACATCGACTCGTACGACCCGTCTACGGGGAAAGTGTACTGCAAAGTCCCCGACAGCGGCGAGCGAGAGGTACAATGTTCATCCGTTAATGTGCAGCATTCTCTTCTACTCGTATAAAATTATTCCATTTGACTTCTGGGTTGGCTCCAAATTGAACCAAAAAAAGTTGAATAGCTTTCATATGGTGGTCATTAAACCTTTGCTCTTTGCAGAGTCACCCGGTGAGTCAATAATTAAACGCATTGCCTGCAAGACTCTCAACTTAGCTCAGCATTTCAAATTTGCAACTGGGTCGGACTTAGCATCCTTCACTTGAGCACAAGCTCCAAAATTTCAGTGGAAATGCCCCAAGACTGATCTTGCACCTTTCTCATCTCATTTGTATTTTTTTTTCTGGTTCTTCAACTTCCTCCAAAACATGCACATAGCATCACAGTGACACTTGTGTTCTTCAGGTGGAGGCGGCGGTGGCTGCGGCCAAGGAGGCCTTCCCGGCCTGGGCCGCTCGCAGTCCAGAGCAGAGGGCTCAGGTCCTCAACAAGATGGCCGACCAGATCGAGGCCCACCTGGAGGAACTGGCGCAGGCCGAATCTAAAGACCAAGGTGAGGTGTGGTAGAATTAAAGCAAAATTTTTCCCTCCTGCGCTACATTTGACATTTTCCCAGGCAAGACGTTGACGTTTGCACGGAGCGTGGACATTCCCCGAGCGGCCTACAACTTGCGCTTCTTCGCCTCGTCGGTGCTCCACCACACCAACGACTGCAGCCAAATGGACCACATGGGCTGCCTCAACTACACCTTGCGCTGCCCAGTGGGAGTGGGTAAGCTGTACTTGCCACCAGAGTTACTTCAATATTGTCTGCATGGTTAGACTGCCACCTAGTGTTCAAGTCACACACCTGCAATTCATTCTAAACCATACATTGACATTATGATGTCCCATTGTGGATTTTGTTACCGTCTTGTGTAAGCTGGTCTGATCAGCCCTTGGAATCTCCCTTTGTACCTGCTGACATGGAAGATTGCGCCCGCCATCGCCGCGGGCAACACGGTGGTCGCCAAACCCAGCGAGATGACCTCAGTGACCGCCTGGATGTTCTGCAAGCTGATGCAGCAGGCTGGTAGGACCACATCTCCATGGAAGATATCCACAGAAAAGACGTGAATTACAGCATCCTGCTCCATCATCTAGGTGTTCCCCCAGGCGTGGTCAACATAGTATTCGGGACGGGGTCCCGGGCGGGAAACGCCCTGGTCGTCCAACCCGACGTCCCCCTGATTTCCTTCACGGGCTCCACGGCAACAGCCCGGATTATCACTGAGCGCAGCGCCCCCTATTGTAAGAAGCTGTCACTGGAGCTGGGTGGCAAAAACCCCGCCGTTATTTTTGCCGACGCCGATCTGGACCGGTGCATCGAGACCACCGTCCGCTCTAGCTTCTCCAATCAGGTGAGGGAGGAGGCATTTTTGGAATTGGGTGTAGTGGACAGTAGTCACCACATGAGGGCAGTAAAGCACTACTATTAAGCGTGGTGCCAATTTCCTCAGAAATGTACTGACTGAAAATGACAGAAATAATTGACTTGCTCATCCAATTGTGCTCCCAGGGAGAGATCTGCTTGTGCACCAGTCGGATTTTTGTGGAACGCGGTATTTACGCGACGTTCTTGGAGAGGTTTGTGGCCGCCGCCAGGAAGTGGAAGACGGGCGTGCCTTCGGACCCCGGCAGCAGCAATGGAGCGCTCATCAGCAAGGAGCACTTGGAAAAGGTGCAAATGACAATACAAGCATATTCATAAGAAAAATAACATTTTTAGCGCATCACATTGTGCACGTATGAAATTGACCTACTATTCCTTGTCCAGGTACGAGGCTTTGTTGCCCTGGCCAAATCTGAAGGGGCCACGGTGCACTGCGGCGAAGGCGTAGACCCGCTGCAGTTGCCCGAGCGCAATGCCGGCGGCTACTTCATGGCCGCCACCGTCATCTCGGGCGTCCCGCAGGGCTCCCGCGTCATGCAGGAGGAGATTTTCGGGCCGGTCACCTGCGTGAGCCCGTTTGACGGCGAGGACCAGGCGCTGGCGCTGGCCAACGGCGTGCGCTACGGTCTGGCGGCCACCGTCTGGTCCCGCGACGTGGCCAAGGTGCACCGGATGGCGGCCGGGCTTCAGGCGGGAATGGTTTGGTCCAACTGCTGGCTGGTTCGCGATCTCAAGCTGCCCTTCGGGGGCATGAAAAGCTCGGGCGTCGGCAGAGAAGGCGACAAGGATTCCTATCACTTCTTCACCGAGGTCAAGACCGTCACCATCCAATACTGAAAGGCCTTGTAAGACAGGAAAGCAGGTGTGCCAACAACCTTTTTCTTCATCTTTGTCACGATACCTGAACATTGTCTGCTTTAAGAATTTGATTTAGTTTTTAAAAAAAGCCTGCGGTATTATAAGTCACAACATTTTCAAATTTAAATGTCCGTTTTTCAACTGTGATGAAAAAAAATATCTAACATGAATAAATCCTGCAAAATTTGACCAAAGAAAGTAAGCCATTAGACTTTTTTTTATTAAAAAAACAAAAAAGAAAAATTTTACATGATTTAAAAAAATATATCAAATACACACACTTTTACAAAAGTGAGGAAATACAGAAAATGTTTCTCCATCACAAAATTAGGTAGAGCAACCAGAGCTTCTTTATAACCAACGATAGTCATGTTAGCTTTTGGTTATAACTCATTGATCCATATCTGATCGGGAGGTTATGTCATCATGTCTTATCGGACGTAATGTCAAGATTAACTCACGCTGCTGTGACATAAAAAAGGCCTCCGGGCTTCTCTGTTGTGCATTTATGATGTTCAAAATCAAGCAGGCAGCAAGACTTTGGCCCTTTTCCCACGTCAACGTGTTCCCCTTCTACACTGCATCGTCGATCCAAGTCCAGTAAAGTTCATTGGCCCCGTGGCGCCGTTTGACTCGCTGACCTGAGAGAGGTGAATAAAGGCTAACTCGCTACGTGCGGGAAATAATGTCACGCGTGTTCACATTTGCACTTCCTAAAAAAAAAAAAAGCCACGGCTAAATTGCGCTTTGCTTATTGAGCGAAATATGCATCGTGCATCATCGTAATAAACGTGAAAAGATGTGACCTAAAGTCACCTGCTTTTCTCGTGGCCCACATACTGCATGCCAGTTTTGTTGACAAGTCTGAACATTGAACAAAATTCATGGCGGGGGTGGGGGGGGGGTCACACGTGACTCGAGTGCAGACTTGTTGACATTCCCAATCCTCCTCTTGTATCCTTTTAGGGGGGTCCTAGCAGGAATTCACGTGTCCAAATAATAAGCCGGTAAAATCAAAGGCTCACCCAAATCCCTCCGCTGCGGGGAAAATAGAAAAAAACATTTCTAGGACTCCAAGAAGTATTCCGCCCCCCCAGTAAAAATTACATTTTTTAAAAATATTTTATTTATAGACCAACTACTTAAAATTCTAACTTCATGTAAGTTTATAACTGTCAAAATTAGGCTTCATAATAAATTCTAATTCACCTAAGAGAACAAATTAAAAAAAAATTCAATTCCCCTTGAAAAAGAATGTGAATGAGCCTAGCATGGAAAACTACCTTGGTAACATTCTGCAAAGTTCATTCAACTGTCCTTCATCATCACTATCAGGGTCACAATGATTGTTTTCCCATCCATTGATGTCAGCTTAGCCCCCCCACGCCTCAACGTCCCATTGGCCGCTTTGAGACACACCACTTCCCTCTGCAGAGCAAACAAGACGGCTCTCTACGTACAAGAGAGTCACTGACCTGCCTGGCACATCATGTCCCAAAAAGGGGGGGGGGGGGCATTATCGCTAGCCTGCCTGAAGTATTTAAAAAAAAAAAAAAAAAAAAAATCCCTGACCACTACAATACTCGGCCCGCACAATGTACGATCACACTAACAGTTCAACTTGCACATTCGGCGCCGAGGTCAGGGATGCTGAGTCAGCATCCGGCAAGACATTTGTGATGTTCAAAATATAAAGAACACCACCGGTCCATAATCCTGCTAATGAGTCACATACGACAAAAGGGAAAGTGAGACATATTTGACCTCAGGCCAAATGTGCAGGAAGAATCTGGAAATAGTCGGCGGACAGCAGACACTCGCAGACAACGAGGCACCACACGGGAAGCGCGCCAGTGCATCGTTAGCATCTCGCCATTGTTCTGGTCGTACGCTCAAGAACAATGTAGCAATATTTGCAGTCCTTTTATAGCTTTTAACACAACGCCCCTCCCTAATAATATGAATTTAGTAGCTGAATATTTCTTTCAGTACTACCTTGGAATGTGCACATTTTGCTCAAAGTTCCTGTCAAGTGGAAAGGATTATAAATTGGGGAAAATAAAATGGGAATTTCTGGTTCTGGACCTTTTTTTTTTTTGTGCGTGTCCACGGACCTCGCCTCCTTTATACGCCAGACTCGTCCTCCGTGTGCACGCCGTCTTTACCAGGTTGCCTATCAGCAGGCCATTTCTCGCTCCGTCATTGGCCGCTGGGCCGTAATGCCTCAGCCAATGAGAATGTGGCGAGAATTTTTACGACCGCGCTGATGCGTGCAATCAATTTTACTGCATGTGTGTGTGTGTGTGCAGGAGAAACAGCATGCTCATCAACAAGCGTGGAGGTCACCATTGGTCAGAAAGCAGGATGATGACACCACGAGCAATCCGACGTTTTACCTTTCAGTCCTTTTGCTTCCAATAAAACGCCGAGTCATGCGGCAACAGTGGAAGTCATCAAAGCTGCACCATGTATGTTCAATATTTGAACACTAAGCATAAAATGTCTGTGTGCCGAATGCAAATATGTTCCAACAGCGTGCACAGAGGGAAAAAAAAGTTGCGGCACTAGAACAGATCCTTGGAGAACACCAACAGTACAATCATTATATCTTATAAAAACAATAGATCCTGATTAAATACACTAATACTCGTTTTGTAGAGTTTCTCTCCATGTACGCTGATGGATTTTAGAGAAACAAGCCAAGGTCCCCCTGCTGAGTGCGAGTGGAGCTCATCAGGGATGCTCTTTCTGCTCTCACCCTTCATCTTCCATCTCTCTTCTTTTTCCCTCTTCATCTTTTTTTTTTTTTTTGCCTGCACTGACTTTGAAGTGCTTCCCCCTCACGATGTCTGCCGGCATTCCCGTCGCATCGTTGTTGGAAATATAAATAGAACACACTTATTAGGGGTTAATCAATTTCATCAAGGGTGTGTTAGACTTTTTAAAAAGCCATACAGTGTCAATCTGTATTGTTTAGGAACATGTCATTCTTCTCCCAAGTTCATCTGTGGTGTCTCCTCTTAGTCTCGCCCACGCCCTCCCTCAAACGGGCGACGACTTGCTCATCGCTGTGGCGCCAGGAAGCAGCTGCCCGCCCAGCAGGAAGTGGACAATAAAGGACAAAAGCCACCAGACAAAGTACATCTGGCAGGTCAGTCCACACTGTGCCCACATTGTTAGCTTCGATGACCGCAGAAGTATTGCTTTGACAAAAAAAAAAAATCAAAATCCATTTTGTCTGTCTACCAGATGATACTCCACCATTTGTGTTCAAATCTTCAAAATATGCTAGTCTGTCAATGGCATTCCCCATCATGTGTTAGCATTAAGCTCGTGGATGCAATAGTTGTCTTTGTTTAGCTTGTCGGCTAAATTCAACGTGGAGCTTGAGGCCGTTTGGAGCCAAACAAAAGAATGGAACGCCGCAAAGAAACGGGAAATGATTGGCATGCCGCGGGACAAAGTGCGTGTGCTGCGGCGTCTGTAAATAGTGCGGCAGACTTCCTTATCGCCGCGGCATCGCCAACGTTGGCCCCTGTGAAGTCGGTGCTTGCTATTGTTCCCTCTGAGCTGCTACAATGCCATTGACAGGGGACTTATTGTCCCTTTCTAAAGAATTGCAACGGCAACTCAAATCAAATGTGTTAAAATTGGAATTAAAAATGTACAAAGGTGACCTAAAATTAAATTGGACACTTGAGGGTGTCTCGTGTTACAAAAAAAATGATGTGAGCATCCTGAAAAGATGATGAGAAGATAAGATCCAGCCGCCTTCACTTTGCATCCTTTTCTTCTTTTGTAGCGTTCCCTGTCAATCACCGGTTCAAGAGCGAGCGCATTGCTGAAAAGGTCAGCATAGGGACAAATTTTTTTTATAATTACCGTCTTTGTGGTGCCATCAAGTCACCACTCGCATTCTTAGCTTGCGTAATGTTTGTCCCCACGAGAACGCGGCCTCTCCGCATTCCGAGCTCGGCCAGGTGCGTCAAGTCGGCTGAGATAAATGGAGCCACGTCACGAGGCACTCAAGACATCATACGATGATCAAAAGACGAGATAGGAGTCGTCACGCGGTTGAGGAATTTAAACTTTTTTTTTTGCTTTACCTTGAGAGTCCAAATTTGAGAGATGCTTGGGCAGTGAACGTAAAACTAAAACAAAAAAACTAAACAAATGACAATAACATTTTGGCCGGCACATGTTTCCCAACCGATCGGGTTCTTGCTTTAAACTGAAAAGCAAAAGAGCGAGCGCCGTGAACCCGCTCAACTGAGACTGAAAGGACAAAAAAAATGGCCAAAAGTTGCGCACTCACTTGACAGCGTGACATGTTTTGAACGATTAGATGCAAATCTTTAGCGAGCAGGTGTTCGTCCAACCCGAGATACGGCACCTTTGTCACATGATGAAGTCATCACCTGTAATGACTGTTACATCATTGTCCCACTTTTTTTTTTATTCTTAGCTGCAAAACATTCTCGTAAGACATACAAAGTACACCCTCCCCTTTGCCTCTCTCCGAGAAGTGCTATTATTTAATTATGGCCGCCTCATTTGGAATTCTGAAGCGCAGCCGAGCGTCTTTTGGCATCGGAACATGAAAAGGATGATAATTGATAGTTATGACGCCGCGGACATTTGGCCGCCGTTGGTTGTGAATCAAGAGCAAACGGCGAGAAATGGCTTTTAAACGCGCCGTTGCCCCCATTGAGAGAATTGCGGACCGAGCTGAGGCGAAGGGGCGGGGCAATCATAAAAAGGGAGGGGGGGGTAAGGTGCTGATGAGAGAGAGAGGAAGAGAGATGCGTCACTGCGGAGCATCTCCATTGATAAAGCGCGGCGACTGCAGCGGGACGCGCCGGCCGTCATCACGCGCTGGCACTCCGCTGGCCACAGAACACGCCGGAGCTAAAAGCCGACCAGCTGGAGCGCAGCATCTGCAAGTGAGCCGGATGTAAACGTGAGGTAAGAAAGGCGCTCCGGACAGAGATGCTCACGTTCGCCCTGCCATTGCCACCGCATCGGATGTCAACAAAAGCTGCAGTTTCATTAGCATAGAGGAACGTCCACAGATGACGTCATTGTGAGATAGTGACCAGAAGAAACAAACTTTTCTTCCCCTCTTGTCCGCATCCCCCCCCGACTTCTTCTAACGCCAGCCCCCCCACCCCCGTCCGTCAACCTGGGCTCCACGGAGGCGAGCGGGGCGCCAGCGTCGGCCATGAAGCTGGTGAACGGAGGAGGAGAGAAAGCGGCGTTCTCCTTCAAGAAGTGTTCGGCTTTTCAATTTGTCAAGAGGAAGGTGAGTTGGAGCCACGCAAAGATGATGTCACTGCTGAAAACGCCCCCCCCCCATAAATCAATAAGCAATCTTCTCAAATATTTCTCCATACATTTTTTTGTTATGTATTTATTTTTATTTTTTTATGATATATGAAGTTCCAATGCTTTTGTTTCCCAGGTGCGCCGATGGATGCAGAATCCCAAAGTAAGCGTGGAAAAGGCGCAGGGCAAACGTGTGGCCAAGCGCCCGCCGGCCGACGAGCCGCGCCACCCCCTCTCGACCTCGTACGGCTGCCGCCACTACGCCGGCGCCCCTTACGGCGGCTGCGCGGCCCACCGCTACCGTCCCGACGCCGAGCCCTCGCAGACTTACGACAAGAGCAAAAACTGCAAGGTGAGCCAAACGTCGAAGGACGTGAGATGTTGCCGTTGGGATTCTCGAATCTCGGTCACGTGTTGTTGTTTTTCCTCAAATGATTGACGCGACGTGAACATGCGCGAACATGCAGGTCTTTATTTAACATTCCGTTCTTGCGTTATATCGGCGATACTCGCTCAGCGCCGCTTACAAAATCACCAAACAAAATAAACGTCAAAGGAATGTGGAGCGTAAACGACCGTCATTAGAATCGGCCGCCGGCCGCTCTGGCCTTGACCCCTCGGCGACCCGACGAGGCCGCTCGAAATGTGACTCGCATTTTATGGCGCTGTGAAAAAAAACAATGTGCGGGGGGAGGGCCAAAAGGTCACAGAGTGATGGTGAATGGAGGATATAAACAAGAAAAGGGAGAATGATAAAGAGAGACAAGAGAAGCTGAGTGGACACTTTTATTGGAGCGGCAAAGCAAGCGTATCAATTCGAGTGAATGTTTAGCATGCCGATGGCAGTTGTGCATTTTCCTTTTTAGGATGACAAATCTCTCACCGAGTAGGACACGCGGACGGTCCGGCGATTCCATTTCAAGCCTCGCCGGCGAGACGTTTTACTGCCGCGTTGACCTTTGCGCTCCTTGGTGATGTCATCACGGCGCTGGCAATTGTTAAACTTTTTTTTTTTTTCCTCTCTCTCTCTCTGATGCAACTACAGCCGGGTGGAAAAATTTCATTTGGGGAACAAATCTCTCGACGGGCTCGTGAGCACTTTTGCTCGCTTTGCACTCAACTGGGTTGCCGTGACGACGCAAAGACAAGCCAAACGTCCCGCCGAGCCTCCCCGCGGAGGCTAAATAGGATCTGTGTCACGTAGAGCGCTCCTCTGACGCGTCGCGGGGTTCCACGGGGGGGGGGGGGACGTTTCAATATGGGCTGACATTATATAATCGTGTCATCCATAAAGAGGTCATTCAGCCCGGCTTGGAGATGGCCTTCATCATATTTGTGTTCCATTTATGCCACACATCTCTTATCTTGTATGTTATCCTGGCATGTTATCCATGGAAAACATGTTCTGCCTGAGGCAGCAAAAAAAAAAAAAAAAAAGTGCAGCGCTTCACACACTGCACGTTTGCTCCTCACCAAAAGTTTGCTTGGGACAACTTCCAAGGCGCCCACAACTGTGACCTTCTCGAAACTTTCCAACGGTTGACTGGGTCAATACTCTTTACACAGCTTGCTGAGCAATTCAATCCAATATTTTGGAGCCAGCCAATTACTTGCCTTCATTGCCATGGTGTCACGTGTCAACGCCAACATGGATTTGTTTTTCCAGGTGAGGAGGTGGAAGATGCCCACATGTGCACACAGCAAGGCCAAGAGCGACAATGACGTGGGCTGTTGCCAGTCCTGGGGGGGCGGCATCCACGGCGTTCACAGCATCCTGGCCCCGCCCACCTTCGTGGTCAGCCCCACCACGCCGGAGTGCACCGTGTGCAACGGGCCCTACATCGACTACGCGCCGGACGATAACTGGCAGCCGCGCCAGCGCACGCAGGTACTCCTGCAAACTTTCAAACCGCTTCTCTATCGACTCTCCCGAAATCCGAGTCCGTTTTTGACACGTCAAGTATTTAGCACGGGTAAAGCTGCACTCATTAGGTTACTTAGCGCTGTCTGGGTTGGGGTGAGAGGTTCCGGCCAGCGTCGCCACGGCGACGCAGCTTCATTGAGGCAGGCGCATCAGGTAACGGGAAAGAAAGTAGGGCAGTAGGTGTCGTTTGCCAAGTGCTGATTTAGGGTGCAAAAGGGGGGCCTCCCTCCGCCTGGACAGAAGCCAAGATCCTTTTTTGACTCACAAGTTAGTTTGATCGCCTTCATATGCGGCAAAGTCTTTGATATGCTTTTGTTTTTTGTTTTTAAATATGTTTTCAAGTTGGATTTTTTTGTATGTTCACACGCAGGCCGTGGACTTTTACTACCACAACGAGTGGACGGAGACGGACGGCTATTGTTGCCCCGGCGACGGCGGTAAGTGGACTGCAAATAAAAGAGCCGTTGTCTCCTTTACACGCGGCCAAATCATCGGAAATGTTTATTTCTTTTGGTTGTTACGCGCTCGTTTCCGTTTGCGCCTGTCGGCTCTCCACCTTGTTGTTTTCGTTGCAAACGACTCAGCAAGATGTGACAGGACTTGGCTTACCTCATCTCACTCTTATTGAGCTCCCAAAATAGCAGAGATATTTAAACCGTCTGCACCACGATGTCATTTTATTAAGCATCGTCACACAGATGAGCGCTGGATGGAAGTCTGCGCCGCTGTGGGAGTGGTCACAGCCAACCTTAGTCACGTCCAGTGAACTCCTCACAAAACAAAATGTACAATCCAAACCCAAGGCTTTTGGAGCAAACAAAAGATCCACTCCCATGTTTTCCCAAAAGTGTACTCGGCGAGAAAAACGTGTGTGTGCGTGCGTTACGTAATGCGCTAGTGGCAATATTATGGATGGCAACCCGAGTGACTCACACTCGAGGAGGTCCGTTCGTGAGAGCGCAGGAAGGGCGGCGAGGCCGTGCCAGGCGGCGGATATTAAGAGCCGGAGCGTAAACATAGTCACGACCCACTCGCCAGCACGGCCCCTCTCCCCCCGCCTTTCATATTCATCCATCCATCCATCCATCTGGTGGCTGTTGTGTCTATCATTCCACCCAGCGGAAGGGCGCCGACGAATGTGAATGAAGCTCGACCGGTTACGTAAAATAGCCACTCTATTCACCGGCTCCAAATAAAAAGCCGTGTGTGGAGCTCGGACGGCAAACTGGTCCTCGCCGACCTATTAACTCGAGCCGCATCTTGTCTGAAGCTCATTGGTAGCGCCGTTTGCTCTGCCGTAGGTGGCATCAACGGAAAAGAGCATGTCCAGACAGCCAAAAGGGTGCGACATGGCCCATTGTGCATCATTCTGACGTGGGCGGGCGGGCGTGTGTGTTTGTCGAGGCCTTAAGGGCAGCTCCGCAAAAAAAAGTCTAAAGTGTGTCCGGTCTACATTTTTACTGTAGAGATCGGAAAAAAAAAAAAAAAACCCTCCTTTGTCCCATTCTAATTTATAACACTGCGCTTATTCAACCTTTGACCTCTGGTGGTGTGGGAGCGCTATTAAAACTCAATCAGTGTGTTGTTTTTTCAGCAGTTTGAGCTCGCTCGCTGTCGTTGTGAGGGCCAACAAGGCGCACGGTCAGCGCTGTCACAATGACACGCGTTGTTTCCTCGGCTCGTCTGAACAGACTCAGTCTGTTCTTTTGCAATCCGGATTGTTATTTCATTCCCGGCGAGGAGGCGTGGCTCGCCGCGTCGCTCGCGAGCCGTCTCCAAATTTCACAATGGAGAAAAAAAACTGGCGCAGGTTCAATGCAGATATCAGTGACACACAAAAGCATGCTCAGGGTATCAAAGTAGGCTTTTAAACCAGCGTTAGGATTTGCAAGGCACCGATTTATTTATTTATTTTTCCTTCCCCAAAGTTATGTTAGAATGGCTTTTTTTCCCACGCAGCGACGCTGAAAGCCCAAAATCCCCACTTTTCCGTCGAGTGCCTAAACGCAGCACATTTTGAGTGCAAGCCGAGCGTCCCAAACGAGAAGGCGTTACGTCTCCGCCTTCCAGACGGGAGAGAAGAAAGAAGGAGGGGGGGGGGGGGGGGGATCCGTCAGATGAAACCTTCCCGGTTAAGGAATGCGCCCCAGTGTGATTACCTCTCGGAGCCCACCTTCACGCGCGACCCGGGGCACCGTAACCTCTCTATGAAAGACACAACCTCCGCTTTGACGTGTGAGTACGAGCCGCCGCTTCGAAACGTAACGTGGACGTACGCTTCAAACGGAAAAATAAAAAAAAAAGACGCCAATGATTAACTTATGCACGTATTTACACCGTTATGTGCCGGGTCGGGGGTGTTACGTAAGCCTGATGCCAATAACCTACTTTGGCTTCATTCACTCCACAATAGTATGGCATTTAAAATTCGGGTGGGATGTAACTGCAGTGTCTTTTACTTCCTGTCAACTTCGTTTAGTTTGCGTATCGACTATCTAAAGCCACACGAGGCATCTTAGCAGTTTTTCCATTTACACTTTTGAGAAAGTGACATGGCCCTCCGCCCTGATCAAATCTGCCACTGTGTCTTAAAGTGCCTTACATAATGTTCACTTGACTGCGCTGGAGGTTGTTTTCTGTTTGAAACCATGTTCAAGCCCCCCGAGTGTGTATCCCCCCTCACGCTGTACTTTTCCACTAGCAGCCCCTTTTTTATTTTTTTTGCATCCCCTCCCCTCTCGTTGACTCTCTTTTTTTTTTTCCTTTTGCTGGGTGCGTGCGTGCGTCAAGTGAACCTGCGTCGCAGTGCCGCTAGAATTGATCATTCGCTGAGTTTCATATTTTGTGAATCTATTTCACAAGTTATTGCCAAACAAAAACTTTGGGGTATGTATGGATCGAAAAGTTTACACGAATGGGCGCACTTTCAAAAAAAAAAACTGGAATGTAAGGAATTCAAACTTTGCCCGATTCATACCTCCACTAAATATTGTAGGACACTAACCAATCGAAAGACAATCATAGCCCCAAAACTAACAATTTATGAAAATCATTTCAGTTGTAGGTATCTGCACCAAATATTACCGAATTCTCCCTTTGTATACTTCATAAAATGTCGCTTCAAATATTTGAGGCCCAATCATTGCCCAAAAGTTAACAATTGGCGCTCAAATATCATTTCAATTAGAAACAAGAAAAAAAAAAAGGGCATTTACATGGCAAGGGAGCCCCGTGTTTTATTTACGGACGTTTCTCTACGTATTAAACCTCCACTTTGAACATTCGGTGGACATTCCACAGTCAGGCGTGCTCTTAACGTCACACGTTGTTTGGACGTGAACTCTTGCGCAAAAAAAAAAAAGTGTGCAAATAAGCAGTGAAAAGAACACTTTTTGTTATTTGACGTAAGCGCACGGGAGCGAGGGCGCGGCCGAAGGACTCGCTCGCCGAGCGTCGAATTCCCCGATTGGTCCATACCCGGCACGGCTCGTCCAATGGGAGCGAGGATGTCTCTTGAGCCACGCCTACCCGTAAACGCCTCCTTTTGCCTTGGTCATAAAGGAAAAAGAGTCCAACTTGAAAGCTGACAGACAGTCAGCGTCTTCTTTTCCTTGGTGTCGCCAACATGACGATTAAAAGCGCAACGGGACAAAGCGAGATGACTTATTCCAAGTCCAAAGGGCTCGTGGCCTTAGTCAGCGGTACGGAATTGGGATCGGCGGTGGCCGCCTGGTGTTTTGCGCCCAGACGGACGATCGTGACTTTGAATTGTCTTTCAGCTTTCATGAAACAGCGGAGGATGGGACTCAACGACTTCATCCAGAGGCTGGCCACCAGCGCCTACACCTGCAAACAGTCAGTACATGACTTTTTTTTTTTCTTCTTCTCACCTTGTCCTTGCCGTCCAATATTTGAATTACTATTTAAATGCTGTGTCTTCTGATTCAATCATTTTTGTTTTGGGATCAGATACAAGCTGGAATTTTGAAGTTTTTTTTTTTTTTTTTGGGTTTAATATTTTGTAATTGGTGTTTTAGTGCCGAGGTGCAGTCCATCCTGAACCTGAGTCCTCCGCAAGATGCTGAGCTCATGAGCACCACCCCCTCTCCACCTGTGAGTTTCTGATCAATGACTAAATTTGACATTCCACGTACGTGCTCACAAAGCACTGACGCTTTGTTGCATCATTGCTTTTAAGATTTTGGGGTTTTCACCTCATCTGCAAAAAAGTTCGATTGTCCTCTTGAGGGCTTTTTACCATTCAGTATTCCTGCATCGCTAACGTCACGCACGCGTGTCGCTCGAACCAGGCCAGCCCGACACAGCAGATCAACCTGGGCCCGTCGTCCAACCCGTCGGCCAAGCCCAACGACTTCCACTTCCTGAAAGTGATCGGCAAGGGTAGCTTCGGCAAGGTGCTGTTGGCCCGCCACCGTCAAGACGACCGCTTCTACGCCGTCAAGGTGCTGCAGAAGAAAGCCATCCTCAAGAAGAAGGAGGTAAGAAGACAAAATGGCCGCCTTCCAATTTGACGCAGGAGTTCATTGATTATTTATTTTTTTCGCCACTCAGGAGAAGCACATCATGTCAGAGAGGAACGTCCTGCTGAAGAACGTCAAGCATCCTTTCTTGGTGGGCCTTCACTACTCCTTCCAAACAGCTGACAAACTCTACTTTGTCCTCGACTACATCAACGGAGGAGAGGTGAGTCACATGAGCCCCCCCCCCGAAGGTCAGGAAGGAAGACGAGCTGCCTCTCCACAATTAGCTGCTTGTGTGTAATGGAGTTGATTTCCTGCCATTGTTGGACAAGCAGCGATGAGGAAAATCCCTCTGGGAAGAGAAGATCATTTTTAACTTGAAAATGTTACCTCATGACATTTTTATATGCTAAAGGAGCATTTTTAAAGGCTCTTTCTTTCATTTTGTTTTGCGCCCAGCTCTTCTACCACCTGCAGCGCGAACGCTGCTTCCTGGAGCCCCGCGCCCGCTTTTACGCCGCCGAGATCGCCAGCGCGCTGGGCTACCTGCACTCGCTCAACATCGTCTACCGTGACCTCAAGCCCGAGAACATCCTGCTGGACTCGCAGGGCCACGTCGTGCTCACCGACTTCGGGCTCTGCAAGGAGAACATCGAGCCCAACGGGACCACCTCTACCTTCTGCGGCACGCCCGAGGTAACCACCACCACGACGTACAAAATCATCATTTATGCTCCGATTGTTTTGTTTTCAAACCTGGTGGTTTTTGTCCGCTGGCAGTATTTAGCTCCCGAGGTTCTCCACAAACAACCGTACGACCGCACGGTGGACTGGTGGTGCTTAGGAGCCGTCCTGTACGAGATGCTCTACGGCCTGGTGAGGTTCCGCCCTCGCTTTGCCTTCTCGCTCGCCGCGTTAGCACACGGCTAACACAAGGCGCGTCCCCCGCAGCCTCCCTTCTACAGTCGCAACACGGCCGAGATGTACGACAACATCCTGACCAAGCCTCTGCAGCTCAAGCCCAACATCTCCAATGCCGCCCGCCACCTCCTGGAGGGCCTCCTGCAGAAGGACAGGACCAAGCGGCTGGGCTGCGCCGACGACTTTGTCAGTTCCGCTCGACTCGCGCCAAGCTATTTGTCGTTCTTTCAACGACTGACGGATTATTATCTCCTCAGATGGAAATCAAGAACCACGTGTTCTTCTCGCCCATCAACTGGGATGATCTCAACAGCAAGAAGATCACGCCACCCTTCAACCCCAACGTGGTAAGAAAACGGCATCGATTTTGACCCCGGCTGAGCGATTAATGGTCCGTCCTCTTGTAGACGGGCCCCAACGACCTGCGGCACTTTGACCCGGAGTTCACAGACGAGCCGGTGCCCAACTCCATCGGCTGCTCGCCCGACAGCGCGCTGGTGACAGCCAGCATCTCGGAGGCGGCCGAGGCCTTCGTGGGCTTCTCCTACGCACCTTCCATGGACTCTTACCTATAGAGAGGGGGGGGGTGGGGAGAAAAAAAGAAACTCTTGTCACTTTGCAACAAACTGCTGTGTGTAAATATTCCACAAATGGACAACACCAAACGACCAAGTTGCTGAGCACACATTCCGCCACGTAGCCGCCGTCATCATTCCTCTTTTCCTTTTTTTTTAATTCACAGGTTGAAGAAAGGAGCTCGCTGAATGTTACAGAGTGGCCGTTTGGTGCCTTTTAGACGGGGGGCGGGGGGGGTGATCGGCGCACTTAAAACGAGGGGGCGCTGCAGCACTTTGAAAAATGCAGCTGATCATTTTTTTGCGCACCGAAATATTGCAAATGGTGAACGTGAGAAACTTGCTGCTAAGCTGCCAACAACGTGTCGTCATGGTCCCAGTTTTTTTTTTTTATTTCATTTCAGGTCAGCGAGCATGAATTAATAACGTTTCCGTACTAAGTGTGCTCGTCATGTTGTTGAACGCTATTTAAGTTTGTAAATTGCCAGTGGAGTGAGTTGAGATGTGAGTGTGAAGATGTGCTCGTATAGTCTGTAATATTGAGAAAAACGAGCGTTGTTTGCAATAAAAGATATGTTTTGGATGACTCAAGTGTTTTTTAATGGTCCCACACCGCCCTCTGTTGGTCAAAATTGGTGATTTGGGTGCATATACAACTACACCTTTTTCACCACAGGGGGGCAGGCAAGAGCGAGGAGAGGAGGACGAGACAGCGGGCAACGCAGACGCTCAAAAACCGCATCAGGCACGACCCCCCAACTAGACACCCGAGGGGTGTCAGGTGCCACAAAAGAACAAGAAAAAGGGGGGCGAGGAGAAGGCGAAAGGGAGCCAAATTTTGCGGCTATCATGGCGCTCATCCCGTCGCAGGTCCTCCGCGTGGCCATCCTGCTCTCCTACTTCTCCATCCTATGCCACTACAAAGCTCTGGACATGCCGGCGCACCAGACCTACGGGGGCAGCTGGAAGTTCCTTACCTTCATCGACCTGGTGAGACTCGGCTCTCTTCGACTCAGTTCGGCTTTATCCGCTTGGGCTAGTTTAGCCCGCGATACTCTGATCCAAGGCGCGTTTTTTTTTTTTTTTGGGCCATTTTGATGGAACAAACTGAGGTTGAGCAGGTCTTTTGTCTTCTTACCTGGACTCTGTCGCAGGGAAGGATGTGGCCATGAACGCCGCATCCTCCTTATTTTGCATACGGTGCTGCTAGTTGGCTAACATACCAGCTAGCATGATAGCCACATGACGTCTTCTACCGGTTATGTCAACATTACTTAGCAGAAGATTAAAAAAAAAAAAAACGAGACGCTTCCCTTTCTTTCATCAGTTTTATTCTCCCCGATGTTGTCCCAGGGTGTGTAAGCCTTCGAGCACAACTTTTAAGTGATGTCAAATTCAATTGAGCATTCTAATAAGTGCAAATAAACACGAGCTGTGTTCTCGCTAGCTTGTGAAAACAATGGACACTCACACGGGCTGCGCCCGAACAATCCAGGGATTGTTTTTCTCTTCATTGGGCCGCTTGACGGTTCCTCCACTGACGCGGCCTCTGTCATACAAATCTTGCATTTGGAGCTCTGAACTTTATCGACAGCTTGTTTCACACATACTGCTGGATCTGCATCTCGTATTCATATGATTGCATGATTTTTTTTTTTCCCCAATGCACAAATGATTCTAAAAATCATTGCATTTATTGTCTCCCGCTCGAGAGCGTTCCGTAATCCTGTTCCGTTTTTCTGCAGGTGATCCAGGCGGTGTTCTTCGCCTTGTGCGTCCTGATCGACGTCTCCAGTCTGCTGACCAAAGCGGGCGAAAACCGCGAGCAGGAACGCCAGCTCAGGAAGCTGATTGGCCTGAGGGACTGGATGATGGCCGTCTTGGCCTTCCCCGTCGGAGCGGTGAGCCCGGACGGAGTCACCTTTGCCTCGTCGGGTGTCGACGTACCTTAATGTTGTTTTTGTGGCTTCTCAGTTTGTGGTGTTCACCTTCTGGAGTCTGTACCTTTACGACAGAGAGCTGGTCTACCCTAAACTGCTGGATAACTTCATCCCTCAGTGGCTCAACCATGGCATGGTGAGTTTTCAAACAGTTTGGAGTCTTTAGCATTGACATTTTTGGGCTCCTCCCTTTCAGCACACCACCGTGCTGCCGTTCATCATCATCGAGATGCGCACCACCCACCATCGCTACCCCAGCAGGTCGTGCGGCCTGGCGGCCATCTGCTGCTTCGGAGTGGGCTACGTCCTCTGGTGCCGACGTCCTCCTTCGTTTGCATTCCGTCACGTGTCTATGGCTGACCTTCTTTTTTGTTTGTGTAGGACTTACTGGGTGCAGCAGATGACGGGCATGTGGGTGTACCCCATCCTGGAGCGCATCACGCCGCTCGCCCGCCTCGTCTTCTTCTCGGTGCTTACCGTGGTCATTTGTATCTTCTACCTGCTTGGAGAAATACTTAACAACTACATCTGGTATCAACCGCACTCAGGTATAAACACACACACACGCGGACACACACCGAAACGTTCTAAAATCGCCCCCCCCCCCCCTTCCTCCTCTAGCAAAGGTCAAATGTGAGTGAACTTGAGTTGTGAGAGCCAGTGGAGTCACACCTGTGAGTTCACGTCAAGCTCCGCCCACCCAGAAGGATTGCAGAGCTGTGACCTTTGAACTCCATCAACACCAACAAGCCTGAAAATGGGAAACTGGATGACCGCTTTTGTACTTTTTTTTTTTTTTTTAATCTCACCAAAGCAGTGCGCACACGGATATGTCAAAAACGAATCTTCTTGAAAGCACACGGAGTCACATGTCAAGCGAAAGGTCTTGATAAGAGCTTTATTCTGTCGTGACGTCCTCGCACGTCGATGGACCTCGCCGCCATTTAATGTGGGAGCCCCTGGATACAAGATGACCGGAAACCAATGAGATTCAAACCCAGAACCTCTCGACTGCAAGCCAGCCTCCACGTGGCTCGTATTGTAAGTCCCGATGAGGCCTTTCCGAAAACTCTTGTGACATTTCCATCATGTGCAGTGCAAAGGCTTGAGGAGACATTGAACTGCAGAGGGCGCTACTGAGTATCAAGCACGTTGACCCAGTTACATAATACAGGTGACTTATTGGATTAGGTTACATGACGCCTTTCTTCTTGTGGGGATGCTTTGGCAAGATGGTACACATCCAAACAGGTCAACTTACAAGTTGTTGGTTTTTGTTGTTGTTGCTCGGTGAAGGTAAAAACATCTTTTCGGATTCTGAATCTACACATAACCTCTATTTATTGGACCAGGTTGTGACTAAACTACTGTACTTAACGTGAATGATCAGTCACGTGATCAACTTGAACAATAAATCCATCAAATTGCTCTGAGCCTTGTTTAGTTACATGCTCAAAAGAAAGTTAATCGCCTGCGCCCCCTGTTGGCAAGATATGTCGGTGTTCGCGTTCCAAACAAGCAACTTGATTCATATTTAGATTTTATTAGAAGTATCCTGAAGAGTAAAAAAAAAAAAAAAACCGGAAGATAAACAAAACATCAATGATTCAATTAAAATCTGTCTCACTCCTTCCTGGTTTTGGGTTTGGGGGCTGGAAAAGAAAAATTCGTTTCAAATTGATGTGCATGATTTGACTTTAGTGTCTGTTTTACGCTGACCATTGGGGTTCTCCTGCTTGTAGAACATCTTCAACATCTCCACAGCTTCGTCCGCTCTGTGGCCTGTCACGCACTGCACGCACGCACCCGAATTGTCATCCATCCACATGCACATGTGTCTCCATGGTAACTTGCAATTACCTTGAAGGAGCTTCCCGTGTGAGTCAGCTCAGCTGAGGAAACATCCAGGACGGAACCACAGCCTCCGAAGCGCTCGTTCCTGCAGCCGTACGCCACCACCGGAATGTCCACCGCACGGTCAAGAATTTGACAAGCTTTGGAATTTCAACCCATTTAGTGAGCACTGAGCAAAGGATACTCATAATGCGGAGCGCAGCGGCGCACATGATGCACGGCTCGACTGTGACGTACAAAACCGTCTGCTCGCACACGCTCCTCGCATCCCGGTTGCCTAGGCAACACCAATCCAGGAGCTCATCCAGGGCCACCATCTCTGCGTGGCGGGTGGCCTCAAACACACGCAAACTTCATATTAAAAGCAATTTGTGGGGGAAAAAAAGGCCGATTTTAAGTCCTTTGCTTACATTTTTGGTTTCGTTGACTTCGTTCCGTCCTTTCCCGACCACTTGGTTTTTGTAGACCAGCAGACATCCCACTGGAACTTCTCCATTGTTCAAAGCGTCTTTGGCCTGCACGCATGCACAACTATTCTCACACATACGATCAATAAATACTTGAATGAATTCACGTTTTAAGAGTCACCATGTCAAAAGCGCGATCCATCCATTTTGCAACTTCCTCATCAGCACCTTTAAAGCACGCGTCCTCCATTGTTATGGCATAGGATTTGTAAAACTACATTGTTGCAGGCTATTTCATATTTTAAAAGCTACAATTCCCAATTCAATGTGCTCTGCTGCTGGCCACGCAATATCCGGAAGCTGCACGGACAGGGGAAGATAATATTGGACGGACCCAATTAAGTTCTTCAGTTTTTTTTTATTTAATCGTTTTATTCAATCGTTAGCTAACAAATAAAACCATCAAAAAACATTTGTTAATTATTTACAATTAATATTAAAATTGTCTTAACTTCTTAACTTTTCGATCTGTTCTTTCATTCTTTCAACCAATCGCGCCGCTTTTGTCCGTTTACGTCAGATACGACTTCCGGGTACGCTGTTGACAGTTAGCATGCTGCTAACCGAGCGAAAGACTCATGGTATCGTGAACATGTTGCTCCAACACCGCGTCCAAAGATAAATGTACGGATTATACCGCGGGGCATTCCTCGGCGTGCGAGCATGTTTTCGTCCGTTTGGAATTTTGTGAAGCGTCACAAAAGGAAATTTATCTTTACCGGAGCTGTAGTTGGAGGTATGTACAGTCAAAACTATTAGCCTGTGTGCTAATGCTACACTGGTGAATGAGTAGCTAAGTCGTCTTGACATTTGGTTATAGTCCAATAGGACGATCATTTTGCATGTTAATATGTGCTTAATACTTTCCAATACTTTCCATTGGCATGTTCATTATCTACCTTGTTTTTCAATTCGTTAAAAAGTGATTGTGTTTTTGTCAATATATGAATCTGCCCTCCCACTAGGCATCTATTTCCTGGGCAAATATGCCCGATCCAAGATCAGAGAACTCCAAGAGAAGGAAGCCACCGAGTACATCGCTCTGGCCAGACGTCAATTCCACTTTGAGAGCAACCAGAGAACGTGCAACATGACCGGTGAGGAAGTCAATCAAAAGTCAAAGCCGTCAAGTTGTTAAGATGTGTGTGTTTCAGTTTTGTCTATGTTGCCCCCGCTGAGAGAAGCCATCGTCAACCAGCTGAACTCGGAATGCCTCACCGCCATCCTAAAAACCAGGCCAGTGTCTTGCAGAGTAGCAAAGCCCAAACGGACTTTGATGTAGAACCTGCTGACATTTGCTGTCTTCTCCCCAACCCGACAGGCCGGCCAATAAAATGGAGATCTGGGAGGATTTGAAGATCATCAGTAAGTGGCACTTGTTTCTCTGCTGGCATTTTTTCATCTTGAGCTCATTTGGCGGCGTCCCGTGCGTCAGGTTTCACCCGCAGCCTGGTAGCCGTGTACAGCACCTGCATGCTGGTGGTCCTTCTGAGGATCCAGCTCAACATCATCGGAGGCTACCTCTACCTGGACAACTCTGTGGGCAAGCCCGCTTCGGTGAGCAACGTGCTGAGAAGTGTACAAATCCTTGGAAACCCCCAAAAGGTTGAACATGTGTGCGTGTGTCGTCAGACTCCTCAAGCGCCACCCGAGGTCCAGCAGCAGTACTTGTCCAGTATTCAGCATCTCCTCGGCGACGGTAAGGAAAAGAAAAATTCACAAAGCAACTTTTTTTTACGTCTCCATCAAATTGTGCGCGTCTAGGTTTGACACAGTTGATCAGCGTCGTGAAGAAGTCAGTGCAGAACTCCCTGGATGGGTAAGAAAAAAAACCACACACAAACATTGTGCGCTGACACACACTCGATGGCGCAACCTGTGTACCGCAGCATGTGTCTGAAGCAAAGTTTGAGTCTGGCCGAGTTGGAGCAGCACCTTAATTGGATCCGCGCCGAGGTGGAGTCTTGTCCCGACCGCCCGCTCTCCTCTTACATGATGGCCGACGACGACAACGCCCTCGTCGATCAGGTCCAGGTTGTCTTTTTTTCTCGTCCCGAAGCAAAGCAACTTACCAAAACGCCGCCTCGTGTAATGACGTTCAGGCCTGCGGTCTGACGGAAAGCGACGTCCTGACCATCCGCCTGCTCAACGAAACCAGAGACACGATGGACAGGTAGCCATCTTGCCCAGCCGACACCCGACGAGCAAACCCCCGTGTCGACGCTGTCGTTTGTGTGTTCAGTCCTGACTTCAGCGCGGTGTTGAGCGCGTGCCTCCAGCGAGGATTCGCCCGTCTCCTCGACAACCTGGCGCAGTTCTTCCACCCGCCGCCCGCCGACTCCGCCCACAACGCCGACCCTCACAGGTTAGTTTCCGCGTGCGTGCGTGCGTGCGGCATTGAGGTCTAATCCGGCGTTGTGCTCGTTGGTGGTGACCTTCAGTCTGTTGAGCGTCAGTCTTCCCCTGGCCAAGATCATCCCCATCGTCAACGGTCAGATCAACACCATCTGCAGCGAGACACCGGGACACTTTGCTCAGGTAACAATCAGCAGCATCATCATCACACAGCTAGAAAAATGAAGCCGAAAAAAGTTGCGCTCGTCATCCTTCAGGAGCTTCTGCTGAATGACCACGTGAAGGAGTTTGCCGCCAATGTGTACGACAGCTTCAGCACGCCGGAGGAAGTGCGCTAATAGAACGCCAAGGACCAATTTTTTGTTTTTTTTAATCGACTGGTGATGGATTACGACATGCACTATGTTTTGACACCCTGGCAGAGGCGGCAGGTAAGTGGGACACGCGGCCGCCATTTTGTTTCTCCTCACCACACATCAACAAAACGGCCGCTTTTGATGCCGCGGAATTTGTCTCAGACGCCATGCAGGGAGAAGGAATTCATATCAATAAAGGAGATATATTATTAGAAGATTTACCAGGTGTATTATTTTACTAAACTCATTTTATAGAACTAAGTTCTCTGCTGATAAATGATAAATAATCACAAGCCTTAAAATCCACTTGTTACACTTAGCTAAAACGTTTTTGTGATTTTGCCAACAGAGGTCGCTGTTGTACATATGGGACACCCTGTTGGAATTATAAAATCATTACTTGGTATGACGTCATGGCGAGATAATGAGTTCTTTATTAATATCATGCTAGATTTTTAAATGAAATATGATGGTTTATACGATATTAGGTGCAATCTACGGATTCACACAATTGTGAACTTTTTTCTTCCTAATATTTACAAATATTTGTATTTTAGTGTTGAACATTGGATATAAAATACATTAAATGTGTACATTGAATATTACACATGAGGTGTTATGATATTTACATTGTAGGTTACCTTATATAGTTTACCACTATTATGTCACAGTTGGAAAGGAAAAATGTTGAGTCAGGATGACGCAAGAGCACTTTTTCTTTCCATACTTGGCGCATGGAAAACTGATCGTGTTTCCTAATCAACGCTGTTGAGGGCGTGGAAGACACCCAGACAAAAACATGTTTAGCCTGACGCTATCCAGAACAAAAACTTTTCTTCTTTGAACTTTTCGATCATGTTGGCCTGTCGTCATCATCTTCTTGGTTTTCCTCTTCGTCAGTGTCTTTGCTGTCATTGTTGACCTGGCGTCACCTGTTCAAATACTCCACGTGTGCTTTTCATTGTCTTCCCACGAATGGAAGTTTCGACTCAGCGTGCCAGTGGGGATGATGTCGTCGCTTTCTGCCGTGTTTCCAAATCATTTTCAGTCAATGCCAAAATATTCCGTCAAAATGGGAGAATATTTCATTACAATAGTCGTCCTGACATGGTATCGAGCTAATAACAGATTTATTTTAAGGTATCAGGTACTCGTGAAAGATGCTGATACATGCCACCGATACTTAAGACGAAAACCAAATCTGCCATTGCGTTAATCTTCCTTGCCAGTAGTTGGCACGACACCGAAAAAGGGTAAAAGGTCGTGAGTGTGCAAGAAAGACAATCATCTGAAATGTTCAATTTGGGCGAGATTTCACGAGACGAAGCAAATCCCGGTTGCCGGTAAAATGTGACGTGTCTGTGTTGATTTCTTCTCTGCTTGTAATCCCGCTGAGTCACAAATTACGGCCACACGGGTGGGCGTGTGGCGCGATGACATCATCCCTCATCATCCTGTTATCTCGCAAACACCCACCCCGACGTGCCGCACGCGCTAGCGGCGGATTCCTGCATTATTGAGCGTGGCGTCAGCTGCCACCCGATTGGCTGAAAGCTGCTTGGCGGAGGGGAGGATGGAGGGGGGGGGGGGTCAATCCCTCATTAGGCTTTCTGGATGATGCCAGCTGAGCTCACTCGGACTCAAGACTGTGGTGAGGTCATCTCACCTGAGCACACAAACAGTATTGCTACGTTAGCAGCTAAGTGGGGAGGGGGGGGGGGGGGCATGTCCGCAGTCATGTGATTGCACCATTACCCAATCCCGTGCCGGATGACGTCATGCCTTTTTTGCATCACGCCATGTTCTCAGCTCTTGATGCTGAAGAGAGGGCACACAATGTGTGCATGAGTTTGTTTGTGCACACATCATGTAAATATACCCCCCCCACACCCCCACCCCACACACATGGAGGCACAAGAATGTGTGACGCCACACTGGTCCAGTCTGGGAATCCTGGGCAACATTCCATTCCGGAATGTTTTCTTATTGACCTTTCTGTGATGAAACCGACACTAACACTTAACCCCCCCCCCCCCCCTCCTCCAATCACGAGAAATCCAACCTTTTGTTTGCCTTTATATTTAGCTCTGCTCTTTGTCTACTCAAAACAAAAAAATCCCAAATTGGAATTTCCAATCTGTGTGCAAGTCCCGGCGCTAAAAAAAAAAAAAAAAAACCCAAAAAAACAAGACTATTTAACGAGTCAATTGTGATGCACCAACTTGCGACCTTATTCGGTCTCGTATTCAAATTGAAAACTTGATCGGTGGCGTCACTCAAATGTTGGAGGCCAACTCGGGTTTCCCGACCCGTCCGTCTACATTCCCGAGCAATCGTCGTCATTGCTTTTGGTGAGGAATATCAGGAATTGTCACTCAAGTCACATGATGCCAACACAATACCTCACCGTGCCATTGGATTCTTTATTATTATCATTTTGATATTTGATTGTAAGGAGTAATATCAATGATTTGACATTTATTTATTTATTTATTCCTTTATTTATTTGAATAGGGCCAACTAGGGCACATTAGTTCCTGTCATCTGAAGCTGTTCAAACCAACGTTCTCCTTCTCTTTCGTTCTCTCTCTCTCTCTTGTGACCGATGACACGGGGAGGTGTGGGGGTGGAAGGAAGGAAGAGCCCGCTGCCGTGAAGCTTGATTTCCCGGATTGGCCGTAATGAGGAAGATGCGGGATTGTTAGGGGGGGGGGGGGGCGGGATGCCGCGGAAGATCCGCCGCTTCCCGGAAGAGGTGGCGTCACCGGCGCATGACATCACCTCTCGGATGTGCCCATGAAATAATAACGCCGGTGGGCTACAATAAATCCTTTGATTTATGGAAGATCATTTTTGATGGAGCCAATTAAAATCACGTTTATGTTGACATTTTGAGGAAGGATGTATTTGTATAAAATGTGACTCCCTTGTCACCTCCATCCCGTAAAGTGACTCATGTTACTTCTTTTTCATGCCACGTTGTCATGGCAACACTTTCGCCCTCCCACCCCCCAACACACAAATTCTTCTGTTATTGTAAATCATAATTGAGAAGTGATGGCAGAAGGCTTTCACTTTTTCTTCTCCCAACGTCCCTGTGACGATATGAGCGCGGTGTCATAAGGAAAGCGAAACCAGTTCAAAGTTCACCGAGACTGTCAGCGAGCGCGTTTCCATAACGACTAGTTTTGCTTATTTGTTTGAGGCAGGATTTGTCCTTTGACCTTTCTCATCCTTGGTCACTTTACCCAACTGCTATTCAAGCGCTCCCGTCAGCTAGTTTTAAAATCAATTTACTTTTATTTTTTTCTTCATTTGAATGTAATTGACTTAGATACTCGCGGAGGCTGCCGATCCCAGTCACCGATACTTTCGGCAAAACAAAATTGACATAAAGTCCTCCTTGGCAGTAGTTGGCGCTATACTGCGGCAGGTGGACAGCGACTCACCATCTTCTTTCTTGTCATTGTGTCAAATGAGTTTTTAACTTCTAGAAGTTTCCGTCCGTACATGGCGTGAGTGAGTCGAAGAGTGAATCTGACAAAATACTTGCCTAGTTGTGTATATGTAAGTGATGTAAATGTGTGTGTACGTGACAGTGCAGCTAAATGAAGAGCTGGTACATCAGTTTGTATTATTAGCACACACGCACGCACGGTTTGTCGGCTTCTAATAATAAGGCACCCGACAAAAAGTGGACTCGCTCGTGTCACTTTCTTTTCCTGATGCAAGCGCTTGATGCCAGTGGAATGTTGGCAGGCCGCGGAGCAGCTGCCAGCCAGCCAGCCAGCCCAGCCGGCCGGGCCGGACAGGGAAACACCCGGCCGGCCGTCTTACGCACACACGAGAGCAAATCCAACAAATTTCCATGGATGCAGAAACAAAACACCCCTTCCAGATCTTCTCGAAATCCTCTACATTCTAATTTGGTTGGACTTTGCAATCCAAATGTGACCTGAAGAGAATTTTTTAAAAAATGTTTATAATGTAAGGTAAGTCGTTTTACAAAAGGAGAAACTGAATAAATTGTCAATAATAAGTTTCAAATATCAAGTTGTCATTTAATAAGTGAACGGATTTGTAATATTTGAAGACTGAAGTTCTTTCACTTGCGATCTTGAAGAAAAAGACGCTCTTGAGCGGATTGCATCATGACGCAGCGATTTCGACGTCACTAAGCCCCGCCCCCTGAGGAGCGCCTGGATGAATATAAGCGTGACGCAACCCGACTCGGCTCAACATTCACGCGCACCGGCCGGCCACTCTTCTCGCGCTCTTCTCACCAACTTCGCTCATAACGCACGTAAGTTGATTTCTGGAATATTCGGCTTGGATATGTTGTTATTTTTCTTCAGCTTTTTGATGCTTTTGTGGCCTTTTCTTCTTCATTTGGCTTTTCTCACTTCGACGCGTAAAACAACTACAAAGGCGAAAGTGATCCAAAAAGGAAGTTGACTCGGAATAGGAAGGAAAATGTCGACATTTTCACGTATTTGTCCTTTTGATTGACACAAATAGCTCCGTTTCGAACTTTTTGAACTGCTTTTTTTTTTTTTTTTACATTGCATCATACGCGCGTATGTTTACGTGTTCATTAGTGAAATCATTCTGTTTATTTGGAACTTGCCCATTCATAAAAATCTCACTTCTTATTTTGATAAGAACCAGAGTGAAAATAAATGTACATTTTCTTTTGATATAGCAGCGCTTGTGTCAAAAGAATCACAATGTTTCACAATGTTTCACTTCTCGTGAAATTCCGAGCCGACCTCAGCACCTCACCACAAACCCCCAAAAATTTCACAGATAAATTCCTGACATAATTTTGACTCCGTAAGTGTATTCATTATAAAAGGACATTCAGTTGTCCAACATTTGAAACCAAGTGTTCATCACAAAGCAAACCTGAGTTTGACATTAGTACAAGCTGTTCCTTAAACATGAACATTTTGCTTAAAATGAGAAAATAAAACACGTATCTGTTTTATTTTCATTTATTACATTTAGTTTAAATGTGTTTTACCTTAAGTGAACTACAACTGAACTGTACATCGGTCGTGATTCGTTCACGTACCACTAGGGGGAGCCAACAAATGATCACAATGCGGTACTGAATAGAACTTTTTTTTTTTTTTTTTTGCAGGGTCATGCTGCAGAACTCGCGTCCGACGCTGGCCGATGTCAGCTGTTCGGCGTCGGTACCGCGCCCGTCGCCGGTCCCGCGTCTGTCCCCGCCGGGCTCGCTCTCCTTAGACGACCTAAGTCACTTGACGACCGACGCCGAGCGCCGGTCCAGCCTGTCCGCGCTCGCCGACGGCAGCTCGGACGGCGCCAGCTCCTGCTCGGATTTCAGCACCGGGGGAAAGTCGCAGGTTAGTGGCTTTTCGGTGCTCTCGTTTATTAACTTTGCACAATTGATTGTTGTGAACGGAAGTTTTTCAATGACATGTTGTCATGACAACAGCTGTCGCAGACCGAGGCAGACAGGAGGAAGCGAAGGCGAGAGAACAACAAGGCCGCCGCTGCCAAATGCCGCAAAAAGAAGAAGGACAGGACGGAATATTTGCTGCTGGTACGTTTTCACCTTAGCGTTTTCTCGTCAGGCTTTCGATTTTGAAAGAATTAAAAAATCGTGACAAATGATGGCAACGGCGTGTCAAAACGCTTTTACGGCAAATCTTTGGACTGTCCGTTAACTTCATGCTCGTACCTAAGACGCATCGGCATAGCATTGATGCAGCCCTAGCTAACGGCGTCTGGCCTCCATTTTGTGTACGCAGGAGTCTGAGAAGCTGGAGAGCGTCAACATCAGCCTGAAGGCTCAGATCAAAGCTCTAAACCAACAGAAGCAGCACCTGTCCTTCATGCTCAACCAGCACCGTCCCACCTGCATCGTCCGCGCCCACAACGGTTGCACCCCCGACCAGGAAACGGCCGACCTCTTCATGCGCCACCTCCAGGAGAGCCCAACCACCTCCCTCTTCGCCATCCAGGACGCCGCCGGCTCCCTGTTTGCCAGCACCCAGGAACTGGACGCCGGCAACCTCCTCAGCCTGGACCACGTCCAGTGTTCGGTCTCCATGTGACCAGAGCCTGCAAAATACTTGTATGTCTCTATTCAGCTTTAAACGGCAGCCCTTGCAGTCCCTCCAAGATGAGGGACCTGTGGAAAGTTTACCATTTGGAATATTTCCAAAATTCTCCTGTCTAGCCCTACGAGAACACGGAAATGTTTTGCGAGAGGTCCTCGGTGGACGGCCGACCCCCACCAACCCGAGCTGCTGACTGGACAAAGTGGCCCGCGTGGAAAAGTGGACTTTTCGTCGTTCTTTTCCCGTCCAAGGCCAAGCTGGAGCACTTTTGTTTTTTTGTGCCATGTCCACTAGATAGCACTGTGACTGTTGCACCACTACTTCCTGCTCAGCGACGCACAAACAAGCTGAGTGAGAAAAGTCATTGTTTTAAATTATTGTTTATTTATTTCAAGACAGACGGTTAACTGTCAAAATGCTGCTAATTGCCCGTGCTGGAATCACTCAGGACCTTAACTAGTTGCGTCCCGAGTGAGTCGTAATGATTCCGACAGCATAAAACTCGACAGCTACCCATGTCGACAAAAATGTACGATTATGTCTCCATTTGTAAAGCACTGTTTCATGAGTGAGTGAGTGAGTGAGTGCGTGTGTGTGTGTGGCAAAGCTACTCAAATGTTATTTTCTACTTCTTCCTTTTGTACTGTTTGGTCATGTGACCATGGGAGCTTTGAGCCAAAATGTTCAACATGTAGCCGGTCAAAGACCAGCATGGTTTCTTTTTCACTTTGTTGAATAAAACGTTGTTTGACAAACCACAAAAATCACGTGACTTGTGCTGTCTACAAATTATTTATTTATTTATAAAGTAGAAATTGAGTGTTATTTGGTGTGCGCTTGTTCGTGTTAGAAGCACGTGACCGGCTTTTTGCTACGTCATTTCCTGTTTATAGAGCCAGCCTGACAGCCAGCCAGAGTTCGCAGTGCTTTTATTTTTGCACTTCTTTTTGGTTGCTGCGATCCTTTCAGCTCGTTTTGCAAACTTTCTACCTGCAAAGGTGAGTCAGATCAATTGTTTGGGTTTGCTCCCCAATATCACGTGACTGCTCTCAGAGATATTGTGATTTTCAGGGAAGATTGAAAACGGGATCATTTGCAAATGCAAAGCAGATATATATAGAGATATATTTCTTTTTTAAGTGTTACGTATGATTTGTTTCCTAATTAGTGTCCGAAATAATTCACATGATCAGTTCACGTTAATCAATATCATAATAACACAATATTTAATCACACAAGCATGCAACGATAATCTCTTGCCCTTCCTGCTCCTCAGACATCCGAATGAAAGGATATTTGTCCTCTTAAATTTGATGTCTTCCTGTTCCAAGTAAACATTGACAGGCTGTAATCCACACCTGGCTAATATGAGGTCAAAGGACAGGCACATGCACTTGCGTGAATGTCCTTCACTCACTTCCCGTTTCTCTGAACGCCAAAGTTTCCTTTTGTCGTCGTTTGACATCTTCAAGAAGATGGCCATGACTCAAAGAGGAAGCGTGGGAGTGTGTCACTGTTCCGTGACCGAGATTAAAAGTCATGCGATGACCTCAAACTGACCTTCATACAGACTGGGACATTAAAAATAGTAACTTTTTTTTTTTAATCAATTAATGTTTTGATATTAGCACACTGATTAGTATTAAGCAACTTTCCAATGTTAATGTGTTATTAAAATACCAATTTGTCAAAAAGTCTTATCCATCTTGAAGCATTTTCATGATTAATAACAATGTTGATATATTTTTATTTATTTATAATGCATCAGACCAAAGTTCTGTAGGTTTTTCCATCGTTTATTCATTATGAGTAAAATCATGTAGATTTGAAAAAAAGTCAAATCTGGATGTGCCATTAAAACGGTTTTCATCATATTCCGTTGTATTTGTTGCCCCCTAGCGGTTCAACTGTCAACTAAGCAATCCCAAAAATTGCACGTTTGCTCAATGGACTTTATGTACTTTAATGATCATTATTTCGATGACATGTTGCAAACGTAAGTCGAATAAATGAACAATGTGTCTTTCCATGATTTGGCCCACTTGATCAGTCCAAAGTGGAAACAACTTATCACTTCCCACTCATTGTATCTTTTTGTCGTATGTATCCCGCCGAGGTCAGGACGTCCCCCGCGTCTCGTTGGAGCGACTGCTTCTTCCACTTGCTGTTCCCCTGGACGTGATTTGGCCAAAGAGGTGGAGTTTCTCCCAAATGGCTGCCGCCGAACACTTCCCGGAGCACCTCCGACGACATCTGACTGGGCTTGGTGCCGATGACCTCCAGTAAGCCTTCGGCCTGATTCTGAAGTGTCCGGATGGACTGGAGCAGACACACACATGGTTAATATGCATCTGTGTAGATATGTGTGTGTATTCTACCTTGACGACTTGAGCGTGATCCTTCAGTTCAGATGCCCGATCTGACAAGTCCTTCATCAAGTTCTCTGATGGCAGAACACAAGTAGGTTGTTTTGCTGTCCAGTGTGTACGTGCGTGTGTGTGTGTGTGTGTTACCTGTCTGAGGCTCTGTGAGCATCTGCTGAGCTTTGACTGGCTTTTCATAAAAGTCCTACAAAAAAAATGTGAAGGAGAAAAGTCAGAAGACAGCCAGTCCACCGGTCAGAGTGGCACCCACCACAAGTCGCCTTTCCGCTTTGAGGGCGCGCACGGCTGAGCGCAGGATTTGCGGGGGTAACGCGCGTCGCTTCCGCGCCGTCTCCACGATGGCGTCGTCCATTCGCTTCTCCAGCTCGGGCAGCTTGTCCTCATCTGGGAGAGAGGAGACATTTTAGTACGCCGGACGGACGGACGAGGCTGCACGTGGCACTGCTCACCTTGGTCAAGCGGAGCCTGCTCCCACGTTTGTCCGTTCACCAAGACGTTGGCATGAACAGCGGCCTCAAAGTCCTGCACAGGTGAGGTGTTCCACAAATGTCAAATAAATACACATCATGAATGGATTCGTGGCTCTTTGATATTTTTCTGAATAGTTGAATTATTTGAATCTTGTCTTGCTGCTCTTGTCATATTTTGACCCTCGCCATTGAATGTACTGCTTATGCTGCCCCCTAGTGGCTCAGCTGTAGGAGAGCAATATTTTCATCTCTGCATAGTATTGAATTACTTTGTCGTGTCGTGACTATTTAATTGAAAGCAACATATCGCGTTTTATTAGATTTAATTGAAATATTCTTTTGGTATCTTTGACGCTTTACCCTTGTTGTCAATAAAGTTGCATTCATTTGACGACGTTGACATACGTCAATCAACCTGAAGATCCGGGTATTTAGGGTAAAGGCAAGTTTAGACGCTCCCAGGTAAGTAGTCAAAATTTACGAATAAATGCTTGAATTGCAATTAAAATTTTGAGAGAAAAGAAGGGAAATGTTAGATTTAGCTTTTTTGGGGGGGTAAACGCATCCTTCAACTCACCGCCAGCAGTTCCTCAAGTAAAAGTCGCTTAGTGTTCTCCGAAATTCCCGTTTGTCCGTCCAGCGCTTTGTTTAAAATGTCTTTGTACTGTTGCACATATTGGACAACTTGTTTTTTAGACGTTAATCGCACTCTGAAGTCTTCGTTTGTCTCTTCTGCAATTTGCGCGTCTATTTTTGCCGCCATGTTTGATTTGAACGGCTTTTTTTTTCCGGTTGCATCACGACTTTCTTTTTCCGGTTGCATCTGTCTCCGGAGGTCCGTAGAGGAACAAGTGTAGGACACAAATGTTCCGACACTTCATCCAAAATAATATGTATATATTTGTAGACGCAAAACACTTGCGTCACTCCTTTGCGTGTCAAATCTGTACCTAGCTAATCAAGTTTGAGCAGAAATCAAGCAAAAAAAAAAGCAACTTTGTTTTGAGTAATGCCATTGTCATTTGCATCAAAATCAATTCAATTGTAAATTCTTTCTTTTTTTCTTATTGTAAGGCCATAATCACCCATGCACACAAAACGCACACGTATGAAGCAAACATAAACTATCAGTCATATGACTCGGAACAGAATAATCCGATGATAACTCCGTTTTGTCGCTAATCGTCCTTTACTCTTGGCCCTAGTTTGCTGCAGCTTTATTGACCCACGAGCGCACACATTGTCTATATGGCGCCACGGCAGGAATGTGAAATATGGTGCTTGTTGTTGTAAAGGATCAGCGTGGCGGCGGTATGGGAAAAGCGGAGGCTGTGGTGCTTGAGGAAGCATTGTGTGTCAGAGGTCAGACAGTCAGTTTCCCGGAGTAGAGATGCGGCCGTTGCCATGGCGCTGAGACACCTGAGGAGCCACACAACAAAGACCAAACATTACAAAGTTGGATGGGCCTTTGTGCACTTACTGTCATGTGCCAGAACGCAAAGCTCCATTGCAGGGCCGACTGGCTCAAAGGATTCCCCCAGCACCAAACCAGTCAGGAGGCTTTCGAGATGAAGATTAGGATTAGAGCCAATGTCGGGGGCATATGGAGCAGCTCCCGCTTTCAATTGACATTGTCTTTCCATAGAATAGCAGCTCCATCCTGGACTGAAGCTGTGCAGGAAAGGAACACCTGCACACAGACTGGACCAGATCTTTTAATGCCACTGATGATCTGTGTGTGAATTTGACACGTTGTAGCCCTTTAGAATTGGTATTTCACGCAAAATGATAGAAATGACACTTCCTCATATCACTTCAAGTTCAAGCTTGCGCGTGCGCGGGTGCGTGTCTGGCCACTGCTGCCGCTCATTGGCTTAGGCGGCGTTGGGCCATCCTCCTCCAATAACAAAGAACCAAGGCGGACCTTCTCGCTCAGGAAATTGTCGGCTCACTCGATTAGTGACGAGGAAGCACGCCGCTTCTTGGTGATTTCAAAAAAAAAAAGCGACAAGAACGAAAGCAAATCAATGCGATGGTGGCGGCAGAGCTGGCGCACGACCATGTGCGCGCGGATGCCGCCTCTCCACCTGACCGCATCACCAAGCTAGAGGAGGAGGCGCTCCAAGCCAGCGTCGGGTCCCGCGCCGACGGGGACGCGGAGGAGCTTGCGGACGAACGCGACGCGATGCTACCCGATGGAGAAAACCAACCGATCGAGGAGAAAAATCAGGACGAGGAAACTGTTCGCGCGGAAACAAAGCTCTACTGGCAGCGGTTCGCCGTTTTGGCCGTATTCAGTCTGTACTCACTCATCAACGCCTTCCAGTGGATCCAGTACGGGATCGTGGCCAACGTGTTCACGCACTTCTACCGGGTGGACAATGACAAGGTGGATTGGCTGTCCATCGTCTACATGCTGGTCTACGTGCCGCTCATCTTCCCGGCCACTTGGCTTCTGGACCGCCGCGGCTTGCGCCTTACCGCGCTGCTGGGCGCCGGCCTCAACTGCGCCGGCGCCTGGCTCAAGTGCGCCAGCGTGGGCCGCGATCTCTACCCGGTGACTATGGTGGCACAGCTGGTGTGCTCCGTGGCGCAGGTCTTCATCCTCGGTCTGCCCTCGAGAGTCGCCTCCGTCTGGTTCGGACCCAAGGAGGTGTCCACCGCCTGCGCCACTGCCGTGCTGGGCAATCAGGTGAGGCGGGGTCCAGAGCATCGGCGCGCGTGTCTGGACTCATGCGCTCGTTTCTGGCCGTCACCTGACTGACTTGAATTAAAAAAAAAAAAAAGTTGCATGTGTTTGTTTTTTATAGTTGGGCGTGGCCATCGGATTCCTGTTGCCTCCTGTGTTGGTTCCGAACACGCCCAACGACGTGGAGCTGACGGCACGCAACATCGGCGTGATGTTCTACGGCACCGCCGCCGTCTCGACCGCACTCTTCATCCTCACCATCATAGGTGCTCACAACCACACTCCAATATTCATCTTTGCAAACTTTACATGACTTTGGAAAAAAACAATCTGCCAAACATTTGTGTGTACTACAAACACTGTAGTTGATGTCCTCATTTCGACTCGCTCTTCCGGTTCTCCTGCTTTGCATTTCTTTCGTACACGGCTACTGTATACAAAATCATCTCGGTCGCATCCAGTCTGGCATTGTTCCCCGGAGACTGCAAAAAAAAAATGGCGCTAGCGAATAAGAGAATGCTTTTTTTTGTGTGGCAGTGATGAAAGACCATCCGCCGCTGCCGCCCAGCCAGGCCCAGGCCGTCCTGCCCGTCGGCCCCCCCGAGGACTACTCGTACCGCCGCTCCATCGTCAATCTGATAAAGAACAAACCCTTCATCCTGCTGCTCATCAGCTACGGTCAGTCAAACATTACTTTGGTATCTCGTGAAACGCCGTCACGAAAATATGCACGCCGTTTTCAGAATGCTTTCAAAGAAGGCTTCTTCTACAGGTATAACCACGGGCTGCTTCTACTCGGTGTCCACCATCCTCAACCAGATGATCATGGCCTGCTATGAGGTCACTTTGGAAACTGGGAGAAAAAAAAAAAAATTCCAGCGTTTTGACCATTCTGATTTTCTGCGTCGGTCAGAATGAAGAGTTGAACGCGGGAAGGATCGGGCTGACCTTGGTGGTGGCTGGCATGGTGGGCTCCATCCTTTGTGGCCTGTGGTTGGACCACACCAAGACCTTCAAGTGGGTCTCATCCCCGCACGCCTTCGCAGGTCTTCAAATCTCCAGAGAATAACGTGGCTTGCTTTGGATGAACACAGGATGACCACGCTGCTGGTGAACTGCCTGACCTTGATCAGCATGCTGATCTTCACCTTCACGCTGAACCTCAACAACCTCTACGTGGTCTTCTTCACAGGAGGCCTACTCGGGTCGGTCATCACGCGCATTTTCTCCAAAGTCTCATCCGCATCCGGTGAACTCGCTCGCGTTTTGTAGCTTCTTCATGACTGGGTATCTTCCCGTGGGCTTCGAGTTTGGGGTGGAGATCACCTACCCGGAATCGGAAGGAACCTCGTCCGGACTCCTCAACACCTCGGCGCAGGTTTGTTTTGTTTAAAAAAAAAAAAAAAAACTCTGTGGTTGACTTCAAAAAGGTGGTGTGTGCAGATATTCGGGATCCTTTTCACGCTGATTCAAGGAAAACTGACCACGGATTATGCCGACCCGCTACCGGGCAACATTTTTCTCTGCGCCTGGATTTTATTGGGATTAATTCTCACCGGTAAGGTGTCGCCGAGCGTGCGTATTTGCCCGTCTGAGTTTCACTCATACGAACGTCTTCATTCCAGCCTTCATCAAATCGGACCTGAAACGACACAACGTCAACATGGGGGTGACGGGCAAAGAGCAACAGGCGGTAAGTTCTCGGGAAGATTTGATGACCAATTGGGTCTTCATTTTTCAAATTTCCTTCTGCCTAGAGGGAATGAGAAAATGATCGGTGCGTTTTTGCTAGAGTCCAAAAGTTGAACAGTAAAAAAAAAAGAATCAGCGTCGTGGCATTTGTGTGAACATTCCAGCTAGCGCGTTTCCCAGGATGCAACCTTAAGATGGCGCCGGAGACTTTGTGCTTTGTTTGTCGTCTGGCTGCGGAAGGGCTGGTCCAAGGTCGTTAGTCTGGGGCTTGATGGGCTCTCGTGGTCCTCTTCAGACAAAACACCACAACAACTTCATCATTTGGTTCAAAAGAACACGTCTGGGGATTTTTTTTTTCCTATTCTGAGTCTTGAGAGGAAAAAAAAACATTTCTAGATTTAATCAGCAGTAGAAAGCTGTTGCAATGACTTGGATGGTGATTTTTTTTTTTTGCCTTACATTGAAAAGTGACTTTTCTTGAATGTGTATTTGTGTTTTTCAGCTTCCTGCAGAGAAAAAGCTAAAGGTGGAACCTTCTTTCAACTTTGCCAGAGAAACGTCCTTGTAGCCACGCAAAAGGCAACCTGAGAATTCTTTTTTTTTGGGGGGACGCCTTATGGACGGTTAGTGAGCGGTTGCGCCAGCACTGACTTTTCCTGACTTTACTTGAATGCATCACGTCCTTTGTTTTTTTTTTTTTTTTTTGGATGAAGGACGGCGTCGGACGGACATGACTTTTAATACACACAGTCAAGGTGCACAAAAGCTCCGCACAACTTTTTATACTTTGCTCTGTGTGTGTGTGTGTGTGTGAGACAAGTGTAGCGCGCCATCTTGTGGTCATTCAGAGTACAGCATGATGACGTTTTCTGCAGCTTTTTAATGCAGTTTCCTTTTTTACCTTTTATGATGAATTCAAAGATTTATTTGTTGATGAATAGTTCTTTTTTTATTAGAAATATAAACGCACACTAATATGTAGGCTTTCTTGCAGAATTCTGTGGAGCATATTGATTTGACTTTTGTGACTCTTTTATTTATTTTGCTATTAGAAGAATACTTCGGGATTAAGTGAGTAAAAAGTATACAAACGCAATTTATGGTCATGTTACACTTTGCCAGCAAAAAAAAACCAACTCCCGACATTTATGAAGCACAAGATCAATTTTATTTTGTTGCCTGTCGCCTGCTTATTCCAAATGAGTCCTCGTGGTGGCGCTAGCATTAAAGTGGAGATGACGACATGGTCATGTCTTCGTGTCTCTTGCAATGTGACAAAAAGTTCAAATAAGGCTTGCAAAAAAAAATCTTTTTTTTCTTCTTTTTTCACTTCCCCTTTTGACATGACACGATCGTGCTGCGATAAACAAAATTGAAGAACTCGGCCAGCTCACTTGTGAAATAAGTTTCCTTTTAAAAAGGATGAATGCGGAAGCAACCTGACTGATGCAAATGTGTGTGGCTGTGTGGAGGGATGAACCGTCCCCTCTTTTCAACAAGTCACCACAAAGGCAAAAGAATGACATGGACCAAAAGCTCAACTTGCTCCCTGAAGATGATCATTTGGGATTTCTTTCTAATTCTTCTCCTCCAATTTGAAGGTGAGTGACTTTTGAAATTGTGTTGGGGGGCATTTGCTAACAGGAAGCTCCACTTGTACATCTTTGACGCTCAGCTCATGCAACATGACGGGAACAACAATGAGCCGTTTGCTACGCATATTGTTTTGCGCGTATGAGAGAAAGGTTTACTGATGATGCCGCCGCGTGACAGCATGTTCAAACTAAAAAGAGCCCCGGGGAACGGCTACTGTAACGTATCTTGTGTGGTGTCTTGCAGTGGCTAGCGACCAGGTCATAGAAATCTTCGCCAAGGCCGGGGACGAGGTCACCCTGCCTTGCGAGCGGACGTCCTGCGCTGGCTTAAAATGGGTGTACACTTGGGACCAGAGCTCATCAAGTGCTGAAGTGAAAGACGGCCAAGTGCTGAGCAGCTCGCCCAGAAGTCAACGCCTCAGCCTGAAGGACTGCTCGCTGCTCATTAAGCAGGTGACGGCGGAGGACGCCGGTTACTTTGCATGCCTACAAGCCGGACAGTACGATTTCAACTTTGTTCTGACGGTGATGACAGGTGAGTCGCCTGATCCCGTATCGTCATCATCTCGTCTCACTCGTCCGTCGCCTTCTTCCTTGCAGTGAAGCCTCAGGATCCCATGAGAAACGCTCACCTGCTTCTGGAGTGTTCCCTGGCCTGCTGGCCAGCAAACGACTGTTCATGCCAGGCAGGAGGTCTCCGTTGGATGAACGAGCGAGGCGAGACGCTTCCGTCGCTTCGCACCGAGCGGAAGAACTGCGTCTCCTTTCTCGAGGTGCTTTCTGTCAGCCGCGAGAGCAACTACACGTGCCAATACGGGATCACCGACGTCAAGGTCCAGGCCCATTACACGGCCATGTTGACGGAGGTGGCCGTAGGAGGTCCCGGGGACACCCAGCCGCCGCCGCCATCAGCGAACCGCAACACGCTCTTCATCATCATCGGGGCGGCCGTCGCAGTCTTGATGTTGCTGGTCATCCTTGTGGTGGTCATCCTCGTCAAAATAAAGTCAAGAAGGGACGGGGACCACGGTACCAACGTCGCGTGTGTGAAGTCATGCTTTCTGATGACTCATCGTTGCTAATGTTCCCTTTTTATTTTTTCTCGACAGATTTGCTCAAACATGTAAGTTGGGTTTTTGTTTTTTTTTTTTTTCAACTCCTTTTGACTTACTGAAAACGAGCCATTTTGTGGTTGGCCGGCAGGAAGACAACGCCATGTATGCCAGCGTCAATTACAACCACAATATGGAGGACACTAAGCAAAAAGTGAGACTTTTATTTATTTATTATCATTATTTTGAACACATCACTGCGTTGATTTGTCGTCATCACCTGACACTTCCTCGCCCATAAAGTTAAAATTCTTTTCAAAAGGATGGGTCGCCAGAAGAGAACAGGGTGACCTACGCTACCGTTAGCGTCAAAAAGAAGACCAAGACCAAGGAGAACAACCACGACAAAACACAGGCCAGTGCTCCCGAACGTAATCATTCACTCATACTTTGATGTTTTTGCATCCCTAAATATTTTTTGCGGCGGTGCAGGTCGGTGAAGCGGCAGAGGACGTGGTGACCTACGCGTCCGTCAAGATCTCCACTTAATAAGTTGTCATGGTAACAAAGCCAAGGTCCCCGTATCCACAAACACGTACACAACAACTCATTTTATTATTTATTCTGAGAGTGTGTGTGTGTTTGTTATTTTTTCAATATATGTGAGCAACTGAAACAGATGATTTGGAACGTCCAACACAACAAGTGATCTTTGAACTGGCATGTCATCGGATTTATGGACTTTTGAGTCCAGGACAAATGAAGTCGTAAAAATAAAGAATTCAATTCGAGTCATAACTAAGATGGATCATTTACATGAGCGCAAATCGTCTGATTCAGTTCGATTCGCTCGTTGAAATAATGGCGACGGCGCGAAGCTTGTGGGGGGCGGGGCTGAGCGTGCCGCCTACCTGGGGGGTCAGGTCCAGCTGGTCCTCCCGGACCCCCGGGGGAGGCCGGAAGCAAAAATGCTGCAGCAGCGTGACGAAAAAGATGAAGAGCTCCATGCGAGCCAGGCTCTCTCCCAGGCAAACCCTGCGACCTACACGGCAACCAGTAGAGGGCGCTGTTACTTTATTAGCATGTAAACGGCCAAATAATAAATAGCTAACAAATCGTAAAGTTGCTAAGCACGCAAATAAAAAAAAAAAGTCCAACCAACGAATGAACCCGCAGCCGTGCTAGCCCTCAATTTCTGCCTAGCAACAAGCGCAAGTCTCCCCACCTGCCGAGAAAGGCATGAAGGCGTCGGGCTTGACGAACTTTCCGTCCTTGTCCAGAAAATGTTGAGGATGGAAGGAAGTGGGCTTCTCCCACTCGCTCTCGTCGTGGAGGACCGACGTCAGCAGGGGGTACACAATCGTGCCCTGGAGGTGTCGGGGGAGGTTTTTTTTTTTTTTTTTCATTTGCAACGTGAGCATTGTCATTGTTGCTGACTGACCTTCTTGATGAAGTAACCCCGGAAGGTGACGTCCCGGCTGGTTCGGTGCGGGAGCGACATGGGAATGATGTCGGCCAGCCTCTGCGTCTCGTGGATGACGGCGTTGGTGAAGGGCAAGTTCTTGCGGTCCTCCACCTGCACCTGACGATCCCCGATCACCTGCCTCAGCTCATCCTGGACCTTCTCTACCAGGTCACAAAAAAAAGAAAAAAGGATGAGCTCTTATTTTGAAATGACCACAAAGGAAAAGGAAATGACAAAGTATAATGAAGCAAACAAGCTGCTGTGGTTCAAGAAAAGGCCAAAATCAAGGATGTAGACCCTCCTTGGAAGGAACCACAAGTGGGACTCACCTAGCCTGGTGCTAATTACGCTAATGTGAATTTTCCAAATGATCTTTGCAATGAGATGACTACCTTGTATGTGGGGATACTTGGCCATGAGGAGGAGCGCCCATCTGAGCGTGGTGGAAGTGGTTTCCGTGCCGGCACTAAACAGGTTGGAGACGGTCATCAGAAGGTTGGTATTGTGGAAGTGACCCACGTCCCCAGAGTCCTGTGCAAGAAGAACAGAACATCAACACTCAAAAATGTGTCTCCAGGCTGAAGTCACGTCGCGACCTCCTGCTGCTGCTGTCGGACGAGGAAGGCGTCCACCAAGCCTCGGCTGCTCTGCGGGTCCAGAGTCTCCTTCAGACCCTGGATCAGTTCTGTGGCCTGCTTCCGGTTGGCCATCGCCAGACGGCGGAGCTCCCTGCTTCCCGAGTAGAACCAATCACCGAGCCACGGGAACATGTTGTACAGCTAAGAAAGAGCAAGGTATCCGTTGAACGGATGAAGTTTGGAAGCGGATGGCCTTCCGTCTACCTGCATGGACGGACCGCCGAAGAGCTGGATGCTTCTGCTGGTGCGCTCCACCCTGGCTGTGAAGGCGGGGTCGTCGTAGCGGAACCTGCTGCCGAACACCAGCGAGCAGATGATGTTGGACACGGCGTAGTTGAGAGGCTGCTGGGTGTCGAACGCTTCGCCTGACACCAGAAGCCACATTATCCATTTGGACACTGGAACGTATGTGGAGCTGATAAAGTCACCTCTGAAATTCTTGAAGACTTCCAAGAGGTGCTGACATTCCTCCAGGATCTTGTCCTCGCACGCCTTCTTTCCCATCCCAAAGTCTCTGAGGTTGCTCAAAGTGAAGCGACGCATCTCCTTCCACGAGTCTCCGTTGTTCCACAGGACGCCTGCGGAGAGCGAACGCCATGACCTTCACCTCCAGTACACGTGACCATTGCAGCACGTGCGTTTACCGTGCGCCAGCTTGACCTCTTTAGCCGTTTGTATTGGTTCTCGTTCTCCAAACTCTTCGGCGTACTCCACCAGGGCCTCCTTGACAGTCTTGTATCCGGCCAGAACCACCACCGTATTGCGGCCCATGCGGAAGGTGAACACTGGACCGTACTTCTTGGACATCTTGCACCAAGGAGGTAGGTTTCGAATTGAAAGTGCACAAACAACAACAACCAAAAGGAATCAATGTGGATTTTTAAAGGTAGAAATAATCCGATGATGCATACGAGGAAAATCATTTGTCAACCCAAACAGCTGTTTACTTTCTGGGGATTGGAGATTGTTGTTAACTTTTAACTGTTGGTATTGGACAGACACCAGAAGGCTGCAACCAGAGTCCAAAAGTGCACATTTATAATACCGTCAGCGAATCAAGTCTTTTCCGGATTAAATTACGTTTCAAAATAAAAACTATGCACGAAATTCTTTACTCATTTGCGACTTTATATCCTTTAAATAAATGCATAAATAGTGATTGCTGAGAATGAGAAAATGGTTCCGAACGCCCTCCTCATATGCAAAACAGTGGAGTTCGACTCCGAGTCCAAGTTCGATTTGTGGATTTGCAAAAGTCGTAACGGGTGTATGCGTTCGCGCACACGTCGGGTCGTCGCTCACCTCCAGTAGGGTCCGATGGGGTTTGTACAGGTCGAGCTGGAGTAAGTTCCCGAGCAGCGGCAGCGGCCTGGGACCCGGAGGCTCCTCCCGCCGGGGCTCCGGAGACCTGGAGGCCGACGACCAGGCCGCATAGGCGACGAGCAGCACCAGCGCGGAACCCAACACGGAGCTGGAGCTCAGCGGCAAGAAAGTGCCCGAAACATCCATGGTTGAGAAGGTGAGTGACGCTCCTGCCCCCCCTCAACTCGGTGTTTATTTACTTGACTGCTCGCAAAGGCCAACCCACAGCGGGGCGGGAGTTCATTTGGAAAACGCCATTATAGCAGTAGAAATTGGTCAAAGAACAAAGCAGAAGAGATTTTCTTTTCCAGAAGGTACTTATGTAAAAAGTTCGTGAACCGCTTCTAAATGTCATTTCAAAGTGAGAAAACTTTCGCCAGACTGTGCGTTTTTAATACACTTTACATCCAGTAGGTGGTGCTGTAACGCAACGAATGGAGCGTCACCGTCAAAGATCAGTCGTCACTGCAATAGAAATGCATTTTCATGCACGTATCAGTTCCCTTACTCCGTTTACGTTATTTTATTTATTAAAAGTATTTTATAAATATGTTTTTGTGTATTTAGATGTGAATGTTCTGACAAAGTGCAACAGTATCCTTTTTATTGCAGCTAGAACACTTGTTACGCCTAACGCCTCCGAACTGACCAATCAGAGAGCAATATCGGACAGCGATGCCCTTTTTCGTCCCGCCCCTCATTGTTGGCTCGACCAATGAGAGGCCATCCATGTACACCGATCCGAGCTACTCGGCACCAGTGAGGAGAGAGCTGCATCGTTTGCTCTCTCTTCCAAGGCGCTCTAATCGTGTGAGAAACTGGACCGCTTGAATTAACATGATGCCGCGATTACTAACAAGATAGTCGATAGGGAGGCGCCAGGGAAACCACCGAGGGTCAGGAAGGCGTACAAGAGGTAATTTCCCCGTATGAGAGGCAATCGGAACCGCAATGAAGTGAAGGCGAGCGAGCGAGTCAAAACCAAGAAGGATGTCCGGTTGGGATTTTCAAAGTCAAAACAGTTTCCTGATATCTTTTCTTTTCTCGAGTAAGTTGGCGTTTTGTTGTGACCTCGTGTTTGATTGTGGTGTATCTTTTGATTTGATTTCGTCAGCAGCTTGTTCCACGTCGACAATCCCAAGCCTGTATTTGTCATCTACCGTCACTTAATTCTGAAGTCTCTTACGGTGTTTCCGCTTTTAGCTCGATATAAACGTGACTTGACAGTGGCGAGGAAAGGGATGAAGTTGCAGAGGCTCGCAGCACCAAAACAACACCAAACTAAGCCAGAGTGCACATAAATCGTTATTTTTCTTTCTTTTTTTTCTTTTACTGCAGTTTACATTTGCTACGTCTTTTAAGCGTCGGCTGCGTGACTCCGGCGCACGATGCGGTGAGTTTGAATTGACGGTTTCAACGGATGTTCTAAACAACAATAACAACAAGTCGAGTAAATCTTTTTAAATTAGACTGCACGTGTAACGAATGACTTAAAAAGGACGAGGGCTTGCAACTTTGTATCAGAGTTGAGTGACCAGACGTCGCTTTCTGGGGGACTTCTGACGTCATCGTCACAGTTGTTGGGTCGGACCACTTGTCCGTCCCCCTTCTCTATTTTTAGGGTATTTTCCCGGTCAGTTTGCCAACGATTGGACTACTTTGCTGTGTTTAGACTCCCACTAAAGTACAAGTTTTAATGTTGTATTGCCAATGTTTACTTTTGTCAGGTTTCTCAGCATGCTCTCACCCATGCAAGACAGGGGGATGCTCCCGTAGGGGGACACGTCCGTCACCCTCCTCTTCCTCGTCCTCCCCATGACCGGCCCCGACCCCCCGAGCGTGGGGGCCTCCCGCCCGGCCAAGCTAAACCGGCACGGCCGCTCCAAGAGCTCGAGTGCCCACTGTCTTCTGCGTCGGGCCGCCGGCGGCGAGGAGTCCAGCGAAGGCAGCAGCCCCAACCGCGAGGAAGAGGAGAAGGACGGAGGGCTGCTCTTCTACGTCAACCGCGCCGGCTTCCCCATCGAGGGGCCCACCTGGGAGAGGATGTGGGCCCACGTGGCCGCCGTGCACCCCGAGGGCAAAGGGATGGTGGACGCCATACGCAACGCCGCCTACCTGCCCAAGGTGAGATGCTCATTTTGGCGCGACGAGAAGAACCATCACATTGTTCTCCTGCTCAACACATGATCCGTATCAAACAAGTTTGGGGTGCAGCTCTGGGACCTTTGCAGCGGTGACAATGTTTCGTTTTTCGTGTCCCTCAGCATCGTTCTTTCTTTCTTTCTTTCTTTCTCTGGCTGCCTGCCTGCGTGGCCTGAATCACACAAAGAAAATAATCCCTCCAATACAATCTGGCCAGCGGATAATCTCCGGGCGCCAACTGGATTTCAAATGGGCGTAGCACACATCAGCCGCCTGATTAGGGACACCCGTGCGGCTGTCTCGTCTCATCACGCTTCCTGCCGTGCCGTGCCGTGGCGTGGCGTGGCGTGTCTGCTCAGCGGGATGAAGACGAGAGGAAGAGGGCGGACATAACAGGAAGGGAGACAATTTTGTGCAGCTGGCCCGGCAGGAAGCGTGACTGGCTGGCCACCCTCGTTTACTCCGAGTTGACACGGGCGAAAACGACAAAGAAGCAAAATACATGTTCTAAGGTCTTTTTTTTTTTTTCTTTCTTCCCCCTCGGCAGCATCACGTCCCCTCGTTGCCCACTTTCAAGCCGGCAATGTCGGTGCCAGACTGGCTGGTGGTGGTCCAGAATTTCATGAAGGCTCTGCAGTATCCTTTTTCTGTTTTTGGGGAGGGTGAGACAGATGGTGCAATATGGCAGCTCCCGACGTTTGCGCACAGCAGCGGCAGGAAATCCAGCGAGGCTTCTTAACGCCTCACGCCCAGATACAACCACACGGGCACGCAGTTCTTTGAGATCAAGAAGAAGCGGCCTCTCTGCGGGTTAGTGGCCTTTACCATCACTCATCTCAAATGGAGTCCAAATTTGAACTTGGAATTTGACGCAGCCAGAAAAGTTTGATATTTTGATTGGCGTTCTTCCCTCGGCAGGTTAATGGAGACAGCGCGGGAGATGGTGCGAGAGTCGCTGCCAATCAAATGTCTGGAAGCCGTCATCCTGGGAATGTATCCTTTTTTTTTTTCCACGCTAACACCTGCCGCTAATGGCACGCTCGACCCCCGGATGAACCCCCGAGTGGCCGTCTCTCAAACTGCCACACGCTAAAATAGGCTAGGCGGTCACATCCATGTGAAATGGAGCTGACAAGTTCATTCACTCCGTCCGCCGCTGCCGCCATCCTCTGCTGTTCTTACCCAACCTTGTTGCCAGGCAACAAGAGCTCACTTCAAAGTTCAAACCCCCCCCACCCCCCTCTTTTAACCGACATACACATGCACGGATTGCTTCATTGTTTTCAATTTCCAAAGGTTGAGTTGTAATCGGCTGCAATTAGCACAAATGAGAACAATGCAAATGCTGCTTTGGCAACACTGAGTGCTCTGATTATTAATTTTTTTTTGGGGGGGGGGTGCATTGTGTGCATATTTGGCACATAGAAGAAGGCACACAAATTACTTTTAACTTTGTTGTCTCTATTGTGCAGGAATGGGACGTAATGTCCCTTCCTGGCCTCTTGTCTACAGATCTCTTATAGTCAAAGCACCCCCCCAAAAACAAGCCATTTACCTTAAAATGTTTGATTAATCATTTTTGAAACCTGAATTACACGTTTAAAAAAAAAAAAAAAAAAAAATTAGGCCCCAGCGAGAATTGAACTCGCGACCCCTGGTTTACAAGACCAGTGCTCTAACCACTGAGCTATGAGGCCAGTTGTGTCCGCGCATGTTTTCAGGCCCTTTTGATCAACAGCGAGACGAGAGTGGCACGCCCCTCTTTTCTTCCTCCTCAACATCGTGACTTTTTTCCATGTGAGGAACATTAAAGCGCGTCCTATTTCTACTATGTGACTGTCCTGTGACGAGTCTGCGAGCCTTCCCGAAGGGGGCGGGGGAGCTTTTCACAAAGGAGCCATTCAAACTAGCATTGCAAGCGTTTGCTTACTACCTTAAGAGACGAGCGTAAAAGCGAGAAGGGCTGCAGGAGAAGCGATTATTTCGCCCTGCGAAGGCTTTGCATTTGCGCTACCTATGTCGGTAGATGACGTCACTTTAAACGGGGGTGGACGCAGTGATCCCGCGATAATCGCAAAACACGCGAGAACTGAGTTTAACAGGCGTGTATAGAGAATTTAAAAATGTAAAAAAAATATATAAAGTCAAATAGACAACTCACATCATTGCTCAATGGGTAAAAACATAAAAGCTTGAGGCGAAAAATATATCTAATAAAGTTTTAATCGTTTTCCTACTGCTCTTGTTGCCTAAAAAAGACAAATCCTTACATGGGACGCACAGCTACCTGACCAACGGCCTGACATCACTGGAGCGCTTCCCCATCAGCTTCAAGACGCACTTCTCGGGCCACTGCTTCCATCACGTGGTTCTGGGCGTCTACTGCAACGGACGCTACGGCTCGCTGGGCATGAGCCGGCGCTCCGACCTCATGGACAAGCCGCTCAGCCACCGCACGCTCGGCGAGCTGGTGGCCGACTTCGAGAGCTCCTACAAGCGATACCAGCACAGCCTCATCAAGGTACCGTCGGCACGTCTCTCCCATACCTTTGCAAATTCTGACCCCTACGTCCACTCAGGTGAAGATCGGCCTCTACGTGCCTCACGACCCTCACGTGTGCCAGGCCATCGAGTGGAAGTACCTGGTACTCAACGCCGCCAAGATGGCCGCGCCGGAGATGAAGCGCGAGCTGGAGAAACACGGGCGGAACATGAGGATGAAGGTCCGCGCACGCAAACAAAAACACCGCACGCCGTGTGTGTGTGTGCTGAGAAAATGACTGACCTACATAACTGCTGACTATTTCACAGACTGTTATTTGACACTGCTGTCACACACACACGCTTAGCAAGCATTTGCATGGCAGTGTCAGCTGTGTGAAGCTTTGCTGTGATCTCCACTAAATCCCCAAGAATGACATTTTTTGGGGGGGGATGAATATTCCTCAGGGTTTAAGTGTTGCATCTTTGTAAGCTTGTTTTGATTGATCCCGGCGGCGCAACATTTCTGATCGTTGTGAATTTCTTGAAGATCTTGAAGTCATCCAGCGCTCAGTCCCCCATCAAGGAGCGAAGCCGCGGCAAGTCTCTATCGCCGCGCCGCCACCGGCAGGGCGGCAGCCCGCAGCGACGACCGCCGCGACGCAGAGACAAGTCGTAAGTGGGCCGCAAAAAATGAGACGGATGTGCATGCGTGAACGTCAGCTGTGCGGCGGAGACCAAACATGAGCCGACAGCTGCCAATTAGCTGCAACGTGGCACCGCCGCAACCTTCACCTCGCATCGCTTTCTGTGTGTGTGTGTGTGTGTCCAAGGTCACATGACGTAATTCGAGAACTCAAAAGTAGACAAACAGCAGACTAGTTCCTCCTTGCTGTAATACAGCGATGTGATAGGAAGAAAATGACAATGTGGTGTCACCAAAAGACGTCGTCACGGAAACGTGTGATGTCCATATGTTAAAAGTTTTGCGTTGTCTCTCCTCCAGGCCGGCGTGCGTGGAGATGAAATCTCCCGAACTGAGCACACTGAGTGACGGCTACCAGATCCGAATCTGACTTCCGGATCCCTCGGCGACAATCGCGACTGTAGTCAATGGTCCTTGACTCCGCCCACTCCGAGACAACTCCACGCAATCACCTGGCAACCAGCGCAAATTTCACACTTTTAATGAGTGCAAAGCAAAGAAAACCAAATTCATCACAAAATGCTCCATTTTGTAATTGAACTTCTGAAAGCAATCCAGTTTTCTTCGTTCTTGTCATTTGTGGAGACGCATTTGCATCGCCCGCATTGAGTGGAACCTCGAGAAGCTCAAAGCAGATTTATGGGAGGAAACAGATGCAAATGGAAAACATGCCGGATGAAGCCATTTCATGACTCGGCACCGGATTTGAAAAATGTGGATGTTCTCTCGAAGCTTTTCCGCGGCGATCTATGCACACACGTCCGTTTTGCGGGATGAGCACAAACATTTGATTGATTTTACATTTGTAATGTCAACTTTTTTTATCTTTTCTCTTGAATGTTTTGTTTTGGATTGTAATTGACATTTGAGTGTAATGCAACAAAGGAAGTTTTGTATTTAAAGTCCATGCATTCACCTAAAGAAGTTGAACCCCAAAAATCCATGTGGATGATGTGAGCCCCCCCCCTGAGCACGTTTGCTTTTGTAACCACAGCAACCACCACCCCATTATTCCCATACCCTCTGTTGGAAGTTGAACTGTTGTGATGTCAACTGACTGTTACCACGACAACGCATGTATTCTGTGATCAATAAAATTGTTTGTTTTTCTTTAGAAATCAGAAAGTGGGGGTGAAGGTGGGTGTGACACTTTTCACTTAAGCTTTTTCCCTAATGAAGTGGCCTGTTATTAGGTACACCTGAAAATGGCGGTGTACCTAATAGAGTGTCCATGTGACGTCATAGACCCAACAGCCAATCAGAAAGTGGGGGGTTGTTTGGGTGTGGCACTTTTCACTTTCATTTAAATTTTGACCATGATTTTTCCCTAATGAAGTGGCCTGTTATTAGGTACACCTGAAAATGGCGGTGTACCTAATAGAGTGTCCATGTGACGTCACAGACCCAACAGCCAATCAGAAAGTGGGGGGTTGTTTGGGTGTGGCACTTTTCACTTTCATTTAAACTTTGACCATGATTTTTCCCTAATGAAGTGGCCTGTTATTAGGTACACCTGAAAATGGCGGTGTACCTAATAGAGTGTCCATGTGACGTCACAGACCCAACAGCCAATCAGAAAGTGGGGGGTTGTTTGGGTGTGGCACTTTTCACTTTCATTTAAATTTTGACCATGATTTTTCCCTAATGAAGTGGCCAGTGATTAGGTACACCTGAAAATGGCGGTGTACCTAATAGAGTGTCCATGTGACGTCACAGACCCAACAGCCAATCAGAAAGTGGGGGGTTGTTTGGGTGTGGCACTTTTCACTTTCATTTAAATTTTGACCATGATTTTTCCCTAATGAAGTGGCCTGTTATTAGGTACACCTGAAAATGGCGGTGTACCTAATAGAGTGTCCATGTGACGTCATAGACCCAACAGCCAATCAGAAAGTGGGGGGTTGTTTGGGTGTGGCACTTTTCACTTTCATTTAAATTTTGACCATGATTTTTCCCTAATGAAGTGGCCTGTTATTAGGTACACCTGAAAATGGCGGTGTACCTAATAGAGTGTCCATGTGACGTCACAGACCCAACAGCCAATCAGAAAGTGGGGGGTTGTTTGGGTGTGGCACTTTTCACTTTCATTTAAACTTTGACCATGATTTTTCCCTAATGAAGTGGCCTGTTATTAGGTACACCTGAAAATGGCGGTGTACCTAATAGAGTGTCCATGTGACGTCACAGACCCAACAGCCAATCAGAAAGTGGGGGGTTGTTTGGGTGTGGCACTTTTCACTTTCATTTAAATTTTGACCATGATTTTTCCCTAATGAAGTGGCCAGTGATTAGGTACACCTGAAAATGGCGGTGTACCTAATAGAGTGTCCATGTGACGTCACAGACCCAACAGCCAATCAGAAAGTGGGGGGTTGTTTGGGTGTGGCACTTTTCACTTTCATTTAAATTTTGACCATGATTTTTCCCTAATGAAGTGGCCTGTTATTAGGTACACCTGAAAATGGCGGTGTACCTAATAGAGTGTCCATGTGACGTCATAGACCCAACAGCCAATCAGAAAGTGGGGGGTTGTTTGGGTGTGGCACTTTTCACTTTCATTTAAATTTTGACCATGATTTTTCCCTAATGAAGTGGCCTGTTATTAGGTACACCTGAAAATGGCGGTGTACCTAATAGAGTGTCCATGTGACGTCACAGACCCAACAGCCAATCAGAAAGTGGGGGGTTGTTTGGGTGTGGCACTTTTCACTTTCATTTAAACTTTGACCATGATTTTTCCCTAATGAAGTGGCCTGTTATTAGGTACACCTGAAAATGGCGGTGTACCTAATAGAGTGTCCATGTGACGTCACAGACCCAACAGCCAATCAGAAAGTGGGGGGTTGTTTGGGTGTGGCACTTTTCACTTTCATTTAAATTTTGACCATGATTTTTCCCTAATGAAGTGGCCAGTGATTAGGTACACCTGAAAATGGCGGTGTACCTAATAGAGTGTCCATGTGACGTCACAGACCCAACAGCCAATCAGAAAGTGGGGGGTTGTTTGGGTGTGGCACTTTTCACTTTCATTTAAATTTTGACCATGATTTTTCCCTAATGAAGTGGCCTGTTATTAGGTACACCTGAAAATGGCGGTGTACCTAATAGAGTGTCCATGTGACGTCATAGACCCAACAGCCAATCAGAAAGTGGGGGGTTGTTTGGGTGTGGCACTTTTCACTTTCATTTAAATTTTGACCATGATTTTTCCCTAATGAAGTGGCCTGTTATTAGGTACACCTGAAAATGGCGGTGTACCTAATAGAGTGTCCATGTGACGTCACAGACCCAACAGCCAATCAGAAAGTGGGGGGTTGTTTGGGTGTGGCACTTTTCACTTTCATTTAAACTTTGACCATGATTTTTCCCTAATGAAGTGGCCTGTTATTAGGTACACCTGAAAATGGCGGTGTACCTAATAGAGTGTCCATGTGACGTCACAGACCCAACAGCCAATCAGAAAGTGGGGGGTTGTTTGGGTGTGGCACTTTTCACTTTCATTTAAATTTTGACCATGATTTTTCCCTAATGAAGTGGCCAGTGATTAGGTACACCTGAAAATGGCGGTGTACCTAATAGAGTGTCCATGTGACGTCACAGACCCAACAGCCAATCAGAAAGTGGGGGGTTGTTTGGGTGTGGCACTTTTCACTTTCATTTAAATTTTGACCATGATTTTTCCCTAATGAAGTGGCCTGTTATTAGGTACACCTGAAAATGGCGGTGTACCTAATAGAGTGTCCATGTGACGTCATAGACCCAACAGCCAATCAGAAAGTGGGGGGTTGTTTGGGTGTGGCACTTTTCACTTTCATTTAAATTTTGACCATGATTTTTCCCTAATGAAGTGGCCTGTTATTAGGTACACCTGAAAATGGCGGTGTACCTAATAGAGTGTCCATGTGACGTCACAGACCCAACAGCCAATCAGAAAGTGGGGGGTTGTTTGGGTGTGGCACTTTTCACTTTCATTTAAACTTTGACCATGATTTTTCCCTAATGAAGTGGCCTGTTATTAGGTACACCTGAAAATGGCGGTGTACCTAATAGAGTGTCCATGTGACGTCACAGACCCAACAGCCAATCAGAAAGTGGGGGGTTGTTTGGGTGTGGCACTTTTCACTTTCATTTAAATTTTGACCATGATTTTTCCCTAATGAAGTGGCCAGTGATTAGGTACACCTGAAAATGGCGGTGTACCTAATAGAGTGTCCATGTGACGTCACAGACCCAACAGCCAATCAGAAAGTGGGGGGTTGTTTGGGTGTGGCACTTTTCACTTTCATTTAAATTTTGACCATGATTTTTCCCTAATGAAGTGGCCTGTTATTAGGTACACCTGAAAATGGCGGTGTACCTAATAGAGTGTCCATGTGACGTCACAGACCCAACAGCCAATCAGAAAGTGGGGGGTTGTTTGGGTGTGGCACTTTTCACTTTCATTTAAACTTTGACCATGATTTTTCCCTAATGAAGTGGCCTGTTATTAGGTACACCTGAAAATGGCGGTGTACCTAATAGAGTGTCCATGTGACGTCACAGACCCAACAGCCAATCAGAAAGTGGGGGGTTGTTTGGGTGTGGCACTTTTCACTTTCATTTAAATTTTGACCATGATTTTTCCCTAATGAAGTGGCCAGTGATTAGGTACACCTGAAAATGGCGGTGTACCTAATAGAGTGTCCATGTGACGTCACAGACCCAACAGCCAATCAGAAAGTGGGGGGTTGTTTGGGTGTGGCACTTTTCACTTTCATTTAAACTTTGACCATGATTTTTCCCTAATGAAGTGGCCTGTTATTAGGTACCTGAAAATGGCGGTGTACCTAATAGAGTGTCCATGTGACGTCACAGACCCAACAGCCAATCAGAAAGTGGGGGGTTGTTTGGGTGTGGCACTTTTCACTTTCATTTAAACTTTGACCATGATTTTTCCCTAATGAAGTGGCCTGTTATTAGGTACACCTGAAAATGGCGGTGTACCTAATAGAGTGTCCATGTGACGTCACAGACCCAACAGCCAATCAGAAAAATCATTCACTTGTCTGTAACCCAGCGTAAAATGAACAAGCAGTTCAGGCTTTATGAAGCAGTTCATGTAATGATGCCAAGCTACCGCAAGATGGCAGTGCCCCCATTCACTCCTATGTAACCCAGCATAAAATGAACATGTTCTTTTTTTCGACCAGACGTCCTCGATGTACAATACAATTTTAATATCCCGCGATCGACTAGTAGTGGCTTGGTTTGATTAAAATGTTTTATCTTCTTTATTTCGCACTTGATGCTCGAGTATCGAGATGTACGAGCATGGTCGGCGTTTTGAACGCACCGCAGCGATTATTTTGCGGTTTATAAACTAACTGTAACTGTCCAAAAGCTGCGGTGCGTTCAAAACACCGAGCATTGCTCGTACATTGCTATACTCGTGCATTAAGTGCAGGGGGGAAAAAAACAAAAAAACGTTTTAATATCCTGCAATCGACCAGTAGTGGCTTGGCGATCAACCGGACGATCGCGATCGACGTATTGGCCACCTTGAACTAGTATTCCAGCCAGTTGGACCTATCCAGACACTCAAATGTCGGATTTATTTGGCGGTACGTAAACTCCCCCTGACTTTCCAAAAGCTGCGGTGCGTTCACAACACAAACCACGAGTCGTACATCGCCCTACTCGAGCTGTCTTGTCAATTAGAGGGAACTCGCGAGCTAGCGTGTTGGTGTTGTGTTGTTAGTGTGGTGTATTTTTGCCGACGTATGTCTCTGCATGAGGCCCAAGGACATCTGAGCCGACTTGGTGAGGAGGACCAGGGTGATTTGCCTTGAGCAATTGTGCTTGCTTTCAAGAAGGTTGACAGGTGTCTAAGTTGAGGACCTTGTATGGGCAGAGAGCCAGCATGCACGAGGATCTCAAAGAGTAGGGATGAGATCATGAGTCTCGCCAGGTAGAAGAAAGGCGTTGCCTGGCAGACGGGGGGGCTTCCGAACATCGTGTCTGTGGGGCGTGAGAGAACATCTTCTGACAACGGCTGAATCAAATCTTTTTCCAACCAGCATTTCCTTTTTTAAAGCCAGCATTTTTCATCAAGTGTTTTGAGAAGACCAGCGAAGCCACGACGACAATTCACCACATTAGCGCCGTTGTTTGCACACGCATCAAGTGCAAAAATAATAATAATTAATATCCCGCGATCGACCAGTAGTGGCTTGGCGATTGACCGGTCGATCGCGATCGACGTCTTGGCCACCCTTGCACTACACCAATGAATGATCTGTCAGCATTTTTACCCGAACAAGTTGACATTTAACGTTCACTACCCAATTAAAAGGCCGAGCTTCGCTGGCGAAATGGAAAAGTGGTTATTCACTTTGCCCGGTGTTCGGGAGAACATGGTTCGAGCCCCACATGAAGCAGACTTTGGGCCAAAGTTTGAATAGTGGGAGACTCGAGTTCTCCCGCGCATAAGGTAAAAGCTTTGAGCACTACACCATTGAATGTTCTGTCAAGTTTTGGTTTAAGCAGGTTGACATTCTAAAGTACACTACCCAAAAAAATCGGCGAGATTCGCTGCTAAAATGGAAGAGTGGTTTTTAACTTGGACCGGTGATCGGGAGATCATGGTTCGAGACCCAGATGAAGCAAACTTTGAACTAAAGTTTGCAACAGTATGAGACTCGAACTTGGTTCTCCCGAACATAAGACAAAAGCTTTATCCACTACAGTATTGAGTGTTCTAGAAAAGCGGTTGTAATTTAATCAATTGACCTTGATTTCGCGAAACATACTATCAATACATAAAAAAAACTCTGAAAATTCTACGTCAAAATGGCTGAGTGGTTTAAGTCTTGGGTTGGTGTCCAGCAGCCTCGGGTTCGAGACTTGCTCTTCGCAGCTTTTGCAAATTAAATAGAAGGACTTATAAGATTCGAACCCGCCTCACCCAAACTGAAGGGAAAAGCTATAACCATTCGACCATTCGAGATCTTACACATTGGGCTTAAGTGTTTGTAATTGAAGGTTATTCTGAACCTTTCCTGAAGATCGCGTCATAATTTAGGATAATACAAATAATTCTTCAGTATCTGGCCATCAAACAATGGTCGAGTGGATAACGCCATTGACTTTGATGATTGCAGCGCTGGTTCGAGACCAGGGACCGCCAAACATGTCGAATTTTTTTTTTTAAGTTTTTTTTTTCCCCCTTCTGATGACGTCATCACTAAAAGACTATAAAAGGCGTCACGAACGCGACGGCGCTCACTCTTTCCTCTGACAGCGAGCGGGCGCCACGCTGCTCTGGTCCACCTGCTGCACGACAGCGTTGAAAGTCACAAGGTAAGTGTTCAACGTTTGTTAACCTTTTCAAACTAACTGCTTTTGCTCTCTTTCAGCGTCAACTTGCACTTTGGGCGTGTGAGCGTGCTTCCATCTTGCAAGCATGCAAGCTAAAACGTTTGCAGAAGCTAGCGTTAGCAGTTAGCGTCTTCAACGACCACCAAAACGCATTCATTTGCCGTGCAACCAAACAATTGACGGTGGGTAAGTACAGCTACATTTTGCAAACTGAAGCACGCATGCACCGTGTGGAAAGAGCACTAACACTATTTTTTTTGCCCAAACATTTAGCAACGTCTGGACGACAGCGCCGGAAGGTAAGTAGACAAAGCAGCGCTTGCATAAATCCACCAGAGAATGAATGACTCCAATATTTTTGGTGTTAATTTCTGCTTTCTGTCTGCAGGTGCCAATCGTTAAGACGACCCCGGCATGGCCGACGGACTTTCTGTGAGTTTTCAAGTCAATCGACTGCTCTAATTGTCTTATTTCTGTCCACAGGCCTGCATCTGGAATAGAGGGAGCAGATTGACTGCAAAATGGTAAAAGTAGTTTTATTGGCAAATTGACTAAAGCAAACATTTGTTCTTTTTCTTGTCTGCAGAGTCCAAGATGGCCGCCTTGCAGTCCTCTCATGGCTTCATGTGACACTTGCAGGTAGGTCTACTCTTGCTCAACCCAATTTGCTTGTTAAAATGCAGAGTGGTTGTCACCTTACCTTGACTTTCAGACCAGCAAGCTGTGCTTGGAGAGCCGTCCGTCCCGGAGCTGCCCTCCATTCCTCACTGGTGAAACACGCACGCACGAGTCCAAATGTTTGTTTGACACGTGTCAAACATTTCAGCTTGTTTTTACTCCTTTTGTCCACCAGGTGGTGCCAAAGGACCAGGTTTCTGCAGCATGGATCTACAAGGTTTTGAACCTGTGGCATGATCAACTTCTTGGCCGAAGTGCTGATAGGTGACAACTTACTATTAACTTGGCATTGTTTAAAAGTGCTTACCTGTTTTTTTTTTTTATGCCTCCCTCTTCCTGCAGATCACTTTCCAGTAAAAATGCAGTTGGAAATTCTGCCACCTGCTGGTCAAAGGAAAAAGCCTTACAAAACCATGCCGAGGTTCCTCGAGGCTGTCTCCATTTTCAGAGTTGATGGCCTCTCGTTTGTGTTGTGTGCAGGTGTCCACCCTGGAGAGTCTTGACAACATTTCAGGAACTGTGCACCAGTGACCATCCGGCTGCTTCCAGTCTACAATGAAAAAGAAAAGCAGTCAACTTAAATGGAGTTTTTGTGTTTTCTTTCCAGGTAGAGGTGACAAATCTTGGTCCACAATTTGTCTTCGGTCTACTGTGAGTTTGCTCACCTGGGTCTGTGCTGCCTGAAGAGCCCTCTGCTGGTAAGAGAAGCGAAGTAATGACATTTTAGCAAACAGGTTTTAAAATTTGAATTTTTGTTTGTCCAGTGTGGACCAACATCTACCTGCTCGCGGAGGAAGTTGAGTACCAGAGCAAAGCTCCAGACTAGCAAGACTTCAATTTCCCTGTTACTAAGGCAACCTGAGACACTTTAAATGCTTATTGCACAATCTTATAATTCCACTAATATTTTCCCCCCTATTGTGACAGGCAGCAAGGACAAAAGTCTGCTTCCTGGTCATGCCGCAAGGAATACCTGGTGTAATGCACAACTCTACTTGCGCACTGGTATGTAACATGCCAAACTATTTTCTGGACAAAATGTTGACTTGACACTTTACTTGCCAATCTCTTTTTGTCTTAGGTCTGGGCATGGTGTAACACTCGTCCCTCTGTCCAACCGCTTGGCCACTCATCCCTCTAGCTGACCGCTTGACCACTCGTCCCTCGGGCCGACCACTTCACCACTGGGCAACAAGCAGACTGCTAACCAACTTGTTACTTTGTTGTGATTGAATGTTTACTCTGCAAAACAAATAAAGCTTTATTACAAATAACACAAACTTTCAACTCTTCGTTTTCAAACCCCACAACAAAAAATATTTTCCAGCCCAAAAAAATTTTGGATTTTTTTTTTCGGTGAACTTTTTTGAGAAAAGGGGCGGGGTAAAACTGGAATACTGCTTCATGATTGGCTGAGAGCTCTAAAACTGGGCGGAGCCATGGAAATGAAAGGCTGTGATTGGCGCAAAAGTGGCCGTAGACATGCAAATGAGATGATTTGCGATTGGTCAGGCTAAAAGTGGGCGTGGCCTCATTAAAATGGAGCAATCTGATTGGTCAGATGTGCAAATGCTGCATTCTGATTGGCTGACACAAAGTGGGCGTGGTTATGCAAATTTTGAGCCAAGCCGTGATTGGCCAGGCTGAATTTGGGCAGAGCTAGGAGGCGGGGAAAGTGGCACTTAGGTTTTGGAAGGCTTTTTGCAGCTTTGAGTTGAGTGTTTGCCTTCAGCCACTGAACGGAGCCAAGTCTTTGACTGCTTCTCACTGTCTCCGCAGGACTCAAAGTGACTGCAATTGTACAATTGCATCACTTTGACTCATGTGGAGACACACAGAGCGAGCGAGAAGCAGTCAAACACTTGGCTCTGCTGCAGTGATGCTCACCTCAAGGCTGCTGAAAACATAGTAGTGGACAGACACTTAGCTTTTCAAACAGTACTTTGCAGTGACCAGCAAGCATGAAAGACATCAAATGAGCACATTTGCTCAGCAATCACAAAAAGACACTTGAACAATTGATTGAATAGAAAAGCAGTTTAAAAAGGCCCTGTCTGCCTGTATGGAAGCAGATGAAGTACACTCGCTCACTTCTCGTGGCAGGCACTAGGCAGGGGAAGGTGAGCACATGCAAACAGTGCAAACATCTCTCACTGGGACAAAAGCCAAGTGCCAGGTACTCCACAGTACCAGCACCAGCACTTTTCAGAGGTTTTGTGAGAGATGTCAGCTGCTTGCGTGTGCTCACCTTCTCCCTGGTGTGCCATGACAAGATGACATCAGCTCCTCAAGCACATAACACTACCAACTAACACCATTTTTTTCTTTAGATTCAAGTCATAATTTTAGAAGAACACAGTGGTCCACTTTCACTTTTCATGTGTGCCAACTATGATCAAAACGATACTTTTGAAGTTCAAATGCATTTTTCAAAAGTATTGACATGTCACTTTAACCATCGTTGAGCCATTCTTTTGTTACTTTTCACTGTGTCCCAAATAATCATCAGGACATGATTCATTTGGGAAATGACCAATTCAAATGTCCTTTGATAACATTTGGGAATATTTGAAGTCACGACCTTCTACGTCTAAGATTAGGAGGCAAACAAAATGGGGAGGTAACCTACCTTTCGACGACCAGCAGCCGACGTGGAGCCTCCAGTCTTCAAGTTTGGACATGGAAAAACAACGCTTTGGTTCATTATCCATTGATTGACAGCCGAGTGAGTGCTACTTGTCGGTGGGTAGGCGTGCTAGCTAACGCACCACCTCTTGTTTCACGAGAGCTAGCGAGTTCCACTGACCTAACGACTAACAAATCTTCTCCTTTCATGTCATTGTTTACATGTATGCGTGTACATACATACAGCAAATCGAAAGCTTGGTTAAAGTTGACATGACTCACTCGAAAGCCCAAATGGTAACAACCTGAAGAGCTAGCTGCCCGCTGAAAGCGGAAGTGTACGGTAGCCGAGAAAGCTCAATTCAAGTCATGAACCTCACAGCACGTCACTGGGTACTGCCTCTTCACATTTGAACAATCACATTTGCAGTAAGGCTTTATAGGAAAAAAAATTATCACGTATAGTAAGTTTTATTTGGGGTTTGTAATTGAAGGTTACTCTGAACCTTTCATGATTTGTGATAATACAAACTCATCTTTATGCACGATGATGGAGGGGATAGATAAAACATTGCGTGGGAGCATTATGAAATGCAATATTATAAAAGAGCCAAGTCTGTATGTATCTGGTTGAAGTGTGAAATGTTTTATTTTTTTTCTCATTTTATCAATCAATCATCAGGATTGGAATCATTTTTTCCAATCCATTGTATAGTACACGTCTTTATGTATCAATGCCTATTGTTACTTATAACTACATTAGCAAATAAAAATCAAACAATTAAAAATAAAAACATGGCAACCAGCCATAAAATAACCAAAAATTACAGTAAGAACCTTAAACATGTAAGAACTGTTAAAATAAATATCAATGTCTTAAACAAAGACAACTATGAAAAACAAAAAGACAGCTGAAATCAGCGCCCCATCTTCCAAAAAACAAAAACCTCTCTGCTGCGAAAGCCACCAGTTTTGGAAGAGCGAGCTTCATGAGAGAAACAGCAAAGTGGAGAATTTTTTTTTTTCCAAATGTAAGCCTTGCTTCAAGTCTGGTCATGGAAATGTCCTTTTGTCAGGACGAGCGCTCGCCCACCATCCAGCGGAAGCGAGCCAGCAGCGGCAAGTGGTCCGACGAGTGCCGCGCGTTGGGCAGCCTGTCCACTCGCTCCAACTCGTGCTGGCCCACCAGTGACAGCCTGCCCAGCAGCTGAAGGCCCCGCCCGCCGGGAAGCGACTCTAAACAAGGCAAGCAACGCTTCACGTCAGCGGATCGCGTGATGAAACCTTCCAAAGGTGGCGGCCGCTTGCGCGTACCGCACGGCGTGTACAGGATGTAGTCCACCATCATGGCGCAGCGCGAGTGGCAGGTGGTGACGGCGCCGCGCCCGTCCGGCGCCAGGTAAGGTGGGTAGCACGAGCGCAACGGCACGTCGTGCTCCAGACGCCACCTGCCCGCACACACATAGACATTTTTGTAGCCCCCAAAAATCTCTTAAAAATTCTTAAGATATATTTCAACACTTTCCCAGTCCAACCTTTTTCGAGACTTGTCGGCGACCGCTCGTTGCGCAACTTCTTTCGCCGTCAGCTGGGAGCTTTCTTGTTCAGCTGCACACAAAGCACAAGACGGCGTGAGCGTTTCGCCGAGACGTAGGCGACTTGCTCCAGCTGCGGCGGGCGGGGCTGACCGACCGGAGGACGAGGATGCGGCGGAGGCGCTCGTGCTCTCGTATTGGCACCGCTGGTTGATGCCCAAAGCGGGAGACCAGATGGGACTCTCCAACAGGCGCTGGCCCCGAGAACTGTTCTCCTGACCCGACACCTGCGCACACGAATGCTATTTACAATACAGCGAAAATCATCCAAGTGGCCAAGAGAGATTGGTTCGGACCGTGCCGACGGGAAGGTGGCGGTAGTCGAGTCGTCCGTTGGTGAGGAAGGCGAAAAGCGGACTCCACGGCGTGGAGTTGAAGTCCCCACACAGAAGCACCGGGTGGGCGGCGCCGTCCGAGAGGCGGGCCGAGCGGCTGATCTCGGCCAAAAGGATGGCCAGCTGGGCCAGTTTGACGTCGCCCCGCCGCGGGTTGTACAGGAGGTGCGTGTTGGCCACACACATAAATTCGTCAGCGGCGGCGCCAGACGGCCGCAGGAGGAGGACCAATCCCACGTTGCCGCGGTCCAAGAGGGCATCGCCCGGCCGGAAGTACTCGACGGGATTGGACGAGAGCAGGGAAAAGCGAGAAGTCTTGAAGGCCACGGCGCAACCGTCCGGGTGCTTGCCCGTACGCTTCTTGTACACGCACTCGTAACCTCAAAACACACACAGTGTAAAAATTACAATTCGCTCATTTCCATCAGCTCTATGTAATTAAAAAAAAAAAAAAACATACCTTGTGCATGTAGTGCGGGCCTGATCTGATTTTTAAAGTGGTTCTCCTGAACTTCTTGAAGACACAGGACCTGAGGGGACAAATGCATTGAAGTCAAAGGTCACGCTCAGCAGAGGTTACCTGGGTGCGACGCGGCCGCCTCACGTCAGCGTCGTAGTGCTTCAGCTCGGCCAGCAGGTTGTGCAGCCGGTGCTGCCAGCTCAGGGCGGCGGGCGAGCAACACGAGTACAAGTAGTCGTTGGCCCGCAACAGATCCTGCGACAGGATGTTGTACGACATCACCGAGAAGTCCAACGTTTTGCCGCCTACGCGCGCGCCGCCGACTGGCGACACCTCCCAGCGTCTGGGCAGCAGCGATTTCCAACCTTAATTTGCCCAAGACAAATCTTTTTACAAATTCCTCAAAAGATGGCAGTTTGTTGACACATACGAGCCACACGCTCACCTTGCGCCTGAGGGACAACCGGCTCAATTTCGGGAGGAGGAGTCCCCCCGACCGCTTCCTCTGAGGAAGCTCCGAGCGACTCCTCCTCCGACCCGCGGCGTGGATGTGGCACGCAGCCTCCGTCTTTGCACTCGCTCTGGTCCTCAAGAGTCCTTGTCACGTGTTTGCTCTTAAAATCCCCACTCAAATCCGTCCCAGGTGGACTTGTGTCCCTCAAGCAGGATTCCCTGCCGGCGCTTAATCCTTTGATTGCACGCTCATCTTTTCGAATCTTCTTCTCAGCGCTCCTTTTGCGTTTGGAAGGAGGCTCGTGCTCCATCATGAAGCCGGTGGAGGTGGACACCAAACGAGAACTTGTCCTCCAGCAAAGAGCGTTGATGAAGCAGACGAATCCCTGCCGGCAGATGGGCAGATGTTGGGGAAGGAGGCCTGTCCCAACGACGCTCAACTGGCCAAGAAACATGACGTGGCTGGAAGCACAAAGAGCATTCATTGATTGTCACGCCATGTCCACACATATAAACATAATTTGATTTCTAATCACGTGACCAATTCGCCTTATATGAAGCACAACGACATACCTGAAACATTGATTCAAATATCGAAACGACAAAAGAAAAGTAGTAAAAGAAAGTTACACATTAAACCGAGAGATCGATGACTTTCGACTACTCACGTTTCACGATCAGTGAGGGAGACATGATCAGTTACAAAAATGTTACTAAAATAAAACTAATGAGGATTTACAGTGAGAAATGTTTCAATGGCTCTGGTTGAGAAAAATAAACACCAACTGTCCTTGACATTATACGTCATCGTTTACGCAAGAAGAAGGCGTCGAAACCCCCTGATGCGTTCAGGATATTGGAATGTATGAAAATATATAGCTTTCTGTACAAATGTGTTCATAACAATGAATAAAAAGCTTAAATATTGCAGTTAAACAGCTGATAAATATGTGATAAATACGGTAAACTACGCGATCCTACTTTCCTCTATAAAACCCAATTTACATTCGTGGTAAGGCCGAAATACGTAAGATCTTGAACGCAGCACCGTCAGTCGCCTCCTCTTTTAGGTCAGTGGAATATGTAGTTTATTTCTCAGTTATTATAATGTAAAAGGCGAGGAAATGCACTACAAACATGTCGATGGATTAAAACGGCGTCCCGAACGGAAACAAATTCTCTTATTTTCAATTTTGGTTTTGAGTAGCATCCTCACACTGAAAACGTAATTTTGCACATTTTAATCAAGATTCCATGTTGGTGTCCCCATCTTTTTCCAAATAATAAAAAACGTCTTAAAAGTAGGAAGTTGTGACTTACGTGTCTACGTGTGTCCACTAGCCAGCTGCCAGGATATTCGCCACTGTTACAACATGTCACATGTCAGTTTTTCTACAGCGACGTGTTCACATATTGCTTGTCATCCATATCAGCACGATGTATGGTGGGATCGATTTAGGAGAGGGGGTTCGTGACGTTCCCGTGCCGTGGTGGACCTTGGCCGGCCGGCCGACAGCTCCTGTGGCGACCCCTTCAGGTCATTTATCATAATTATCAGTAATTTCCCCAGTTTTTATGCAAATTAATTATGACACATCACAGTGAGCTCACATGGAAATGTATATGGTGACGTTTTTTTTTTCACACAAGGCAGGCAAGGTATTATAACATAACAAAATAAGGAAACAATGATTTATGACCGTTTTAGCTGAACTGACATCATATAGGTCACAGGGCATTAAAAAAAACGTTTTTAGGGCTCAAAAGAAAGAAAATAGATCAGTTTTGTAGGTTAGGTTCATGCATGACAAAGCGCTTCCTCTAGAAATAAAAATGCAACCTTGTGTTACTGTAACTTTCTTTCATATTTTTCCACATATTTTGACTTTATCACCTGTGCAGTGCATCACGAGCCCAAAGACCCTTCCTAGTCACACACACACACTCGACACAAACAATGTTGTGTAGCATTTTGTAAATAGAAGATAACATAAAGTCGTATCAGTAAATCTGCTGACTTCACAAATAAGATGAATACATTTCTAAACCTCGAGGCAGTGACCCATCAGCTCCAGCAGACGGCGCTGTGGTGAGCAAAAGCTCGTCGTGTTCCTGCTTTTTAATGATCATTACTGCCACCTACAGGACTGGAGTGAAACACATGATGTAAGCATGTTTCGCCTTGGAGGAGGTTTGAGTTGTCTTCAATATAAAATTCTATTTTTTGCATTGAGTGTTACTGAATTGTGCAATTAATAAAGTTGTCAATGTGCTCGTGTAAAAAAAATATATATATATCAGGCACCATCACCTGCCTGTCACATTTAGTGTCTCTGATGAATCCGGAATGAAGTTGTTCTAGGAGGCTTTTTTGCTTCCTTGACGAAGGAAAGAAGATGCCACCTCCCTTCTTGACTCACACAATTACAATTAATTCAAATGCAGTCCAACCTGTCTGAACACAACGCGTCGAACCGGCTGAGGCGGAGGTGCGCGCGCGCACGCACGCACGCACACACTAACGCACAAGTCAACCTCAAGCTAAGCAGTCATGGACTTGGAGGCGCAGGTAAGAAGCACTATATAGCGAAAATGATTGGTAATTGTTTACCTGAACTGAGACCCTGTGAGGTCACAGGGCACTTAAAAACCGCAACTTTTTTTTAGGGGTCTAAATCAAGAAAATAGATAAGTTTCAGGGTTAGGTTCATGCATGACAGAAGGATTCCTTTAGGAAGAAAAAAAATAATGCAACCTTGAGTTACTGAATAGCACTGGACAAAGATATAACAGTAAGCATTGGGGACATTTTTGATGTGAAGAACGATGTTTACTATTTCATTCAGACAACACGCTCTACTTCCTTGAAACTTTGATGCTTCAGACTGTATAGTGCCTTGGGCTTATTTTTGACTTTACCAGTTGGACAGCAATGTTGTGCAACCTGCTTGAACACTGGTACAAGTGTCACGCGCCTCTCATCACCTGTTGTGGTCTGACTTATTCACTGATCTGCAGGATTTTACATAGCTATCTAGTATAGTAACTATTTTCCATATTTTGTTTAAAACAGCCAAGAAACCTTTAAAGGGAGAACAATGCCCTCTAGCGGCTAAAGTGAGAAACGTCACAAAGCTAACGGGAAAAAGAATGCCAAAGAAAGACAAAACAGTTTGTCTTCTAAAGTCGCTATCATACAAACATACATAACATTCCCAAAAATATTTTGTCACCACACAAAAGAATAGAATTTGCGCCAAAACGACAACATTCACGTGACGTCATATACTAAAAAGGTTAATGACGTCATTTGTCAATTTCACAAGATTGAGGAGATCACATTGACGGCCAAATTCGGAGACCTGATTGAGTTCTCGTACCCGATCGGCTACTCGCACTGGGGCGTGTATGACGACGATGGCCATGTGATCCACTTTGCCGTGGCAGGTGAGCAGAAGTGATTTTTCTTCTTTGTTTTTTTTTCCAATCAAGTTCCCAGATGTCTGAATAATGTGTTTAGGGAAGTTTTTCCACAGTAGTAAGTAGACATTTGCAAACATTGCACAGAGGAGAACCACATCTTGGGCAACATCCGCACATCACTCCAAAGCTGGTTCCCCATCTGCGGTGACCTACTACTGGGCGCCACCCGTATTCGCCGGGTTCCGCTGGGCGAGGTCACCGTCCCCGAAGGCGTCCACGTCCTGATCAGCAACAACCGTCACGCTTTCAAAGCATCCTCGCCCGAGGAGATAAGGCGGCGGCGTGACGCCCTGGAGGACGTGGAGCTGCCCTACAACCTCTTCTGGCTAAACTGCGAGCACTTTGCCACATTTGTGCGATACGGGAAAGCCATCTGCAACCAGGTACATATTCGACAAAACCGAGGTCTACGTAAAAGATGAGCTAAAACTGACACGTCCACAGATTCCCACCAAGGCCAAAAACGAAGAGAGCGAGTCAGCCACCAGCACCTTCCAGAAAATCGTTGACTCCAAAGCCCCTTCCTAGCCGCACACTCAACGCATACAATTGTCTCTAGAATTTCATCAATAAAACATAATACAAAGTGATAATAGGAAATCTGCTGACTTTAAAAATAATTTACCTGAATGGTGAAGCAGTGAGCCTTCAGCTCCAGCAGAGGGCGCTGTCGTGGGTATAATAAACTCGCTGTGTTCCAACCATTACTGCCATCTCCGAGGCTGGAGTCAAACACATGATGTACGTATTGGCTTGTTTTGGCCTTGACGGAGATTCTAATTCTCTGATATCAATTAAAAATATATTTTGTATGCATTGAGTGTTATTGAATGAGCTCCCTGACCAAGTATCCAATGTGATCACGTTAAATAGGAATTGACATGAGGTAACGAGCTTGCAATGCAGTCCAACCTGCTTGAATTCAAAACGTTCAACTGGCGTGCACATAAACTCGAACCTCAAACTAAGAATTTAGAAGACTGCAACATGGATCTGCAGGCACAGGTAAGAAGCACAACTATATCCCAAAAATGAGAAAAATGGCAACCATGATATCACGATACACAATATTTACTTATAGCATCAATAAAATTGGCTCAATCCTTCAAGGAATTAATGCAACAAAGCCGCAGCTCTTTAATACGTGACTGACTCGACAGGCATGACGGAAACGCATTGCGCAGATGACGAAATATTAATAAATGACTCATCGGGATTAAATTCCCAAATTTAGAAAAAAATAACATTGGAATGGAAGTCAAAAGAAAAATCAAGCATGTTTTGAACTCAACACAAGCACGTCTAATAATAACATCCATGTCACATGACAATAATAAAAACGATAATGACGTGTCAGGTTGAGGAGATCTCGTCAAAGGCCAAATTCGGAGACCTGATCGAGTTCTCGTGTCCGATCGGCTACTCGCACTGGGGCTTGTACGACGACGATGGCTATGTCTTGCACTATGGCGTGACAGGTGAGCAGATTACAAATCAAAAGGGTTTCCAAACATCTTGATAATATGTTTCATCCAAACGGTCCAAGGATGGCAGCAATTTAGGGGCACATGGCACTTTGTTTTGATTGCAAGCATCATCTTCATCATTCCAAAGCCTGAATTTCACACACAGTAAGCTGGGCGAGACCCTCACCCACAATATTGGTTGGTGGCACTAAATGGTTGGATCCTCGTCGACGGTACCAAACGTTCTCAGCAGTGGATGCACCTGAGGAGTATTTTCAACATTTCATTTTTGTTCTCTCAAGTCCGTGTTTGTGTTGCTCAGACGAGACTCAACTCATGAACTCCTTCCGCACCAAGCCTCAAAATAGAGAGACCAAGTCAGCTACCAGAATCTTACAGGACATCGTTGACTCGAAAAACCCTTCCTAGTCACACACACACGCATCGTGTGGAGAATTTTGTAAATAGAAGATCATATCAAGTCAATCTGCTGACTTCAAAAATAACATGAATACTTTCCTAAACGGCGAGGCAATGAGCCATCAGCTCCGGCAGAGGGCGCTGTGGTGAGTAAAAGCTCGCCGCGTTCCTGCTTTTTAATGACCATTACCGCCACCTACAGGACTGGGGTGGAAAACATAAAGTGCCCATACGTTTGTTTGGCCTTGACGGAGGTTCTGGCTGTCTAAAATAAAAAATATATACTTTTTTTGCGTTGACCGTCACGGAAGTGTGCACCTAATAAAGTTGCCAATGTATGCATAAAAAGTCTGACGTGTCTATAGAAGCAACAAAATAGTGCCAAGGGGCAAATATTGTTAAAATGAAACTCACCCCAACATAATTCTTGGCTCGAATGTTCACACAACATGACACCGATCATTCTTGTTAATGCGCATTACTGCCACTTGCAGGACTGGAGTGGAAAAACAACAACATCAACAGTGACTCAGTCGTTATAAAACTTTATTGAAACGAAAATAAGCCATCATACAAGTGGACCACAAAACATGCGCAGTTGTGTTTTTTTGTAAGGGCTCAAAATGACAGTAAACACAGCAAGTGAGTCCCATTCGAGCTTTGGTACCACCACAAGGTGGCGCGCTCATCCTGCAGCAAAAAAAGGAACCCGCAGAAACATCGAAAACAAAACCTATTTGCTTGACATTTTGTGTGTCATGCTGAGATGTGCACTGTTAACAGACAACAACAAGATGATGTGTGCTTTTGTGCAAAACGACGACGGGACAACTTGCAGTACACGGTGACCCGCCTTTTTTTTTTTAGGGGGGGGGGGGTCTAATGTTTTGGTTGCCCCAGGTAGTTAAAATATCCAAAACAATTTGAATGAGCTTGTGTTGTGTCACAGCCAATAAATAAGAAATCGACAATAGAAGAGTTTTAAGGTGCACTTGGTGTCCACAAAGCGTCACAGCTCCAGAGGTCGTCCACTAGCCCAAAGGTCGGGGGTCCGAGACCAGGCTACGGATGTGGGGTCGGGGGCGTCAGGAAAAGGGGAGGTCCCAGCGCTGCGTGGACGTGCCCGGCTCGCACGGACCGATGACCAGCATTCGAGACGAGTCCAGCCCGTCCAGCGCCATGGCCGAGTCCAGGCAGAAGCGAGACGCCACGTGCTCCAGGTGGGTGCCCGACTTTTGCCAGCGCTGAGGGAGGCAGGCATACATATGCTTGCTGACAACTTGACAGGAGTGTCTCCCCCCGTTTCTACTTGTTCCCCCTCCCACTCTCCCTCTCAGGTGATTTATGACTTGTCAAGTTGCTTTCCGCTGCAGGGGCTTCGGGGGACGTTGTCAAGGTGCCCATTGGTCAGGGGAATGATGTGTGTGTGTGTGTGTGCGTGAATGTGAAGAGTGAGCAAGAAAGTGAGAGTGTGTGTGACAGGAGCAGAATGGAGTTGGAAGCGAGCTTGCATATATATTTTTTTTTATTTGAAATATTTGCGCAATTCAGCTACCGCAATGATTTTTGTATCTGCGTGCAGCTTTAAGAGGCGGGACTCGGCCTGGCGTGGGCTCACCTGCTTGGCGTCGTCCACGTGGCAGGGGAGCAGCAGAATCTGCGATGCCGGGAAGGTGGCAGTGACCGACACGCATTTGTGGGCAGCGGCGACCTGGCCGTGGCGCTGCTGGCGGATCTGCTGGCCCGCAGTGTAGATCCACTCCTGAGCCAACAGTCACACATTCTATTGTCAGACATGCTTAGAAGACATTTCTTCATCACTCCATGAAGATGATGATTGATACGCCAGCGCCGATGCTAATGAGCCACACGTCCGCTTAATGGAGACGTCGCCTGACCCCGTTTGAAAACGTGTGTGAGCTATTCATCTCGCCGACCTGGTTGGGCGCGCGGCCGGCGTCCGCGCACGGCGCCAACATGAGGACGGGCGTCTCCTGGCCGTCCACGCGGCGAGACTCCAAGCAGTTCTGTCGCTGTCGGATCGGGCCGGACTGCCAATCCGAGTCGTCGGGGACCCTGACGGATCAAACGTGGCGGAAAGGAGGGGAGCGGACTTTCAAGGCTTATTACTTGATTCATTTTATCGGCTGATCAATTGGAGGAAGTCGTTAATTCAATCTGCTATCTGGCCTGCACTTAATAACACCGCAAAGGTTATTCCTCCTTTGGAAGGGGAGGGAGGGGGGGGGGTCCCTGGAGAATGGCGCTCTTCATTTCGTTCGGGAGATTAACACCACGCAATGCGAGTGTGTGCGTGTTCACCTCTTGAACTCATTAGTCGACCATTCTATTGGTCAACGGGAATCAGAGCTTGCTAGCGACAAAAGAAAATTCCAAGGATATCAAATTGGTAAACAACATAGCGCCCCCCCTTCAGGGAAGTTGTGGAGGTGCAAGCCAATCGGAAGGAGACGGTTACTGACTTGAGTTGCGGGTAGACGTGCTCCAGGTACCACTTGAAGGGTTTGCACTTGAGTTTGCGTCTCAGCTCCACGCGGCCTCCGATGCTGCTGACCACAAAAGTCTCCTGAGACACACAAGCTCGTCATCGCCGGCAGAATGTCAGCCGCGCCATCTGCGCGCGGCCGCCTGATAAACGCTGACATTTAAACGCCGACGACACCTTTTCTCGTCCAAATGAAGCAGCCGGCGGCTCGACGGACGTGTGTTCTTACTCTCCGTACGATTTTCCTCGAGCTGCCGGACGAGCAGAGTAGTAGAAGAGGCGAAAGTCGTCCATCCAAACCTCGGCCGTGCGCCGTGTGTTCCTAAAACACACACACACACACTTTGCTAATCTGCAAGCAGGTATGACCTCCTTTGTTGCCATGGCGACGCCACCTGGCTTCTTTGATTTGTTTCAGAATCGTTACGTACTTGATGTACGTGTTGGCGCTGCCCTCCGGGAAGACGTAAGGATGTTTCTTCCGGAACACGTGACCCACGCGGCTGCACGGAATGATCTCCAAGCTTCCGCCGCATTGCCACACCCGGAAGGAGATCTCTGCGACGCACGTGGAAATCCCAGATTGGATTAGCACGTTAGTTTCCGGAACCTGTGCGCGTTGGACTCACCAAAGTTCTCGCCGCCCCAGATGTCCATGGCCGTGTCGTACTTGCCCAGGTGCTTGAACCACCAGGTGTCGATCACAAAGAGCCCGCCGGCGATGACGGGCGTCCTGTCACGTGCGCTAAACGTTAGCATCCCCGTTACCCGTTTAGATTTGCGTGCAGCGGCGTACTTGATGGGCAGGGTGGGGTCGCTGCGGGCATCCCTCTCCTCAGCTGAGAGACCCTCCCACTTGAAATGAAGACTCCAATCGAAACCTGACGGAAAAACCGATATCAATTCAAACCCGGGTCAGGCGCGTGTCGGCGTACCTCCTCGTAGGTCAGCCGAGGCGGCCACGTAGGCGAAGGTGTCCATGTTGATGATGTCGATGACGGGGCTGACCACCCGGGTGGGGTCCTGAGACGGACAAGACAAATATCAACGACTTTTCCCGCTCGAAATAAGACCTTGAGGATAAAAAAAAGAGCGCCTTGTGAAAGCTTTGCGGCTTTCCGTCTCACTAGCGCCCCCGTTAACCTTTAAACGAGATCCCGGATGGGCCTTAAAAGAGGACGTGGAGCGGCTCCAAAGTCGCTCTGGCGTCCTGCCGGCTCTTTGCGGAAATGAAAACGGGCCGGATTTAATAGCCGAGCGTGCCACCATTAGCGGGCTCAAACGACCGCCGACGATATTAGCCGGCAGGTGGGACGGTCGCGGGCCGTTAGCCTCCGAGCGAACGTGCGCGGGCAGAGGGCGTCGCTTGGAAAGCAGATCGACGATTTTTATTTTTTTGGGGAAACGGCTCACCTCTTTGATTCTGTGAAGGAGCGGCGGCAGCCAGTCCTTGTTGACCTCGCAGTGACTGTCCAGGAAGGCCAGAACTTTGGCGCTGGCCGCATCGGCGCCACCCACTCTGGACCGGATCAGACCTGATGCAAGCAACACAAAGTCAGACTTTGTTTTGGGTATTTTTTTTTTTTACTGTACTTGTAAGACGCACGAGTCATTTTCTCGCCTGCAGCCAGAACGAGGATGCAACCTTTTAACGAGCTCGGCGAGCTACAGCAGACAGGAAGTGACTCAGCCTATGTGTGTGTGTGTGTGTGTGTGTGTGTGGCTGCCGCTGGAAATCAGCTTGTTAGGCGAGCTGGGCTTGCGGGCTCTTTCAACTAAATGCTCTGATCAATATTCACTGACATGTGTGTGTGTGTGTGTGTGTGTGTGTGTGTCATTGACATTGTCAGAAGTTTCACGCGGTGCCGTCGGGCCGAGCGAGGCTCAGCCAATTTAAAATCCCATTTCATCCTCAATAAGGCTTTATTTTCTGCTCGGGTGCACGCACGCACACACACACACACGCCGAAACAATGAAGAATGGCCGACTTTGTACATGAAGGTGTTTCTTTACAATCACCGCTAAGTGTGTGTGTGTGTGTGTGTGTGTTATGCTGTATTGGCTCAATGTGTATTTATGGGCATTGAAAAGACAATCAAGAAGACCCGAAGTCATAAAGCGTTAACGAGCCAAACGGATAAATTGGCCCTAAGTGTGTGTGTGTGTGGATAATGTAATGAAAGCCAAGCCAATGTAGGACGCTTTGGCTTACCTGTCGAATTGGCGAGATAAAATAAATAAATAAATAGATAGATAGATAGATAGATAGATAGATAGATAGATAGATAGATAGATAGATAGATAGATAGATAGATAGATAGATAGATAGATAGATAGATAGATAGATAGATAGATAAATAAATAAAATGAAATGGAAAAAGCAGGCACTAACCTTCTCTCTTGCTGTTGTGCAAACATTTGACTTTGGGCAATTTGGTGAGAAGTTGGCAGTCGTCCCCTGAAAAAGAAAATGTGATTTTCTCTTCTTATTGTTTGACTTTCTTTTGGCAGGTTTCCCTTCTGCGCCAAGGACGCCGAGCGTCTCCGGGGACGGACGGATGGACGGACGCAGCTGGATAAACGCCTCGTTTTTCACCTGACTGCCTGCCTGCCTGCCCGCCTTTAGACAGACGTGCCCATGCGAATGCCCTTCATTTTTAAAGAAGCAAAATAGAGATATGCACTTTGGCCACCAGGGGGCAGTACGCACCGGAGACTCAGCTCCTCTGGGCTTCTCAGTACGGCTGTAATATTTATGTGCATGCTCACCATCGTCACTGAAGTCGTCCACCAGAATGATCTCGTGGATGAGATGAACGGGAGTTCTGTTTAACACACTGACGGAGAAACACACACACATTTTATGAATCCATTAAGCGTGTGTGGCACATCAACTGAGTGGAAAATGTCAGACTAAATTTGCTTCTTGGAAATATGTTGGCTTTCTGTCACCCAGGAATGAAAAAAAAGATTCCCTGAAAGCTCAAGATTGAGACATCAAAAATTCATAAGTTGTGCGCCGGCAAAATGAGAAAACGTCTTTTTGTCCGAGTAGGGCTTTTATTTTCAATATTTATACTCTGGCTGCCGCTGGACATGACAGGAAGAAGAAGGATGGTTTTATTTTGGACATGAAACGCTGCCGACGTCCACCACGGCCGAGCCGAGCCGGTGCCGGCCGATCTCGCCCGGCGCCGCCGCATTTCGACACCCCGACAAGCCGAGCGGTGACCTTCTGATAAGAGAAAATTGTCACTCTCAACTTGGAAGCGCGATGCTAATCTCGTCACGCAACTTCTCCCGCCCGCCGTGCCTCTGATGAGACGATCAATTGTCAGATTGCAGCTTGATTAAATATCGACAGGGAGCGGCCACCCCCCCCCTCCCCTTTTTATTAAAGCAGAATAGCAACGTGCACCAGGAATCAAAGGCAGCACCCCCACCTCCTCCCCCGAGCTGCAACGTGAAGCTTTATCCCGTTAAATTGAAAGAGACAACGCAAGTTTTATCTTTTTCTTTCAGCCCACCGTTACTAAATGACTAAATTAAAACTTTAAAGGATTAGATACACGCAACAAAAAAAAAAAGATATATTAAAGCACTTCAACTATTCGAGAAAGTTACAAAGAAGTTTTTTTCTGCTGAGCTCAACTATTTTGAAATTGTGATTAGATGACCTGATATTTAAAAAAAAAAAAAAAAAGTCTTGAGTCAAAAATATATACATTCGCTCAAATAAGACGTGCGGAGGAGAATCAAACATCCGCTCTCCGCCTCGCCTCATAAATGATGCAAACGGGAAATGTCCGCATCGAATCATCATCTAGAAAACCACTAGAAAAGTCACGTTGACAACTTCCACTAAAAATAAATGGCAGCAAAATAGTGTCAGCTCCCAAGTCAACAAGACACACACACAATGGGAAAGTGAGGCAGAGCAAAGGGAGCGGCGTGTCCCAAGGAGACAGATTGTCTTTTAATTGGTTGAAAACTGCAGAGCTTTAAGAAGGCCTGCAGGGAAGGACCAAACACACACACACACACACACACACACACAATGTCCTCTATGATAGTCAGGAGTAGTCAGTCCCTGCACACTGGCTGCTATAATGAGCTGAACTCAGGCCAGCATGTGTGTGTGTGTGTTTGTGTGGACCTGCTGATACCATCAAAATGAGAGCGAAAAGAAAGACGGTGCACAGATTGAGGGTCAGGGAAGTGTGTGTGTGTGTGTGTGTGTGTGTTTCATGTAACCTTTTTTTGCTTTGCTACACAACACACTGGAAATGGACATTAAAAGTTAGCGTACCTCCTGACGGTGCGCAGCAGGGTGGAACGGGCCTCGTTGTGGAAGGCGATGATGATGGAAGTGGGAGGCAGGTTGGCATCGTAGCGCAAGGCGCCGCACCTGCACAAGAAAAAGACTCTAGAAGTTTCTCTTGGTGAATCACTCCCTCCCACCCACCCACGCGGGCGAAGACTTCTTTTTTTTTTGCTCTCTGTTGAAGTGACACACGCGTGTTCACACTGCACAACGAATATGAATTATAAATGAGCCGGCGAGCTCATTAAAGTTCAGCCCGCAACAATGGCAAACTGCTGCTGCTGCTGCCGCTGGGTCAGCACACTTTTCTCCAAACACACACACGACGGACGGACAGCTGTGTGGCTTTTCGACTCTCATGCGCCAGGTGACCTGCCGAAGTGTCCTTGAGCCCGACGGGAAGCGCAAACTCACTCGGCGTGAAATAAGACAATCGGGAGATGATTAAGCCGCAATTAGGGTAGGGGAGGACGCCACGGCTCAGAATATCAAATTGGAATCAACTTGAAAGTTGAGACACGCACGACACAAAGTGAAGTTTCATACATTCTTTCTCCTCTGCAAAGACTGACTGGTATTACTGCCGTACCGATGAGCTGAGTGTGTGTGTCTTCTAATGGCGTGTTGACCAAAAAAATGCTGTTTGTGACCATCTGCACGTGTTTGACATCAATAATGGCGTGTTGTTATTTCCAGCAGAAGCTGAAAAGCCGTCATCCTCATCCTCCTTTTTCATGGCTTCTTATTGTCTCAGCGCCTCTCCTTCCACTGTGTACGCACATATATATATTTCTCCTATCGCATCCCATCATGCACCTCTGTGCCGCCAACTCCACTTTTGCCGCACTTGATTTATGCAGCAGCTTCAGCCCAGAGCAGCGATCGGGAGATAAAGGCCGACCTGCAACACGAGTGTGTGTGTGTGTGTGGGTCACACACACACTCTCACTCACACACACAATGGCAGGCACAGATGTAGAGACAACATTTGTGCTGACAAATGACTGATGTTGGAGCTGATATGAACACGCTTCCATCCTCCCTGGGTGTGTGTGTGTGTGTGTGTGCGTGTACTTCATGCGTCATGCACGGAATAAAGAGACAGGAAATCACTCGCGAGAGGAGGGGGGGGGGGGGTGCAGACTTATGGGGGAGGAAGAGAGCAGATGAGGAGAGACCAGGTTCGAGGAAGACGAGGACACCGAATGGGCATTTGCAATGTGCGCCATAATTGCTACTTTTTTCCAAATGATTTCGGATTGCTGAGAGTCATACATTTGATTAATTGATGGGCTAAAAAAAAAAAAAATGACACAATCACAAAGACTACTGAAAGGTATTGTCTGCTTTGGCAACACAAACACACACACACACACACACACACACACAAATTGCTGCAGTCAGCCGCCTTGGTAACAATTGGAGCGATTCATCCCAAATGTGTTTTCTGCTCGCATCTTTTGTTCAACATCTGCAGACTGTTCACACTCGGTGCACGTGCACACAAACAAGCGCACACAGACACACACACACACACACACACACACACACACACACACACACACACACACACACACACACATTCCAGTTTATTGCCTCCATCGATGACATTTTTGCCAGCGTGTGGCTGAGCAACGTGAATGCTGTCTTCTGATTGGCCTAAATTCATAAATGACTTCAAGGTGTATTTTTCCGGCAAGGAACCAAGAAAGTTCCACAAAGTCAATTTTGAATTCATACAATGGTTTACGACGCCAACGGCCCAAACGGGTTTCTTACGCAAGACTTAATCCCACTCAAGTGATCATCATTTTAATCCCATTTGCTCGGACATGCCGATTAAGTGAAACTACTGCAGCCCACTTAGTCCCGCACGCTTCCGTAATATGGAAAAGAAAAATGGTGATTGCGTTGAGGATTTTTTTTTTTCCATGCTCATCTTCTATTCACATCATGACAAGCTTTTTATTAGATTTTGAATCGACCAAACTCATACGCAGAACCCGGGGACTGCGAGGCAAACGCGCAAACCGTTAGCGCACCGCGCTGCCCTCAAGTTTTATTCTCTAAAAACGGAGCTGCCGTCAGGGACGCAGCAAAAGGCCTTTAGCGAGCCCTCAAAGGCTTTTTCGCAAATGCTCGCTAATTGACGAGCGTCGGCGCTAACAAGACAAACCAAGATGCTAGCTAGTCTAAATGTAAATTTTCCGCGCGCGACTGCAGTACATGAATAAATAACGAGACAATAAAGGGACGGAGGTGAGCGGCGGCGCCCAGGCGTGATGTCAAATGATGAACGCTGGCTAGCTCGCTCCCAAGTGGCTTACGGTGCCCGATTTTTTCAAAAGATGCTTTTAATGGCCTCCGTCAGCACGTCGGCCAAATGTTTTCAACGCTTCTCGACTCCATCACAATTTTGCAAGAATGTCTTGAAAAGTTGCCAGCAGGTCAATAAGAAAGTTAGCCTTGAAGCTAAAAAAAAAATGTGCTAAAAGGATTTCCGAGCAGGGTTAAAAAAAAAATAAGATTTCCCAGACTCAGGGAAGACTGCGGCGGCTTTGACGAAACGCAAAGTCAGCGCGTTTTCTATCAGCTACTCTTTGTGGACATTATATATCGGAGAAGGTGAGCGGCGGCGGCGGCGCTCGCTAGCTCGCTCAGGCGGGCGGGATCTTTTGTCAAATTGTAATACGCTGGCACGTTTTGCTTAATCCTGTCCTGCTGACGGCTAATCCAAATGGAGCGCCGAGTAGCCTTGAAGCTAATAGCCTCCGAGATAGAAAAAAAAAAACATGAATACATTTGAATTCTATTTTTTTTTTGGGGGGGGGGGGACGCAGATTACAAACATGTTTTGTGGGGTTTTTTTTTTTTTTTCATAAACTGAAACAAATTAGTAGAATCAATCGCAGCGCTCGGAGGTGAAGTGAACAAACGCGAGTGTTAATTAAATAAACGTTTTATTCTCTTCTTTCGGCAGCTAACGAGCGCCCAGCGGCCACCAGATTGCAAAAAAAAAAAAAAAAAAAGTCATCAATAAGCCTCGCTCCAGACAGGAAGTAGTTACATGCTACTTGTGTCTTCGCTAGGCCCGAGGCCGACTAACAAGACGGACGTGAGCGAGGAAGAAATGTTTTTTTGATGATTCCAGCACGCGGCTCGTTAGAGCGTGATGGAGTTTTGGGGGGAAGCCACGTGGTGAAGAAGGTGAGAAAAGATGAAAGATCCGTTTATAGCGCCGCCTCGTTAGCGCCCCCGACGTGTCATCGGCCTGTTCTAATTTGGTCCTCCACTTCCTGTCTCCATCCCATCATAGTTCAGCTCCGATTTGGATTTCGACTCTGTAGACAAAAGTATTGGGACACTGTTCTCGGGGACTGGCAGCCATTTTGTGAGAATAATCACAAATAATCTTCCGTCTGGTCCTTTCCGACTTCATCTCTGGCTCATTTCCTTCCCTCGTGAGTCAACTTTGGAAGAGGAGGAGGAGGAGGAGGAGGAGAGGGAAGGTTGTTTCACGGAGTTTATGATCCGCTGAGAATGAGTGGGGGCATCCTCTTAAACGATCTGCATTTAGGGGGCCGCCGTCTAAGCCAGAGAAAAATACGGGCTATCTTTCCACTTTGGCTAATTGCTGGCACGGATGTCAAAGGAAACGGCGCGTCATCTCGTTGAGGCCCATTAAAAAGTGGACGAGAAGCAAACGCTCCAGCTTCGCTTGACATACGTGTTGACATTGCACTTTTTTTTTTTTTTTTTTTTTTTTTTTTAAGCCTGAGCCATATTTTACGTGGCCAGCGGCTGCCACCTCATTGATCGCGGCTTCTACCTCTGATTGGTTGTTTTTTCTCGGGCGCGGTGGTTCCTGAATCAAAGCAGTGGTACCAAAATGGCCCCTGAGAGGCATCATTAATTTTTTTCATCCATCATTTTAATAACATGCAACAAATGTTGTTTTGGATTCTTTTTGGGGTCCTGTGGTGCAAATGAGAAGTGGCAGTGAAGTGGGAGGTGACGCCAGGCCGTCACACATTAGCATTCACACGCCAAAATCTTCATCATCATCATCATCATCATCATCGGTGGCACGCAGCGCTTTTCACAACATTCACTGCTCAGCTAAGGTGTGCGCGCGTGCGCGTGCACACGCCAGATGGCGCATGACGCTCCCAGCGGCGCGGCGCCAATACGCGCCAGCCGCTCGCTCACCTCTTCATCACGTTAAATAAACAGCACAACATGTGCGCGCGCACACATGCGCCACCTGGTGTGGCCCGCAGCCAGCAGCCGCTGGATGGATGTGTCGCTTACCTCACACACGCCACAAAATATTGGCGGACGGTTTTACAAACTTAAGACAAGTCAGTCAGGGTCTGCCAATGTTTGTGCCACCTCATTGTTGAGCCATAATTTGGTTCTCTTTTTAATGCGTGTGCCTGTGTGTGTGTGTGTGTTCCTGGGAACCTCTCCAAATTAGGACCAGGCCGCCAATCACCGGCTGCTTACCTCAGATAGCTCCACGTGCTTACACACACACGTCAATATTCGAACAACACTTGCCGTGTTTGTGTGCAAACATCATGAAATGTTAATGTCCCCATTTGTGAATGGGAAATTTGTGTCAGAGCAACAACAAGCCCCAAAGCTCCCTGACAAGGTGCCAACAGGTCGGCTGGGAACAAACACGCCGACTAGAAGGGTCACCTTGGCTCTCGCCGCAAGACCAAAGGGGATGGAAAAACAAAGGCCCACACCAGAAGGTCGATTCATGGACAATGATCATCCAATCGGCCATATATGAACGAATTGTATGTTTTGGTTAGCGTTTCTATGGTGACCACTCGACGGGACGGAACAACGACCTTGGAGCACCTGACTTTCTCCTTTCGAGTGGTTTCTATGACGACGGGCCGGCGCATCGCCGACGGCAGCCTACGTCGTTCATCAGCGTCAACGGGCCTCATCTGTGATTCAGCGCTCGTCTAGCCGTGCCTCGAAGACCAATGTCGCGGCTGACACTCGCTCGTTTCCTTCGCCGGCCTCGAGCGTTTGCTGTCAATCGTGGCGTATCGGCGTTCAAATCGTTAAAAAAGGACATTTGCAGAAATTCAATGTTGAAATTTGATTTGTTTGTCTGACGGAGCTAGTTTGGCTTATAGCTAAACGCTGACACGGCATTTTACACAGAGTCGGCTTACCACAAAAAAAAATGGTAAGCTAGCCAAAGTCCAATTTAGTGAATTTTCAAAATGAGAACTTAAGGTTTCACATGAGTAGTGATTGTTTGTCATTTCTCACCTCTGAGGATGTGCAAGTGTGTTAGCGACTCGTTCCGGTGCAAAGTGTCTCATTAATGTTGAATGTGTTGCAGCCAGAGAGAAAATAAACAATTGGACTTAATTGTACTTTTTGATTAAAAGTCACTCTGCCCTCAGCTCATTAAAGCTTCACGTTCATTCAAAGCGTCCTCACAATAACGAGCGCTTCAAACGACACCGCTGACGGAAAATATCATTTGGAATCGCTTCTTTTCAAAAAACGATTTTTAGGTTCATGTTATGAATGGGACCACTGGGTTGCAATTCACAACGTTTCCTCTAGGGGCAGTAGCACAAAGCTGCATTTCCCATCTTTTGCCTGACTTATGGATTTAAAAACGAGGCACATCGATGTGTGATTGTACGCTCACTGCAAACACACACAAACACACACACACACAAAGAGTGCTGACTGTGTGCGTGTGCGTTGCGCCGGCTGATGAATGAATCAATATTTCACTTTCAAGCAATGTCTCAACGTTGGCATGGAGAATTGCCCATGTGACACACACAAGCAGAGGACAATATGCAGTGAGAACATCATCTCTCCAAGAGCCACGTGCTCTGCTGCATCACAACAATCACCTGTCTCAAAGTGCAAAAGTGCTGTGCTGAGCCAAAGCCGCCTTCAGGGCAGCAGCTCACACACATACACAAACGCACATATGCAAATCAAGTCAATATTGAGATGCGACCTTTAACCCTCCATTATGCCAAACGGCTCGAGTCCAAAAATGGAAATATTTGACATATCTTGACGGACCGTACGCTTGTTGTCAAGGAGACCCTCGTTTGGCCGGGTGATTAATTGCGCTAATTGGCACATTTGAGCAAATGCTCGCGTTCGCCGATAAACTGATTAGCGAGCGAGTAGCCTTCCCCCCCCCCCCCCCCACACTTCAGCCATCAAAGAAGGCCGCAACTTGAGGGCGACCATTTCTTTCCATTTCCACGCTCGAGAGACTAATTGGGCCTCGGGGAAGCTTGTTAGCTTTGCTTGTGTCATAAAAGCTTTAAAAAAAAAAAAAAAAAAAAAGAAGAAAAATATGCACAAGAAGCTTTCATGTGTGCACTTAAGTCTGACTTTGAATTTGCAGTAGGGGGAGCACAAAGACACCATTTTTTTTTTTCATGTGCAGCTCCTGACTGGACTTGATGGGAGTCAAAATGTTGTTGTTGTGTTTTTCTGCAGCTGCCATATTAACACGTCAGCGGCCATGTCGGCGGCCATGTTGGCTCCCGGCAGGCACGCCTCGCCTCGCTCGCTGGCTGGCTGGGCTCATTGTCTTGCTGCTTGGATCGCTTCCCCGCTGAGGGAAGCGCTCCACTTCCCTCAGATAATAGCACAGCGCTGGCTTGGAGTGCTTTATGCACACACACACACACACACGCATTGGGGGCCTTATCTGCGTTCTCAGCATCTTCTCCTCCCATCTGAGCTACTCCAGCTTGCTCTGAATGCAGCGCATGAGCATTTGATACGTTTTCTTTTTTTTGCTTGTACTTTGAAAACCCCCCTTTTTTTTTTTTTTTTTGCCCAAATCCATTTCACGCTCACCTGTGATGGCGCGTGTCGCCGAGCGCTCGGTTGCTAGGGACGCGCTCGCTCTCCCGTTGATTGAAAGCGTAGAGCGCGTAGGGGTCGTCGCCGGGACGCCAGCGCCGGGCGCTCAGGTAGCCGCGCTCGTCGAAGCCGTCCAGCATGTCGTCCCACTCGCTGTCCGACATCTGCACGCAAACGATGATGAGCAATTGCACGACACAAAATGTATTTTATATTGTTTGAAGAGGAGAAATACAAAACTCAGAAATTGGGTCACACACTGTATTATTAAAACACGCACACACACAGATTGTTAGGGCGCCTAAGCAAGCGACATGAACATTCTCCACAGCCCGTTTGTCTCCTCCCACATTGCTCAGTCGCACAGTTGCTGATGCCACACTTTGTCTAAATGGGCCCATTCGTGTGTGTGTGTGTGTGTGTGTGTGTGTGTGTGTCTGGTCGTTCCCCAGGCAGCGGTAACGACGAAGCGTGAAGAACACGAGTAGAAGAGAAAAATGAGCAAAAAAAGAGAAGCAACGCCGAACGAGGCGACCGGCAATGACGGACGGGAAGTTACTTGGTCGCTCAAATAGGAAAAGCAAAGCCAGGTGGCCCCGGATCGGTCGCCGTCTGTTAAGCCGTCAGGAAACGAGTCATCATCATGTTGGCGTGAAGTTCCTCCAGCCCAAAATTGCTCACCACACCTGAGTCAACTATTTAGCTCCTCCTCCTCCAGTTTATTTGAGCTCACACCAAAGTGGCGACGCACTCACGCACGCTCGCACACACATTGATTAAGACTAAGCGTGGGTGCCTGCGGCCGTGTTGCTCGTTGGGGTTGGATATTGCTTTCTCTTCCAGCTCGTACATCTTTGTCTCGGACCACACACACACACACATTCCACAACTTAAGCACTTTCGCGTTACTATTGAATGAGGAAACAGCAAACACGGTTAAATGTCGTTAGCGATTTATAGCGCCACCTAGCAGGAGTCCAAAGCATTATTATTCCCCCGGGCGTGGAAAAACGAGCAATGCTTGCACTTTTTGGGATGTTTACATCACCTAGTAAATGCTTACAATATTTTTTTTGTGTGTGTGTGTGTGTGTGTGTGTGTGTGTGTGTGTGTGTGTGTGTGTGTGTGTGTGTGTGTGTGGACAGATGGAGGGCCATTTTGCACTTAGCTGGCACAGATGCAGCTTACGCTCGCCACATAAAGATGTTTATGAATTATTTGGAGCGAGGTGGTTCAACGCATCCAGATGTTGCGCAACTTCCTCTTTGACCAATCTGAAGGGAGACGGTACGATAGGATATAATAGGATATTTCTGAAAAGTTTTTTTCTGCAAGCCACTGGGAGGCAAATGTCGTTTTGTGTTCCTGACGAGTTTGTTGAGCGACAGGACAGGACAGGAAGTTATTGTCGTCGTCTCGGGCGAGGCGAAGAGCAACTAGCCGCCTCTTGTCGCCCGTCACGTTGTCACGTTTGCTCTTTGTGATGGTTGTCGTGTCCCCGCCGGCCTTCTTTTCCCTCCATCGTTCTCCCTTCTTTGGTTTTTGACTTTCATCTCCCACATTTTCTGCCTTGTAATCTTCTGTCTTCTCCTTTTATCCCGAGCTGGCTATCAACGTGATGGATGGCTCAATTGGGCGACACTTGTCGTGCTAGCATATACGCACACACACTTTCCTGCACACTCCCAACTCAACTTTACTTCTATGAAGAAGAAGCGTTGCACGTAAGACCAAACCGCTTCACACACGGCAAAATGATGCAGTATTGCTCTTCCTCTTCTTATTATTATTATTATTATGGCTCGTGATTACCATTCCTTCTGCAGGAGCCTCTTCCAGCTGCTCCCAAACTCATTTCCCCAGCTCGCGTTGAGGAACAATAGCTGCAGCCAGCGTGCATGGCGCAAACCAACCACAACATTAATCATCTCTGACACGCGTGATGTTTAACGGGAGAAAAGTGGACAACTGGCGCTCATGTGACCACAATGGCCTCAAAGCTGCAGCAGATTTTCTCCAACATAGTGTCAGTCAAATCAACAATAGCATTCGTATGATAAATGAACAATCGGGAGCCTAATACTGACCCCTGAGGCACTCCGACATGTGATGCATTTGCCAACACAGCGCATTCCGAAATAGAAAATCATGGAAATCAATAAAAGGGCGGACTCGTTTCTTTGTCAAGCCACAAGAGAAGAGCGCAAGTTGTCCATGACAGGCAGCTGTCAGACTTTTCTACAGGTGCTCCCACGTGACAGCAGGCGCACCAATCAACAGTCACTCGCAAACAACCACAGTGGCGGGAAAAGTGTCACGCAAGTGCTCATGACGCAGGTGAGTGTCGGGTCACCTGCTTGCTTTGCCCAGCTCCATCGTCTGCAGCAGCGGCAGCGGCGGCGCCGGGAGCAGCGCCGAGCTCGGGTAACCTCCTGCGACTGAGCAGCAGAAGGTAGACGAGCGCCCCGAGCCACACCAGCACCGCCGTGGCCACTGACGCACGCCGACACGCGCGCTTCATTCCAGGCAGCACAAGCCGCCCTCCGGAAAGCGAGCCGAGTCCGTCCGAGCTCCACGCCGCCACCGCCAAAACCCCGCGCTCATCCTATCTTCCTTCCCTAACGCGCTCGTAAAAGCAAAAGAGAAGCGACCGCTTG